>NC_042615.1:196244730-196855640 GCF_901001135.1 Rhinatrema bivittatum
CATTCTGAAAATGGAGCATGAGTAGGGACTTTCGTTTTCAGTTTTTGTTTTATTTTATATAGGAATTTAGTGTTTATTACAAGAACCAAAAAAAAGAAGAGAAATCAATGGAAAAAAGACCTGTTTTTTCATGTAAATATTTTTGTTCTTATTGTAATAAACACTAATAAATTCCTGGAGAAAATAAAATAAAACTGAAAATGAAGATCCCTAAGCATGGGACACTGCCACCTGGAAAATGCCACGGGAGTATTCTTCTTTGAGCCAACAGAGGTCCTTGCCCCATCTCCATCATCTTCATCGGGGTCATGGGTTAGTATCCCTTAACCTCTTGGTTCTGAGGAAGGGTCTATCGGAAAGCCTCAGACACCTTATCTGCCATGCTGGTATATTTGTTTCCACCAGAAGATCTCTTGTACTCTAAATTTCTGGGCAAGCTGGGTAAGGCAATTGAAGTCAGTGTCCATAAGTACAAAGATCCTGCACTGAAGTCTTCAGTCTACTTCAGATTTTGGAAATGCCTTCCAAACCTGCAGCGATCCCAATCCAATCCTGCAGGATTTACAAATGAGAATGTGAGATAATCCAGCCTCTTGACCCTCTAGGAACCAGGAAACTTGGCATTTAAATACAGAGTTTAGCAGGCTCCAAGCTTTGGGGTAATTGAACTACCATACCAGTCAGTGGTAGGTGGAGTTGGTGCTAAAAAGATCAGAATCTTTTCCACTACTGCTGGACAGTTTTGAGAAGGAAGTCTTCCAGAGCTTGATGCTCAATGCCCATATTGCAGCCCACCAGCTATACATGATACAATACTTAAATGACTACATCAACAGACTGAAGCCTCTGATAGTCTCTTGCCAGAGACCAGGAAGTGTATTAGTAGGCCATTCTGAATGTGGAAGAGTGGAAATGTTATCTCCTCTGGTCAATGTATGAATTAACAGTGTGGCATGATTTGCGGCAGCCAATGGAGCATGCCGGATGACATGGTTGAGGGTTAGCAGCCTGTATGAAGTTTTTCATAACAGGTTGGCTGACGTCCCATGTTTGGGTAACAGTCTGTTCAAGAATAAGGAGCAACATGATACCATCCAGTCTCACTCAGCAGGAGCAGAGAAGCAGCTTTCCTCTAGGCCTCCTTACTTGCTTTTAAGTGTTCCTTCCTCTGGAGACACCCTTTCTGCCAATTTCAGAGTTATTGTGCCACACCTGCACTACCGCAGTCGCAGCTTCTGGAACACGGACACCAGCATGAGACATCGGTCTAAGATGCCACAATAGGCCTGGCCTGTCTGGTCCTAGTTTTTTATGAGACTCTACCCTCAGGCTGCGACCCCCTCCTTTAGAAGGGAGGATTAACCTCTTTCTCAAAGAATTACAGAAGATCAAAAAAGACTGGGTCCTCAAAATTGTAAAGTCTGGTTACCGATTGCGCTTCTCCCATCCTCGAATGCTGCACCAATGTTTAGCCTTCAATCTGGATCAGTCTTACTCAGTCCAGCTCCATTTCAAGGTAAAGTAGTTTTGCAGCTAGTGGGCGATAGAATCTGCCCTCCTAAAAACCATGGCAAGGGGTTCTGCTCCCACTATTTCCTTAACCCTGAGAAGTAAGTGTGATTGAGACCCATCCTAGGTTTACAAAGACTGAACAAGAGCCTCCTACAGGAGAAATTCAAAATAAATTCCCTCCGTACCATCCTGCCTTTTATTGAAGCAGGAGACTGGATGTGCACCCTGGATATGAAAGAGGCATATGTTCACATATCCATCCATCAATCTCATTGGAAATACCTCAGATTCGTGGTGGACTCCTCTTACTTCCAATTCAACTCTGGAGGTCTTCACAAAATGCCTAGCAATACTGGTGGCACACCTTCATCATCAGGGGATTTGTGTCTTTTTCCTTACTTGCATGACTGGTTAGTGATGGGATCTTCTTAAGGGGAGGTGCTGAACTCCAGGCAGAAGACAATCCCACTCCTTCAATTGCTAGGGTTCGTAATCAACTTTGCCAAGTCAAACCTCGCTCCTTTCAGGATGAATTCCTCCTATTGGATCAGGCATTTTGTCTTTGAACACAGATCCAGAACTTACTATAGCAGGATCAAGTCCCAGCCTGAGCAATCCTGGTTTTCCTTTGGCCTATGGCAGCAGTGATATGTAGTCCCCATGACATTCCTTAACATGAGTTTTCAAATGGTGTCTTCATGCTCAGTGGGATCAACTGTTTCAGTCCTTGCCCTGTGAAGGTAACCACAGAGGGGAAAACATCTCTTTTGGTAGCTAGATCCAAAAGTCCTGGTGTTAAGTGCCCCTCTGATTTCTACCTCTTCAGGTAATGCTGGCGATGGATGGGTCCACCAGGGAATGGTGTGCGCAAATGGGTTCTTTTCTAACTTGGGGGATCTGGTCAGCAATGGAATGGCTGTTTTCTGCACATAAATATACTTTATACACACAAAATGCTTTCTGCGCTGCGTCTTTTATGCACATAAATCAGATTCCCCCAGTCCCCCGAGTTTAAAATGTGCATTCAGTCTGTGCTGAGCGCACATTTTAACTTGGGTTTGTATGCACATTTTCCAGTCTGCATTTTATTTCCTGATGCATTAGCATACCATTAGCTTACGGCATCTATTGTAAAAATAAATAAAATTAAATTTAAAAAAATAATAAAATTTAACCTGTGCATTAAGAACTGTAGCGCCGCCCCAGGGAGCGGGGGAGTGCAGGCACAGTCTGTGATGTAGAACGTAGAGACTGCCCTGAGGAACGGGGAAGTGCAGGCACAGTGTCAGTCGTAGAACGCAGACACTGCCCCGAGAAGTGGGGAGTGCAGGCACAGTCTCATTACATCCAGACAACAATGAGATCTCAAAACACCGATGGCTTCACAACCAGAGCTCTCATATGTAACAAACTGTTCATGACTTTGATACAAGAAGACAGATGGAGATCAGCTTTCCATTTACTGAAGAGTGGTAAGCAGCAATGGTGCAGAGATGCACTCTGACAATGTACTGAGCTCTGAAGACGAAAGGGAAAACAGGTACTGAAGCAGGTTTTTTTGGAGCACAAGCAAATGGGTTCAAAGAGCCTGCCTACCATATAAAACCGTATTCTCTTCTGTTGCGTGTTGAAATTCAGGGAACTGTTCCCTGAATTTCAACACACGGTTTTTACCCATATGTTCAGCCCCCTCATCAGGTTATCAATCCACCGTTCCCCCACTGGGATCCAATCCGGCCCTACTTATTCAAGGGGAGAATCTTCTGTTATCTGAGCCTTCCATCACTCAGCTTGATGACAGTTATTGAATACTCTGTAGTTTCTTCATTGTTGATGTCTGAGGTTGAAAACATTATCATTTTGGCCAGGAAGCTGCCTACCAGAAGAGAATACGGTTTTAAATGGTAGGCAGGCTCCTTGAACCCATTTGCTTGTGCTCCAAAAAAACCTGCTTCAGTACCTGTTTTCCCTTTCGTCTTCAGAGCTCAGTACATTGTCAGAGTGCATCTCTGCACCATTGCTGCTTACCACTCTTCAGTAAATGGAAAGCTGATCTCCACCTGTCTTCTTGTATCAAAGTCATGAACAGTTTGTTACATATGAGAGCTCTGGTTGTGAAGCCATCGGTGTTTTGAGATCTCATTGTTGTCTGGATGTAACTGATGAAGCCTAACTTCAAGCTGTATATCTGGAAAGTGGGTTTTCTAGTCACCATCACTACCCAGGGGTAACTTGCAGGGAACAGCCGTTACTACCCTTAATGGAATGCATGGGGGTAGCAGGCACAGAGTGGCAGTTACTACCATAAGCAATTTGTTGGGCAGACTGGATGGATCATTTGGTCTTTACCTGCCATCTTTACTATGTTATGTATGTTACTATCACTTCAATTAGAGGTTATCAGCGAGTTACAAATATTGATTCATTACTCTCCCTACTGTTATGACAGTCAGTCGCAGATGGCTGCGACCGATGAAACTTACTTCATGTACTGCTCAGTTCTCGACTCTGGGCTTACTCACGGCTGAGGCCAACCGCTGCCGCCACATTCCTCTGGGTTCCCAGAACCTCTCATGGCGCCCGGGACGCCACCACCACCCATGCCAGCTCTGGGCCTTCCTAGGCGCGCGTGCGCGCCACCAGTCCCTCTTTTGAAGATCCAAGGGCGGGAACCTCAGGGGCATCCCTGGCAGATGACGTCACCAGGCCTTCGCCCCTTGCTAGCCAACTTGGCAACGAGTTCCTTCGCAATTGACACCTGCTCCTGACTTCTCTGATCGTGGTTCCAATATTGGTACTACCTGCTCTGGACTCTGCTCGGGTACCCGCTCCTCGGGGGCCCTACCCCGCTCTGTGCGAGACTCCATCTCCTGGCTTCCCCCGCTCCTCGGGCTAGCCCTGCACCTCCCAGAGCTCCTGCCTTCCGGCCTCCCTACTCTCCAGGGTTGCCTCAGGGAACCACCTCGGCTTAGAGCCAGTACCTGCGCTTCCCCACTTCTCGGGGCAGAGCCTAAGTTCTACTACAGAGACTATACTGGCGCTTCCCTGCTCCTCGGGGCAGTGCCTGCGTTCTACTACAGAGACTGTGCCTGCACTCCCCACTTCTCGGGGCAGTGTCTGCGTTCTACGACTGACACTGTGCCTGCACTTCCCCGCTCCTCAGGGCAGTCTCTGCGTTCTACATCACAGACTGTGCCTGCACTCCCCCGCTCCCTGGGGCGGCGCTACAGCGCTATTCCATCATACGCAGTCCCGCTCCTCGGGGTTGCTTTCGTCACTACTGCAGAGATTCACCCGGGCTTCCACGCTCTGTGGGTGGGCCTATGTCACCACGCCAGAGCCTTCTTGCTGCACAGTCCCGCCCCTCTGGTCACTCTCCACTGCGGATCTCCAGACGTCCCTGTCGTGCACTCCCCGCTCCTCAGGGCATGCCAGCGCATCTCTCTCTCCAAGGACCTACTCTGATACGTGTCTCTCAGCTCACCGAATATACTGTGGGTTCTCCCAGAACTGTGTGTCTCACCCTGCACCTCAGTATCCCCCACAGTACTTCCTTTCCTGCACCTACGATCACGTGGCAGTGACGCAGGATGCTCCATTCCTCTACACCATTGAATCTCCAGCCACAGCCTCCCGACGGTGGGGACCTGTGGGGCTTCTCCCCACAGGCAGCACCAACCCTCACCTCAGGCCAAGGATCCACAAACCCACGAATCTTAACATCTACCTACAATTTTTCCACAACAGAGTGGTACTACGCACTTGTCCTAAGATTCTGCCAAAAGTAGTTTCTGCATTTCATTTCAATCAAGCCATTGTTTTGCCCATGTTCCTTCCAAGACCTCCTACACGCAAAGTGAAAAAGGCCCTCCATTCACTGGACTGTAAAAGGGCCTTGGCCTAATATCTGAGGAGAATTCATCCACATCAGGTTTCTCAACTTTTCGTTTCCTGCAATCCTAACTGACTGGGAATAGCTGTTGCCAAGCGCACATAGTTCAAATGGCTAGTAGACTATATTGCACATTGCTATGCTGTGGCTGCCAGCAGATCTCATATTCTGACATGGCTCAATTAACAAGGTCCATAGCTATCTCAATGGCTCACCTAAGAGCAGTATCCATTGAAGATATCTGCAGAACTGCAACTTGGTCATCCATTCATACCTTCATTTCCCTTAACTGTCTGGACAATCTCTCAAGCACCAGTAGCTTTGGACAAAAAATTTTGCGTAGCATGTTCACATGGTGGTTCACTCATGTGGAGGTGGGAGAAGGGCATCCAGGTTGCTTTTCAATAAGTGCTCCATTTCCAACCCCCACAGCTTAGGACTCTGTACATGTCGTGGCTAATTAAGCCCAGCAAGTTGATGAAGAAAGCAAGTTTGCTTACCATAAACAGCATTCTCTGTAGATAGCAGGATGAATTAGCCATGCCCAATACCTGCCCACCTCCCTGGAGAATCGACTGTTTAACTAAAGTTAAGCTCTATAATCAACTGAGGGGCTCATGAGGCAGCGTACATACGAAAAGTCCCATACATGCTCAGTGGTAAAACTTTACTGAGTTAGAGAGGTGAGCCCATTTGTTGTCACCTACATGTCATGGCTATTTCATTCTGCTGTCTACGGTGAATCCCATTTACGAAAAGCAAACTTGCTTTCCAAAAAGTACTGTTTTGTATCACTCGGATCAGCTGTGTTAGACTACATGCAAATTCTCTGTTCACTCCAGCAAAGGGAATTGAACATAGGTGTAGTAAACAATTTCTCGTGTTATAATGCTCCATTTTTATCTTAAGGTGTTCCCCTAAGCTCTGTGGTTTCATTGATGGTCTGATCTCTGGTAGTCTTTTTTTTTTTTTTTTTGTCCCTGTAATAGTGATTACCTTTGAAGCTCCCAAAAAATAGTTTAAATGCATGAAAACCAGATTAAGGCTAAATACCAGAGATTTGGATTTAGCATAGAAATGAACAGGTCAGACTAAAAAAGGAGTACTGTACTAGAAGAAATGTACAGCTGTCCAGATTATCAAAATGGACTATGTATGTAACACTAAAGCATAAAAAATAAGTCCCAACACTACAGAAGAACACAACTGAATTCTTCCAAAGCTGGGATCAACATTATGGTTCCAACCAGGACAATGTTCACAGAGAGTGGTTTCAAAATGTTCCAGCACAGTTTTGTTGTACATAGGTGCACTGTAGCATGTCTACATTTTCCTTAAGCTTCTCATTGTTATCACAATTTCTGTTCATGATCCTGTTGATTTGTTATCCTGTTCAGTAGAATATCACAGTAGGGGGTGATACTTTGGCCTCATCACCAGCTTCACAGCTGCTCTAGAAAGTATTTTCAAATCTGGTACATAGACATTTGAAGGGTTGGGGTGGGTTTTGGGGGGTTTTTTTTGTTTTTTTAATTATCTTTTTGATCATTCATTTTAAACCTCAACGTATACATGGACAAATGGATTTTGGTCTCAAAATTGCCCATTGATTAATACATGAGGTCGACCTATGCACAGGGCCCCTGTCACATGGTAAGGGCAAAGGGCCACGGTGCCATTTTGATTACTGGTAGCCAACGGCCCAGGAGTAGGAGATTGTTCCCTGATCCCCCGCTGGACCACCAGGGACTTTGGGTGAGTCTTTTGGGGGTTAGGAGGGTGGAAGGCTTTATATTTAATGAAAATTGAAGGATTGGAGCAGGTTTGGGGGTGGGTGTTTGTTTTTACAAATTTTTGACAAAAAATTCCTGTCTGGTGGTGGACCGAAATGGCCCACCCCAATCCGAAAACAAAATGGGCACTATAGTATGTGTGTATAAGTCGAGCCAGCTTTTTTGGGCTTATTTTCTGGCATAAATTTCTCAACTTGTACACGAGTATATACGGTACTTGGGGTATTTGAACATCCTGCTCAAAAATAGTATATAAATCTTCTATCTGGAAATAACTGGTTATATTGGTCTTTAGATTGTAGACCCTTTGGGTTAAGGGAAATACCTACAGTGCCTGAATATAATCTTTTTTTTGAAGTGGCAGACCAGACACACAAGGCAGAATATAAATTAACAAAAGTTAAATTAAATTTTGCTTTATAAAAATGCTTTTTGTGTGGACAGGATAAAGGAACACTACAATTCCAAGAAGATCTGTTAAGATAACCCCCCTACTGTGTCAGTTAATTCTTCCAGCTGTTAAATAATTATGTAGGTTTTGCTATGTTCATATTGATTTTTGTCTAAATTACTTTTTGCTGTTGACTGCATTTTGAAATCTGTTTCCAAGCATAATCCTGATATGAGATTTTATAGACTTTGCACAGACTGTAACACAACTTGTCATGAGCTATCATAAATGTTGAAAGAGCACACATTTCCCTTATTCATTCTTCCAGTGTCTGACGAGATCTCCACTCTCAGTAAGGCTTCCACCCAGCAGAAGTACCTGCTTACATGATGTATGACTTGTTCCACAGCAGGGGGGATGCAGGCCTGGCTAATTTTCCAAAGCATTTGGGTGTTTGTTTTTTTTTTGGGGGGGGGGGGGGGGTAAAAATCATTTTTTATTTTTGTTTAGGTTTCTTTTATGGAACCTTCAGAAGATATATAATGGGAGGAAAAGTTGATTCTTTGTAATTAAAAAAAAATTACTTTAACTGGGAAAGTCAGATTAATAAAAATAAATATGCATATATGGCGCTTTATGAGCTAGGTCCTGGAGTCACAAGCAGATAAAATAACTTGCCAAAGGCAAGGGTGAACCTTTGGGCTCATGTCCCAGGATTTTTCAATAATATTTATTTGTAGTTTGAATTTAATAAAATATCAAATCAGAGAAATGCTTAGTGTCTTACAAAAAAAAATGCAGCAACAAATAGCAAATGATGTAAAGTGACAATAACACCTCAAATTAATCTATAACAGGCCAGAAATGTCAATAAAATTATCAAAAAATTAAAATTTGCCAATTACTTCAGATCTAATCCCACTTCAGAGAAAGTGAGTACAAATTATCCCATCTACTTTGCTAAAAAGACAGCAAATCTGATTTAAAAAAAAAATAACCAAGGTAAGTACCTTCTATAAAAACCATATTATTGTACTTACTATAACTACTAAACTTTTGCCATTTACCATACAAAATAATGCCAGTGGTGGCTCTCTGGGGGCATCTCATCCTATAATGAATTAGAAACTGGTGGAGCATTACCCTTGGTGGGATGTGTTTGACTAGCAATGTTATTGAAGTTGCTGACCAATCAGTTATGCTGCAGCTTTTACCCATTTGATTTTTTTTCAGGCATATACAGATTACAGTGACTCTGTTTCTAGGAGAATGGGTTTTATCCCTCTCCCCCTGGCAGTTCTAGTAAGTATATCCCATAGATATACTGTAAGACCATTTTCACTGTGGAAGGATTTTTGTACTTTTCTTTGACTTTCTCAACTAAATTTATCCTATCTCAGAAGGGGACCCATATGATTCTAAAAAGTCACCTATAATAACATATACATATAATTTAACTTTTGTAATGATTGATTAATTTTATCTGCTACACATTGCCTTGAATATTCTGAAAGGCATGTCACAAATATAAGAAAAGAATTTTAAAGAATTTTTTGAAAGGATCCATTAATAGATATCACAGCAAAGAATCCATTTACTTTCAGATTTTTTTTTTTTGTGCAGAAAAATGTTAGATCAGAATGACAACTCAAGTCATCAGTCTGTCCAGCTTCAAGCCTGCCTGAATGAGAAGACTAGTTTCAGAGATAATTGGTCAGTGCATCCTGGCACAAATTATCAGAATCGGAGGAAAGACCTAATAATAGCAGAACCTATAAAATAATATAGTAAATGACAGCAGATAAAGTCCAAAATGGCCCATCCAGTTTACCCATCAAGGTGTTTAGGATTATAATCACCATGCCGTACAGGGTTTTCCAATGCCTTTTTTTTAGGGTTGTAGCTGGTGTTCCATGCAGGTTTACCCACACATTGCCTTTTTAAGGTTGACTTAAAATCCTCAACTCTGTAATTACTCCAGCCTAAAGGTAGGTCTCTGAATGCTGATAATCTGTTTCTAAGTGATATAATGCCCTGAAGCACATAGTACATAACATATGTAGTAACATAAGAGATGTCTGCAGATAAGGACCATTTAGCCCACTCTGCCTGGTTATCACCACCAACACTGCTCTGACTAAGGATATGCCGTAGCTATCAGTTGTACAAGCTTCACTGCCTGAAGAATGTTATACTTTATCCAAGTCCGTTATGCTTTTGCCTTCTCTGTTTTGTGGTAGATGAGTATGTAAGTTTCCATATGTAAACCAATACCTAGGCTCACCATTTTTTTTTTTAACTCAACCATTCCTTGCCTCACTTTTTATCACTGTCTCTGTTTCAGATATGCTTACATTGTTTCACAATTTTTGTTTTCACTGCCTGTACTTTTAGGCTGTTCTAAGCATCTACCACCCTCTCGGTTAATAAGTATTTTCTGATAAGCCAGTTCACCACATTACATAAATGAATCATGTGATCATGCTTGGTGCCAAGCAGGCAACTATTCCAGAGCCCTTCTCTGCACATGCGTAGGAATTTCCAAACTGGTATGACCCTGAAGCTTCCCTCAGTTCCTTTTCAGCTACCAGAGATGTTGGGGGCCAATGTGGAAATTTGCTGATGAATCCTGGGACTGAGTCTTTTGCTTGCTTGCCGCTGTCTTCACCTACTCAGCTATCGGCCCAACAAGATCCTATTCCCCCTCTGCTGACTACATTGGGAGAGCCATTTAAACATCCCCATCACACAAAAGAAGATGCTGTCCTAGATGAGAGTTTATGGAGGCCAACAGGGACATTATGCTATTGCATCTACTGCCTACACCTGCTGGCTATCATCCCAGCATGACATAATAACATGACGGCAGAAAAAATACATAAGAACATAAGAAATTGCCATGCAGGGTCAGACCAAGGGTCCATCAAGCCCAGCATCCTGTTTCCAACAGAGGCCAAACTAGGCTACAAGAACCTGGCAATTACCCAAACATTAAGACGATCCCATGCTACTGATGCAATTAATAGCAGTGGCTATTCCCTAAGTAAACTTGATTAGTAGCAGTTAATGGACTTCTCCTCCAAGAACGTATCCAAACTTTTTTGAACCCAGCTACACTAACTGCACTAACCACATCCTCTGGCAACAAATTCCAGAGCTTTATTGTGCATTGAGTGAAAAAGAATTTTCTCTGATTAGTCTTAAATGTGCTACTTGCTAACTTCATGGAATGTCCCCTAGACCTTCTATTATTCGAAAGTGTAAATAACCGATTCACATCTACTCGTTCAAGACCTCTCATGATCTTAAAGACCTCTATCATATTCCCCCCTCAGCCATCTCTTCTCCAAGCTGAACAGCCCTAACCTCTTCAGCCTTTCCTCATAGGGGAGCTGTTCCATTCCCTTTATCATTTTATTTGCCCTTCTCTGTACCTTCTCCATCGCAACTATATCTTTTTTGAGATGCGGCGACCAGAATTATATACAGAATTCAAGGTGTGGTCTCACCATGGAGCAATATAGAGGCATTATGACATTTTCCATTTTATTAACCAATCCCTTCCTAATAATTCCTAACATTGTTTGCTTTTTTGACTGCTACAGCACACTGAGCTGACTATTTTAAAGTATTATCCACTATGATGCCTAGATCGTTTTCCTGGGTGGTAGCTCCTATTATGGAACCTAACCATGTAACTACAGCAAAGGTTATTTTTCCCATTATGCAACACCTTGTTTACATTAAATTTCATCTGCCATTTGGATGCCCAATATTCCAGTCTTGCAAGGTCCTCCTGTAATGGATCACAAGCCGCTTGTGATTTAACTACTCTGAATAATTTTGTAGCATCCGCAAATTGATAACCCTCACAGGTTTCTTGCTTCGGATATATTTTAAAAAGCTTTTATTATGAGTTTTTGCCTCTATGGCCAACTTCATTTCAAATTCTCTCTTTGCCTGTCTTATCAATGTTTTACACTTACTTGACAATGCTTATGTTTTATCCTATTTTCTTCAGATGGATCCTTCTTCCCGTTTTTGAAGGATTTTTTTTGGCTAAAATAGCCTCTTTCACCTCACCTTTTAACCATGATGGTAATCGTTTTGCCTTCTTTCCACCTTTCTTAATGTGTGGAATACATATTGACTGCGCCTCTAGGATGGTATTTTTAAACAATATCCATCCCTGTTGAACACTTTTATCTAGTCTGTCGATCCACCTAATTAATGTAGCTTTACAATTCCCATTACTCCCTCAGAAATCTGGTAAAACTATGGTGCTTCAGATCTTCAATGGATTCCAGAAACTGCTCTAGACTGTTTTAGCAGTGATTCCATTAATTTGTTCACCATAGAGATCAGACTAACCATGCTGTAGTTCCTGGCTTCCTCCTTTCAATCATTTTTATAAACAGGAACCACATCCACCTATCTCCAGTCCTCCAGAGGAATGGAGGAGTAACCTAATGAGTAGAGCAGCAGACTGTGAACCAGGGAAGCTAGGGTTCAAATCCTACTGCCACTCCTTGTGACCTTGGACAAGTCGCTTTACCCTCCTTTGCCTCAGGTACAAATTTAGATTGTAAGCCCTTTGTCTCTTGTCTCCCCTGTTTTACCGTATTTGCTTTTTTTTCTTCCATTTGAATTTTTGCATTTCTGACTATTTTCCCAATTTCTCTTAGCTTTTCCAGATATTTTCACCTGTCTTCCTCTTTCTGTGATCTCTTACAGTTTTTAAAAGCTAATGTTTTCTTCCTTACCTTTTCAGCTGGCAATTTAGAAAACCATAGTGGTCTCTCCTCTTTTTTATTTACTTTCCTAAAGAATTCTAGAGTACAAGTTAATGCTTCCGTGCTTTTTCCTATGCAGCTCCTGTTTATAGAATTCTATGCCAGTAGAATTACAAAGGGAACCTGATATTGGAGTTTTTAGAAAGAAATTAAAGGCATTTTTTAGGGAGGCTTATATGTAATTTGTTTTATGATTATATTGTTTTATGTATTTTGTATGTATTTTATGAATGTTTTATTGTAACCCACACTATACATGACTTTGAAGTCGTGAGCTGAAAAACTGTTAAATAAAAAGGTTAATTGCACTTATATCATCTCATTACTTTTCCCTACTGCTCTTCTTCGGTGATCCTGCCCCTCTCTGCATATGTTATCTGGTGAGCCATTTAGAAGACTCCTACTCTGGGGGCAGATTAATCTCATGTAAGTCTCTCCCAAAGGGGTGATCCTAAAGGAGTTATCCATTTGGAAACCTCTTTGGGAGCAACTAAGAGATTGAGGGGGATTGGGCCTTTCTTGGTTATCTAAGTGTGCTGGCTCAATACGAATTTCCCTCCTCCAGACAGCTAACTTCTCTTCTTAATCAGTCCTCTGGACAAAGATCTTTTAAGTTTGAAATTATTTATTGTACAGATAATTTTCCATTGCTTACAATTATTGTATTCCAAACGCATATGCTTCTAGCAGAGATCATTGTAGCTGGAGATAGGCAGGAGAGGGGAGATGGAGTTTCTTGGGATTCAGGGTGAGAAGGCAAGGGGTTCTGAAGCTTGATTAGTCTTTAGAATTAAAGCAGTAAAAAGAAATGTGAAAAAAGCTAATTGTATTACAGATGTCGCAGGCACTTCTGGCTTTGAAGCCGCCTGGCTTAGACTGACTAACAGTCTTGGAGAGTGATTACAGGAAACGTCCCTACAAGCTGGGGCTAGAGGGCGAGATCCAATGGTAGCAAGCCTAGGATCCATGTGACACAGGGGGGAGCAAGAAGGGCAGTTCCTTGAGCCAATAAGGCACTTAAGAAGACTCAAGATAGATTGAGAGGGCAAACAGACCCTTCCCAATGAGAGAAGCAAGAGGGGAGGGTAGGGATTTCTTTTAAAGGCAAAACTCCCCTTAAAGGCAGGGTTCACAGGCTTTTATCATGGGTTACAAATAAGGACTGCACTAGACATAGTTAAACTGTAATGTATATACAGATGCTTACATGTACCCTCTGCTGGGGACAGAACACTAAGGATAGTGGGTGTGCTTGTGGGTAGTACGAGAGCATTTTTAGGTAGGTTGCTTTGTAAATTGATTACGTGTCTAGATTACTAGCTTGCCCTTATCTAGTGAGTGTGGTGTTGGTTGAGTTATAACTGTATTTATATTTTGATGTATTGTATTTTATTAATGCATTGTATTATGATTTTTGATGTACTTGTTGAATTTCTGTAAATACAGTATCTTAAGAGGCCATTCCAATAAATATCAAAATCATGATATTCCAAAATAATTTTAATATATCCATAATTCAAAACCCTAATATTTTAAATATACATCATTAGCATATTATAAATTACAATTTCCTAGCATGTAGCAGATGGACTCAGGACCAATGGGTATAGTGTACTCCCGCTAGCAGTTGGAGATGGATCAGATTTCAATCTGACGTCAGCCCCTAGTCCATATACCCCTGCAGGAAGTGCAGCTCTTCAGTAATTTCCGTCTCCATAGCAGTTAGGGACTATCTGCACGCTCTCAAGCGTTAGATCAAATTTAAAGAAGAAAACCCACAATTGAAAGAAGAAAACCTACCTGAAGACGAGCCCCGCTCTCCTGTGGTGATACCCTCGGGTCCCTCCCCCAGTTGAGTTTCCCGAGGTGATTTCCGTGGTCCCTCGGAGGTGAGCCTCGGTCCGGCGGCTGAATTGCGGCGAGGACCTAGCCCCCAATCCTTCGGGCGCAGCTGAGAGGCAGCGGGTGCACCCTCGAGAGCGGCGGTGAAGGTATTTGCCCTCTCCCCCCCGCAACCAGAGACCGCCCGGGACGAAACCGGGAAGCACTGAAGACAAGGTAAGGTAGAAATCTTCTACTCGAATCCGGTCTCCGAGGGTCGAGGACGAGCACAGGTCACCGACCGGGACCAGTGCCACCGGGTTGAGCCGCCCTAGCAGGGCCAGGCCTCGGCTATTCCAAGAGTCTGCCCACGTGGAGACTCTCCAAGGGGGTCGCCATATTGCCCGTGTGCTCGCCGTTGCCATCTTGGCCTACTCGCTGCGCCGTTCGCCTCCGAGCACACATCTCCGAGCCAGGCGCACAAAGCACTTGTGCGCATAGACTTACGCGCGCATAATTCCTTGCGCGCATAACTTGCACGCACATAGCCGAGCGCATATCTACGGCAGAGCCGCACACACAACTTACACGCTCAATCTAAGTGCACCGGAGCACACAAGGTTTACGAGCCGACAACCATGGCACCCCCAGGAACAGAAATTAAAGTGCAAGGCCTCTGCCCAGCATACCACATCAGAGCCACACAAAGCGAGGAGGCCGACGCCCTGTGCACGCAGTGCGAGGAGGCCCTGGGAGATCCAGCTCAGGGCCAGTCCCACCCAGGGCCAAGTTCCCATTGCCGAGTCCTCATTGCCGCGACTGCCGGAAGATAAGACAAAAAGAAATCAGCGTCCCTTCCCCAGGTCCTCCAGGGGCAGAAGTTCGCAGCACTTCAATCGTTACAGGAACAACTATCAAGCGCCCCGCCCTACGGGTAGGAACCAGTCCTTTCGGACCAAGCACAACAAGAGGGGAGCCAGCTCAGGTACGGGCCCCAGCCGCACCCCACAATGAGATTCAGCCGACCCATCCAAGGGAAGAAGCCATAGGGGGCAGATTAGCCCTATTCTACCACAGATGGGTCGAGAGAACCTCTGACAAGTGGGTCCTAGCCATCATTCGGGAGGGGTACTACCTGGATTTCCTACGAACCCCTCCGGACAAGTACGTGGAGTCCCCCTGCCACGACCCCTCCAAGAGGGAGGCAGTGGAAGCTACACTGTCCAGGCTACTGGCACTCAAGGCCATAACCCCAGTACCTCCACAGGAAATAAATACTGGCCATTATTCCATTTATTTTATCGTTCCCAAGAAAGAGGGAACATTCAGGCCCATCCTGGATCTAAAGTCGGTCAACCGCCACCTCAGGATCCCTCGCTTCCGCATGGAAACCTTATGATCCGTTATAAGGGCGATGCAACCAGGAGAGTTTCTCACATCCCTGGATCTTTCGGAGGCCTATTTGCACATCCCCATTCATCAGGAACACCAGTGCTACCTATGCTTCAAAGTCCTGAACCGTCACTACCAGTTCCGGGCACTACCCTTCGGGTTAGCCACAGCAACCCGGACATTCACCAAGGTAATGGTGGTGGCAGCAACACTGAGGAAGGAAGGAGTCCTTGTTCACCCCTACCTGGACGATTGGCTGATCAGCGCAAAGTCACCGGAGGAAAGCCGCCAAGCAACCAGCAGAGTCATAACTCTACTGGAAATCATAGGATGGGTAGTCAACACAAAC
Source organism: Rhinatrema bivittatum (assembly GCF_901001135.1). Taxonomy (NCBI): domain Eukaryota; kingdom Metazoa; phylum Chordata; class Amphibia; order Gymnophiona; family Rhinatrematidae; genus Rhinatrema; species Rhinatrema bivittatum. The sequence goes on from NC_042615.1 coordinate 196,260,674, forward strand.
AAAAGCTCCCTACAGCCCTCACAGTCGCTGGAATACCTAGGAGTCCGATTCAACACCAAAGAGGACAAGGTCAGCCTGACCCCCCCACAAAGAGATCAAAATTGTGGAACCGGCTACAAACCTTGCTTGGACGATCCTAGTCCCACAGCATGGGATTACCTACAAGTCCTCGGGCTGATGGCATCCACACTGGAAGTTGTGCCATGGGCACGAGCTCACATGAGGCCCCTACAGCGCTCACTTCTATCATGGTGGAGCCCACGGTCCCAGAACTACACCGTACATCTATCACTCCCGGGCAGAGTTCGGACCCAGCTACAGTGGTGGCTGCAGGCCAGCCACATGAGCCGGGGATCAAAACTATCCTCCCCAACCTGGACTCTACTCACCATAGATGCCAGTCTACGAGGATGGGGAGCACACTGCGAAGAACTAACTGCCCAAGGGCAGCGGAACACAGAAGAGGTGGGATGGAACATCAATCGCCTAGAAGCGCGAGCAGTCAGACTAGCCTGCATGCAGTTCGTCCACAGACTTCGAAACAAAGCGGTCAGAGTAACTTCTGACAATGCCACGACAGTGGCCTACATCAACTGGCAGGGCGGAACCAGAAGCCAACAGGTGTCCCTAGAAATAGACCCCCTGATGGCGTGGGCGGAAGCAAACCTCCAGGAGATCTCTGCTGTCCACATCGCTGGGAAAGACATCACGGCAGACTTCGTCAGCAGGGAAAGTCTAGACCCAGGAGAATGGAGGCTGTCACCCACAGCCTTCAAGATAATAGTGGATCGGTGGGGGACACCAGACATGGACCTTCTGGCAAACAGATCCAATGCCCAAGTATCCAGATACTTCAGCCGCAGGCGGGAACTGCAGTCCCAAGGGATCGATGCCCTAGCCCCCGGGGACTCTACTATATGCCTTCCCGCCGTGGCCCCTACTGGGCACAATCATTCACAAGATACACCTACACAAGGGACTAGTTCTTCTGGTGGCTCCGGACTGGCCAAGAAGACCCTGGTACGCAGACATGAGAAGATTGCTGGCAGGGAACCCCCTACCCCTGCCCCCACACAGGGACCTGCTACAACAAGGTCCGATCCTTCACGAGGACCCAGCTCAATTCTCTCTTACGGTCTGGCCATTGAGAGGGCTCATCTGAGAAAGAACGGGTACTTGGGGGCGGTAATTGATACCCTCCTCCGAGCGCGCAAGTTCTCCACATCACTAACATACATAAGAATCTGGAGAGTATTTGAAGCCTGGTGCAAAGACCACAACATCAAACCAGGCTCATTCACAGTTCCCGTGATCCTGGAATTCTTACAGAACAGACTACAGAAAGGCCTGTCCCTCAACTCCATCAAGGTACAGGTGGCTGCCCTGTCATGCTACGGCTCCAAGAGCGAGAGCGACAGCATAGCCTCTCACCCGGACGTGTCACGCTTCCTGAAAGGAGTCAAACACATTCACCCACCACTAAAGTGGCCGGTACCTCTGTGGAATCTCAATCTCATTTTGGACTTCCTAGCAGGAACCGCCTTCAGACCCCTACGAGGCCTGGCCCTTCGCCTGTTAACCTTGAAGACCGTGTTTTTGCTGGCGGTGTGTTCAGCCCGCCGCATATCGGAATTACAAGCACTGTCCTGCCGTGAGCTGTTCCTCAGGCTCACCCCGGGGTCCATCAACTATGCACGGTCCCCTCCTTCCTCCCCAAAGTGGTCTCACGCTTCCACCTTAACCAGACCATCTCGCTAACAACGACGGATGGCCGGAAGAATTCGGAAGGAGCCCGTAGTTTCCGCCACCTCAACATCGGCAGACTCCTATCCAGATACCTGGAAATGTCCGAGCCCATAGGAAAAACGGACCACCTTTTCGTCCTTCACAGCGGAAAGAGACAAGGGGAAGCAGCCTCACGGGCAACCATCGCCCGCTGGATCAAGGAAGTCAAGGCGGCCTACGTAGAAGCTGGCAAGCCACCACCTCTACAGGTCAAGGCCCATTCTACCAGAGCCCAGGCAGTATCATGGGCAGAAACTAGAATGCTGGCACCTGCCGAGATCTGCAGGGCGGCTACATGGTCCTCCATCCATACCTTCTCCAGATTCTACCGTCTGGATGTTCAGGCTCGGGAGGACACAACGTTTGCAAGGGCAGTACTAAGTAGGTCACGGGCAGCCTCCCACCCGGATCGAGAGTAGCTTTTATACATCCCATTGGTCCTGAGTCCATCTGCTACACGCTAGGAAAAGGAGAAATTACTTACCTGATAATTTCGTTTTCCTTAGTGTAGACAGATGGACTCAGCATCCCACCCTTGGCTGCCGTCACGCAGGGCCCTCAAATGTTCAAGGGTAAGCCATGTTTTTCGTTTACCTAGGGCATCCACCCTGTTGGGTGTCGACGCTTTCCGGTTGAGTACACTGGTGGTCTCCAGCTATAGTCACTCAACCAGTTCAAGTTAATCAAGTTTAACGTTTAACCAAGTTATGAAGTTATCCAAGTTAACCAAATTATTAAGTTAATCAATCAGTCAGTCACACATATATCCACAAGGCTTTTCGAGGAGAATACTGAAGAGCTGCACTTCCTGCAGGGGTATATGTACTAGGGGCTGACGTCAGATTGAAATCTGATCCGTCTCCAACTGCTAGCAGGAGTACACTATACCCATTGGTCCTGAGTCCATCTGTCTACACTAAGGAAAACGAAATTATCAGGTAAGTAATTTCTCCAATATTGGTCAAATAAACTAAACATAAATCAATGACACAAAGAATAATCATATGAATAATTACAAGAAATATATATTGCTAATGAGTGCCAAAACTTACTTATGAATGAACATACAAAAATATAGACAGCAAAAATGATGTAAACATAAAATGCAACCACCTCCCCAAAAAACCTATAATTACCAAAAATGTCAAAAAAACCCAAAAAAATAAAGGTCATCCACAATTGTCCATAGACCATATGTCTCAAAAAATGCCATATACAAAAAATTAGCTATGTTGACCAAGAGATAACCAACTTAATAAGCAAAACGTTAATTATGGATTTCATAAGTCTCAGATGCTTAAAAAGATCAAAAAATGTTTTTCATCGCATCCCAGAGACATTTGTGCTTCAACATCTGATATCAAACCTGATTTAACAAAAGGACATCCTAAGCATTCTTCTGCACAGGTAGTCATAAAACGTAAAGGTCACCTGACATGGTCACTTAGTGACTTCATCAGAGGTAAAAATATATTACAAACACATACAAACACACTTGCATCAGTGATCCCCCACCAGCATTGTCACTTCAATGAAGCAAACACAGCCTCCATCTGATGCTACAGTTACTTGGTTCCATCATTGACTACCCAAAATCCAATTTAAACCAAACACTACAGTTGGAATTTATAGGGGATATGCTAAATATAACCCAAGCCCTCTATAAGGGCACATGATATAGTTACCATGGCAGGAGGAGTAATTATAAATCAACAAACATCAGCTTGGTCCATGTTGAGAATGCTGGCTCATGGCTTCCATGGTCCATATTGTTCCCACTGCACATCTTTATATGAGACAAGTACAGTGGATCCTCACATTCCAATGGAATCAACTTATTCAGGAACTGGAAGAGATCTGTTTGAACCCCAATAGGATTTTTGTCTTGAGGCTTACAGTCTCCCACTTGACTATGCATAAAGTCCGCAATGTCTCCTTTCATCTCAGTCTAAATTTAGCTTTATTGAACATGTACATAAGCTCTATTAAGGAACTGATGACTACTCAAATTCCCTCACACCCTCCCTTGACCAGTTTTCTTACTCAGGTATTGGTCTTGAGCGAATGGTTTTGAAAGGGATTTGCTAGATAAATAGTTAACTATGTAAATTCCCCAGGTTGAAAATTGCCCTTTCCTCAGTGGCTAAAAATAAACATCATGGGGAAAGGGGGCAGGTGAGTGTGAGGAAAGCAAATTATGCACCACAATTTCATTTCATTCTGTGCATGTACTTTCCACAAACTGTATTGCTACAAGTCATCATGCAAAGATATATATTTATACTTGTGTCATGGAAAAGCTTAGATATTCCCTGCCTTAGTATTTCTCTTATTCAAATTTGATTCTGGGTTTACCTTTTCAAATTCCTATATGCAATTATTTTACTACAGATGCTTCCAGTTTCATCTGGCGTGAGGGCTCTCCTATAAAGTCTTCACACCTAAGGACCATAGTGAATCCAGGAGAAAAAAGTGCACATCAACCTACTGGCATTACAGGAAGTTCTAAATGCTCTAAAGGCTTTTGGAAATTAGGTTGCTAATAAAATTGCCGTTGCCAAACAGATTGTCATGTTCTACCTGAACCACCAGGAAAGAATAGTTTCACACTTCATGTGTCAGGAGATTGTCAAAGGTGGAGCTGGGCCATCTGCCATGGGATGACCCTAAGAACCACATACCTGGCAGACAGACTCAGTCATCACTTGGATTCCCATGTGAGTGGTCTTTGGATCAGGATATGGCAAACAAAATATTTCTCGAATAGGTTACTCTGTGATAGCTCAGAATAGGAAGAGGATAAGCTTTCTGCTTTTCCACAGGCCATACAGCCACAAAGATGAATGCTGACTTTACTCTTTAGATAACAAGAGCACTGTCACCTTTTATCTTAAGTGTACTAAAGCCCATAAAAAGTCTGCTAAATCTTTTGTTTCTTTTAATCGAAATAGGCCTGGGATTACGGTAATAAAATGTACCATTTTTATTGAATAGCAGATTACATCTCCTTGTCTTAAGCATAGATAGGCATGACCTTAGGGGGGGCATGCATAGGCTCATAATGCGAGGGCCATGGCAATGACTCTTATATATAGTTTGCCTCTGTTAAAATTTGCAAGGCTGTTATGTGGAGTTCAATCCACACATTCACATCCTATTATTATTTTTAGATCAGTGTTTCCCAAATTTCTTCTGGAGGCACAACTTTCCAGTTGGATTTTCAGGATTGCCAAATGAATAAGCATAAATTTGATCTGCGATCTTGTTTCCTTTTTTGTTAATATTATCCCTTATCTAGGGAATCTCTTAGGTGACCCTGCTTGTCTTCAAAGAAAGCAAAATTACTTATCTGTATTTGGATGTTCTGAAGATGACAGTTCACCAGTAACACATATTCCTTCATGTCCCTTCTGGAAGAGTTCTTCACCAGTCAAAATTGTTGAATTGGAACTGAGGAGAGCTGCAGGACCACAACAGTATGGGAACTCTTGCACACATGCAGAAAAATCCTTTAGGTCTTTCCAGAATCTTCTGGAATAGTTGACCATTGGGCATTAAACAGTATAAAATGACCCAGCTATTTGACTTATCCCTGCTTTCTTTGTATTTCAGTGGCTATTATAGGTAATGTGCTCTACCATAGTAGCAGATGTAAAGAGCTGCTCCTCCCCCCTTCTCATTTTTCTGTTTCCTATGAAGAAAGTATACCGCAAAGTTATCACATCCAAATCCTGATTTCCATTACACCAGAGCTCTGATTGTAATCTGTGGCAAAACCAAGGGTTACTTGTTTTGAATTAGGCCTTGTATTTTCTCCCTAGAGACAGCTCATGTCTTCTGGCTAGCTTGCAGGTAGTGTTCAGCCTCTGCACTGTAGTTCAAACAGAGGCTTGGGATTCTGGCTTCACTCAGAGTGATGCTTAGAGAGCCTACATATCCGAGTATCATCTGGGAAGCTGTAAAACTGTAACATCCCACAGTGCCATGGGCCAGAAAATCTAGTACTAGTCAGAAGGCCATTGTAGAGAGTTAATGCTAGTAACTTTGTGCTCTGATTGGCCCTGAAGGTACTAGAATTCTTTTGATTTCAGCTGGGAAAACAGACAAGATCTGTTCTAAGGACCTCTTCAGTTTGTGGACAGCTTTTTTTCTGTCCTTCCCAGGCAGTAGATAATTATAGTAGAACGTTTTAGCTTTTGCTGCTTAATCCTTACGGTTTTACCTATTCCTGTTTCCAAATTAAATCATTTTCTGTTCACTGTTCCTACTTTTTGTTAGCTCTGTTTGTCTTGGACTGATAAATAACCCTGGTATTTTCTGAATTTGCTTTATGTGCATTTCTAGGGTTTTGTAGGATCTGTGCCCCTAGAAACCACCAAGGGTTAGCTCGCAGATGAGAACTTGCCCAAAGGCAAGCTGGAGCCCAGTTGGCAGGTTAGAGGTTGTCAGGGTAGGTGTGAAGGTGCAGGTGGGCCTGAGCAGTGCTTGGCAGGATCCTCCAAGTGGCCACAGATTTTACCCTGAGTGGTTGTTATGAGTAGTGTGGAGGTTTTAAGTGATACAACCACATCCAAATCTACCTCTGCTATGATGGCCTTCAGGTCAGTTATCAAGACTGAGTATTGGCGCATGTGATGCTCCAAAATGATGACCTACCACCCCTTCTTGACTTAATTGTGATTTCTTTTTTTTTAATTATTTCATCAGTTTCCCTATGCTTCTGATTTCTATGCAATACATTGACTTCTGGATTATATATATTATTATATTATATAACTAATTTTGGGCTTTTATCTTTTAAGAGTTTCCCATTTTTACTTCAAATTTGACTTGTGAGGAAGAACTATTTATGCTTCCTCCCTTATTCTTAGTTTAAATGCTTGTCCAAGTACAATTTGGAACTATGGTTAAGGAGTACAATATTTTTTCTGCATAGATGCAAATCATCACTTCTGTATAGATTTGTATCCTCCTGGTCCCCAGTATACCCTAAACTCTTATTTGTAGCAGTCTTTCAACCATGAATTGAAGTTATTTGTGAGGGCACCAGTATCTAATCCCCTGTTGATGCAAATTAATGAAGGAAAACCATAAAATATGCAAACTTTAACACATTTTTCCAGTATAGCAAGTGGCAACAGAGATCTTAATTACTATTTTCCGTTGATAAACAGGGCTGAATTAGCCATAATCTGTCAGTGCATCCTCTGGCATCACTGGACAGAACTGTCCCCAAGTTAATAGAGCTTTCAGCTCTTCTGGGCCTTCATGGGAGTAGTCAGTGTAGCTCCTCAGTCTGGAGTGGTTTCCATGCAGGGGCAGTGATTCTGTTTTGATTTTTTTCGGGTGTTACCATTTCTTGCTCTCCCTAAGCTCTGTTTCTGCTCTCGGCTCAGAAAGTCACTGGCATTGGAGGACTCTCTCTTGCCATTCCCTGATATCGATGAAGAGCAGTGCCAGACTTGGAGTCAGAGTAATTCAATCTTCGCTGCCCATGCACATTGTGCCCGCGGGTACATATGTCCACAGGTGGGGAAGTTGGCCTGATTATGCCTGTCACCCAGGCAAAGGTAGCAGCGATCGTGCCCATTCGTCAGCAACATGATTTGGCTGCAGGAACAGGCCTTAAAGCCACTGGCAGCTCTTTTTGCCATTTTTTCACTTTTTCTTCTTTGTTGTTTTAATCCCTAAAGCAGGAGAGTAGCACTGAAAAGTGCTGTTTTGGGGCTCACTTAGGGTCTTTGGTTGGGACCAGAGAGTTGGCTGCATATCATATTGTTTAACCGCTACTATTCTATCCTTTCTCTTCCCCCTTCTCCCAGTTCTGCTACCCCTGTTATATGTAACTGCACCTTCTGACACACAGTTCCAGTTTGATGTATATACTGCACCCCTGTTTTATGTAAACCAGCAAGATATGTTGTCATGATTGCCGGTATATAAAAACCTTAAATAAATAAAATAAATAAAATATCAATCTGCTGGAACTCTAGGCCATTCGCCATGCCCTTCAGCCATGTCCTCTGTGAAAAGAGCATAATGAGCCAAATGGAAAATGAAGTGGCAATGTTCCACATAAACAAACAATAGCCACAGGATCTTGGAGCCTTTGCCAGGAAACTTTACAGATCTGGCAATGGGCAGTAACACCAGACCACCCTACAGGCGACTTACCTTAATACTGAGGCGAACATATTCAACAAGGTATTCTGCCCCCCACAAATGGTTAATAGACTAGGCAGTAGCCAACCGGCTATTCAAACGATGGGAAACACAGTAGTTAGATCTATTTGCTACCAAAACCAACAAGAAACTGGATTGCTTCTACTCCATATTTTTCAGCCATTGAAGGGAGGCCCTGTATGTCTTACTTCTGCTCTGGGGAGAGGGCATACTGTATGCTTTTCCACTGCTCTCGCTCATTGCTCTTATCTAAAAACTCATCCAAAACCGAGCCAGAATAATACCGATAGCCCCTGCTCTGCCCAGGCAGTCATAGTTTGCTTATCTGTCGAGCCTCCTATCGCACTCTGAGCCAACCCCCACACTGTTAACTCAGGAGGGGGAAATCTGTTATATCCCCTGCCGCAATCACTTCACCTCACAGTGTGGATGTTGAGCGCTCAGTCCCGAGTTGATTTTCCCTGCCAGAGCCAATTCAAAAAGTACTACTCTCAGCACTGAAGCCTTCAATCTACCATATTTACTCCTTCAAATGAAAACGTTATGCACAGTGGTGTACCACATGTTCTGTGAGCCCCTTTACCTCTGGACCTACAATGCTACTGATTTATTTGCTCCATTTATCCCAATCCGATCTGTCTGCTTCCTCTGTGAGTCCACCTGAGCTCCATAGCGGCAAATCATGTACAAGAAGATGGACACGCCATCTCACTTCACCCTCTAGTATCAAAATTCATGAGAAGACTTTTACGACCTCACCCACCGATTACGAAGCCCCCAGTGCTTTAAGACATCAATATGGTCCTTACTGCTCAAGTCTGCCTCTCTCAGATATCTAATCTGGAAAGTACTCTTCTTGATTGCGGTCACTTTTACACGCCATGTGAGTGAACTTCAAGCACCTGTTCACCTTCCACCCTACCTATAATTCTTCCTTGACAAAGTTGTCGTGCGAACGCATTCTAAGTTTCTTCCGAATGTGCTTTCCACTTTCCACTTGAATTAGTTTATTGTGCTTCCCACCTTATTCCCCAAACCTCATGCACATATGGGCATAAAACTTCTGCACATGCTCAGTTGCAAGTGAGCCTTAGCATACTATGAATGTCATACGCAAGCACACAGAAAGGCTCCTTAACTGAACATCTCCTATAATCCAAACAGACTTGGGAATGATATCCAAAAGAACCCTAAATAACTTGCTGTATTCAACACTGCTATGCGGCAACTGTCCTTGCTTTCCAAGGGCCAGTCAGAGCTCATCAGGTATGACTGCTGCATCCATAGCACACCTGGAGGGGTGCACTTCACAGAAATCTACAAAGCTGCTGCCTGGTCATCTGTGCATAATCTTCACCTCCCATTACTTATTGGATTCCCTAGCTTCCCTAGACAGTGCAGTGGCACATGCCATCTTATGGCACACAAAATCCAAGTAATCTGCTCTCCATGGTGGAATCTGGGTTACAAAAAAAGAAACATTTGGTAGTTTGATTTACTGCAACCCTCAACTAGCAGATCATGGCTAATTCAGCCCTGCTTATTGATGTAAAAAAGCAAATTTGCTTACTGTATAGTGTTTTCAGTAGGTAGGATGAATTAGCCATGAGATGCCTGCCTGCGTTCCGGGAAGGCAGATTCTTGTTTTATCATGTTGCTTTGGAATGGACTGAGGAGCTATGCTGACAATGCCTATACGGAAACTCTTGCTTATGCCCAGTAGGCCTGAAAGCTCTTCTTAGATTGGGGATAGAGTTCCGTCCAGTACTGCCAGTGGTCCGTACTACCATAGATCACGTCAAATACCATTCTGCTACCTCTGGAAAACACTGTTTATGATAAGCAAGCTTGATTTTTTATTTTTTTTTGCATATAAAGAAATATTACAGAATAGGTAATGGACAATTAGATTTAAATGCATAAAAATGCCAGAAGTAGCAATTGTGAAGCAAAAAATGAGGAAACCGAAAAAGGAGCTAAATGATGAAGTTTTAGATGGCAACACAGTATGACAAGTATAGAGGCAATACAGATCTAAACAGACAAGCTGTTCTTATTATGAGAGGCAATAAGGAAAAAGCAATGGCAACCACAAAAACGAGTAAATAAGTGAGAATGAATGAGATATTATGTTGAGAGAAATTGATTGCAGAAGGTACAGGGAGATATGAAAGACTGCAAGTAGGCTAGCTTAAGCCCTAAGTAGGCCAAGATCAAAACTGTGAACAGGAGATAGTTTGACAGGGAACAGGTACAAGCTACATAGAGATTTCAGTGTCAGCAATCTGCAGCATTTCATGCCAAACAGTTTGTTGCCATGGCAACTTCACTGGTGCTGGTGGAAGTAGGTTGCCATGGCAGCCTGCAGCAAACTCTACTGGGTTTCTTACATTGCAGCTATCTTTGGAAAAAGCAGTATAAATGTAGTATTTGGGTTCATGGAAACTTAGGTGTGTACAGCAACATTTTGAATAAGTTGAAGTCGGTGAACTATAGGCTTGTGAAGAACCACTTGTGATAGTTGAGCTAACTCATATTTCATGTGTGGATGACCCATCCTCCCTTCTTACATCATACCTATAAAATTATGTATGTTGGCTTGTGAGCCACCTACAGCTTTTTGCATTGGTGGCATATAAATGTAAATAAATGAAATGAACTAAGTGAATGTTTTTTCCATTGGCTTTGATCCCTTCAAAGCACCTGAAATAAGCCAAGCTTTCATGTGATCTTGAATGTACATCATGTTTCAATAAATATGTTCATCCCATAGAAGGTCAATGCACAAATATGTGGGATCTCTCTATATATCTATCTATAGTTATAGGAAGTATGTCCTAGTTCCTAAACCAGACAGGAGTAAGTTTCTATAGGAATCAACGGTAAGAATGGAGAGAGTTAGGGAAGAGGAAAATATCTCCCAGAGAGTCCAGGGAAACAACAGAGAAGAAAGTCACAAGATACTGGAATCAGATGCTGACCTAATTATGGAGGACTAGTGAAAGCAGAGGGAGGAAAGCCGAGCTGAACAATGGTTCTCCAGCTGCAAGAATACAGCTAGAGAGCCCCCCTCTCCCATGGGAAGTCGACATTGGAACCCATCTAAGGCAGAGCAGTATATGTGTGTGTCTGTCGTTCTCTCTATCGAGATATTTACTTGTATAAAAAAGAGAAAATAAAAACCCCTTTATTATATATTTAATTCATTATTTTAAATACTTAAGGGATGAAAAGTTAGTTCATAAACCCTTTACACACGCCATCTCATATAGTTGTATCATATAGGTTAGTTTGTTTGAAATAATTACTGGCAAAAACATACCTTTTTAAAGTATTTAAAATAATGGCTTAAAATATGTAATAAAGGTTTCCTTTGTGGGAATCAGGTCTTGGGAAGCTGCAAGTTTTCTGTTTACTAGTGTGTGTGTGTGTGTGTATGTAAATATAGATATAATATAAAATAGCAAAAATATAATAAATGGTAATAAACTGCTGATTATATACAGTTTTTATCTTTTTTAATCCAAAACCAAAATGTTTTAGGTGAAAAAATCCAGTTTATAACAAAATATGCAATAGCCATTCAAGCATCTCAGCTGATTCCAATCATTGCTGGCTAAAGAAACACCACACTGTGAAGTGAGAAACAATTTCAAACTTGGAAACGTTATTAATTCAAGCCCTCATTACCACAACAAAGGCTTCCATTTTGCCAGATTGGCTTCTTCAGAGGGATGAAACTTACTTCAGAATTATGGCTGCAGAAGTATAAAACAAGCTTACATTGTAAAGATTTTCGCAAATTCTCTTAGAACATATTGCAGCATAATACAGCTTCACGTTCCATACATTAGTGAAAAAACAATCTTATAAAAATTTGACTCCGTATATCAGTACCAATGAACATGAACTGCTGTCAGTTGAGGTGTTAATCCAACATGATTACCAAATCTTCTGAAAAAGAAATGACTTATTAAAAGAAAATTTCCAGCACAACATGGGGAAAAAACTTCTCTTAAGATAGTTTTAAACAAAAAAGCCTCCTGCTACTGAATTAGCATACACTGATTAGACTGCAGCCTGTGTAACACTGCTGCGTGGTCCCAAACGAGGCTAACAGGAAGCTTTAAATATAGGGGAACCCTTCTTAAAAATCAAAAAACAGTAAAACTTTGTGTACCAACAATCTCAACCCGGGAATACAAAAAAAAAGAATGAAACTGAATACATCATAAAAATAATTCCCATTCAGTAGCTAGAATCAGTCCAATAGGTGTAACTGTATTCCAGAGCAAATAAAAATTGTTTGACAGAACTGGAAAGATATATTACACCCGTCACCCCCCCCCCCCCCCCCCCCCCCCCGCCACAAGGTAGCAAAACCTACTGAAAGACAGAAAACCTCATGTGATCCACAGAATTACTGACAAGCCACCCAATATTTTACTAATGCAGCCTCAAGCTTAAGAGTTTGAATGCAGCTTTTATTTTGAATAATTTGTGTTTTAGCCAGTCGTTTTGTTTGACCAATATAGATCTTCAGACAAGGGCAACATTCACAAAGATTACTTGTGAAAAGTCATAATCCGCGGAAAAGTTATTATCCGCACCCCTGTTTTCTGTAAACCGACATGTGAACGAGTTCATGAATGCCGGTATAAAAAAACCTTAAATAAATAAATAAATAATCAAAATAGCCCCTCAAAGTGAAATGTTGGAACTTATGTTTCCAAGCAATTAAAGCAAACTGAAACAATTGCTGAAATAATATAACCAATACTTATCCAAAAAACCTGCAGGTGTCTGCAAATATCTACTAGCCGACGTCCATAACAACTCCATGTTTATCACTTCTTGACACGTGCCATATTTCACCTTGTCAGACTGCCTCAGGAGGAATTCTTATGTAAGAAAATGTGAGTATCCAGTCTAACAAAAAAAGCAAAACTCCCCCCATCAAAAAAAACTCCCCACAAATAACTTCAGAAAGAAACATCAACAATACAAAGCTTTATATGTTTTTTTTGCTGTAGTACCTCTACTTCTATTGCAAGGATATTAAAAATCATCAGCATTTCATCGAACCATGGAAAAATCCAACTTAAAAGCTTGATTAATAGCCATGTTATCTTCTCCTCCAGTTAGACGCTTCCAAGTAGTCTAGCTGTACAATCGTTTTATTATTTCAGCAATTTGTTTTTTTCATTGACTTGTAATAAAGGTTCTAGAAAATAAAGAAATGTAAAACAGTGTCATGATTAAAACTGTTGCCATACATCTGCATATTTAAACCTATTAGTTCTAGATTATGCAGCAATTTATCTTTTAAGATACCATAAAGAATTGGTTTGGAGAATTGATTTGTTTTACATATACACATGTTTTAATGATAGCCCATCCTTTTTTTTTGTTGTTTTTTTTAAGGTATTTTTTTCCCTCTTTTTGTTGTATTCTTATAAGATACCACAGTGTGCAAAGAATCCAAATTAATCTGCAGAAATTGTCACTTAAATCATTATTTAAAGGATCAAGGAAGTCAGAAACGTGGTAAACTATGGTGAAAAAATATCTTTTTGAGACAGTATTTTTCTGCTCTGGAACTTTTCACCAGATATTATAAATGTTGCCTGCCTTCCAAAAAACATGAACTTCATTTTCCAATTTAAATATGAAACACAAAACCTAGTTTGATATCCATTTCATTCATGAATATGGTTATACTGCCATAACGTATATTTTTGAGTACACAATAGCTTTCTCAGTGAAGTCTGGCAATTAGTGCATCTGGTACAAATGATTTTAAGAAAATATTCATATTTTCTTTCTTTATAATTTATACTAAAGCTAGAGTTACATTTTGTTACAAACTTTTAGAAAATCTTTAGTTTGTAAGTGGGATAGCATACTGAAGGTTACATGATCTTACATTTACAGAACATGTACACTTCTTAAATGTTCAAAATACTCAGCTTTTGGAATTGTTTACAGGATGCACCCAGAATATGTGTGTGTGTGTGTATATATATATATATATATATATATATATATTCAGTCTGTGGGGCACACCTTTTTATGTATTTTCTACATATCCTAACTATATGATGACCATAAATGTTTGCTAGTTTAGCTGCCTGCTTTAACTGTTCTGTTTTTGAGTATGCATGCCCTTTCATGCAGTCTTCTGAGGGTCGAACAGAATCACTGATATCTATTTATTTTATTCCTGCAAAGCTCCAACAAGTGTTGCCTTTTTTTATGATTTGTTTACAAGTGTAATGGTGTAAGGAATTTTTCACAATTTTTCCTGTTAAGGGAGAAACAAATGCAAGCTGTCATACTTACACATCTCGAAAATGTATTATGACTTCATTTATATTTCTTTAGTTTGGTACGTGAACTGACCCACAGTTCTTGAGTATTTAGACTGTTTGTTTATTAAGGGTCTGTAGTAACTATTGACTGCATGCTACTTTAGAAGCATTAATGTAGATCTTTAATTTTAAAAAAGTGTTGAATATTCCATTTAAATATTTTCTTACAATTTTTATTTTCACTAGCTCATCAGAGTTGTAACAAGCTCGATAAAAGTGCAAGGAGTCTTGGCTTATACTTGTGTCCTGCTCTTCTATTTTGGGTAAGGTCCACACCAGAGAAACAGTTGTTTAGTAGGGATGTGAATCGTTTTTTAACGATTTAAATTATCGTCCGATATTTTTTAAATCGTCATTAATCGGTAAAGAGTGCGATACAATAGAAATTCCCCTGATTTATTGTGAAAAATCGTTTTTTTGGTTAGTGCGCACTAACGGGAGTTAGCACTAACAGAAAATGATACAATTTGACACTTTTCAGGTCAGTTAAGGTCAGTTTAGGAATGAATATGTATTCCTATCGGCTGCCCTCTTATTTTTTGATGTTACCAAGGTTCCCACTGATGTGATGGTTTAATATATGGGGGATGGGAAATGGAAACGGTTGGTAGCTTGACGAAAAAAGTAATGTGATCAGTCAATGTGACTAGAACTTGTTTATTATTTTTGTTACCAGGCACTGGCACGTGAAATGCTAGTGCATGTTTTGAATTTGCCAATCCCTGTGCATTTTAGAAAGGTGGTCCTGGAATTATTATACACACTTCGAATATATGTATATGGTAATTGTTGGTAAGTGTATTTCTGAAGTGGCCAGTACGTTTACTTTCCCTCCTACTTTTACTCACCAGCTAAGCTTTATAAGAAGGGCTTCTCTGCTTGTGTGTTGCTTTTGTTTGGTGTGAGGAGAAACATCAGTTCTTTATTCAATCTACTAGATCTATTTTATCAACCTACTCAATTTTTTTATTGATTTATTATATCGGTGAATTAACTTGGGAGTGTTGTGATCCTCCTGCACATAGTGCCCTATCCCTGATACCAGGAGTGTTGTGATCTTCCTGCACACAGTGCCTTATCCCTGATACCAGGGGTGTTGTGATCTTCCTGCACGCAGTGCCCTATCCCTGATACCGGGGGTGTTGTGATCTTCCTGCACACAGTGCCCTATCCCTGATACCGGGATAGGGCACTGTGTGCAGGAAGATCACAACACTCCCGGTATCAGGGATAGGGCACTGCGTGCAGGAATATCACAACACTTCCGGTATCAGGGATAGGGCACTGCAAGGTAGAAGATCTCAGCTCTCAAGATCCTGCACAGGGCAGTGCAGAGGAAGATCACAACACTCCCGGTATCAGGGATAGGGCACTGCAAGGTAGAAGATCACAGCTCTCGAGATCCTGCACAGGGCAGTGCAGAGAGGAAGATCACAACACTCCCGGTATCAGGGATAGGGCACTGCAAGGTAGAAGATCACAACACCCCCGGTATCAGGGATAGGGCACTGCGTGCAGGAAGATCACAACACTCCCAAGTTAATTCACTGATATAATAAATCAATAAAAAAAATTGAGTAGGTTGATAAAATAGATCTAGTAGATTGAATAAAGAGCTGATGTTTCTCCTCTCCTCACACCAAACAAAAGCAACACACAAGCAGAGAAGCCCTTCTTATAAAGCTTAGCTGGTGAGTAAAAGTAGGAGGGAAAGTAAACTTACTGGCCACTTCAGAAATACACTTACCAACAATTACCATATACATATATTCGAAGTGTGTATAATAATTCCAGGACCACCTTTCTAAAATGCACAGGGATTGGCAAATTCAAAACATGCACTAGCATTTCTCGTGCCAGTGCCTGGTAACAAAAATAATAAACAAACAAGTTCTAGTCACATTGACTGATCACATTACTTTTTTCGTCAAGCTACCAACCGTTTCCATTTCCCATCCCCCATATATTAAACCATCACGTCAGTGGGAACCTTGGTAACATCAAAAAATAAGAGGGCAGCCAATAGGAATACATATTCATTCCTAAACTGACCTTAACTGACCTGAAAAGTGTCAAATTGTATCATTTTCTGTTAGTGCGCACTAACTTCCTGTTAGTGCGCACTAATCAGAAAAACCGATTTTTTACTGAAAAAATTGTGCCAATCACGATTTTCTTCTCCTGCCAGACGAATTTGATCGTTAAGACGATCGGGCACACGATTCACATCCCTGTTGTTTAGAGATATCATGACATATTTTAATCAATAATTAGTTCATCCTAAGAAATAAAAGGCTTCATATTCAAAGTAAGCAGTTCAGTATGTTATCGCCTCATTTCAGTGTTCAGCCTGGGACAGTGGAGTGCACGTTAAAGTGTGATTCTGCTGTTAAATGTGCTGTTGTATTGTATAACTTGCATGTATAGTATGAAGCAAAGCCAGCAAATGGAAACTGAATGTGTCTGTTGTGCAGAAGGTTAAGCAGCACATGGAATGCTTCGTGTGCACAACAGTAAACTATAATTTTCAAGAAAGGAAGGTAGTTTTGGTAGCTTAGATCTCCTCTGCAAACCCCCATGATCTTTGACAAATTTCAGGAGAATAGATGGTGAATAATTAAAAAGAACAGACTCAGAAAAATTGTATTGTCATGGTCAACCTCAGGCCATTCAGTGAAGACAGCCAAAACAAAATTGAGTAATTTGGCACTAAATACTGATAACATAAACATTGCCATTATTTATAATTACAGAAATAATTAGTATAAAGTATATGGGAGGACAGCAATAAGACAGTTGGATTTTAAAAGAAATATCTTAAGTTTGTGAACCTATAAGACTTTCATGCAGGTTTCTTAATCAGCTTTAAAGCTAGTCCCAGAAGAGTTAGGACATAGACATCAGACTGCATGTGATTCCTGGGAGAAGTGAAAATATACACAGGTCCTTCTCCAAGCTATTATCTGTGTTTAAAAAAAAAACCAAACACACACACACACATTCTAAGGGCTCTTGGATATATATTATCTATTGTACATTATTCCTTCACCTCAGATGAAGCCAGTTTAAGAAAAGAAGTGTCTTTATCCATGTAGTCCGAGCATAAGGCAGGATTATACTGCAAAACTCTTATTAGGATTACAGTTTTTTTCCTGAGTTATGAATACTTTGATGGCCTATAGTCAGAACATTGAACGTCTCTCTCTCCTGACTTCCATATCTTTAAAAAATCAGGTATATCCTAGATCAAGTTTTCCCAAACTTTCAGCCAATATGACCACATTTTATCATTTAAAAATTTACATGACCTCGGAGGAAGACCAAAGCAAATTAGCAGGTATGCAGTCCCCTCCAATAATCGCTCCAGACTCACCCTTCCCATACTCCATCTGATCTCTCAACCTCTACACTCTCCAGTTGATCCTTTCTTTCAGCTTTGCGCTCTTCCTTAACTTCCAGCCACTCCAGAGGGCATCCTCTCTTGATCTCCTCTCCTAAGCGGACCCTCTCTCTCAATTTCTGCCCCTCTATCTAATCCCCTCTTACATTCCCTCTTTTGCTATCACCTCCCCAGCCCATCCTCTCATACTCCTTCAGCCTTTTTCACATTTCTCAGCTGATTCTATTTCATGCTCAAGCCCCTTATAACCACCAACTGATTCTCTGTCATACCTTCCCTCTTACCTCATCCCGTATTCCCTCCTGATGCTCAACCTCCACCCCTTCTAACATCCCCTCTCCGGCTGATCCCCCCTCAGCCCTCAACTCCTTCCTTACTTCCTCCAGTTATTCTTCTGTTCTCTTTTTAGCCCTTCACAGACAATCCCTCTCTAGCTAATCCAACCCCTCCTACATTTGATCCCTCCCTTCAAACAGCTCCCCCCCCAAACAAGCCCCAAGCCTGGGTCAGCAGCAATGTTTCTTTTGGCCTTTGGGCCAAAGATGGATGATAACTGGTGGGAAGAAAGGGTGGACAGATGACAGGGCAACATTTTCTCTTGGGTTAGGTAGATGAGGAGGGGAGCAGCGTCAATCTCCACTGGCAGGTGCACGCTCCATCCTCCACTCCCCTCATGCCTGGTCCCAAGCCCAAAAGTGATCTTCAGGAAAAAGCAATCTTAGTAATGAAAGCACAGGTACTGTGCCAGTGCAAGCTCACAGGCCTTGTCATGCAGGGCTTCCTATTACAAAAATTCATTTGAGCATAGGGCAGCTGCAGGGCCTGCGAGTATTTGCCCCATGCTGATGTCAGTATTAATGCTTCTGGTATCTGAAGAATGCTGGCATTTAAAGCACTTGTGACCCCAGTTGAAGGTTTTATGGACCCCCCTTTTTGGAGTCCTGAACCGCAGTGGGAAGCCTTGCTCTCTGAGTGGGTGAGAACAGGAGGCACACTTTTTCTCATTCTAGCACCTTTTGAGACTAATACACCTGCCTGAAATACTGCCATTTCCTTCCTGCTCAATTTATTGGACGCACATTACAGGTGAAAGACAAAGAGCTCTCAAATCTCTTGCAAGTATGGCAACAAAGGAAGTCTCCATTTTTAACAACCCTGTCATTCTGAGCAAGGAAGAGTTCAACATTACGTAGAACTTTAAAAAGTTTAAGAATTATTCTTTATTTGAAATAAATCCTCCTGCTTGTCTCCCAAGTACATAAACACATCCCCTGGACTAAAACTGCTCTTCCATTCATCCTGTTACACCAGTCCAGTCCTGTCCCATACAGGTTGGTTGTTTCCCCCTACCAGCAGATGGAGGCAGACAATACAGTTTTCCTTCATGTGACATCATGGCCACTACTTAGAGGGTGGTGCAACATAGCAGGAATTCAGTATTTTCTGCCTCTAGCAGATGATAGGACAGGTAGTGCAGCAGGACGATGTTGCATCCCAGGATCAGATGCGGGGATGGGCCAATGGCTACAGCCAGCACTGCAAGCCCATCTTTGGCAGCGCCCTATCCCAGACGGGACTTTGGTTGAGCTCAGATGGGGGGCTGAAAATTAAAAAAAAAAAAAATAATAATTTATTTCTAAAAGGATAGTTTGGGCTGTGACTCTCTTCCTCCCGCCCCATACTTCTTCCACTAGCAGTAAAATGCACTTAAAAAGAAAAAAAAAAGCAGAAACTGAAAGGCAAACAGCATTGGTAGAGGCGGCATTGGCAGGACAGAACAGTATCGGGAAAACTTGCTGGTGAGTTTGTGTGCAGTCGGCACTGTTGGCTTTGGGGCTGGGGGGCACTGGTGGTTCCTCTGAGCAGTGATTGCAGCATGAACATACCTGACCTCACATGCCATTGTGAGGCCTGCAGGATGTGCTGCATTGACACAGAAAAAGGACCACTTTATTTGGCCTGTTTTCAAATCGGGGTGCTCCTGGGGGCATGCTCTATTTGGGCTTAGCACTATGGGATGCTCATTTGTCTACCCCAGAGGGGTGCGTCAGTTACCAGCAGCATTAGGGGAAGCAGACACATGGCCATTAGCTGGCACATTCTGCTGTGGCCATCTTGGAGGAAATTCTGGCATGAAAGACTTTGAGGCAGGGGAATCTTTGGAGGCAGCTGGGAGTGCTGAATTGCCCCTTATCTTAGTCCCTGCGTATTTGCCAGTGGTCATGTCGCAGACCTCTCTGTCGGGAGATCATGAAAAATTTTTACGGAGTTCTTCCGGTTCCTACATCAGGCCATCTATGACTTTAGAAATCTAGGGGGAGAGCTTGATGGTAGAGGGAGGAAGACTCCCATGTGTTTTTCCACCCACATTATCCCCGCAGGTCTTGCTGAAGAGGACACGGGGGGGGGGGGGGGGGAGGGCAATTAAAGTGCCAGGTCCCTCTTGGGAGGGGTCAGAGGACCATAGAGATGTGGAGAGTTTGGCCTTCCTGGAAGAGGGAAAGGTCCCCCGGGTCCCGAGGAAGTCTCCGTCATTTGTCTCTTCCAAAAGGATGAGATTGCGGATTTGAGCAGCTATCGCATGTCTTCTCATGGATGAAGTAAAGCCCCTGGAGACTCCAGTATGAGATCCCATCATTAAGGGAAATGTAAATTTACTAGAACCTTTTCCCTTGCTTCCTGAGGTGGAAGAAATGATGCTTGCAGAATGGGAGTACCTGGAGTTGGCACTACAGGATGTGAAACTGCTGCTAAAGGTGTATCCCTTTCCACTGGCTACGATGCAGACTTTCTTCCAACAATGGACACTCTGGTCATGGCGATGACACGGCATACCACTTTTTCTGTGAAAGGAGTTACTTTGTTTAAGGGGATCGAAAGATGGAACCTCTACTGAAGAATTTGTTCATCTCCTCAGCTATAGCAGTCCAGAATTCTGTTTGTACTGCTCTGGTGGTGCGCGTGCTTCTCCAGCAGCTCCCGGAGAGTGAGGAGGAGGCTAGAATGGAGTCTTTTTAGCCAATGTGCCTTATGATTTGCTCCGTAGCTCTTCTCAGTCAGTGGCCCTCTCTGTTGCAGTTTGGCAGGGGTCAGTCCTTTCTTGGCTTCAGTAAGCCGAGAGCCAAATAAGGAGCCTCTTCCATGGCAGGAAGATTCGCCTCAACCCACACTTGCTCTTAACCCCCTTAGATGGTCAATTGCAGGGGCTCTACAGAGAATGGTCCCACATTATTTCAGACCAGTGGATATTAGAGATTATCCAGGTATGAATACACTCTGGATCTGCAGCATCCCATTCACTGTGTATTCATGGTCTCCCCTCCTTTCTTTCTGTCCAAACAGCGGGAGACTCTATTGAAGCTACAGTTGTTTCTTGTCCTTGTCCTTATAGCCAAGCAGGGTCAAGGCTGATACTTCATCTACTTCATGGTACCCATGAAAGATGGGTCTTTCTGTCCTATCCTAGATCTCAAGGGGATGAACTGCAGTCTGCAAGTGACCCACTTTCTTATGGAAAAGCACTCTGTTCTCTTGCAGTACAGCAGGGGAAGTATCTTGCTCTCTCGACTTGGCCAAGGCCTATCTGCATATTCCAATACAAGTGCAGGATCAGAGGTACTTGCAGTTCTGTGTGCTGTGGAAGCATTTTCATTTCCATGTGCTGCCATTTGGGCTGGCAACTGCTCCCTATGTATTTACCAAGGTGATGGTCATGGTGGTGGAAGCTTTCAGACACGAAGGAATTATGGTCCATCTGTATCTGGATGACTGGTTAATCCAGGCAGAGTCTCTTAAGGAGACGTGTCACGGGTTCGGTCAGATGATCTACCTCCTAGAAGACTTGGGCTGGGTAGTCAATTTTGGGAAAAGCAAACCTGAGGCCACAAAGTCTCTGGATACTTAGGAACGCACTTCAATACTTGAGCGGTCAAGTTTCCCTTACGAATGAAAGGGTGAGCAAGGAGGTGATGCAGGTGCAGAGACTGCTGCAGATATCTCCCTCATTGTTTGGGATTATTTGCTGGTCCTGGAATTGATGGCGGAGACTCTGGATTTGGCCCTTTGGCTAGAGCTTCTATAAGGTGACTGGTCTCTGCAGACCCAGAAGTATGAGATGAGACTTTCCTTGAGTCTGTCCACTTGCCAGTCACTTCACTGGTGGCTGAATCCCCTAAATCTGATGAGAGGGGTCAGTGATTACACCATCCTGGGTTCTGAATGGTGAAGCAATGTGACAAGGCAATAGCTAAAGTCAGAAGAATGCTGGGATGCATAGGGAGGAATAATCAGTAAGAAAAAAGAGGTGATAATGCCCTTGTACAAGTCCTTGGTGAGGCCTCACCTGGAGTACTGCATTCGGTACTGGTTCCCATATCTTAAAAAGGATAAAGTCCAGATAGAAGCAGTCGAAAGAAGAGCAACCAAAATGGTGAGGGGGTCAGCATTAGAAGACTTATGAGGAGAGGCTGAAGGATGTGAATATGTACACCCTGGAAGAAAGGACGTGCAGGGGAGATATGATACAGATGTTCAGTTATCTGAAATGTTTTAATGATGCACAATCATCAAACCTTTTCCATTGGAAAGAAATCAATAAAACTAGGGGTCATGAAATGAAACTCCAGGGAGGATGACTTGGAACCAATGTCAGGAAATATTTCTTCATGGAGAGGGTGGTGAATGCCTGGAATGCCCTTCCGGAAGAGGTGGTGAAAACTAAAACAGTCAAGGAATTCAAAGGGGCATGGGATAAACATTGGATTCCTAAAGGCTAGAGGTTGGAAATAAAGAAGAGTGCATTGAGGGGGGGGGGGGGGGGTACTGGAGGGTAACTTGCTGGTGTGGCAGTTGCTACCCTTAACAAATAAGCTTTGGTATTGTTAATGTAACTCCATCATTGCTCTCTACTTCAATGGCAGTGAGAAAAGGGGAATTAGATTCAGACAGCAACCAACAAGGGCCCCGACTTTTATGGTTGGGGAACAAATAAACATGGGGTAATTAGCTAATGTGGAGCTTGCTATCCTTAATCACGAAGCTTGATACTTTTGATGCAACTCCAACATTGCTCTCTGCTTTCACGGCAACAGTAAAAGGAAATTGGATTCACACAGCATCCAACGATCCTGACTTTTACGGTCTGGTAAACTGAAAAGCATGGGGGTAACCTGCATAGTACAGCAGATGCTGGCATACGCTTGCTGAGCACACTGGGTGAATCATTTGGTCCTTTGCTGCCATTATTTCTATATTTCTATGTTGACAATGGATGTGAGTTTCTTTAGTTGGGAGAGCTCATTTCCAGAATCAGTGGTGCAGGGGTGATGAACTCAGGAAGAATTGGTCCATCAATTCACTGGAGACTTGGTCTATCTGATTCACTTTGTTGTGTTTCCTCCCCTTACTTCAGGAGATGACTGTTCGGGTCTTCTCAGACAACGCAACAGCAGTGGCTTATGTCAATTGACAGGGCAGAACTCAGAGCTTGGAGGGGGGGGGGGGAGAGATGATGCTGCTCTTTCCATGGGTATAGGAACAACTCCAGGTGCCATCAGTGGCTGTCATTGCTGGGCAGGAAAAGGTGCAAGCGGATTTCCCCAGCAGAACCCTTCCAAATCCCAGGGAGTGGGAGCTGAGTCAGGAGGCCTTCCAGATGGTCAGCTGGTGGTGGGACTACCTGCAAATGGATTTAATGGCAAATCAACGGAACAAGAAAGTGTCAGTTTTTCAGCCAATGATAAGAACTATGATCCTTGAGGATCAATGCAATAGTGCAGCCTTGGCCAATGGGAGAATTTCTTCATATCTTTCCCCCATGGGCCCTCATAGGAAGAGTGCTTCAGCATATAGAGGTGGAGTGCAATGATTGCTCCGGATTGGCCACGCAGATCCTGGTACACGGACCTGATGAATCTTCAGGTGGACCATTCCTTGCCTGTTTTCCAGTGTCGCTGAGACTGCTGACTCAGGGTTCTGTTGTCATGGACGATCTGGTTCCACGTTGTGACCTGGCTCTTGAGCCACGCAGTTTGCACATAGAAACATAGAAATAATGGCAGAAAATGACCAAATGATTCATCCAGTCTGCCCAGCAAGCTTATGCTAGTATCTGCTGTACTGTGCAGGTTACCCCCTTAGCAGTTTCCCAGACCATAAAAGTCAAGACCCTCGTTGGTTGCTGTTTGAATCAAGTTTCCCTTTACTCTTGCAATGTTGGAGTTTCATCAGAAGTATCGGGCTTATTGGTTAAGGGTAGTAAAAGCTGCATCAGCAAATTACCCCCATGCACTCTTTTCTTCATTTCTATTCTCTAGCCTTTAGATATCCACAGTGTTTATCCCATGTCCCTCTCACTGTTTTCATCTTCACCACCTGTCTCATTTTCTCCCAGTCCTTTTAGTTCTGCCTCCAGGTACATTCCCATTTCAACAAAGTCCATATTTTTGAAGTTCAAAACTCGGGTCTTTATGTGACCTCTCTGTATCCTATTTGTGATATCAAACCATACTGTTTGATCACTGGTGCTCAGGTGGGCAATACAGGAAGTGGGAGACATCATCCCCATTAGTGAGCTCTAGATAGAGTATAACTCCCTCCCTCGTGGGTTCCATTACCATTTGTTTGAACAGAGCCCCTTGCAGGGCATCCATTTTATCTCCACTTCTGGTAGATTCTCTAGAAGGGATTCTCCAGTCTTCATCCGGCAGATGAATATCTTCAGCATGCAACACTTCTCCCTTCTTTCCCACCCTTTTGGCTGTCTTCGACCAGATCTCTGTCTAGTTCTTCTGTTTGAGTCAGAGGCCTGTAGACCACTCCAGTAAAAATGGATGCACCATAATCTTTTTTTTTTTTAATAAAGACGGCTCATAATGCTTCTTCCATGCCCCACGTTTCTTGCAGTTCATTTGCTTGGATAGTGTGTTTGACATAAAAAACTATTCCTCCCTCTTTTCTGTCCTCTCTGTCCTTCCTTAAGATATAATCCAGTATGGCCGTATCCCAGTCATGAGAATTTGTGAATGATGTCTCCGTTACAGCAACGATGTCCAAGTCCGCCTTCACCATTAGGGCCTGTAGGTCTGGGATTATATTGTCAAAACTACGAGCATTTGTGGTCATAGCTTTCCAATTTTTCTCCCTTGATTTGTTGCACTTCCTAGTCACCTTTTCTGCATTTTTTGAGCTGGCTGATTTTGTTAGCTAATTAATTTTATTTTCTCCTCACACTTCCTATATTGCTTGGCGATGACATGCTAGTTTCATTGGCCATCTTCTGCCACCCCCATTCTTTCGTTTAAATGTCTGATAACATATGATCTGAATTTCTCATTTAGTTTCCCTCCTTCCTGCTACAGGCAAATGTATGCCATTCTTACCATATAGCCTTTTACTGTTCCATACATAACCCCAGCCTCTAATATATCCAAAACCTTTTTCTGTATATCAGTTTTTGAGCCAGGAATTGAAATTATCTATATGGCATAGCCTTTCTTTTTCTTTTCCATGAACAAGTAATATTTCAGAAAAGGCAATAGTCTTTGTCATGTGTCTTCTTTCTTAGATTTTGGAAATCTTTCTGTAGTTCATGGATACCATTTCTATTGAGGTCATTGGTCTCCAGATAGGTAACATTGCCAAAATTCCTACTTTCTTCTTTAATGACTGATTATCTAGTTTGCATTTCTACTAGCTGAGGATCCTGTTCTCACCATCAAAATGCACTCCCAAATTGGTTCCTCTGATTAAATCTCCCAGCAGAATCAGTTTGTTTTTTTACATTTGATCCCTTTGAAAGGCTTCTGGGTGCATTGGGTGTCTTTTCTTTCAGACATCACTTCAAATTCAATTGAAGAGGTTTCTTCATTTTCCTGTACAGAAAAGACATTATGTAGGGGTAACAGTGGGGAGGAGAGTAGGTGTCTCTTAATCACAGGCCTTATTCTGCCAGAGCCCACTGCTATCCAGTTCCTGGGTTTTTGAATCCTGGATGTCTGACATCTCTGTGGGAGTGAAGGTTGATGTACAGAATGCTGCAAAGTTGGGACAATTGAGTATTTGTCACATGTCTCATTCTACTAGAGCCCACTGTAAACCATTTTTTCTGGGTTTCTGAAAGCCCTGTGGGAGATGGGCGAGAGATAATGGATGGTTCTATAAAGGGACAATTCTTCCCTTAGATGAGTCAGCTCCATTTTCATTGCACTCAGCTGAAGGCAAAAGGGACAAACTTTGATTCTCCAAATGATAGGCCTTGAGACATAAGCACCACAATTGTTGCATTGAATGAAAGACATTTTGTTAAATGTTCACTAATTCCTGAAAATCTTATGAATAAGGTATGGTAAAATTTAGGCTGTAGCAAAAGATTTTTAATAGGTATTTGAAATAAAACTCAAAGTATTAGTATTAGTTGAGATTACTTGCAGGGAAAAAAATTTCACATAGCATGTAGCTGCCTCTCACAGGAAGACCTCCAGACAATGCCTAATTTCTGCTATAAAATACTGGTCTCTAGGATAATGAATTCTTTAAAAAAAAAAAAAAAAAAAGGCCCCTCCCTCTAGACACTGATGATAAAACTTATGGGACTTTTTCTTTTTTTTTTTCCAGCCCCAATACACACTTTCGAACTTTTGTTCACAAATAAAAGAACCCACCCCCACAATAGCACAAAATATAGACAAGGGATATATTTAGCCCAGATATTATAAATAAGCAGTTTCACTTAGCTTGTAGCTGCCTCTCACAGGAAGACATGCAGACAAGGGGATATTCTGCTGCAGTGCATTTAAAAGTGCTTAAAACATTTACCACTTTGGTTTATATCCATGTTTGGCATCTGTTTGAGGCTTTTTTTGTGAGACTAGGACGGAATCTCCCTGGAGGGCAATAATTCCCTACATCTTAGCTTTTCTGCAAGGAGAGCTAGATAAGGGACTTTCCTTGAATTCCCTGAAGGTTCATGTGGCTAGTATTTCTTGTTACCGAGGAAGACTAGCTGGCCTTTCTATAGTGGCTCACCCAGATGTTTCTCGGTTTCTTAAGAGGGTCAAGAGATTATGACCTCCCTTTCGGCTGCCTGTTCCTTCTTAGGTCCTTAACTTGGTGTTGCGGGCCCTCACAGGTTTCCCTTTCGACTCTTTGAGGCAAGCGACCTTGAAGGATCTTTCCTTAAAGGTGACTAAGAAATTTGCTAGGCAAATTTTAGAATTTCAGGCTTTGTCCTGCCGGGACCATTTTTTGATCATTTCTGCGGATGTGGTCACATTCCAACCAATTCTATCCTTTCTCCCAAAGGGTAACTTCGTTTTTCATATCAATCAGACTGTATCTCTCCCAGCTTTTTCCCGAGATGAATGTGGAGTCTAATAACTATCCCTTCAGTGTTTGGGTGTTCGGTGTTTGCTGTTGAGGTATCTAGAGATTACGATAGGTTATTTGTGCTGTTTGGGGAACTGTGTAAGGGGAAAGCGGTCTCCAAAGTCACTTTGGTACTCTGGATAAAGGAGACTATTGTCTTAGCTTAGGTGCTGAAAGGAAAATGTTCCCCAGATTTGATGCGAGTGCACTCCACAAGGGCACCATCGGTGTCCTGAGTGCAGATGCAGGCACTATCGCCTGTGGACATCTGTAGGGCAATGGTTTGGTGGTCTTTGTATACCTTTGTAAAGCATTACCAATTGGATGTTCTAGCCAGGGCAGATTCAGCCTATAGCACTGGGGTTCTCAGAGTGGCCCTCTCTTCCACCTGCCTGAATAGGCAGGGCTTTTGTAGTTCCTACCTGTACAGGACTAGACTGGTGTAGCAGGATGAGAATGAAGGAGAGATTTTTTTTACCTGTTAATTTCCTTTCCATTAGTCCTTCTACACCAGTACAGGACCCTTCTGGAAATAGGGCCAGCCTGACTCATAGGCTGGATATTCTCTGTCAGCTTTCAACTGTAAATAGTTTTGTCTTCCTGAACTAGTTAGATGGAAGTCACAGGAAGTCCTCTTCTCAAGCTAATTTGCAGTTATGTCAAAAACAAAATTACAACTTTAAAAAAAAAAAAGAGAAACTACAAATATTTTAGTGTTCAATCCAAATATACTGGATTCCTGCTACATTGCATCAACCCTAATTAATGGCAATGTCACGTGAAGGAAAAGAAGAACAAGAAGATCGGTAACAACAAGGAATTTATTAACAAGTAAAAAGCCCAGAAGAACAAGAAGATTGGTGTTACCGATCTTCTTGTTCTTCTGGGCTTTTTTTTTCTGGGCTTGTTCCGAGGGGTAGCACTACTACCCCTCGGAACTTCTCATCCCAAGCTTAGGTTCCTAAGTTCATCTTCTTCACCGCCTTAGCTTGCTATTTTTTGCATCTGATCCCCATTAAAACTGTAATGACCTTTCTTCCCTCCAGTTCTTTCAGTTGACACTTTACATCTCCCCTTGCTTAAGTTGCTCCCAAGTTATCTCCTCCCTTGTTCTATGTAAGACAACTTTTGTTACTGTCTGTTTTTTGGTTGTAATGTAAACCGGATTGATAATTAACTCTGTTATTTGAACTTCGGTATAAAAAGTTATAAATAAATAATAAATAATGAATGTTGTAGATAAGAACATAAGAAATTGCCATGCTGGGTCAGACTAGGGGTCCATCAAGCCCAGTATCCTGTTTCCAACAAAGGCCAAACCAGGCCACAATAACCTGGCAATTACGCAAACACCAAGAAGATCCCATGCTACTGATGCAATTAATAGCAGTGGCTATTCCTTAAGTAAACTTGGTTAATAGCAGTTAATGGACTTCTTCTCCAAGAACTTATCCAAACCTTTTTTGAACCCAGCTATACTAACTGCACTAACCACATCCTCTGGCAACAAATTCCAGAACTTAATTGTGCATTGAGTGAAAAAGAATTTTCTCCGATTTGTTTTAAATGTGCTACTTGCTAACTTCATGGAATGCCCTCTAGTCCTTCTATTATCCGAAAGTGTAAATAACTGATTCACATCTACTCATTCAAGACCTCTCATAATCTTAAAGACCTCTGTCATATCCCTCTTCAGCCGTCTCTTCTCCAAGCTGCATAGCCCTAACCTCTTCAGCCTTTCTTCATAAGGGAGTTGTTCCACCCCTTTTATCATTTTGGTTGCCCTTCTCTGTACCTTCTCCATCGCAACTATATCTTTTTTTGAGATGCGGTGACCAGAATTGTACACAGTATTCAAGGTGTGGTCTCACCATGGAGCGATATAGAGGCATTATGACATTTTCCGTTTTATTAACCATTCCCTTCCTAATAATTCCTAACATTCCTTTTGCTTTTTTGACTGCAGCACACTGAGCCGACGATTTTAAAGTATTATCCACTATGATGCCTAGATCTTTTTCCTGGGTGGTAGCTCCTAATATGGAACCTATCATCATGTAACTACAGCAAGGGTTATTTTTCCCTACATGCAACACCTTGCACTTGTCCACATTAAATTTCATCTGCCATTTGGATGCCCAATCTTCCAGTTTTGCAAGGTCCTTCTGTAATATATCACAATCCGCTTGTGATTTAACTACTCTGAATAATTTTGTATCATCCGCAAATTTGATAACCTCACTCATAGAAACATATAGAAACATAGAAATGAAGGCAGAAGAAGACCAAACGGCCCATCCAGTCTGCCCAGCAAGCTTTCGCACTTTTTTTCTCTCATATACTTATCTGTTTCTCTTGGCTCTTAGTAACCTTTTTTATTCTATTTCCCTTCCACCCCCACCATTAATGTAGAGAGCAGTGTTGGAACTGCATCTAAATGAAATAGCTTAATTTAGTTAGGGGTATTAACCACCGCAATAAGCAAGCTACACCCATGCTTATCTATTTATTCAGACTGTGTAATTCAGTCCTTGTTGATTGTTGCCTGAATATAGATCCACCTTTCTTCATTGTCCCCTGTCATATTCCTTTCCAGATCATTTATATATATATATATATATATATATATATATATATTATATATATATGCTATAACAGTTGTTACTAGAACATCTGGTCACTAGATCCCTATGACTTTTTAAAACAGTACTCTGTCACCACCACCCTACAGCACCAACCTGGCTGATCTCGGGGAGGAGTATTAGCTTTCTTATTCGGATAAGTGGATCCAGAGCCAGTGGGTTCTGTACCTCTACCAGCAGATGGAGATGGAGCAAAGCTGACATCACAATATATATATAAACCCCTGCACAGAAATCAGCCGGCCAGTATTCTCTGTCTCCAGCAGATGGTGGACTTTCATCTCCCTACTGAGTAGTGCCTTAAACGTTTTTTATAGAAGGAGAAAAGAAGAAAGACGTTTATTGCCCCGCTTTTCTGTGGTGATACTATATGGTCCCTCCCTCAGTCAAGTTTTCTGAAGTGATTTCTTCAAATTCTTCCCTCAGATGAGTGCCTTGGTCCGGTAGCTGGTTTTTGCTGCGTGGACTTAGCTGTTAAAAAAAAACAAACAAACAAAAAAAAAACAACCTACTGAGGGCAAGCGGGTGCAGGAAGCTGAGCGCTGCAGCGAAGGTTTATGCCCTTCCCCCTGCAGCCAGAGAGAGACTCTGTACTCGTCTGGGATGGGCTGAGCTCAGGTAAAGAGTATTTGGGAAAAAAAAATGAAATAGAGGGGGAGTTGATTTTAGGGATTTCTCTTCCTTCTGGTCACCATGCTCGGCCCACCAATCCGACGTCCTTTCCCGCCTCGGGGGAGCTTGGAAGACTCAGGCAACTTGGTGGGTTGAGCAGCCTTCTGGGCTAGGCCCCACTCTCGGGCTTTGGTTTTCATCACATGGTAGGCCATGGCAACATTCGCACGCCTTTTCTCTGCACATGACTGCCCTTTTCTGGTGCATCGGTTCATGCTTACATGCCCAGCTGTAAGTCTAGTTGCATGCCTAGCTGGGACCTCAGTTGGGCGCATAAGGACTCCACCCTAAGTGCTCAGTTGTGCACGTAAGGGTGCCTAGTTGGATGCACAATGGTGTGCTTCAGAGCACCTAGAGAGGCACTCAAGTGGGGGTACTTATCTGAATAGTACATTGGGCGCGCCTAATTTTTGAGTGCCTGTTTTTTGTCAAGCGCATATTGCGAGCATAGCTAGGCGCACACTTCTCAGATGTCTGTTTAGAGTGTGCGTTAAATGAGTATGGCACTGAAAGCAAAGAAGCCTAAGCACCTTACCTTTTGCGCTGCTTGCCATATTTGGGCATCTCAGCCTGGTGTTCCCTTTAACTTGTGTCAGCATTGTTTGTAGGCTCAGGGACACTTATCTCCATCTGATTTTGCTAAGCCCAGTCCTTCCCAGCATGATACTGGCAGGGAGAAAAAGTTGTCAGTTTTGCCTGGAATTGGGGCTTCCCCAACTGATTCTCTAGCAAGAGAAGGTGGTACAGGACCAGTGCCCCCTGATTTGGGCATGGACCCCTCTGCCTTTTCTTGGGTGGAATTTTTTCAAGGGCTTTTTTCAAGCGTAGTCATTAACCCCGGTCAATCTTAACAATTCAGGATTGCTTGCTGCAGATTCCTGCAGGTAAGCATCGAAGTGCATCTAGACCTGACCCAGATGGCATGGATGATGAAGCCGATTCTTACTCCCTGGAGAATAAGGAAATGCCTCCCAGCTGGAGCCATATGGAACTATGTTGTGTTTCTTTCATAGAGATGTTACCAACTCTGATTTCCCAGACCTTGAAGATGTTGGGGTTACCGGGGGCTGATTCCATGTCTGAGCCAAAGATCGATCCCATTTTGATTTCTTTGTGTAAATCCTCATGTTTCTTCCCTATTATGGAGGCTATTCAGGAATGGATTGATCTTGAATGAGGTGCCCCAGAGGCTGATTTTAAAGGGGGACGAACCTTGGAAAGGCTGTACCTCCTGGATCCGGCTGCAAGAGAGCAACTGCATTTTCTAAAAGTGGATGTGCTTGTGTGTGCTGTCACCAAGTGGACGACTATACCTGTAGATGGGGGCGCGGCATTGAAGGATGAACAAGATAGAACAATTGAGGCCATCCTTAAGTAGGCCTTTGAAGCGATGGAAGTGAATTTGCAGACAGCTTCTTATTGCTCCCTGGTGGCTTGCTCTTGCTTGCTTCTCTCTCAGGAAGTCGATGAATCTGGTGTGAATTCCAGAGTAGTGATGAAACCGGCATCTGCCTTTTTGGTGACTGCTGCTTCACTATCACTGGTGCTTGCTTGCCCAATCTAGGGAGTAGACAAGGCTCACAGTTCTTTAGCCCTTGTCCTTTGAGTCCAGGGGGAGTCTTCTCCAAAGGGTACAAGGTTTAAATAGGAGTCTCTTCTGAAAAAAGTCAGTCTACATCTTGGCCATCAAAAATCTCACACAGAAGGATATGTCACTGGTGCTTGCCTCACCTAGGATGTAGAATGGGCTTGCAGGTCCCCAGGCCTCTGGGTTGAGAGCCCTTTTGTCCCAAGGGGAATCTGGCAAAAATCTATCTCTCTGCAACTAAATATAGGACAGCCCTCTGGCAGGGTGTGCACAGAGAGGAACCTCTTCAAAAATAAAGTTGATATAAGGCTGGGAGGCCAAATCAAGGAATGGGAAAAAACTGCAACTTCACTGCTCTGATGTCAACTCAAAATGACTCTACAAATTACTAAAATGTCTGCACTAAATAGGATGAGGTGTCCAATCTAAACCCACCAGGTTGGAAGGGGCAGAAAGGGGTGGAAGGGCTCATAGATATAAGGGTTCGAAGCAGGGACCTACAACTATCTAGTGGCTGACCAAGGGTGTGCCAAACATACTTTCAAGTTGTAACCTGCTGATAACCTGCAGTGCCATTGGTTCATTTTCTGTTGATAAGCAGGCTAAATTAGCCACTTATCTTCCAGGACTATCCAACTTACTCACGTATCGCCTCAGCTGGGTGTTCTGTCCCCACGAGTGATCTCTTCAACAGGCGACCTCAGACACTCTGTTCAACTCATGGGGCCTATCGATAGTGGACCTGTTCGCCTTCGTTCAAAACAGGAAGCTGGAGAAATTGTTTGATTCTACTCAGTAGTGAGTCCAGATTAGCTCAAAGTGCCTATGTTTGATTGGAGAATAAATCTAATGTACAATTTTTCATCAATCCCCTTGATTGCCAAAACAGTCCAGAAGCTCATCCAGCTGATTCTCATCGCACCAGCATGGCCCAGGCAGGTGTGGTATCCATATCTTGTACACCTGTTCATCAGGCCCTCAATTCCTTTAGGGGCAGAACCGGCTTAGCGGACTCAGTTCAGAATTCTTTTTTCACCTCATCCTTTAGTCCCGTCACCTGTCAGCTTGGAGGTTGAGCATGCAATAATTGCTAGTCATTCCTTGCCCAGGGAAATTGAGGATGTCATAGTCTCAGCCAGAAAACAATCTATCAGGCAGGACTATAATTTCAAGTGGAAGCGATTCACCATGTGATTATGTTGGAATGCCATCAATCCATTCCCCTGTGAGCCTCAGCATTTGTTCATCTACCTGTTCTCTCTTTCGCAGTCTGGCTTTGATACATCCTCAGTGCCATAGCAGCTTATCTTGTTAATGATAGTGCCCATCTCGACACATCCCTTGGTGTCAGAATTAGTGAAGGAGCTATGGCAGGTCAAGCCTCCAAAAATTATGGAACGTGAATGTAGTGCTCACCTAGCTCATGAAGCCACCATTTGAGTTGTTGGAATCTGCTTCCCTTAAGGTTGTGTTTTGTTTTTTTTTTAGCATGGAAAGTTCTGTTTCTTGGCAAGGTGAGTCATTGAATTCCAAGCATTGGTTCCCTACTTCCCATACATGCAATTCTTCCATGAGAGAGTGGTGATACCCACATACACACACATGAACTTTATTCTTAAAGTGATTTTGGCTTTTCACATTAATCCATTGTATTGCCAACCTTTTTTCCAAGATCCTATGTGCATGAGGGTGAAAAGTCCCTTCAGGCAGTTGTACTCCATAAGTTTACATACCCCTGGCAGGATTTGTAAGATGTGTAGCATTTTAAGAAACATGAATGATCAGACAAAGCACATCTGTTATTTTTAATGTTTCAAATTAAACTATTATACGTTACAGAAAGCATGAGCATTAAACCTTAGCAATAAAGAAAATAAAATGGTCTTGTTCCAAAATTTGCATAACCTTGAATGTTAGGGCTGATAATATACACTCAAGTTGACACACACAGGTTGAGATGGCAGTGAAAGGTAGGTATCCACACCTATGCCTTGTTTGATTGTAATTAGTATCTGTATATAAATAGTCAATGAGTTTCTTAGCTCTTGAGAAACCCTTTGCATTTCATCCAGTGCTGCACTCACTTTCATGGTTATTGAAGCATGAGGACAGCAAAAGAATTGTCAAAGGGTCTGCTAGCAAAAGTAGTTTGACTTTATAAATCAGGAAAAGGTTATTAAAAAGATATCTAAAAATGTGAAAATGCCAGTCAGTACTGTTCAAACTGATCAAGAAGTGGAAAATTATGGGTTCTGTTAATACCAAGTCATGGTCAGGTAGACCAAGAAAGGTTTCAGACACAATTGCCAGGAAATTTTGTCTGGATGCAAATAAAAACCTACGGCAACTTCTACTGAAATACAAGCTTCTCTGAAACAAAGTACTGTGGGTGTTTCAGCATGCATGATAAGGAGATACTTTAACAAAAATGGGCTACATGGTAGACTTGCCAAAAAAAATCATTGCTGCACCAATGCTACAGAACAGCCAGCTTACAATATGCCAAATAATATCTGGAGAAGCCTCAAAACTTCTGCAACAAAATAATTTGGAGTGATGAGACCAAAATTGAACTTTATGGTCACAACCATAAATGTTATGTTTGGAGAGGAGTCAACAGGGCCAATGAAGAGAAGCACACCATCCCTACCATGAAGCATGAAGGTGGATTTCTCCTGTTTTTGGGGTGTGTGAGCTGCAGCAGAACAGGAAATTTAAGAAAAATTGATAGGATGAATGCAGGATCTTATCAGAAAATATTGGGGGAGAATTTGTATTCATCAGCCAGGTTGGGCGCACTTGGACTTTCCAGCATGACAATGATCCGAAACATAAGGCCAAGTCGACGCTTCAGTGCCTGCAGCAGAAGAAAGTGAAGGTTCTGGAGTGACCATCACAGTCTCCTGACCTCAACATCATTGAGCCACTTTGGGGAGAACTCAAATATGCAGTTCATGCTAGACAGCCAAAGAATTTACAGGATCTGGAAGCTTTTTGCCAAGAGGAATGGGCAGCTTTACCTCATGAGAAAATAATGGGCCTCATTCACAACTATCACAAAAGACGGCAAGCCATCATTGATGATATTAAGAACTAAGAGTATGTGAACTTTGAACAGGACTATTTTATTTTCTTTATTGCTATGGTTTATTTAATGATTGTGCTATTGTGTGATGCATAATAGTTTAATTTGAAACATTAAAAATAAGTGTTTTGTCTAATTCATGTTTTCTTAAAATGCTACACATCTTACAATTTCTGCCAGGGGTATGTAAACTTATGAGCACAACTGTACACTAGATTGTAAGCAGGCTCTGGCCTACTACAAAGAATGGACTCTGTCGCATTGTCAGGCTTCCTAATTTCATATAACCCTAATAGGCTTTGGGTGTCCATCGCCAAGCATACCTTATCCACTAGATAGTGGACTCTCTCAGTCATTGTCACAATCTCGCAGGACTTCAGATCGTAGACACTATGAAAGCTTGTCAAGTGAGGATTGTGGCCTCTTCTACTGCCTGTCTCCATAAAGTTCTTCTTGAGGACATATGCAAAGCTGCTACATAATCATCGGTGCACACTTTTACATCCTATTACTGTCTAGACAGTTTTTCAGAGGAGTGCAGTAAATTTGGGCAAATAATTCTGCAAAGTCTCATCCCTACCTAATCAAATCTCCACAGGGGGTCCTGAGTTGTTTTCTCCAGTAATGCTTTGCTGCAACCTTCAGGTTGGAACTCCCACTTGTCATGGATAATTCATCCTGCTTATCAAAGGACAAAGCAAGTTTTCTTGTGGTAAACTGTGTTTTCTGAGGGTAGAAGGATGAATTAGTCATGCTTTATACCTGCCCTCTTCCCTGGAGAGTTGACTACATATCTCTTTTTAGCTTGTTACAGACTGAGGAGGCTTGTGAGCTAACGTATTGTAAAATATATAATCACTCAGCTCCTGTTCTTGCCTCATTACATTAGCTACTGATATCATTTAAAATAAAGTATAAAGTGCTTAAGCTGATACATATGTTGATTGACAACACTAAAGTACCCTAGTTAGGTGCTGTACTTCGAATGTACACTCACTCAAACACTTTGTTCTCAAAATAAAGGATTACTATATTCTCTATCTTTAAAGCAAGCACATATAGGCAAAGTTAGGGATTGTGCCTTTTCAGTAGCAGAACCTAACCTATAGAACACCATGCCAGAACAAGTATGCTTAATATCTGATTGTAAAACCTTTTTAAAGGGCCCTAAAACATGGTTATTCAAACAGGAATTTGAGGAATGATTTGTTAATGAATCATAATTATTTTCAACTGCTAGTCTCTCTTGTTTCCATCTGTTGTAACGGAGTTAAAACCTTTTGTTTGACAGATATGTAGAGTATATCTTTTAAACTATGAATGTTTTATTGTCAATTGCTGCAATATTTTGTAGCAAGTGGTTAAAAGTACTGTAAATAAATAAATGACATCAAGTATAGAATCGTGGTTCCTTAGGACCCCTCCAATTTTCACCTCATCTAACCTTGAGGCAACATTATACAGGAGGAGCATCATGTCGCTCTCTTCCACACATTTAGTGAGTCGCAGTGCTGGTATCAATCGCAATTGTGGTACCAATGAAGCCAGTCTTCGAGACCTCTTAATTCTGCACCAAGTTGAATGGTACCAACATCTGTGCCTCGATACCAAGCACTGACTTTGACACCATCTGCACCAAGCATGAGTCAAATTGTAATAGAGAGGAAAGCTTCAACTCTTAGCTGGTATAATTCAGTCCCAGTCCCACCAGCCATCGTACAATCCCTTTTGCATGGGTGCAGTGTCTGCGTCCCCTCAGATTTCAACTCATGTAGTGATTTCAGAGTTTGAATTGAAGGAGTCTTGGGATCTGCCCTATAAGTCCGAAGAGTCTAGTTTTGAACAGGAACTCAAACCAGGTCTCTCTTCAGACCCTGCCTTTCCACAGGCGAGAAGTAGATCCCCTTCAGAGGACATCTCTTCAGATTTTGTGCAAAGAATATTTAAGGTCATTCCCTTCAGAGGTTGAGGGAATGCTGAGGGTACTTGTACTAAGACTTCCTTAAATACCTTAGTGCCTCTGATTTGGTGGCTGAGCCCAGTCATTAGCTCTAATAGGAAGTATAAATGAGAAAGTGGGAAATTCTACATTTGGTACTTCCTGTTAGAAAGAAGGCAGATATGAAATATGGTGTCCAGAAAGCTCCAGGATTCAAGAAAGTCCAGTTGCCACACCAATTTGTTGTTCAGTTCTGCTGTGAAAGGGCCAGCAGAACTAAGACCCACTGCTCAATACCTCTTCTGAAAAAGTCTCTGGCTTTAGAACTTTGAGAAGTTGTTTTTTCAGAATGTTATCATATAGCATCCAGTCAGCTGTCATATATGTATGTTTTACTGTGAGCCTCTTTGGGTCTTTTGACATAGGTGGCATATTAATAAATAACATAGCATAATATAAATAACATATAGCATCCAATCAGATCTTAATGATCAAATGGTTGCATTCTGTTCTGGATGGGGCAGAATAGTGCTTAGTCTCCTGCTTCATAGAAACATGAAGTTGTTCACCTAATGGAAATGAAAAGGAATGTGGAAAGCATCTGGTCCAATTGACCCGTGATGCTTTTGAAATGACATTGAGTGTGTCTGCGATGGCTATTGGAGCCTCCAGACTCTCATAACGTTGATTCTGGCCTCAGAGAAGATGTTCAAGATAGACTCACAGATGTACTTTGCTAAAAAGAAAATCTCTTTAGGGAATAAGTCAAAGGAATGGTGGCACTGATAAAGAACCACTACTCAATATATCAGACTTTTTCTACAGCCATTTCAGATCCAGTTTCCGGGAGGTTCCAGAGAAGGACCTGTAAGGAAGCAGTTTTTCCACAGAAGAAATGTTTTCCACAGTCCTGTTGTCCCTGCTCAAAGCCTCACTATCATGACCACAGGAGCTTTAAAACCCTTGGCAACCTTGTGGAAACTAGGACGGGCTTTTGGATGGATCCAGAGCTAAAAGCCAGTATTTCAGTCTCACTGCAGCAGAAATTCCTGTTAGGTAGAAAGGGAAGTTAAGGTTTTATGTAAGCGATTAGCTCAGTATAATCTCATGTAGCAGGATTCTGTGGGTCATAGAGGTTTGATTCAAATTACACCTATTGAAGAACCCACCAAATCACCCTCCATAGTGTTCATTTCTTATCCCTTTTCAGCAGGAAATGCTGCTCATGGAGATTTCCTTCCTCTTACTGACCAAAATAAGAAGTATTTCCTGATTCCCAAAATAATGAGAATTGTATCCTGTGCTAGACCCCAGGTCATTGAACAAGTATCTTCTGAAAGAGAAATTCAAGATGATTTTCCTGGACACTACAATTCTCCTTCATAAATTAAGGAGACTGGTTGTTCTCTCTGGATTTCTAAACTATGTTTACCTACATAAATACCCCAGAGTCAGATTTGTGGTAGAAGAATACTATTTTCAGAATTATGTATTGCCATTTGGCGTAGCATCAGCAGTGCTTGCCAAATGTCTAGCAGTTTTAACATTTTTACATAGACTAAGGGAATATGTATTCTCCCTATTTGAGCAACTAGCTGATTAAGAACATCTCAGGCAGGGGCGAAGAATTCCATGCACATCACCAATGAGGTGCTGTAATTGCTAGGATTCATTTAGATAGTTTGTGTCCAACTGAAGTCCCTCATTTCAGTTGGCGTTTATGGGGACTCTGTTATACTTGTGCAAAAGCCTTTTTTCTCCCATAATCAGGATCATCAAACAGTAATGGAAATCAATTAGTAGACATCAGCTTGGGGCATGTTGAGCCACATGATATCAACTATCATGTCACCCCCATGCCACGAGAGACAAGTCTGATAAACCTTAAAGTTCCAGTGTAATCAGGCTATTCAAGAACTACAGGAGCATTCTGAGTGATGGAGCAGCTTAGAGAGAGACTGTCTTGGTAGCTATCCCATTTCAATTCATTTCTTCCTCATATTTTCCTGAAGACAGATGCTTCCAGATTTGGGCTGGGGAGCTCACACCCAGAGGCTTCATATCCAATTTTCTACACATTATTCCATACAAGGGCAACAGCAATACATTCTTCCTCCTTTGTCCCTTGCAATGAACCTGAACTCTATTCTGAAGAAGCAACTCTAGTAGGAACAGGTACACTGATTTTTACAAAGACTTTGACTTGTTAGCTGAGACCCTTAATAGGATACCATTTTTGATGATTGATTGCTTTTCATTAATCAACAGTAAGGTAGAACTAGAAGGGAGGTGTGCTATGTGTATACTAAATAAGGAATCTTGCATGCTTGTTTACCTGAGATGGTGGCGTATAAAGGAAAAGGTGGTAAAAACTGTGTTGGATAAGAAATATCATCTTACTAGTGGTCAGGCTTGATAGCTGACAGCTGGGATAAATCCTTGGTAGTATGGACACAGATTTCTGGGCAGATTGGAGAGGTCAAGGTGGGCTTTTGCAACCATCATCACATTTAGGAAATGGTCAATTTAGGGATGATGCTATCAAATCAAAATAATTACTGTTATGATTTTATTTATGGTTGTTACTGTTTTGCCATTATGATATTGGGTTATATTTTTATTATAAATGTTTTGGTTTAATTTATAGTTAGAAGAGCATTAGTATTTTATTTGTATTTTCTAGAATTTAATGATTTTTTCAATGTAAACTGCTTCAATGTGTTAAAATGATTTTGTAGTAAATCATGAACAAATAAAGTAAAACCCAGTTGTGTAGCATTGGCTGCTAATGCTCTCTTCCCTGAGAGCACTTGTTACAGTTAAGCAATTTTCACTTTATCTTTTATTTATTTATTTATTTATTTATTTATTTGTTTGTTTGTTTGTTTGTTGAGTTTTATATACGTCATTCGGTAGAGCCATCATAACGGTTTACAAAGTGTACATTTTTCTTAGCAGTTGTGTAACAGTATAACAATATGAACGTTTACAGAAATAAACTTATCAAGTCCAGAAAGTATTATTAGGTTGGATGAGGAGGGTATGCAGGTTCAGGTTGGAGAGAAGGTATTAAGAGGTTTATAGATGAGAGTTCATTTGAGAGTTGGGATTAGTCAGACATATGAAGGTCAGTGTAGAATTTGCGAAACATTAGTGTTTTTAGGTCTTTTTTGAATGTTTTTAGGTTGTGCTGGGTTCTCAGGACTTTAGGTAGGGTGTTCCAAAGTTTGGGGGAGGCAATGGAAAAGGCTCTTTCTCTTGTTGCCAGATGCGCATCTTTGATGGGGGGGGGGGGGGGGGGGATGTTTAGGTAACCTGAGTTATTAGAGCGTAGGATTCTTGGAGGATTTTGAAGAATTATGTTTTGAACATAAGAACATAAGAAATTGCCATGCTGGGTCAGACCAAGGGTCCATCAAGCCCAGCATCCTGTTTCCAACAGAGGCCAATCCAGGCCACAAGAACCTGGTAATTATCCAAACACTAAGAAGATCCCATGCTACTGATGCAATTAATAGCAGCGGCTATTCCCTAAGTAAACTTGATTAATAGCCATTAATGGACTTCTCCTCCAAGAACTTATCCAAACCTTTTTTGAACCCAGCTACACTAACTGCACTAACCACATCCTCTGGCAACAAATTCCAGAGCTTTATTGTGCGTTGAGTGAAAAAGAATTTTCTCCGATTAGTCTTAAATGTGCTACTTGCTAATTTCATGGAATGCCCCCTATTCCTTCTATTATTCGAAAGTGTAAATAACTGAGTCACATCTACTCGTTCAAGACCTCTCATGATCTTAAAGACCTCTATCATATCCCCCCTCAGCCGTCTCTTCTCCAAGCTGAACAGCCCTAACCTCTTCAGCCTTTCCTCATAGGGGAGCTCTTCCATCCCCTTTATCATTTTGGTTGCCCTTCTCTGAACCTTCTCCATCTCAACTATATCTTTTTTGAGATGCGGTGACCAGAATTGTACACAGTATTCAAGGTGTGGTCTCACCATGGAGCGATATAGAGGCATTATGACATTTTCCATTTTATTAACCATACCCTTCCTAATAATTCCTAACATTCTGTTTGTTTTTTTGACTGCTGCAGCACACTGAGCCGACGATTTTAAAGTATTATCCACTATGATGCCTAGATCTTTTTCCTGGGTGGTAGCTCCTAATATGGAACCTAACATCGTGTAACTACAGCAAGGGTTATTGTTCCCTATATGCAACACCTTGCACTTGTCCACATTAAATTTCATCTGCCATTTGGATGCCCAGTCTTCCAGTCTTGCAAGGTCCTCCTGTAATGTATCACAGTCTGCTTGTGATTTAACTCTGAATAATTTTGTATCATCCGCAAATTTGATAACGTCACTCGTCGTATTCCTTTCCAGATCATTTATATATATATATATATTGAAAAGCACCGGTCCAAGTACAGATCCCTGAGGCACTCCACTGTTTACCCTTTTCCACTGAGAAAATTGACCATTTAGTCCTACTCTCTTGTTTCCTGTCTTTTAACCAGTTAGTAATCCACGAAAGGACATCGCCTCCTATCCCATGACTTTTTAGTTTTCGTAGAAGCCTCTCATGAGGGACTTTGTCAAACGCCTTCTGAAAATCCAAATACACTACATCTACCGGTTCACCTTTATCCACATGTTTATTAACCCCTTCAAAAAAATGGAGCAGATTTGTTAGGCAAGACTTCCCTTTGGTAAATCCGTGTTGACTGTGTTCCATTAAATCATGTCTTTCTAGATGCTCTGCGATTTTGATCTTGAGAATAGTTTCCACTATTTTTCCCGGCACTGAAGTTAGGCTCACTGGTCTATAGTTACCCGGATTGCCCCTGGAGGCTTTTTTAAATATTGTTTAGAATTTTGTGAATGATGGTCATTGATTTGTAAGCAGTATGTGCTATAATGGTGAACTAGTGAAGTGAGGTCAATATGGGTGTTGTGTTCACTTCTTTTTGTTCCTGTTAAGACTCTGGCAGCTGAGTTCTGCAGTATTTGGAGTGGTTTGAAGGTTGAAAAAGGTATTCTAATTAGTAAGGAGTTGCAATAGTCAAAGGTGGAGAAAATAAGTAGTTGTAGGACAGTTCTGAAATTGTAAGGGTTGAAAAATGGTTTCAGATGTCTTAGGGTTAGGAGTCTGTGGTATCCTTCTTTAGTTTTATTTGATATGTGATTCTTGAAAGAAAGTTCTTTATCAATGATAATTCCGAGGTTCCTGGTGAGGGTGGTAGGGAGTATAGATATTATTTGTTTGTCTGGTTAATATCCATGTGATAGTTGCATTGCTCTACTAATTAATGTATTCATTTCTCAGTAGTGAAAATGACTTTATTCCAGTAAAAAGGATGGAAGCCTTAGTAATAGGATATTTTTAATTAACATGTTAACTCCTTATCCAACATAGTGGGTCATTTGTCAAATTGCTATATGGTGTTTTCAAATGCAGAAAATGCCATTAACGCATGTGAAAGCACCATATCGTTTGGTGCGATGCAAATGAGAAAAAGGAAAGGATATTGGCGTGGGAATTTTGGCCAAGTGGGCTGGGCTCACAGTTTTGCGAAGCCATATCACATGGCTTTAACGCAAATTTTAACTACATCTTTTTCATTTGCGTAAAGCTGTGCGATAGGGCTTTATCGCGGTTGCGATGTTTTTCGCACATGCCGTTTTGAGTGGTTTTAAGCTCCTGGAGAGCCAGCCAAACTATCAGGGCCCTCTTGAGAGGGGGGGGGGGGGGAGAGAGAGAGATAGCCTAGCCATAATGCCCTCACGCTAGATAGGTATTTATATCTCTATGGGAGGCACACCTAGTAACTCAAGGTGAGGTTTAGGTATTAGTTGTAGGCGTTAGGGGCCACTTTGACATTCAAAATGAGATGTACAAACAGAAAAGTGCTCTCTTGTGAAGATTTGATGACCTCAGGGCCCAAAAAAACAGGAAGGAAGTCAGTCTAGTAAAGCTGAGAGGGATGTAAACACAGAGAAAGCCGAAGGTCCTCAAAAGATATTTATTTGTATAAAAATTCCGTGAATACCCAACTCAAGGTCTGAGTTTTGCCCAAGGAAGGGCTGCTTCAGAGGCTAAAATAAAACAATCCTTACAAAAATAACGTTTCTTACAATAAGATTCATAACCAACACACAGAAACATAAATTGAGACATGACATAGGTTAATAAACATACAAAATTAAAAGTCAACCTTTAAAAGGTAATTTACATACAAAATGCACAGTAGAAGGGAAAAACCATATGTGAAAAAACATATGCGAAAAAAGACCATGGCACAGTTAGTAATTGATTTTTTTTACCTGTTAGGAACAGATTTGGTCATTTGACAAGTAGCATTTTAATTTTCTCATACTTATCAGGGGAAAAAAAATTTCAAATAACTTATATTGAAATAGTATGTATTTATGGGCACGGCTATATAATTTACCTCATTCAGATTGACATCAACAGAGAATCCCAAAGCATTGGCAGCAGGTCTGTAAGTGTCTTGTTGATGTACTCATTCCAATTTATTTATGAAGGAGCTTAAAAAATGGAAATTAAATGTAGAGAGTAAAGATTGAATAAAATTGTAAGGGATGAATATAAAAATCAATAATAAAAGCATTAAAAAAGAAAAAACGGATTGGAAAAAAATGAAGTTATTTAAGTTTAAATTGCACATCTCGGGGGGATCACGTGATGTGGTGAGCGGAGTAGGACGTGTGCAGGAGAGCTCCCGGTGCCCCGTTCCGTTCTGTGATTAATCTGCTACTAATTCGGCACGAAAAACCCTCCCTACGGACAGGATATTCATTGTTAATATCTTACATGTCTATTACTACCTATATGAATCGCTCGCCCACGGTTATGCCGATATGATCCGGGAGACGAGAGAAAGACAAGGCAGGCACTGGGGATCCCAAAATGGCGGCGGCACCAGGGTCCGCGGGGCAGAAAAGCCTGGATCCGGACCTGACAGCAAACTTTAAGGCCATTCTAATGGAAGCCCTGGATTCCAGGCTCGGGGCTATTTCCACGCAGATTGCGGATGTGAAAATG
The DNA here is from genome assembly GCF_901001135.1 of Rhinatrema bivittatum. NCBI lineage: Eukaryota > Metazoa > Chordata > Amphibia > Gymnophiona > Rhinatrematidae > Rhinatrema > Rhinatrema bivittatum. Next base: position 196,304,776 of record NC_042615.1, read on the forward strand.
GCGCTTGATGAAATTAACCCGCGTTTCGACAGGTTGGAGGGCAGGGTAAGCCTGGTCGAAGACGATACGTTGGCGTTCACGGGTAAAATCGCGGCCCTGGAAAAGCTGGTAGACACGCAGGCTTCTAAGCTCGAGGACTTGGAGAACCGAGCACGAAGATCTAATATTCGGGTGATGGGCCTACCGGAATCTCTGGTGGAAAGCAATCTAGGATCTTTTTTGGAGAGTTGGCTCCCGGAGGCCTTACACTTGCCGGAGCTAACCAACTCTTTTCGGGTGGAGCGTGCACACAGATTGGGCCAGCGCAAAGAGGGTGACACACGACCGAGGATGGTTATCTTAAAAGTCTTAAATTTTGCCCATAAGCAAGATATCTTTCAGGCTTACCGGAAAGTTACAGATTTGGCGTACGATGGCAAGAAGATTCGGCTATTTCAAGATTATTCTGCGAGGGTTTCCGGACTGCGCCGGAGCTTCTCCCCTATCTGTACGGCGTTGTTCGAACGGCAGATCCGGTTTACTTTACAATTTCCAGCACGCCTGAAGGTCTGGCACGATAACCAGATCTCTTTCTTCGAGACCCCGGAAGAAGCCCAGAAGTTCGTGAAGGCGAAACTACAAAATTGATCGGCAGAGTCCGGCGGCCATCTTGGCCACATGGTGGCGAACCTTAATGTAAAGACAGGGGCGGCCTGTCCCATCCAAACCTGACGGACAATCTGATGTTGGGCAGCCGACTCCTCTTGGAAATGGTACTTTTCAACTTTGGCTTGCATAGCGGGGCTCTGACTTTCGATAGAGTCCTGGGACCCAGTTAGCAGAAAATTACAGTCTGCGTAGGGAACGTTGTTTGTTTGTTTTTTGTTTTCTTTTTTTTTTTTTCTTTCCCTCACTTTGGGTTCCCCAGAGTGCTTGGCTGAACGTTGGGTGGTGTCAGAACCCACGGAACACTTTTTGTTTGTGTTTTAGGGCAAAAGAGGACTCAAGTACTTTATCTCCTACTGAGGATTTGCCTGGTTATGGTTTGCCTTTTTCCTTTTCTTTTTGGTGTGGGGGTCTCACAAATGCCTTTTTCTCAAGTGGGACCTATATGGGCTTTCATATCCCCTATTGGTCTAATGTTTATGTTTCTAAGTGTCCTTTCTTTTGTTTCTCTATTTCCCTATGTAATGGGGGAGGGGGACAGGATAGGGGCACCGGAACACATGCTGACGTGATCTCTTCCCCGCTTTACGGGGAGTCACTTGGAAGGCTGGCTTCTTCTTCACGGGAGGGGGTTGAAGCCTGGAGTGTTGAGTTTTATATTGTTGGTTTTTGGTTTCAGATGGGGGTAGTTGGGGGGGGGATAGGACAGGGGAGGGGTGGAGTGAGTGCTAGGCAGCTTGAATGTTCTCTGTTTGCTACGCTGGGTGAGGGTCAAGGTAAGGGTGTCGGGGGGAATATGAGTGCATGTGCGGGACGATGTTTGAGTGTGATTTTTCGTTGGGTTCTTCTCATTGGGAACAGAGGGGGTGGGGAATTCACCTGCGCTTCTCTTTGGTGTGCTGGGAAAAGCACGGTTCAGGTCGCAGAAGTAAGCTTCTTAATCTGCATTTCACGGGAGTTCCATTTCCCTGATGGCTGATAATATGCGCATCATATCTTGGAATGTAAATGGGCTGGGTTCCCCGGTTAAGAGGTACAAAATCCTTAGACAACTTAAGTCTCACAAGCCGACGGTTGCTTGTATTCAGGAAACCCACCTTTCTGCTCTAGAAAGTGGCAAGCTTAAAAGAGATTGGGTGGGTGACTGCCACTTCACGCCTGCACTGGGGAAAAAAGGTGGGGTGGCCATATTGGTAAACAAATCTGCCTCTTTCAGCGTTTCCAATACCATTCGGGACTCGGAAGGCAGATTTATCCTAGTGTCTGGGTTCCTTAATGGGCAGGAAGTAACCATATGTAGTATCTATGCCCCCAATGCCTACTCACACCATTTTTTTACATATGTCTTGGAACAACTGGTAGAGCACACTAAGGGTTACCTGGTGGTGACGGGGGATTTTAACTTTCCTGCGGATCCTAGTGTGGACAAAACGCCGCCAGGAGTAGTCCTTCCCAGTAGAGGCGGGAAGGGGGTTCCCTTTTTATGCTCTGAGTTTTCTCTACTGGATGTGTGGCGTACGCTGCACCCCATGGAGAAAGACTATACACACATCTCCAGGGTGCACGCTTCCCTCTCTCGTATTGACTATATCCTCATCCCGAGAGGAGGACTCCATTTAGTTTCAGATGCAGTGATTGGGCCACAGGGGGTCTCTGATCATGCTTTAATCTGGGTGGATCTCCGCTTTCATGTCGGAGATAGTGGAGACAGGATGTGGAGATTCCCCGGTTTCCTACGCTCTGATCTGTCTTTTAAGACTTTCCTTCATCACAAATGGGAGGAGTATGCGGATCATAATAGCCAGCACCTCTCGAATCCGCAATTGTTCTGGGAGACTGCGAAGGCCGTTCTACGGGGTGAGATCATTTCTTTTGTGGCAGCCCGAACACGGAACCTTAACAAAACTATTCTGGATTTAGAAGCCCAATTGAGTATTCTCAAGCAGGAATTTATATCTCATCCTTCCCCAATTTCACAAAGAAAGTACTTTGCGACGTTGAGGGATCTGAACTGTGTTTTACACCAAAGGGCGCAGAGGGCTTTCCAAGTAGGGGAACGGAACTTTTTCCGTTATGGTAACAAGGCGGGGAAACACCTTGCAAATTTAGTTCGGGCCCATAGGGGAAAGACCTTCATACCGGCTATGCGCACCACGACAGGGGCCACGGTCTCTACTCGAAAAGACATATGTGAGGTTTTCCGACAGTTTTATGAACAACTTTACACTGATGATGTGAGGGGGGGAGCGAAAGACGAGGAAGCGTTCTTTGAGGGCCTGCAGCTTCCCAGCCTAACTAAATCCCAACTATCATTCCTCAATAGACCCATCCTCCCCATAGAGGTTCTAGCTGCTGTCTCTTCTAGCAAGATGGGGAAGGCGCCAGGTCCCGATGGCTTTTCTTTTGACTTTTACAAGATATTACAACACCACTTAGTTAACCACCTGACGGATTTTTTCAATGATGCAGTGACTAAGGGGGCATTTCCCCCTTTTTTTAACACTGCTTACATAACTGTTCTCCCCAAACCAGGCAAGGATCTGTTATACCCTGCGTCCTTCCGTCCCATTTCGCTGCTAAACTGCGATTTAAAGATCCTCGCTAAGTTGCTCGCCAATAGATTAAATGTGTTGTTGCCACAATTAATATCTGCCCCGCAAGTGGGATTTGTTAAAAATAGACCAGCTTGCACTAACATTATCAAATTGTTAACTGCCATGCGATCCTCGCTATCCCAGCGTTCACCAGCCCTAGTGATTGGACTGGACTCGGAAAAGGCATTCGACCGAGTGTCCTGGCCATATTTGTTCTCGGTTTTACAGCGCTATGGATTTGAGGGAAACTTTTTGGCCTATCTCCATATGCTGTACGCTCAACCTAAATCCCATATAACGGCCAACGGCTGCAAATCAGGAGAGGTTCTCATACAGCGCGGGGTGCGACAGGGGTGCCCGCTTTCCCCACTCTTATATATTTTGGCTATCGATCCGCTACTCAGAAAAATTGCAAGCTCACCATTTATCCACGGTTTTGGGTCTGAGACTCAGGAGTTCTCGATTGCCGCTTTTGCGGATGATATCTTAATTTACCTCACGGAACCCCAACAGTCCTTACCCCCTTTGTTGAGCCTTTTGGAAAGGTATGGCGCATTTGCAGGCCTTCGTATCAATAAGGATAAATCGGAGGCCTTAGATGTAGGGGGCAGAGTGAAACCTCAGTGGCGTGGCTGCTTTCCCCTCAAATGGGTGACTACACACATGAAATACTTGGGCATCCAGATTCCTCCTGATGTATGTGATTTTCATAGACTTAATGTGGAACCCCTGCTTGCGGCTACCTCCTCTATGTTGAAAAAATGGCAAGGGTTACCCCTTTCAATTACTGGTCGAATACAACTCATCAAAATGATGATTCTGCCCCGGTGGCTCTATATCCTTCAAATGACCCCGATATGGCTAACAGGGAAAGACTGTAAAGGGATAAATGCTCTTTTTCGGAAATTTATATGGAATGGGCGTAAAGCTCGCTTATCCTTCACGATTTTAACACAGCCTCACAAAAAAGGGGGATTGGGCTGCCCTAACCTCCGTAGATATAATTTAGCCTGCCTCCTGCGTCATGTGAAGGATATCTTGGGTGGGACGTCTCACTATACCCCTGTTGCACTTCTGTGTTCTTGGTGGAACCAGCCATCCCTGAATCCTCTCCTCCAACTTCCTAGAGCTCAGCTGCCAGTGGGGCTTCTTATGCAACCGCTAATTTGGGCCAGTCGGAAGGCATGGGCGTATCTGTGTTCCCAAGCACAGTGCCCTTCCATGCTCACTCCTCTGCTTACCATCTGTGGTAACCCTCTGTTCCCCCCTGCGATGAAATCATCTATATTCCATGCTATCTATATTCCATGTACCAATGAAATCATCTATATTCCATGCTATCTATATTCCATGTACCAATGCTTCCCATCAGAGGGGGTTCAGTTTTATGGCTTCTCGGAATTACAACATCTTTTTGGCCTGACCCCTGCGGATCATTTTGCGTACAGACAGCTGCGAGATTTCTGCCTTTCCCATAAGCTGCTATTGTTGAAATCCCCATATTTTTGGGTGGTTCATAGGGTAATTTCAATCCATAAGCCTCAAAAGCCCACTATTGCGGCTTTTACTCGGGCGCTAGCGTCTAATCTCCAGATAGATGTCGTCTCTGGTACCTGGCAGCAATGGGTGAAGTGGTCTGAGTTTACACTTACTAGTCAGGAATTTTTATCCTGTTTAGAGCGGGTCCCTGAGTGGTCAGAGAACGTATTGTACCGAGAAATCCAATTTAAATTCCTGAGACGGTATTATATGGCGGCAGATAGGGCCTTTTTAGCCCGTATAACGGAATCTGCTACTTGCCCCAAGTGTAAAACGGAGATGGGCACTTATACCCATTATTTTTGGGAATGCGGTGTGATTTCCCTATTTTGGAAGGAGTTGATAGGGACCTGCAGCTCTTTGCTTTCTCTGGATCTTCCTGTAGACCCCATTCTCTGGTTATTTGGGGTTGTACGGCATCCCATTCCGGGTCTAGGGAAGTGTGAGCTGCAGTTCCTTCACAGGGTGAGTCTGACGAGTAAGAAAGCCATATTAGCTTGTTGGATATCCACCGCATCTCCACAACATGATATATGGTTTCGATTATTGATTAAACTTTTTACTGTAGAGTTTACTTGTGCTCAGGAAGCCACTGACCACAAGCGCAAGCTGATGGGAACTATTTGGAGGCCGTTAGAGCTATATTTAAGGCCCACCACTGTTACTGGCCTGTAGCCCGAGTACAGGAGCGGTTTTTTTTTTTTTTTTTTGGGTACTCTGTTCTGATAATGGATATGCCCGAAGAACTGGTTTTCCCCTCACCACATGAGGTTTCTGGTCTTGACCTTTTCGTTCTCTGTCTAAGCACTCACGCATGTTTCAGGGAGGGAGGGTGGGTGGGCGGGGGGGGGGGGGGAGCCCGGGGATTAGCTGATCGGTGGTCTTGCTTCCGATGTTTTAGCTACCTGTTCTCCTGGGCCGGGTGGATTTGGTGGGTTGTTTACACTGTTTGCATAATATGCCAAGATGTGCACTCTGGATGTATCGTTTTCTTAGGTGTTTGTATAGCTGTTCTACTGTACTATTGTCTTATATGTAATGTGATGGCTGTTTCGCTGTGTGTAATTTGCACTTTTTGGTCATTCCTACTTCAAAAATTAATAAAACAGAAGTTACAAAAAAAAAAATTGCACATCTCATGTTATATTAAAATGACCTCTTAAGCTCATGACAGTGTGATTACTTTGGGTACATTCAAAACATGCTGGCTCCAAATCTGAGTATTTTGGTTAAATAGCGGGGAATCTACAAAAAATTATTAAAACGTGTCCCAGAAAATAAAACCATTAGAATCAAAATTAAAAAGTACAACCTGAAGATAAAAGTAAATTTATATTGTTACTATATGAAATAAAAAACTAAAAAAGTGAAGATAAAAATATTAAAATATGTGGACATGCATGTCATTTAAGGTTTATAGGTGTGGCTTAAACTGCATAACCGCATAATTTAAAATAAAGTGAGTGGTGCTTAATTCAAACAAAAATAAATAATTCAAACTTAAAAAATTAATAGAAAAGTTGGGGACAGAAACTGTGGATGAACAACATATTACCCGTGAACCAATATCAGTCTATTATCTAGAAATTGATGCAGTTAAGAACTAAAAAGACAGTTCACATTTGCCCGATAAAACAAAAAAAGAGAAAACTATAAAATAAATAAAATAGGAACATCTAATAAACGTGCAGCAAAGGGAATATTGATTTTAATCTTTAAAGCAATATCTTTCAAGCCAAAGAACCATTTATACGGCAGTCACAAATCTCTTACAAAACCCGATGTATACTAAACTTTATAAAGTGAAGACAGGCTGGTCAATGTCAGGTATTTAAACCTAAAAAATGGCGTGAAATGGGCATATCAATCATACACCAATGAGCAGGTCAATACGCCGCTAGTGCCACAAAGTCACCATGCATAAAGAATTTTTTTTAAAAAGTGTAACAGTGCAAAAAATAAAATCTAAGATTTAAAATCAAGCCACTATCAGTAATGGATTTAAAATAATAGTGAGTGAAACTAAGTGTGCAACAAAAACAATAAAATAACAGGGATACAAAGAAAAACCTGTCTTAGAAATATAATGCCGTGAACCTAAGAGATGAATACTATTGTCCATTATTTTGTATAACACCATTGGGGCGGATTTTAAGAGCCCTGCTCGCCTAAATCCGCCCAAAACCGGGGGGATTTAGGCGAGCAGGGCCCTGCGCGCCGGTAAGCCTATTTTACATAGGCCTACCGGCGCGCGCAGAGCCCCGGGACTCACGTAAGTCCCGGGGTTTTCGGAGGGGGCGTGTCGGGGGCGGGCCCGAACCGCGCGGCGTTTTTGGGGCGTGTCGGGAGTGTTCCGGGGGCGGGCCTGGGGGCGTGGCTGCTGCCCGGGGGCGTGGCCGCGCCCTCCGGACCCGCCCCCAGATCGCGTCCCGGCGCGCTAGCGGCCCGCTGGCGCGCGGGGATTTACTTCTCCCTCCGGGAGGCGTAAATCCCCAACAAAGGTAAGGGGGGGGTTTAGACAGGGCCGGGCAAGTGGGTTAGGTAGGGGAAGGGAGGGGAAGGTGAGGGGAGGGCAAAACGGAGGGAACGGGGGTAGGCTGCGCGGCTCGGCGCGCACCAGCTATACGAAATCGATAGCCTTGCGCGCGCCGATCCTGGATTTCAGCGGATACGCGCGGCTCCGCGCGTATCTACTGAAATCCAGCGTACTTTTGTTTGCGCCTGGAGCGCCAACAAAAGTACGCCTATTCGTGGTTTTTGAAAATCTACCCCATTATTTCTATTCACATTGTAACTTTTTATTATTATTGTTGTATGTGAACCGATGTGATGGCTATGGTTGAATATCGTATACAAAAAAAACAATAAATAAATAAAATAAATAAATATTAATACATCATTTAGCTTTTCAAATAACATAAAGACAGGCTGCACATACCAAAAACGTCCCGACTGTAGAAATACTTATGCGGCAATCAAAATATGTCAGTGCACAACGTGTACAACTCTTTGTGAAGGAAAGACAGGCTAATCAACATCGGGTATTTAAACCTGAAAGCGGCGCCAAAACAAAATGTCAATCATTTCCCGATGGGCGGAGCAATATGCTGCTAGTGCCATAGACTGACCATAGAAAAAGTTAAAACAGAAATAAAAATGACGGGAATGGAATGATAAAAGTAAATAGAGCAATAATGTAAAAGGTCTGTTTAAGGTTAAAAAATAAAGGAGATAAAATAAAATTAAAAATAGGGTAAAAATTAAAACTAAGAGATTAAAAGACTAAAAAAAAGGAATGAGGGCAACTATCCTGTAGGCATGAGCAGCAATGTGAAAAACAGAATACATATTATAAAAATACTGAAAAATCAATATTTATTTATTTATATAAATGTATATAAATATCTAAATTCAATCCATGTGGTGCCATGGTCTTTAAAATCATATATGAATTTCTGTTCTTGTTGTAAGAGGAATCTGTCTAAATTGCCTCCTCTCCAATGTAGCAAAGGTTGCAACAGGACACACAATTTATAGTCATCAAATTTATGATTTTCTTGAATGGAACGGGTCAACCAGTGGTTTAGATTCAATTTTCCTATTGATATTGGGGTACATTTTAAAAGAGAGAGCGCGCGCGTACTTTTGTTCGCGCATCAGGTGCGAACAAAAGTACGCTGGATATTATAAGATACGCGCGTATCTTATAAAATCCAGGGTCAGCACACACAAAGGGGTGCACATTTGTGCAACTTGCGCACGCCGAGCCCTGTGCGCGCTACCCGTTCCTTCCGAGGCCGCTCCGAAATCAGAGCGGCCTCGGAGGGTACTTTCCTTCCACCTTCCCCTACCTAACCCAGCCTCCCGGCCCTATCTAGACCCCCCCTACCTTTATCAGAAAAGCTACTACTGCCTCCGGGCAGCAGTAACTTACGCGTGCTGGTGCGGCAGGCCCCGACACAGGCCACGCCCCGATCTGAAGCCACGCCCCCAACCGCCCCTTTTTGCGAGCCGTGGGACTTGTACACATCCTGGGGCTTGCGCGTGCTGCCGAGCCTATGCAAAATAGGCTCAGCACACGCAGGGGGTTTTTAAAAGGGTTATGCGCGTACCTTATGTGCGTAACCCTTTTAAAATCCGGCCCATTGCTCTTGTGTTCTATAATTCTTTTCTTAAATTCCCTGATCATCTTGCCGATATACATTTTATTACATGGGCATATTTTATTACATGGGCATATTACAATTTGTGAATTGTCTCAAAGTAAATGTCCTATCTGTACCTGGTATATCAAGGCTGTCAGTTTTCATGTTAACATTACACACGGAAAAATTGTTACATGGTCGATGACCTGGGGGTCTAATATCTAATACTGTTTTTTGGGGTAGGGCAGATGGTGAGACATAATCCTTGATATTTTTGGAACACTTATTAGCTATTAACAACTCTTTTGTCTCAGAATCCTTCAAGTAACTGTATCATAGGCCAATGACTTTTCAAGATTTTGATGATACTGTGTGACATGTGTATATGTCAATGGGCAGATGATTTTTTCGTTCTGTTTCTTAACCTTAGGTTTAAGAAGATCATGTCTTTTTTTGTGTAAAAGCTCTATTGATTCCGCTCTCAACATGTTTCTCAGGATATTCCCTGTAGAGAAATCTGTTTCATTTCAACAGCCCTAGATTAGAATGTCTCATCGTCTGCGCACAACCTCCTAAGTCATAAGAATTGGGAGTAGGGTAAATTGTTTACTAATAACCTATTATGACAGCTCTGATAATGTAAGAACTTGTTAGAATCAGTAGGTTTTCTGTAAATATCTGTATGGAATCTACCCTCTTTCAAAGAAATTTGAATGTCCAGAAAGGAGATCGATTTCTTATCAAACTGCATTGTAAATTTCAAGTTAGAGTCTAGTGTATTTAACCAATTGAGAAAAGTATACAAATCATCCTGGTTGCCTTTCCACAATAAAAAAAAAAATGTCTATGTATATCTTCCAGATTAAAATGTTACTGGAAAATCCATGCGTAGTTAAAAAAAAAAAAAAAAATTCTTTTCAAATTGGGCTACATACAAGTTAGAAGGGGCCATTGCTACTCCTTTGGTTTGCAGGAAAAAGTCTTTGTTAAATTTGAAGTAATTATTTTTTAATGCTATTTCTGCAAGTTCTGTTACAAATTGGTTCGGAATACATCTGTGTGGGTTATGATTTAGGAGTTGATCAGTAATGATTTCTATAGCTGATGATTGTGGAATATTAGTATATAAAGATTCGATGTCCAAGGTAACCATTAATATATCCCCTTCAATTTTTTGGAAATTTTCCAAAATTGTAATAAAGTCAGATGAGTCTCTAATGTATAATGGAATGGAAGGAACTTGTTTTTTGAGAAACATATCTATAAAGGTGGACAAAGGTTCAAGCAAGGAACCAATTGCAGAAATGATAGACTTGCCTGGCGGTGTGTTTAATGATTTGTGAATCTTTGGTAAAATATATATTGTGGGCAGTATTGGATTATTTATGGTCAAAAAATCAAATTCCTTGTTTGTTAAAAAGTTCCCCTCTCTTGCTGTTTTTAATAAACAGTCAATCTCTTTCTTGATTCTTTTTGTTGGGTCACTGGGTAGTTTCTGATAAAATGATTGGTCAGATAACTGTCTCTGTATTTCTGCAATTATTTGACACGATCCATAATAACTATTGACCCACCTTTGTCTGCCGCTTTAATCACAATGTTATAGTCATTTTTCAATGTTGTGATTGCACTCATTTCTACCTTAGTCAAATTTTTATAGGGTTTAATTAAATCTTTATGCTCTTCTCTTTAATACCAAGGTCTCATAGGTATGTATGATTGGATGAATAGCACCGGGAGGTATCCATTTACTTGAATGTTTAACGATCAAAGTATTGGAATTCATTTGCCCTGTACTTGAAAAAAAGTCTAAAACCTTAAGTTTTCTAGCAAACTTGAACAAATCAATACAGGTCCTAAAAGCATTGTATGTCGCTGTTGGAACAAATGACAAATCTCTTTTCGCATCTGTTTTTTCACATATGGTTTTTCCCTTCTACTATGCATTTTGTATGTAAATTACCTTTTAGAGGTTGACTTTTAATTTTGTATGTTTATTAACCTATGTCATGTCTCAATTTATGTTTGTGTCTTGGTTATGAATCTTATTGTACGTAACGTTATTTTTGTAATGATTGTTTTATTTTAGCCCCTGAAGCAGCCCTTCATTGGGTGAAACTCCAGCCTTGAGTCGGGTATTCATGGAATTTTTATACCAATAAATATCTTTTGAGGACCTTCAGCTTCTCTGTGTTTACATTCCTCACACTGAAGGTCATCAAATCTTCACAAGAGAGCACTGTTCTGTTCGTATGTCTCACTTTGAATGTCAAACCGGCCCCTAACCCCTACACTAATACGTAAACGTCACCTTGAGTTACTTGGTGGACCTCCCATAAAGATATAAATACCTATCTAGCGTGAGGGCATTATGGCTAGGCTCGCTTGCTCTCTCTCTCTCTCCTTAAACTTACTAAACATGCCCCCAGTAGTTGTATGAAGGAAATACAACAATTCTGGCACTTATCGCAAAGTGCGAAAAAGTTATCAAAATTTGCACTAAGATAGCTCTTCGTGCATTTTGATAAATCCAGGCCATAGTTTTTTTCACCTTCCTCCTTTGTATGCTACCCTCTTAGCTAAACGAGCATGCAAAATTCCCTATTTAGTATACACTTCCCTTTTAGTACTAACTTACTGTTGACTAATGGAAACCAATAATAAAAAATGGTATCCTATTAGGGGTCTCAGCCAAGGATTCTAGGTCTTTGTAGAAACTAATTTACCTGTTTCCTACTAAAGGTATTCCTTCCGAATAGAGTTCAGGTTCGTTACAAGGGACATAGGAAGAATAATGTACTGCTGTTGGCCTTGTATGGAAAAATGTGTAGACATTTTTTAATACCATATTTGTACTGACACATTGCAACATAGTAGCAACATCATATTGGTTTACATTAGAACTAAAGGTTGAAAATTTACAAATAACAAGTTACGGGGATGGGAAGAAAGGAACCAAGTTACAAAATGAACTAAGAAAGCAAGCAGAAAAACTGCTGAGTTAAAAAGGCATAACATTTGCAAAAAGGGTCTTATAGTGCTGGCATTCAAGAAAGCATAGGATAAGTGCAAATGATTAGTGAAAAAGTGAGAGAAAAGCTGATGATGGGTTGAGTCTGAAGGAGAAAACCGGTAGACTTGGATGGGTTTTGCAGTCTTTATCTGTCATTATATGGTATTCTTTGATTAGCAAATGTTTAACAAAGATATGTCTGGAAAAATTAGGGAAAGCATCAGCAAACATGCATCTTTTGTATTTATTTTCTAGGCTTATAACTCTGAAAATATTGAATAGTATTGTGTTATTGGGAAAGTCATGCCAATATGTAAAGGAAGCAAAAATGGAAGAAAAATTGTTCCAGCCCCCTCCTGCCAGCACACCAGGGAAATCTCAGAGTAAATCCCAAAGCAAGTGTAAACAAACTCAAGGTAAGTATATTATATATTCTGTAATGTGATTGAGATGGGGAAAAAATGCCTACAGATTGCACACATTGAATTCAGCTGTTCTTATCTCTTGACTAAATTTTATCTATATACCAATCAATACTATGCTTCATTGTCGCACGTTAGAATTTGAATTCTGAACTGGCAGCTAGAAGTAGAGTCGTATCCTCTAATAAAATTAAAGTATTCAGATAGGTATTTTAATTATTTTAATAATAATGTGTAAGGAGAAAAAAAACAGTACTTGTACTTCATATTTCTTGTCATGTTTAAAATCCCTGAATGTTTGGTCTTTCCCTAGTCTTCCAAAAGAAATAGTCAATGTCTAATATCAGCAAACCCTTTGGCGCATGCAAAATTCCCTATTTATTTACATCTTTTTACTATACTGACATTCAAGACAAAGATTCTTATCACACCGGTTTACATCGAACCAAACCTTGTAAAAGTTACAAATAACGAATATCTTTGAACCAAATTTTGGAGGAGAATTCGATATAAGTAATAGAAATAACGTAAAGCATAACATCAAGTGGTTAACAAGATAAATACAATAAAACCTCGAAGAGGGTATAGATAATTTCGAACATAACTCTGCACTTAGTCCAGATATTAAGGGAGGACAGGGCTATCTGGGAGGAGGAGGGGGGGAGAAGCAACTGGGGGTTGGGGAAGGGAAAGAAAATTCAACGTTATTACATCAAGTTTTGAACAATAATTGCATCTGAAGTCCGTGTTTGAGTCGCAGGGTATTAAGGGAAGGCTTGTGTGAATAACCAGGTCTTCAATTTCTTTCTAAAGGTAAGCGGGCATTGTTCCTGGCGTAGGTCAGGGGGTAAAGTGTTCCAATGGGAAGGTACGGCGGTAGAGAAGGCGCGTTTCCTTAATGATGGGTGGAGCGTAGACTTAGTGGGGAGGCGTGGAGAGTCACTTTGTAGGCGGTTCTGATTGATCTTGTGGAGGAGTGGATATGGAACGGTATTTTTAGCTGGAGTGAGGACTGCTTGTGGATGGTTTTGTGTATGATGGTGAGGGACTTGTAAAGGATTCTGAAGTTGATGGGAAGCCAATGTAGATTCTTGAGAATGGGTGTGATATATGTTCCCCTTGACTAGAGTTGGTTAGTATCCTTGCGGCGGCGTTCTGGAGCATCTGCAACAGTTTAGTGGAGGATGCTGGGAGGCCAAGAAGTAGAAAGTTACAGTAGTCTTATTTTTGAGAATAGCGTGGCCTGGAGAACCATGTGGAAATCGTGCATGTGCAGGGAAGGTCTGAGCCTTTTTAGAATGTGAAGTTTACAGAAGCATTCTTTAGTAGTATTGATGATGAATTTTTTGAAGTTCAGTCGGTTGTCTAGTATAGCTCCGAGATCTCTCACGTGTGTTGTTGCTGATGTGAGGTTGTTGATGGGGACGTTAATGTCGTTGGTAGATATGAGGAGGAGTTCCGTTTTTGTAGTGATAAGGACTAGGTTGAGGCTGGAGAGGAGAAGAGATAGCTGTTCCAAAAGTTAAGGGCTTTGGTGATGGAATCTGTTATGGGGATCAGTTTCTGTCCATCATCGGCATAAATGTAATGTGTTAATTTTAGATTTGTCAGGAGCTGGCAGAGGGGGAGAAGATATATGTTGAAGAAGGTAGGAGAGAGACACTAACCTTGATGAACTCCATGTGAGAAGCTTATAGGGTGGGAATCTTTGTTTATTCTGACCTTGTAGTTTCTGTTGCTGAGGAAGGACTTGAACCAGCTAAGGGCAGAGCCTGAGATGCAGATGTCAACCAAGTGGTTAATGAGAATGGAATAATTTACCGTGTCAAACGCGGCTGAAATGTCCAGTAAAGCCAGTAGGTAAGATTGTCCTTTGTCTAGACCCATGAAGATGTTGTCGGTGAGTGAGATTAAGAGGGATTCTGTGTTTAATGATTTTCGGAATCCGAACTGAGCAGGGTAAAGAATCTTGTGATTGTCTAGATAGTCAGAGAGTTGAGTGTTGACCGGTTTCTCCATAAGTTTTGTGATGAAAGGAAGGTTGGCTATGGGACGGATGTTGGTGGGATCTCCAGGGTCCAGGTTGGGTTTCTTTAGAAGAGGTTTAATGGAGGCGAGTTTCAACGGGTCAGGTAATGATCCTTGGGCTAGGGAGCAGTTAATAATTTCTGCTATTGGTTTGGAAATGGTGTTTGGAATGGAGAGTAGAAGTTTTGTAGGAATGTGGTCTGAGGGGGTGAGAGGAGGGCTTCATGTTCTTGAGTACTGATTCAACTTCTAGGGAAGAAGTGAGTTCCAAGGAATCGAAGTTTGCTTTTTGGCTGTTGGGGGAGGTGTAGAGAGGGGGAGGTTGGGTGTTCGAGAGGATGAGCGGATCCAGGAGCTTGGAGATTTTTTTCTCGAAGAATGTTGCCAGTTCGTTGGCCTTGGATTGGGCTTTTGTCATCTTGGATGGCGGGAGGAGAGGGTTTCGTAAGTGCTGACACGTATGAGAATAGAGCCTTTGCATCGTAGAAGAAGTTGTAGTATACACTTCCCTTTTAGTACCAAGTTATTCCTAGTATAAGGACAGACTTGCATCAAAAAGCTCTTCCAGTTAAGAGTGGAGTTTGAGAGAGAACATGATGAAACCAAATGTTTAATGTATTATATAATATTTAGCATGAAACTTGTAATTCCTCAACCTTCTCTAACTTACTAATGAAATTCTTATTGAAAAGTTTTATAATGTAGTACTTTGTGTAAATTGTAAATGCATATCTAATCATTGAAAAGTGATGGAGGTGAGAAGGTGGTCATGTGATGAGAGGAATCTGTTAAGGTTTTTTGCAAATGAGCTCCCAGCACTCCGGGACTCTGCCACTTTGCAGTGGCCTGCATTTTTCATGCACACCATTAGCTTGTGCATCTGATCAATAATCATATGCATCACACAGCACTTCTGACTGTACAACCAAAATCAAGGGCAACTATTGTTACATAGTTGATTAGTGTGCGGAAAACCAGAGATTGATCAAGTCCAATCTAATTTCCATGGAAGCCATTTCTAAAATGTCCTATAATTTCTTCACTATTTTCCCAGCTAAGGACAAAAATGGGATGATATCTTGCAAGTGGTCAAGCTTTTATGATAGATTGCTGGAAGATATTCCTAATGCATGGTGACTAAAAATTTCTCTGTGGCATCTGGGATTTTGATGCCCCCAGTGTTTTTATATCAGCCCTTGTCTTAATCTCAAGCCACTACGTGGCTCAAACTCAGAGAGCTGCGCAGTGCTAACTAGAGAAGAACTTGTTTTGGCGGGTAAGACAGCAGCCATCAAGGTGAGAGTAAAAAGATGCTAAAGCCTGCTGGATAGGAGTAGGGTGACCAACTTTCCAGTTTTACAGGTAATTCTACAGTGTCCGGTTAAAAGGGTAACTGGACACTGTAAAACGGGTCAATAAGGCTTGGGGCCAATCAGCAGAGGGGGGTGTGCCTGACGACAGAGAGAGGTGAAGAAACCTGCCCGCCACCAGCAGAACCCAGCCTGACGCAGAGAGACTGAAATGCACAGAACGAGGTAGAAACAGTAATAGGCTTTGGTGTCAAAGAGCAGGCTCAGCAAACAGCACAAGACGACCCCAGGCCTAGAGTCTTCCATCCCTGCTCTCCAAGTCCGAGTCACTATAAACCCATTGAGGCTGGCTGATGGAAAATAAGCCCTCTGTTCCCCCTGGGCTGGCGAGTTTCTCTCCCCAGGGATACCATGTGAAGTTTAAAAAAAATTTATATTTTCAGCGCACAGACCTACCCTGTAACTTTTGGGTGTGCCGATAATCAGCACCAGTCTCTGTGCACTGCAGCTGCCCTAAGGTAACCCAAAGTGTACAATCTGCTGCTGCTACTGCTGTTGCAAGCAGGGACCCCAGGGCATACGAGCAAATAACACACCTTCCCTCTTCCGCCTTGCTAAATAATTCTTCTTTGCTGATTGGCATCACACCATGGTCTGTGCACAACACTGATGCGCTACTGAGATACTTTTTTCAAGGGGCACATGTTGCTGAAGATCTTTGTGGTAAAAGGGAGCTTCCTGAGTTACCAGCACAGCATTTTTGTGTCAGAGCATATGTGAACTTGTGTATGTTTGTGTGTGAGTATATGTCAGTGACAACAAGTATGTGTCAGTATATGTGAATGAGAGCATGTGTGTATGCCAAAGCATATGTGTCAGTGAAAGCCTATGTGGGAGAGCATATGTATCAGTGACAGCAGCATGTGTGTGTCAGTGAGTGTGTACATGTCATTGAGAATATATGTGAAAGGGGAGTGTGTGTGTGAATGAGTGAGCATGTGACAGTTTATGTGAGAGAGGGAGCATCTGAAAGTGTCTGTATGAGAGAGAATGAACCTGTGTGTATAACAGAGGCGAAAGTTTATGCGGCCGCTTCTCCTTCTCTCCCTCCTGTCCCTTAATAGTCCACAGCAGTTGCAGGTGAATAGAAATTAAAAATTCTCATGTATAGAAAAAGAGATTTGTTTAATCTTTAATTCTAATTATTGGGCATTATTTGATGACTCTGCTGTTTTGAAATATTTTATTGGTGTTTGTGCAATTTGTAAACAAATTTTATATAAATTTTTAATGTTCTAGACATCAGCTGTTTTTGAAATATGTATTCTTTTTACTTTTATGATTGATGTTTTATATTTAATTTTCTCCTAGGACAAGCAGGATGGTAGTCCTCACATGTGGGTGACATCATCAGATGGAGCCCGGCACAGAAAACTTCTGTCAAAGTTTCTAGAACTTTGACCAAGCGCTCTAAGCATGCCCAGCATACCACTATCCTCATGTCCATGCAGGGTCCCTCTTCAGTCTCTCTCTTTCCGCAGAGCATTCGTCTCGTGGAGTTGGAGCTCGTGTTTTTTCTCAATTGGAAAACTTCCAATTGAGTCTCATTCTGTTTTCTTCTCTCGCCGGGTCCCTCGATCATTCTCCGGCCCTTAGTTAGAAGGCGTCGCGGTAAGTGCCTGTTCTCTGCGGTCGATCACAAACTGTGCTGTCCTCCAGGTGCCGCTGGCTATCGACCACTCATCGGTCTCTTTTTTTCGATTGCATCATCTGGGTTCCGCCGCTGCCCCCAGTTCCCCCGGACTATGTCCATCACAGACTCCCATGAGATCTGTATTTTGTGCGTTGCTGTGTTTTGCACCCAGATGACACCCTTGCACGCTTTGATGACCCCCAGATCCATGCCTTGATAAGATGGAGAAGTTGTTTGGGCCCAAACAGTCGGAGCCCTCAAACTCAGTATCAGGGGCATCGACTCCTAAGGGCAAGGAGGGACCCGGTAGGTACCATTCCTGTCCTGCCATCTCCTCTTCTGGTTCCCCAGATCAAGTTAGAGGCTGGGGATTGGTCCATGTCTATTTCTTCCCATTCTAGATCTGGTTCATCACCATCACCCTCAGCACCGTGGAAAGACTAGGCCGAGCATTGTGAGAAAGCACCATCATTGGTTATCTTCCTCCCATGACTCCAAGCTCAAGGAGACATCCCCGAATCAGCCTCGCACGGACGAGGCATCAACTTTCATCGAAGCTAAGGGCCCAAGGCGGTCCTCACTGGTTCCAGTGCCAGGCACCGGTCTCCCTCGAGGCTCCGAGGAAGACAAGGTTCCGTCTCCTCATCCTCAAGCTGTCCTGTCATCTGCAGCATGTAATTTAAAAGTTTATAAATAAAGAATTTTAAAACAAATCTAAGATTATTAAAGCAAGACTTCCTTTTGCTAAAACTGAGTCTTCCCCTTTAAGCCATGTTTGTTTATATGGCCAGTGATTTTGTTTTTAAGAGTGGCTTCTACCATTTTTCCACTGTTATCTTCACTGGCCTATAGTTTCCCAGATCATCCCAGAGTGCTTTTTAAAAATCAGCATCACAGTGGCCACCTTCTAGTCTTCAGGTAATATGGCTGTTTTAAATAAGTTACAGATTACTAGTACAGGTTAGCCATTTCATGTTTTAGTTCTTTAGAACTCTGGGTGGATGCCATCCGGTTCTGGTGATTTGTTTTTCTTTCATTTGTCAATTGGATCTATTACATCCTCCATTGTTGTGGATATGTTTTAGTTGCTTAAAATCTCCACCATTATGGAATGTTTCAAGTGTGAATATGTTCCCAACATCCTCCTCAATAAAGACCAAGGCAAAAAAGTCATCCAGATTTTCTATTTCCTTGTCTTCCCTAAGCACCTCTTTTGCCCATCAGTCATTTAGCAGCCCAGCTGATTTCCTCACATGCTTTGTGCTCTAAATATATTTGACTCGCTGGTAAACTTCTCAAATTCTCTCTTGCCCATCTGTCTTCTGTTTTACATTCAACTTGCCAGTGCTTGTACTCTTGCCTATTTTGATCATTTGGCTCTGCTTTCCATTTTTTAATGATACCCTTTCAGCTTTAACTGTTTCCTTTACCTCACCAATAAACGATGCTGGTCGTTGTTTGGTCTTTCTTTTACCTTTTTTAAGGTATGGAATACATTGTATCTAGGCTTCCAAAATGGTATTTTTAAACAATGTCCACACCTCATTTCTAACTTTTACCTTTGCAGACGCTTCTTTTAGTTTTTTGGGTTTTTTTTATGTAACCAATTTTCTCATTCTATTATAATCTACTTTATCAGCTGCACTTCAGCAGGAAAGAAAGTTGCTAGCAGTTTGATTTTTTTTTCAGTACCTCTAACTTTTCATCTTGTCATAATCTTTTAGCTATTAATTTCTCTGACCTTGTTTCATGCAAACATATATCTTCTATTTTCTCTGTTTGTTAGAGGGATTCGTTAATGTGCATGACAAATGGTGCTCAAGACATTGCTATTTAAAAATGACTTGTGACTGGCTTGGTGACAGTGGCAGTATTATGCATTGCCATGCAGAGGACCTGTTTGATTCCTGCATCAGGTCTTTGCATCCTAGATCTGCTGGAGCTAGAGAATGCTGCAGAGCCAGCATTCACAGCCCTTGTTGGAAGAAGGGAGTCCCAGTAATCGTGCAATGGTGAACACTTGTTAGCTGGATTTAAGGTCCATGATTGTAAGCTTCTGTAAGGTTTCCTGATACTTGGCTTTAGCGTGAGAACAGTTTTTCTGGTGACTGTAAGGAATATTGGCAAAATTTTCAAAGGCCTACACGCATAAAACACAGGGTTTATGTGTGTGGCTGGGCCTTGCGCGCACTGCGTGCATTTTATATAGGCCCAGCCACACACGTAAACCCCGGTACGTGCACAAGTGCTGGGCCCTGAAAAAGGGGCAGGCCAGGGGCGTGGTCGGGGCGGGACAGAGGCCGGCCAAGAAAGTGGCAATTAGTCGCTGTCCCAGGGAAGTGCGCGCTGGCCATAACTTGCTTCTGCTCCAGAGGAGTAGTAAGTAGAGAAATAACATTGGGGTAGATAGGTAGGGGGTTAGGGGTCAGGGTGAAGAGGGGAAACTGAAGGAAAATTAGGTAGGCGGGTAGGGAAGTTCCTTCCCATTCCGCTCCTTAACTGGAGCGGACTGGGAGGGAACTGGGGGAGGCCTGATTGTGTCGCTGCAATATTCACCCTCTCTCTTTAACCTTTTCTGAGAAGTGACTTTGGTTAACATTGTTTAAGGACTATTGTTTTGGATTTTCCATATATTTTCAATTAAATATTCTTTTGAAAATAATATTTATTCGTAAATGAAGGACTGTGTGACACGTTAGAACTTTAAGGTTCTTTGTGTTTCAGGTTTCTAATTGCTTGTCAGGGTAATACTTAGGATTCATTGACTAATTACTCTATCTAGTATGGGCATTGCTAGTGCTATGTAGGAGGGGAAAATAGATAAGTGTGGACACTGTTGCTTAATAGATGTAATCACAATATTATTAGGTCTGTATTTTTAGATTTCAGAATTGGGAGAAAACCATGTCTTGGGGCAGAAATAGCAAATCATGGACAACTAGATTAACAGTCTTGAAAAGTCATAAAAATATATGGTAAAATAACTTTATTTTGCCTGATGATCACAGTTTCCTTTAAACTCATTTGAATAAATAACAATTGAAAATAACTTATTTATGAAATAATCAGTAATTTACTGCTCTAGAAAATCCACCTGAAAATAAATTATCTTCAGAGGATTCCTAATATCATAAATATTAGCATCTTCAGAAATATACTGAACTTTTATGGAAATCATAAAAAAAATGCCACAGTCAAACCTAAAAAAAAAAAAAAATTGCAAGTAATATGTTTTTCTCCCATGGCTGTTGAAACCACTTCACTGTGATAAATATAGCTAAAAATTACGGAGTAAATGCTCTGCATTGCCAAGTACAAAACCTAAATATTTTTCATTGGGTCTGCCACTGAAATCGTACATACAGTTGTTTGAGAGGATAAAAAGCCTAAATACAGCAGATTACCATTTATCTGAAGGCCCATTAACTGCACACTCCAGATATCCAGAAAATTGCAGACCCCTCTTCCACCCTGTCCCCCTGGTGAATGGAGGTGATGGCCTGGTGTTTTTCAATCCTGCTTCTCTGGTGCCTCTCCCTCTCGTGCAGTTCAGTCTCAGATCAGCACCACATAGTTCAAATAGCTAATCTAAGACTGTGTAGGAGGGAAAGGTGCTGAAGGAGCAGGTTTAAGAAGTGCCAAGCTTACCAGCTGTGCTCACCAGGGAGACCTAGTCAGGCTGCAAGGAGGAACTCCTGCTATCCAGAATTTCCTCCATCTTGATCATTCCAGAGCAATTGAAACTCTTCTAGGAATATTTAGTAGTATCTGGAAAGTGCTACATCTTGCTGTTGGATTTGAAATATTTGAGATACTTGATTTAGGCATAAGAGATGGGCAAGAAAGGAAACTTTAAATGCTGCAATTTATACATGACATCTTAATGAGAGTTGGATGTTAAGAAGTAATGTCATGCTATCAGGCTAGAAAATACCGAGAAATAAAACAGGCATGAATTGGCTCCACCTTACTCCCTCTATGCTATTGGTCATATATGTACTTTGTACTTCCATACCTTAATTCATATGGATGTTGGTTACATTATTGTAACCGTATCTCATTATTTAAAGCAATATATATGTACAAACAATTGATCAAACACCAAAAAATGTTCTGTAAATTCATAGGTACTGAATTTTGCTTTTTTCTACAGGAATGGCCACAGATGATAGTTCAACGCCTTCATCAATAACCAGTCAGCCTGTATGTCAGACAGAAAGTGCCTCTACACTTCTTGTGACAAGCAGTTCTGATCAGTTCCTGACTACTCCAGATGAAGAAGACGACAAAGAAATAACCCAAGAAAGTTCAGAACTAAAACACAGATCATCAAAGAAAGATTTACTGGAAATAGACAGGTTTACCATTTGTGGCAACAGAATTGACTGAATTCTTTGAATAGACAGCAGATTATTTTCTAACAGGATCAAAAGGCTGCTCCAACAAATGGCGCTTAAATATTTATTTAAAATATTAAATTATTAATGGAAAAATTGATATTGATTTCTTCCCACAGGTAGCTTGATTTAGTTGCAGGTCAGGTTATTTAACAACAGAGAACTTTGACTTGGCTGTCTGGAAGTTTTAATGGAAGAATTCCAAGAATTATGAGAACTGCTTTTTTTTTTTTTTTTTTTTTTTTTTTACTTGATAAAGTTGAAGTTTCTCTTATATGGAAATGCAAGAACACACAATCAAAATTACTTTGATGTTGCAGAAGGTTTCTTGCAAAAGAAAAAAATGCTTCTAGGAATTTTAGGTATGAAGATGTGCCTGAAATGCTACAACAAGCTAAACATAAATTCTCACCTTCCACTATTGGTATTTATGGAAAACATTTTTAAAACGTACATTGTATTAACCATGATATTGGAAACCTATTAAGTCATTACTGTTCTTGCCATCAGAAATGTTTTGAAAAAATTCATTGAAGCTAAAGAAAAACTGCTATCTTTATATTAAAGTAGCACGTTAATAGTTTCTTATTTTCCCCTAAACTAGTCCAGATGGATTTAGAGTGTGATAAAAATAAAGGCTTTGCAAAATAGGTCAGAACAGCTTCAGCATTTTGCAAAATGTTATTTACAGACACGATATATATTTGCTCTTCAGTAGAGGTGTGTGAAAATGGAAAATACTAGGCTTTTCATCAAAGAATTTGCATACAATGTATCATTTCTGTGAATTTTTTCATCATGCAGTTTATTCAGATTTTATTTTTATTGAAATAAGCAAATAGTGACATTTACTTGTTTGTTACATTTGCAAACTCCACTTTTTAAAACAATTTCTATGGGTAAAACTGTAAAGCTGGTTTATTTTGACATTTTCTGCATTTTTTCACTAAAGTTTTCTAAATAAAGCTTATGATAAATACACTGAGTTCTGCCAAATATTTGCAAGAATGTTCACAATGTGAATATTTTACTCTCTAGAAATCTTTATTTCTCAGACTGACTGACTTTTTTTTTTTTGTGGCAGTGGGAAATTATACTTTATCAAGTTGTACTTTTCCATAATAGAAAAATAGGCCAATGTTTAAAAAAAAATGGAATTGGAGTGGCTTTGCTTTTTCTTTTTTTGTTTTAAGTACAGGGTGGAAAGGATGAAAACTTCAAGTTGGTTTAGACTGTAAAGTTGCGGCTCAGTTGTTGTAGGACAAAAATGCCAGTAGAATAAATAACTCTGAATTCAAAAGTGCAAGTTTTATTTGTGGGATTTTAAAAGGAAATTTCTAGATGAATTTCCTGAAGAGGTCAAATAATTTTCTCGAGGATAGATTACTTTTATGAAGTATAGAATAATACAGTCTTAATTTCTTGTGTCAAGATCCATGACAAAGATATCTTAGAACTATGAATTAAAGAATGAATTGCATTTTATCTGTATGGTTGCACTGCAGTATTTGATCTCAAGACAGCCTTTTCCTATCATATATTAAACATTTTAATGAATTTTTCATTAAAATATAATAGCATTGTATTTTTTAAATTGGCTATTAAAAAAACATCTGTTACACCGTCACATAACCTAAATTATTTCTCAGTGTAGTTGATTTGGATTGTGTAATTATTTTGTAGTAGTTAATCCTTATGTGACAAAAATTGTACTTTTTTGATTTGCCTCATCTTAAAAGGATAAAATAGTCCAGCTATAGAAATTATTTCCAAATATATTTTAATTGTGATATGTCATTGGGTATGAGCAATAGGAATTCAGATTTTGTTGCTGAAGGAACTAAGATATTTGCAGATGAGTAATTTTGTAAAGTTATGCATGAATTTGAAAGTGTGAGGAGAACATTTTCATCTTAAGGTTGCTGTTCATGAAGACTCTGTTATGCAGTCAGCTTACTGTAACAATCGCTTGGATCTGGTGCTCGAAAAAAATGGATGCCCATCAAAGATCTTATATTTAAAAAAAAAAAAAAAAGCAATGGTATCTAGCTCAAAGGTGAGGATAAATGGTAGCTTGTTTGGGTGCTGATTTTATGCTCAGTCTGGCACTAAAATTTGAATAGTGTTACTTTTACAGTTATTGATACTGTCAGGAACTCAACACCACTATAGTGCTTTATGTGTCTTCACCATCATTAATAATGTATAAAGGTTTTGTAGCAAGAAGGATGGGGTGGAGCGAAGTGAAGAAATTTGATACCATGAACTTATTTAAATATATATATTTTTTTGTAATTTTGAGTCACATAAATGCTATGCTTTGAGGCAAATAGAAAATTAAACCATAAAGTACAGTTCAAAATATTTTGTCAATGCTGTGTGGTAATGAAGTCTTTCAGTAATTTTATAGTTGCTAAAGGAAGAAGAGAATCATTTTCATTTGTTCTGTTAAAACTTAATTCTGTACTGGTTTTATAAATGCATCTTGTGGAACTCAATAAATTCAATTTTATAATCTTTCCTAAACAAAGTGACTCCAGATTTTTTTCAAGATTTTATAACAAAACAGCAGCATCACAAACTTGAATATGACTAATAAGACTTATCTGGACCACCTTGTTCTCAAAATCAACTCAATTTCTTCATTGCCATCAGAATTAATAGCCCCAAAATTGTATTACTGTTCTATCTCCTTTAAATGTAGTCACAGATATACTGATTTTCTCAGTGTGTAGCAGTATTCTTCTTTCTGTATTATGCAATACAGGTTTTCAGCCCTGTGATCATCAAGCCCAGCATCCTGTCTCCAACTTGTAACCAATTTGGATTGCTTAGAAGTACTTTACAGATCCTGATTTACTTATTTTATTTGTATTCAAAAATATATATATAATCCACACTAATCCAGTGTTCAGAATGAAACACAAAACATGTTGTTGCAGTCAGGCAACAACCAACATTGCTCTATGCTTCAATGGCAAGAGGAAATGTGGAAAAGTGGATTTCATTCAGGCAAAAACCAACAAGGTAGCACAGTCTGGGTAAACAAATAAGCATGGGAGTAGCTTGCTTGTTGCAGTGGTTTCTACCCCAAACCAATTAAGCCTGATACTTCACTTTCAATGCATATCCAGCGTAATTCTCTGCTTCAACGGCAGGGGGGAAAGAAGAAAGGATTTACATTCAGACAACAACCAACAAGGACTGAATTGCACAATCTGGATAAACAAACGTGGGAGTAGCTAGCTTGTTGCGGCAGTTACTACCCCTAACAAATTAATCATGTTACTTCACTTGGAAAGCATATCCAGTGCAGCTCACTGCTTCAATGGTAGGGGGAATGAAGAAATAGGATTTACGTCCAGCCAACATCTAACAAGGCATTGATCTGAGCAGTATGAGTATACAAACATCGGGGTAATTTGCTCGATATGACTGTTATTACCCTCAAACATTAAACCTTATACTTCACTTTGATACAGCTCCAACACTGCTCTCTGTATTAATGGCAGGGGTGGAAGGAAATTAGAATCAAAAAGCTACCATTTCCTGGCGTGTAGCCAGATGGACTCAGAACGAATGGGTATAGTATCCGCGTGCTAGCAGTTGGAGACGGATCTGACGTCAGCACGGGGTATATATACCCCCATAGGAAGCGTAGCAACTTAGTAATTTCCATCTCCAAAGCAGTTTGGAGAGCCTGCACGCTCGCGAGCGTGTTTTCCAAATCTACTTTCTATTTCTACTTTCTTTCAACTACAACTTCTACAACATCGAGCCCCGCACTCCTGCGGTGATACCCTAAGGTCCCTCCCCCAGTAGAGTTTCCCGGGGTAATTTCCGTGATCCCCCGGAGGTCTAAGACCTCGGTCCGGTGGCCGAATCGCGGCAGGGACATAGCCCCCGGGCGAGGTTCGGGTGAGGCATACGAGGCACCTCGGTCCCGGCGTGGACGAGGCAGCGGGTGCATATCCTCAAACGTGGCGGTGAAGGTACTTGCGCATATTGCTGCCGCCTATTATTATTCTTGTGCGCCTGTTGTATTAAGCGCATATTGCTGCCGCATATTATTATTATTATTGTGCGCCTGTTGTATTAAGCGCCTATTGCTGCCGCATATTATTATTATTGTGCGCCTGTTGTATTAAGCGCCTATTGCTGCCGCATACTATTATTATTGTGCGCCTGTTGTATTAAGCACATATTGCTGCCGCATACTTATTATTATTGTGCGCCTGTTCTATTAAGCATATATTATTGCCGCTTCTCATTCAGCGCATAACTTTCAATGGAACAGAACGCCTCAGCGTCTTCAGCGGCGGCGACACCTGCCTCCGGCATTAAAGTCCTTGGCCTCTGCTCCGCATGCCAGCTTATAGCCACGCACAGTGAAGAGCCAGACTCCCTATGTGCCCAATGTGAGGAGGCCGTGGGACCCTCGGGCCAGGACCAGTCTCAGCCACGATTTGCTGACAGTTCCCCAGGGGCTACCCCGGATTTAGCGGGCAGTCTCGACCAATCGGGACTCCCGGGGGATCTTGTACCCCGGCGATTAGAGGCTGCTTCAATTTCCTGGGTGGATCTCTTTAAGGGGATTCATGCCTTTGTACAGATGCAAATGGCTTCCCGTCCAGGCCCTGCGGTTCCTGCTGTTCCTGTTGTTCCTGCTGTTTCTGCGGTTCCTGCGGTGGCTGCGGCTGCCGCTGCGGTGGCGGCTCCTGCGGATCCTGTTCCTGGACCCTCACGCCCTTATCGTGAGCGGGACCTCCCGCCGCTGGACAGTCCAGATCAATCAGACCAGGAGGTTTCACCGGATGAGTCCGAACTCCCGGACAAGGGGAACTTCCCCCAGGGATTGAGCCATATAGAACCATGAGGCGGTTCTTCCCTAAGGAGGATCTCTCCGACCTAGTGTCTCAGTGTCTGGCGGAGTTGGATATTAAAGGTCCCACGCTACGGTACCCTCTGCGCAGAATACCCTGCTGGAAGGGCTTCGTCCTACAGCTCGCCACTTTCCATTCTTGCAAGCGGCACAACAACTGATAGATTTAGAATGGGCGGCACCAGCGGCTTCCTTCAAAGGGGGCCGGGCCCTGACGGGCATGTACCCTTTGGCACCGGCTATCCAGGACCTGCTGGCGTGCCCTCAGGTGGACGCCTTGATTAGCGCTGTGGTCAAGCGCACTACCATTCCGGTTGAAGGGGGGACGGCCCTCAAGGAGCCTCATGACCGGCGACTGGACGCCATTCTGAAACAGACCTTTGAGGTGGCAGCTCTATCTTTGCGGATCGAGACCTGCTGCACAGTGGTGACGCGTGCCTGTTTGTCACAGGTTAGGAACAACGCTCCAGCAGCTGACATGGAGTCAGCTCTTTCGTTCCTCACGGATGCTGCATTAGACCTGGTCTGGACAACAGCTAAGGGGATCTCATCCTCCGTATCCGCCAGGAGGCAACTCTGGATCCGGAGATGGTCAGCTGATGCGCCTTCAAAGACACGCCTCACCAGATTGCCCTTTAAGGGCTCTTTCCTATTTGGCAGTGACCTTGATAAACTGGCCAGTACATGGGGTGCCTCTCCAGTACCTAGACTGCCGGAAGATCGGTTCAGAAGGGGCCAGCGCGCCTTTCCAAGACCCCCTAGGGGTAGAAACTCCCAACGCTTCACTCCCTATAGGAGTCGCTACCAGGCGCCTCGTCCTCAGGCCCGGAATCAGTCCTTTCGGACCAAGCAGCGCAAGAGGGGAGCCGGCCCGGGTTCAGGTCCCGGCCGCGCCTCACAATGAGAATCCGCCGATTCATCTGGGGGATGGAGCCATAGGGGGCAGGTTAACCCTCTTCTACCCCAGATGGGTCGAGATTACGTCGGACCAGTGGGTCCTCGCCATCATCCGAGAGGGGTATTATCTGGACTTTCATCATCTCCCTCCAGATAGGTTTGTGGAATCTTCATGCCCCATACACAAGAAGGCAGCTTTGGAAGCTACCTTGGCGAGGCTCCTCTCCTTGAAAGTCATCATCCCAGTACCTGCATGGGAAGTGAATTCTGGACACTATTCTATTTATTTCATGGTACCCAAGAAAGGGGGCACCTTTCGGCCCGTACTGGACCTCAAGTCAGTCAATCGATACTTAAGGGTCCCGAGGTTTATGGAAACTCTGTGCTCAGTCAAGAATGCAGTACAGCCAGGAGAATTCCTCACGGCCCTAGACTTGTCAGAAGCCTACCTACATATCCCGATCCATCCGGATCATCAGCGCTACCTACGCTTCAAGGTTCTAGGACGCCACTTCCAATTCCGGGCTCTGCCCTTCGGGTTGGCCACGTCACCACAGACCTTCACCAAGGTGGTCGTAGTGGTAGCAGCGGCGCTCAGACGGGAAGGAATTCTTGTCCATCCCTACCTAGACGATTGGCTAATCAGGGCGAAATCACGAGAGGAGAGCCATCAGGCAACCGACAGAGTGATCGCCCTTCTGGAAAGCTTGGGCTCGGTGGTCAACCTCAGCAAGAGTTGCCTACAGCCTTCCCAGTCACTGGAATACCTGGGAGTCCAGTTCGACATCCAGGCAGACACAGTCAGTCTCACTGCCAAGAGAAAGTTAAAACTTCAGTCGTGTCTCCGGTATTTGATGGGAGCCAGTCGGCCCATAGCTTGGGATTATCTGCAGGTTCTCGGTCTCATGGCCTCCACCCTGGAAGTGGTACCTTGGGCAAGGGCCCATATGAGACCTCTACAACGCTCCCTGCTCTCTCGCTGGAGCCCCCGCTGCCGGAACTATTCCACGCACCTACCTCTGCCAGCCAGAGTACGGACCCAGTTGCGGTGGTGGTTGCAGCCCAACCACACGGGCAGGGGGTCGAAGATGTCCTCCCCCACTTGGACTCTGCTCACCACAGATGCCAGCCTGAGCGGCTGGGGAGAACATTGCGAAGAACTCACCACACAAGGGCGGTGGAACAGAGAAGAGTCAGCGTGGAACATCAACAGTCTAGAGGCCCGGGCAGTCCGATTGGCATGCCTACGATTTGCTCACAGACTGAAGAACAGAGCAGTCAGAGTGATGCCCGACAACGCCACCACGGTGGCATACATCAATCGTCAGGGCGGAACCAGAAGCCAACAGGTATCTCTGGAGATAGCCCCGCTGATGGCTTGGGCAGAGGCGAATCTTCAGGATATCACCGCCATCCACATTGCCGGGAAGGACAATACCGCGGCAGACTTCCTCAGCAGAGAAAGCCTAGATTCGGGAGAGTGGCAGCTGTCACCCACAGCCTTCCAGATGATTGTGGATCACTGGGGGATTCCGGACATGGACTTACTAGCGGACAGGTCCAATGCTCAAGTACTCAGCTACTTCAGCCGCAAGCGCGACCCGTTCTCACACGGAATCGATGCCCTGGTTCAGCCATGGCCTCCAGGGACTCTGCTGTACCCCTTTCCTCCGTGGCCTCTGCTGGGCGCCATCATCCACAAGATTCAGAAACACCGGGGCCTAGTTCTTCTAGTGGCACCAGACTGGCCAAGAAGACCCTGGTATGCGGACATGAGAAGACTACTGGCAAGGGAGCCCCTTCCCCTGCCTCCTCTCTGGGACCTTCTACGTCAAGGTCCCACCCTCCACGAGGATCCGGCTCAATTCTCTCTTACGGTCTGGCCATTGAGAGGGCTAGACTGAAGAAAAGAGGTTACTCGGAGCCCGTGATGGATACACTCCTCCGAGCCCGCAAGTTTTCCACATCCCTCACCTACGTCAGGATCTGGAGAGTATTTGAAGCATGGTGCGACACTCATGGCACCAATCCACATGCGACCACAATCCCTATTGTTCTGGATTTCCTGCAGGATGGGCTTCAGAAGGGTCTCTCCCTCAGCTCCATCAAGGTTCAGGTGGCTGCGCTGTCTTGCTACGGTCCCAGGAGGGATGGCAAGACCATTGCCAAGCACCCAGATGTTTCTCGCTTCCTGCAAGGAGTCAAGCATATTTGTCCGCCACTGAAGTGGCCTGTGCCCTTATGGAACCTCAATCTTGTTTTGGATTTCCTCGCGGGTTCCACCTTCAGACCTCTTCGGGGCCTGTCTCTCCGTTCTCTAACCTTGAAGATGGTGTTCTTGCTGGCCGTATGTTCAGCACGCCGCATCTCAGAGATACAAGCACTGTCCTGCCGTGATCCCTTTCTCAGAATCACTCCTGAGGCTATCCATCTTCGGACGGTTCCCTCCTTTCTACCTAAAGTGGTTTCACTGTTTCATCTTAACCAAACCATATCCTTGCCTACCACGGCGGGTTTGAAGAAATCTGAAGAAGGGCGTTTATTACGCCATCTCGACATTGGCAGATTGCTGCCCAGATATCTGGAAGTGACACAAGACGTACGAAAGACAGGCCATCTGTTCGTCCTGCACAGCGGAAAGAAACAAGGTGAAGCGGCCTCTCGGCCTACCATCGCCCGCTGGATTAAAGAAGTTAGCAGAGCAGCTTACGTAGAGGCTGGGAAATCTCCGCCTCTACAGGTCAAGGCTCATTCTACCAGAGCATAAGCGGCATCCTGGGCAGAATCCTGGATGCTGTCGCCTGCAGAAATATGTAAAGCGGCGACATGGTCCTCCCTCCATACCTTCTCCAGATTCTACCGTCTGGATGTCCAGGCCAGGGAGGACACAGCATTTGCGAAGGCGGTCCTACATGGTCCTCAGGCAGCCTCCCGCCCAGGCTGGGAGTAAAGCTTTTGTACATCCCATTCGTTCTGAGTCCATCTGGCTACACGCCAGGAAATGTTGAGATTACTTACCTGATAATCTCCTTTTCCTTAGTGTAGACAGATGGACTCAGCATCCCACCCAGCTGCCTGTGTACATGGGTTTCACCGATTCAAGGTAAGCCATGTCATCTGTTTCCATAAGAGCGTACACTCTACCAGGTGTCTTCCGGTTGTGAATGCTGGCGGTCTCCTGCTACTATCAATCGGTCAGGGGAATCCTGTTTCACTATTTCACTGAGTGTCAGTACACACATCCATAACAGCTTTTGCAAGGAAGATTACTGAGTTGCTAGGCTTCCTGTGGGGGTATATATACCCGTGCTGACGTCAGATCCGTCTCCAACTGCTAGCACGAGCATACTATACCCATTCGTTCTGAGTCCATCTGTCTACACTAAGGAAAAGGAGATTATCAGGTAAGTAATCTCAACATTTAAAACAAATCGAAGAAAATTTTTTTCACTCAGTGCATAGTTAAGCTCTAGAATTCATTGCTAGAGGATGTGGTTACAGCAGTTAGTGTAACTGGGTTTTAAAAAGGTTTGGATACGTTCCTAGAGGAAAAATCCATAAACTGCTATTATGGTAATTAATTAGCAATAGTAGATTGTGATTTATCTGTTTGGGTACTTGCCAGGTACTTACGACTTGGATTGGCTATTGTTGGAAACAGGATACTGGGCTTGATGGACCCTTGGTCTGACCCAGTATGGCATATCTTATGTTCATTTTATTCTGTCAGATATATAGAAGATTGATGTAATTGGATTAATTGACTCAGAATGGATCTTGGACTGCGTTTGTGTTATTCCTATTGCTATATTATGTTTAAATAAATGCTTGCATTTACTCTAAACTGAAGCTGACTCATGCGCTGCAGGGAGTTCTTCAACCTTGACAATTTGCCAGAAATCTCATCCTTCGCTCTCCAGAGTTTTGTTTGATCCAGAGTAATTTGCTTAGCACTGCTGGGAAAAAAAAGGTATAACCTGGAGTTTTTTGCTTATACCTTGACTTCAAAGATCTTAGCACTGCCTCAGCTAGTCATGAAGAAGTCCAATTTCAGCCACTGTCCGGATAGCAAAGTTAGCAGGATTTTGGAGGTATATTCAAAAGTGCAGCCGCACTTTTAGACAGCATGAGGCCCAGAGGGGTAAAGTCAGTACTGCCAAAGAATGGAGCACTGTTTTGTAGAGATGTGAATCGGAACCGGAATCGGTTCGGATTCCGGTTCAGATTCACATGTGGGTTTTTTCCCCATCGGGCCTGATCGCGTTTTGTTTATCGGCTGCCCAGCCGATAAACAAAAAACCCACCCTGACTCTTTAAAAAGTAACCCCTTAGCTTCCCCCACCCTCCCGACCACCCCAAAACCTTTTTACAGGTACCTGGTGGTCCAGTGGGGGTCCCGGGAGTGATCTCACGCGATCTCCCGCTCCGGTCCGTCCTCCGCATACCGGGCCATCCTTTGCCCTTACCTTGTGACAGGGTATCTGTGCCTTTGGCCGGATCCTGTCACATGGTAGGAGCATTGGATGGCCGGCGCGGTCTTGTGCTCCTACCATGTGACAGGGGATGACCAATGGCACCGGTAGCCCCTGTGACATTGTAAGGGCAAGGCTATCGGCGCCATTTTGGTTCCTGGCACCAGACGGCACGAGTGCAGGAGATTGCTCCCGGACCCCCGCTGGACCCCCAGGGACTTTTGGCCAGCTTGGGGGGGCCTCCTGACCCCCACAAGACTTGCCAAAAGTCCAGCGGGGGTCCGGGAACAACCTCCTGCACTCGGGCCGCATTGCCAGTATTCAAAATGGCGCCGGCGCTACCTTTGCCCTCATTATGTGACATATGAGGGCAAAGGCCACCCGATAAACAAATATCAACGATATTTTCAATCATCCGAAGCCCGATTCACATCCCTACTGTTTTGGAGTTGCACAAATAGGTGGTAAGTTGGAGGTATGGGGGTGCATGACCAAAAGTTTGCCTAGGGTGCCAAATACTCTTGCACTGGCCCTGTATCTGGCTAACATTTAGCTAGATAAGTTCCCAAATATTCATTTAGCTGAACACCATCTGAGTTATCTGTCTAAATGCCTCTGAATATGGACCTTAAAATTATTAAAGTATAGCAAGTGTTCCAAACAAGGAGATAGGATTTATTTCTGAAATGCAAAGTGGATTTCACCCCAGGTGCTGGGAGAACTTACAAACCTGTCGCTTCAGTTCTCTGCACAAGCAGAGTGGCACATCCTGTAAACCTGCTTTCTCTGAAGCCTATGCTATTAAACCTGTTATGCAGTTCAGTTCCTGAAACCTTGTTTTAGTCTTACCAAGAGGAAGTACATTTGAATGAGGTCTCATTAATCTTACTCTAAAGAGACTTTCTGTGCTTCATATCGAGCACCTTGAAACACAAGCATGGGACCTGGGTAGGGTGCTTCTTACCCCCATACCAAGCAGAATTTGAGGGTAGGCAAGAAAACCTCCAGGAGTTTAATGAGGGATGCCAATACTGGTTTTTGAAGGGGTCTCTTTCTTCAGTAATACTATTACTGATAACACAAACTGAGATGCATCTGTAGGAGAATCATAAGAGCAGCAGATTCTCAGACTCAGGAGTGGTTCCAGTCCACAGCCTGAAGAAATCCCAAAGCTTTCTTGGTTGCCCCAAAGCAGAGCTTTAGAGAGCCTAAAGCACTGCCAGGATCGGATCAGCCCCTGCTCTACTTTATAAAGAAAAACCTGTGCCTGCAAAACAAAACAAAAAAAAAAACACCTTTCTAGCACTGACACAAATGCTCTTTTTGCCTTTATGCCCACTGGAAACTGGCAAATACTGTTACCTACAGTTTTTCAGGCAAAAATACTTCTCCTCCACCAAAGCTAGGGTCAGTAGTACAGAGATCCACCATACCCCAAGAGCTTTGGCACCAGAGAACTGCTCCAGGGGTATACTGACCAATGTTATACCTGTCCAGAGTACTCTACCCCACTTCACAAATGAGATGATCAACATAAAGGCAGTAATCTTCATATTTCGAGGTGAAGCCTTCAACTGGTTCTTACCCCTGAAAAACTATCCAATCAAGCAGAACTTTAAAGGGTATTTTGTTCACTGGCTAGAAAGTTTGAAAACCAGGTGAAATTACCATATCTGAGTTTGAACCTTATTTCTGGTCTGACAGCCTGTCAAAGGCAAGCCACCCAGGGACAAGCCTTGAAAGAAATTAAGCCAGCAGTTACCCACCAGCCGTGCTCCATATTGCTGTCTATAGAGAATAAGATGGCCGTTACTTCTGGAGTAGTGGAGCCTAACCCTATACCTGGCTTAGCAAAAGACAGTTCTGACCTTGCCGAACTCATTACTTGAATGACAAATAGTATGCAGCATATTCAGAGCATTCTAAAGAAATTGGACTGTATTCTGAACATGTTGGAGATAAACCTGGAGTCTACCTTTCTTTATAAGTTGTCTAGCTTGTACCTGTGAAAGGTACTCTTCTGCCTCTAGAAACAGCCTCTGCTCTTGTCAAGACATTGAGCCTGATTCAATGCCTACAGAAGGTGCTTCATCTAGACCTGCAATGGAATGCAAGCCATAGAGGGCAATCCTTGATGGAGTAGTACCAGAGCCGATGTTTGTGAAGAGTTCTTTCTTTGGAGCCATGGGTAGCCCCACGGAGTGCACTCCAACCAAAACCACATCAGACCTTAGATCCATGGAGTCGGCTATAGTGAAAGCTGCAGCTAGTAGACCTGTAGAGAATGCTGTACATTACCTGTACCCAGCAAAGGAGCCTGATCTTGTGAAGGCCTTGGCAGTCATGCTCCAGAACCTACATTTCTTTCCAAAAGAGATGATTTCAGTGCCTGACTCTGCGCTGGCCCTGCCTGCTCTTAAAATGTTCCTTGCTGAATTCTGAATCCAGGCCTGGCAAGCCTGACCTTGTATCCATGCTAGCCAAGAATGATTCTGGAGTCTTGACCAAATCTGTAGCCATAGGGGTATTTTTCTAGAATGTGCTTTGAATTAACAAATGTGTTTTTTTTCCCCAGAGACTTCTGTTCCAGATTTTGCTACTGTGATACCTTACAAGGCTGTTGTGATCCCAAATAAAACAATGTTTACTGGTGATAGTACCTCTTGGAGAGTATTCAGGACTGGTGGATCTTTGGGATTCCTGGAGGCTAGGCTAATGTCAGGACAAAAAGTACTCTGTCCAGGTACAAACCTGGGTCTTCCCAGTCACAGGCTGTTATTTTTGCATGCAGGATCACGGTGTGGCTTCAGCAGGTATAGGCCAGCAGCCTGCTTAAATTCGTGAGGGGGGGGGGGAAGAATTCAAAGGACCCTGCCTCTGAGGTGGTCCTTTGGTTGTGTCAATATTTATTTATTTAAAATAGGAGCTACTGGCTTCAAAAAAACCCCTCTTAACCTCCTTTTGTTCTCCACATACTCTCACCCATTGTTCTCTTTTGCACTGCTCCATACTGTAGCAGTCTTACTTTAATTGGAGACTGCTAGCTGTAATCATATCCTCCCCTCCCTTTATCTGATTTCACAAGGTGTTTGGGGTTGGAGTGAGAAAGAGGACGATGGGCCAGTTATCTTTCTTTGGACATTCATGGCCATGATTTACTGAAGAGGAGGACCAAGATACAGTACCATTTATATGGTTAGATATACAGTAGATAGATCTGTAGTCTCACATGGATTACTCAGTGTTCCCTTTTTTCTCAAGTGCATGTTGCATGAATGAACAGTAAATAATAGTTTACCTTTTGTGATGCACACAAAGCAGAACAAATATTAGAAAATTGAGACTTCCTCCAAAGATCTCATTCTGGCCATCCATAAAGCACCTTTTGTTTCCAAGAGCAAACCATTCCCATTCAAAGTGACCTTAAATTCATAATACATAAATGGTACAGTTACATTTAGATGTTCATTTTAGAGAACATTCTTTTGTAATTTGCTAGCAATTGAAATTCCAGCTTACCTTTCTTTCATGATGAGGTTGCTAGGGAGTTACTCTTCATGATATTACAGTATTACATTTTGTTAATCAGTATATAGCTTTCTAAGCATAAGAAAATGTAATTTTTACTAGGGTGACTGCTATCATTATTATTTTACTTTAATACATCTTATCTTCTTATAAATGGTAAGGACATTTTTCTATTATCAAAAGAAATATCCAATATTACTAAATCTTGGGTAAGAGAAGAAGCTCGGACTACCTTACCAGCTTTGAAAGTGCAGTACTCTGGGGCTGGCCAAGTGACCTTGCAGCACCGCTAGACTTCGAGCTCACACCTTGCTCCTGCTTTTTGGACTGGCTGTGAATGAGCATGCTGCAGAGACACAACATTCACAGCCCTTGGGAGTGAGTCCTAGCTATTGTGCATGTGTTTTGTTTAGTAACACCTTCAAAGCACACTTGTACCAGGATCTGAAAGGAGCCTGTCCCCCACCCTTAGACCATAGCTAGGATGAGTGAGGGATAAAATGGCAGAAATATCCCAGTAACTGCATGTTGAGAGATCATGGTGCCGTAGCCTAACTAGATTAGGCCTGTTGGAGATGGAAGCCTAGAAATGAGCTGGTGCTGATGATGCACAGAAATGATGGGCGATTCTATTGTACTATGTTTGATGTACTAATATGGTTTAAAATAATTTTAAAAGGACAGAAGAATCCTACTAGTTCTTTTGATCTGAAGAAAACTGTTAATGTACAAGAGGTTTCATGGCCATACAAGTCTGTTCTTTAGATGTGACTATGTGATCTCTAAACCTCTTATATAACATCATCATTGGAGAAAAGGCATCAAAGCCTGCAAAACAAAATTTAGAAATAAGTGTATGCCATAAAGGAGGATTATCTGCAAAATGTTTACATAGTTCGTTATCTATGCCTGAACTGAACTCATTTTTTTTTTCCTCGTAAATATCGGAGTTTATTTTGGTGGACAGAAGCCAGGAACATAAAACAATATGAAGCCAATTTTCTCATCCCCCACCCATCCCCTGCTAGCATGTTCCTCCCTCCCCCTACCCCATCCTGCCAAGAATTTCTCTTCCCCCTTTTCCCCCACACTCCAACAGCATTCATCATTATTGGTGATGGCTCCAGGCTTCTCCTTTCTCCTTCAGCAGCAGCACACTTACTGAGGCTCCCACACTCTGCAGGACTGCATGACTGCTTTTGTGCAGGGCTTCTCTCAGTTTGCCAGGAAGTGCTTCTGGTGGACAGGGCCTGCTTCAAATGCATTTGCAGTACCAGACGGCAGGTACTTTGGCTGCTTGGGGGGGGGGGGGAGGGGGGAGAAGGCAAGACTTGAAACATGGCATTGGCAGCACTGGAGGATGAGCACTTTCACTAATGGGGAATGGGACTTGAAACACAGCATTCGCTTTGGCACACACTGGCTTCCAGTAGTGACTGGAGGCTTTGAAATGCTGAATCTGCAGCTCTGGAGAAACTTTTTAATCAGCCGAAAGTTAGGGTGAACATTGGTTTAAACTGTCATCTTTGGAAAAATTCGGGAATTTATGGGTAAAAATCGGATTAAAATGAAAACGAAGGACCCTATCTATAAACAACTGAATTCCATATAGAAAACATTGTTCCCACCTCACCCAACACATATATGCCCTGCTTTTGTTAAAAGAGGTAGTCTCAATAATTATAAGCATATACAATAAAAATCCTTACTCTCTGGGGTTTTTTTTTTATCTTTTGAGTATTTTGTTCATTTGCTAATGTTAGTTAAAGAGCAGTGAAATGCAAATGGAGATACCATTGCAGTTTCCAATAGCCTTAAATGCATTACAGGTCATGATATCACTTTGCACAGAGAAGAAAGAGGTATACTTAAGGTTATCATTTAGTTCCATGTCAGGAAGGACAAACTAAGCCAATCCTGTTTTAGTCCATTGCCCATATCCCGCATAGACCATGCCCATTCCCCACCTCTTTTTTGGACTTTTTCAGTTGTTCATGGACCAGGAGATACACGCATACTCGGGCAGCTTTTAAAATCCACTTGGCATGCGTCAGCCTGACATATTCCCATATCTCCCGGTTTTGGCACCCATTGGGCTTTTAAAATTCACCTATTAGAGTACACCTACTATCCTGACTTTAATAGCACAAAGAGAAATACTAACTCCCTTTCCCCATGGTATCTTCTGCTCAGTAAGGGGCAGATTTTATAAAACTACGCGCGTGCGTACTTTTGTTTGTGCACCAGGTGCAAACAAAAATACGCTGGATTTCAATAGATACGCGCATAGCCACGCATATCTGTTAAAATCTGGGGTCAGCGCGTGCAAGGCTGCCCAAAATCGGCAGCCTGCTTGCGCCGAGCCGCGCAGCCTGCCTCTGTTCCCTCCGAGGCCGCTCTGAAATCGGAGCAGCCTCGGAGTGAACTTTCTTTCCACCCCCCCCCCCCCCCGCATCTTCCCCTACCTAACCCACTCCCCCAGCCCTATCTAAACCCCCCCCCCTACCTTTGTTGCACAAGTTACGCCTGCCCGAGGAAGGCGTAACTTGCGCGCGCTGGGCCGGCCGCCGGCGTGCCATGGTCTGGTCTGGGGGCTGGTCCAGAGGCTGCGGCCACACCCCCGACATGCCCCCGATGATGCGCCGGCCGCGACACGCCCCCCCAACACGCCCCCCCAGGAAAGCCCCGGGACTTACGCACGTCCCGGGGCTTTGTGCGTGCCGGCAGCCTATGCAAGATAGGCTCGGCACGCGCAGGGGGGGTTTGGGGTAGGTTTTCGGGGGTTACGTGCATAACGCTTTGAAAATGTACCCCTAAGTGTAAACTCAATGTAGGTCCAGAAGACTTGAACTGGTTATTTGAACTATACAAAACAAAGGATAATTACATTTTCATAACTAATTAATTGAGAGGGAGCTGAGATTAATGTAACTGAAATAATATTATAAGCTGGCATGTAGTAATAATAAGATCAGTGGTTACTTGCATAGATTTCTGGAAAGAACCAGAATCAAACAACTTTGAGATGTGAGTGGAGGTTAAGATAATTATGTACACATACATGCACTCACCCTTACACACTGTCTCAATTTTTGGTATTCTACTTTAATTTCTCTATTAGGATATTATCTTGTTTAGAGAAACTGTAAATTAATTAAGCTGAATGGTTTATGGACTTATCCACAATCAGGGATACTTGTCTTTTAATAGACATTTCCTTTATAATTCACAAAATCTCATTGATATCAGGCTTAAACTAACCTAAGTATCTATTCCCCCACTTGTTCTTTACCAAGACACCAACAACTAAAATATAAGCCACAATATGGCGAGGATTATGCTCATTTCCCTTATCCTTTATCTACAGGACAAGATAAACCTATTATCTACAAGAGTTATGCTCTCTGAAGAATTTAAGACTTTTTCTTTTTATCTTAAGTGTCAAAATTCTTTACGGAATCAATTCTTTCATTCGTCCTCTCTCTTATAAGCATCTAACAGGGTCATTCATCAAAATGCATTATAGCATTATCGCAGACATTAATGTCCTAATGTCTGTGATAACCCCATAACACATGCATTATCTTTCACATCTTGTGATACATAAGAAAATTTAATCAAAGGGGAGGAGTTTATGAAATAAGGGATGTTTAACATTGCATGTGATAATGTAAGCGAAAAGACAAAGGAGATCGGTGTAAAAAGGTGCCTTTATTGAAGCTTGCCCGACTCTGGCCAAGTTTCGCTCTCTTAAGAGCTGCCTCAGGGGCTACTTTTTTTATATGTATCAGTTTCTTTAGATTTTGAAAGGTTCAGTTGAAGGTCTTCACAGATTGTGAGTGGCCACTCTCAGTGCTGTTGATACAGTGGATCCCGCATATAATATTATATCTATATGACATCACATGCTGGCACATTGTTAATCGCGCAGGCGCGATTGTTAATAAGTTCAAGCTGTTTAATGCCGAATTGCATCTAGCATAACAACTTTCTGTATTCAGACCATCATTGTGAACGTCGGCAGGAGACTCAGAGTTGTCTTGCCTAGTAGGTGGATTTCCCGTCAAGTTGGGCTGCTTTATAAATGTATAGAGGCACTAACTTGATGAGAAAGCTGCCTACTAGGCAAGACAGCTCCGAGTCTCCTACCAATGTTCACAATGACGGTCTGAATACAGAAAGTTGTTATACTAGATGCAATTCGGCATTAAACAGCTTGAACTTATTAACAATCGCTCCTGTGTGCCAGCATGTGATGTCATATAGATATAATATTATATGCGGGATCCACTGTATCAACAGCACTGAGAGTGGCCACTTACAATCTGTGATGTCCTTCAACTGAATCTTTCAAAATCTAAAGAAACCGATACATATAAAGAAGAAACTCCTGAGGCAGCTCTTAAGAGAGCGAAACTCGGCCAGAGTCGGGCAAGCTTCAATAAAGGCACCTTTTTATACTGATCTCCTTTGTCTTTTCACTTACCAGCATATTGGATCGGCTTCTGCTTTGTTTTTTGATGTGATAATGTAATACATGCTTTAACTACACCTTTTTTCCTGGTGTTAAGCCTACAGTGGTATAAATAGTTTCCTAACATGAGGGCCTCAGAAAGAGTCTCTATCTCTCACTCTCTCTTTTTTTTCTCTCTTAGCAGCCAAATGTGATAAATGTAATACACATTGCAGTAAAATACCTATGCAAAGTGCTAAAGTAGCGCACATTGCGGTAACTCAAAAATTACCCTAACCATACCCCCTTTTTTTTATTGTGGATGCTATTCATGTGAAATTTATAGCAAAATGATGAATCTAGGCCTAAATGTGCTAATAAATGTATGGATGAGCAGTTTTTAACTTTAACTATCAGCTTCTTCTCTTGAAAAGTTTTTTTTCTGTTATATAATCATTTTTCTCACTCACACTCACACTCACACACACACACACACACACACACACACACACCCCTAAGTGTTTCCTTTTTAATTAGTGTGTTTTCCCTATAGCTAGGCCTCAGAATAAAGGGGTAGATTTTCAAAGGAGTATGCACGTAAGATATGCATGTAACCCCTTGAAAAGCTGCCCCTGTGCACACCGAGCCTAAGCCCAGGGACGTGCGTATGCCCCGGGACTTCGAAAAATGGGCAGGGCCGCGGGTGGGGCCGTGGTCCGGGGCGAGGCCGGGGGCGTGATGGAGGGCCGGGGGCATGACGTTGGGCCAGGGCCGAGTGCTCCGACACAGCGGCCTGTGCCAGGGAATGGTGCGCCGGCGTGCGCAAGTTACGCCTGCCTCGGGCAGATGTAACTTTTTCAATAAAGGTAGGGGGGGGATTTAGTTACGGCTGGGGGGTGAGTTAGATAGGGGAAGGTGGGTGGGTGGGGGCCAGAGAAAAAGTTCCTTCCAAGGCCGCTCCAATTTCGGAGCGGCCTCGGAGAGAACTGGGAAAGCCATTGGGGCTCCCCCTAGGGCTCGGAGAGCACAAGATGCACAAGTGTGCACCCCATTGTGCGCGCCGACCCCGGATTTTATAAATGCACGTGGCTGCGCACGCATGTTATAAAATCGGGCGTAGATTTGTGCACGCCGGGTTGCGCACACAAAACTATGCCCGCGCGTAATTCTTAAAATCCGGTCCAAGGAGTCTGGTAGATAACGGCTTCAGAACTTTCAACTTTTTTCATCTTTTAGGATGACTGACCTTCTTTTCCCTTCTCCTTTTAAAATAATTTTTTATTCCAAACTTTGGCTGGGTCCAGGTTATTAAAATAACCAGACCACAACCATCAAAATAAACCATTTTATTAATTTTGAGATGTTTTTTATGCTTGTGGCACCAGGTTCGTTAATATGCTTCCCAGGTGTTAAAACTCGGTGGGAAGCCTTTCGACAGGCTTCCCACTTAAATTGCTGCTTTTTAAAATTTTTATTGTTAAACGATTTTTATTAAGTTTTAGGGCATAATACATGTAATAATAACGATCTGGGAGAGCTGGAGTTCTTGCTTATTTCCTTAGGTTTTAAACTTAAAAAGTTGCCTTCAGGCAGTGACGTGGCTGCCCATTGACATCACCACTGACAACAGCGGAACCTGGTCTTCACTAGTTCAACATGCCACAGGCTTGCCTAAGGCCTATTTGCCTCTGCATGTCCCAGACTTGCAATGGCAGCATCCCCAGTACTGCCACTGCCTTTCTCTGCCTTTCCACACAATAGTGCATGCAAAAAGAATTGCCCCAGCCCCTGCCAATGTCAGGAGCTCCAGAGCAGCAGCGACATGCACCACCCTGCTCCAGCTCCCAACTGCATGGGCTCACTCTACTAGCCTGACTGGGAGCTCCCCAGACTTCTGTGGCACTCTTCAGTTTGTGACCGACAGCCGCTTTTATTTCTAATGCGGCTCACAGCTACTATAGACAGCTCCATTCTGCTCCTTCTCTGGCTCTAATAAAAAAAAATTGTCACCCAAGTCTCTACTAGGCCCCCATAGCCAAAACACTAGGCCCACTGCATGACCTCCTGATATTTTTTAAAATTTCCTGGGCTCTCTCCCTTGAGCCCCCAGCCCCCCAGGTCCCATAGCCATCGAGTCCACCACAGGTCAGCTATACCAGGAGAATCCTGCAGAAGTAGGACTCAGCACCCGGGGCAGGTAAATCATATATATTTTATACTACATTCACAATAGATTGGGTAGAAATATTTTCAATAAATAAAATAGATGTAATAAAACCAGCACTGACCCATTCTCTCTCTTCTGACATGGAATTATGTATCCATACAAAGAAAATTGGCATGCACTATGAACTTGATTCACTCCCCACACATAACTTAAAAAAATT
Source organism: Rhinatrema bivittatum (assembly GCF_901001135.1). Lineage (NCBI taxonomy): Eukaryota > Metazoa > Chordata > Amphibia > Gymnophiona > Rhinatrematidae > Rhinatrema > Rhinatrema bivittatum. The sequence goes on from NC_042615.1 coordinate 196,347,181, forward strand.
TCTATCAAAAATGTATTTGTTGCATTAGGCAAATACAATGTTCCATGTTTGATAAAAGTTGCTGATTGTCTTTGCACATCTTGAAGAAACAAAATAAACTCTCTTTATTAAAGATTCTAAGCTGGATCTAGTTCTCCAGCACAAAATACATCAGCAACCTCAGTACAATAGCATGAGTCCGTTTAACCCTTATTAGAAATGCAAAGCTGTGTCTGTGACAGCATTGTCTGAAATGGTAGAGAATACACAAGTAGCATGCTCACGGTGTAATGTCAAGACAATTGCAAGAAACTACAAATACTCGCCCATACTTCATTCACAACATGATCTCATTTAAATATGCTTTGAAAAAATTATATTCCCCTGCTCCATAGAGAATAATGAAAACATACTGGGGCAGATTTTTAAAAAATACGCGAGCGCGTACTTTTGTTTGCGCACCAGGCGCGAACAAAAGTACGCTGGATTTTATAAGATACGCGCGTAGCCGCGCATATCTTATAAAATCCTGGGTCGGCGCGCGCAAGGGGGTGCACATTTGTGCAACCTGCGCGCGCCGAGCCCAGCGCAAGCTGCATGTTCCCTCCGAGGCCGCTCCGATTTCGGAGCGGCCTCGGAGGGAACTTTTCTTCGCCCTCCCCCTGAAAGCCCTGAAAGCAGGCATAACTTTGCGCGTGTCGCCGGCAGCTCCGCTCCGTCCTCCGGTCCCGGGGGCTGGTCCGGAGGCCTCGACCACACCCCCGGGCCAGTGGCACGCCCCCGGGCCCGCCCCCGAAACGCCAGGGTACGCCCTCGAAATGCTGCGTCGTTTCGGGAACGCCCCTGGATACGCCCCCTCCCACCCCTTTTCGAAAGCCCCGGGACTTACGCGCGTCCCGGGGCTTTACGTGCGCTGGCAGCCTATGCAAAATAGGCGCGCAGGCCTTTTAAAATCCGCTCCACTTTTAACACCTCTTATCTGCTGTCAAACAATCCCTCCTATACCTTAATAGGGATAGGCAGAACAAAAAAATTTGTTTTGGTTCATTCATTAGATTTATTGGGAGCCTTATTCGTTTCATTAGTTTCAATACAGTTTTTTTTTTTGTTTATTCATTTCATTAATTTGTTTTCTTTAAAAATTATGGGGGAAGTATTATAGTCTACTAAGGGCTCTAGAACAGTGATTTTTTAATCAGTTCTAATGAAACCTGTGAGAAGAAATCATCAGAAGGGGGAAAGAACTGCAAGGTATTTAGAGTATGGCAAAATAGCATCAAAAGTTTTCATTTCATGTATTAAAATTTATTTATCGCTTAACACGTATGGTATAAGTGATGTACAAAGAATAAAACATTCATAATAAAAACATATAAGAAACATAAAAACAGCATCACAATATCTCAAGTAGCCACATTACATGGGAGAGTCAATACTGAAGTTCTTAATTAAATGCCTGTTTTAACAAAAACTTTTTTAAAAGTAGTCGGAACTTTTTTATACATTCAGGCATTCTGAGTTCCATGGGTAAAGAATTCTAGAATATAGGCGCTGCAACCAAAAAGGCAGACACTCTTGTTGTCTTAAGGCGAGCAAGTCTGACCGAAGGCACATCATGCAGTCCTCGTTGAGAAGATCTCAGTTGATGAGACAGTTCATATATTTTTAGTAAAGCATTCGACCATGGCATAAATAGTGGAATAAGGCTCCACTAAGTGGTAACAGGCTTATGGGATTGGCAATGTGAGTGAAGCAAAGAAATAGCAAGAGGAGGAAGAACACCCCAAGGTTTAAAAAGAGGATGCCAGCCCAGCAATAGTGTTATGAACAGTTGATAGCATCATGAGAGGCAAAGTGGCACCAAAAGTGGCAATAGCACCCTAAGGCACCATGAAGGGGAATGAAGCAGAAAATGTGGCAGAAAAAATCACAAGGTACAGATAAAGAAACCAAGAATCAGAAAGAGTGGTATCAAGATTTCAAAAACATAGGAGAGGTGCAAAGCATTAACTCAGATTGGCAAGATTTCAGAGTGTAAGAGCTGGAGTATGGCAGTGTTGTGGGCATGGAACCTTGGACCGAGCTGGAGTTGGCAAAATCTGCAGAGAGGAGCCCTATAAGTCCTCACTGTCAGCTGATGGAGCTGGCTGTAGCAGAGGCCCAACTGGAGCTTCACCTATACCAGCCCTTGATCCCCTTAGGTTGAGCCCTTCGGTGCCAGGGCTGGCAGGTCTTAGGTGGGGGCCTCTGTTGATGAGTTGGATGTCTGCAGAAATGGTCATATCACAGGCCAGAGTCGGGCAGGCTGGGTTCAGGCATAGTCAGAGGCAAGTGGTGGTTGAGGTGGGTAGCATTCAGATGGTCGTGAGTCAGGCAGTGGTCAGTTGCAGGTAGAGTTCCGGCATAGTCATGAGTCAGGCAGTGGTCAGTAGCAGGCAGAGTTCAAGCAGAGTTGAGTGTCAGCAGGCCAAAGTCAGCACCAGAAATCCATCCGAGGAAAGATGGGATGGATAGGTAGGCAGGGAGATGAGGAACAGCACAGGCAGGTAGGTGATGACACAGAAGAGACTGAAAAACTGATCAATGACCACAAGGCAAGATGTTGATAAAGAACTGAAGACTGACCATGGGATGAAGACAAAGACCAGGAACTGAAGAAATGAAGACCAGGAACAAAGACCAAGAACACACCTAGGCAACTTGCACTACTTACAGTAGTGAACCTATTGTCGAGGATAGTACTGCATTGAGAGAGAGAGCCTTTTAAATGTCTAGACTGTGAAGTCATCAAAAGGGGACTAGATCAGAGCTCAGGGTAGTTATGCAACCAAGCTCTTCAAAGATGGTCTTGAATAGATTTGTAAATTGTTGCAAGTTATGCAATGGAAGGTCTGTGCACTCCCAAAGGGAAGGCGCTCATGCTAGGACTTTCCCAACCAATAGCGAGAGGATGTAGATAATCTTTCTCAAATAGTCAGGGAACAATGGCACTTGCAAGGTAAAATGCATATGGCACTGGTTCAAGAAGCCACTGCATTGCTTCAGATCCCTGGCATATCTGGGCAGAGTCGGTAATTGTGGTATAGGATGGTTAGTCACTGGGGGCAGTTTTGGTACCACTACTTGTGGAGGCAGGACAGCTGGTATGGACAAGGTGTCTAAATGTACAGCAAGACTATTTCATCTGTAGCGCCTGCAATTTTTGGGCTAGGCCAGGAACGGCCTTTAATGCAGACAGGTCCACCGGTCCATGGCTTCAGCAATCAGTTGCAGGTGTGGACCCTTGGACCGAGGTGGACCCTGCAGGTCTCCACCATCAGTTGGTAGAGTTGGCTGTGGCAGAGGCCTAACTGGAGCTTAAACTATACCAGCCCTCGTTCCCCTTAGGTTGAGCCCTTGAGTGCTGGGGCCAGCAGATCTTAGGTGGGGGCCTCTTCTGATGAGCTTGATGTTTGCAGAAATGGTCAGGTTATAGGCCAGGGTCCGGGACAGGGTGGGGTCAGGCATAGTCAGACGTAGTTGTCAGTTAGGCAGTGGTCAGTGGCAGGCGGAGTACAAGCGGAACTGAGTGTCCGCAGGCTGAAGTCAGAATCAGAGATCTGTCCGAGGGAAGGTGGGACAGACAGGCAGGCAGGGAGGCGAGGAACAGCATAGGCAGGCAGTTGATGATACAAAAGACACTGAAGAACTGAAGACTGACTACAGGATGAAAACAAAGATCAAGAACTGAGGAATCAAGGCCAAGAGCTAAAGAAACAAAGACTAGGAACACAGGAACGAAGACCAAGAACACGCTCAGGCAACTTACGCTTCTTACAGTAGTGGACCTATTGCTGAGGCGAGGACTGCAGTAAGAGAGGCCCTTTTAAATGCCTAGGCTCTGAGGTCATCAAAAGGGCTGCAGGGCCTTTCCTGCCTTGATCCCTTTAATTTTAGAAAGGAGGAATGCACGCAAGAAGGCTGTATCTTGCAGGACTCGGCAGTGGCATCCTGCCATGAGACGATTGCTGGTGGCATCTTGCCACGGGCAGCAACATGGTGCATCATGGATGCCTCTCCACACTGGGACATGGTGCTTCTGATTGGAGTGGGTAAAGTTGAGAGCAGCAGTCCGTGGAATAGCCTACAGATTGCTGATCGTAACAGACAGGAAGGTACAGTGGCAGAAAGAAGTGAAGAACCCCAAGGTGGAAAATCTGCACAAGGTTATGGCTGCAGCAAACTAGGCTTGTATTGGATACCTCAGGCCTGAGTGGATATGGTGGAACATGGAATGTTTCATTTGGAAGTGTCAGGCCATGAAGGTCATGGCTGCAGCAAGACAGACATATGCAGCATATGTCAGGCCTGAGTGGATATGGTGGAATATGGAATGCTGCAGCTGGAAGTGTCAGGCCACAAAGTTAATGGTTGGAGTATGACATGCTGCAGCTGTGTCAGGCCACAGTGGTAATGGTTGGAGTATGGCATGCCATAGCTGTAAGTAACAGGTCTCAGTGATAATTTTTGGAACATGGCATACCGTAACTGTAAGTGTCAGGCCACAGTATTTATGGTTTGAAAATGGCATGCCATAGCTGCAAGTGACATGCCTCTGTGGTAGTGGTTGGAACATGGCATGCCATAGCTGTAAGTGGTAGTATTCAGCAGTAATGGCTGCAATATGGCATGCTGCAGCTGTAAATGTCAGGCCACGGTGGTTTTGCTTTGAAAATGGCATTCCATAGCTCGAAGTGTCAGGCCTCAATGGTAATGGTTGGAACATGGTTGTCTCCCCACCCGGGGGAACTCGGCGACGATAACGCGGCAAAACAAAGCTAAGTAAAGCTTGCTTCTTTGAAAGCCTAAAAGAAAGAAAAAAAAATACAAAAACCGCGCCGAAAGGGAGCCCCGCCCCCGATCCAGCTCCACCAATAGGAGCCAGCCCTGAGGGGCTTTAAATCAGGATTCCGTCCGGCGCCATTCCCTCTTCATCTGCCACGATCGGAGAAGGCCTGCGCAACCGGCGCCGAGCCCCGCCGGGGGAAGGTCTGGGCTTCACTCTCCCCACCCGCGGGAACTCGGCGACGATAACGCGGCAAAACAAAGCTAAGTAAAGCTTGCTTCTTTGAAAGCCTAAAAGAAAGAAAAAAAAAATACAAAAACCGCGCCGAAAGGGAGCCCCGCCCCCGATCCAGCTCCACCAATAGGAGCCAGCCCTGAGGGGCTTTAAATCAGGATTCCGTCCGGCGCCATTCCCTCTTCATCTGTCACGATCGGAGAAGGCCTGCGCAACCGGCGCCGAGCCCCGCCGGGGGAAGGTCTGGGCTTCACTCTCCCCACCCGGGGGAACTCGGCGATGATAACGCGGCAAAACAAAGCTAAGTAAAGCTTGCGTCTTTGAAAGCCTAAAAGAAAGAAAAAAAAATACAAAAACCGCGCCGAAAGGGAGCCCCGCCCCCGATCCAGCTCCACCAATAGGAGCCAGCCCTGAGGGGCTTTAAATCAGGATTCCGTCCGGCGTCGCGCGCCGAAGGAGCGCGACAAAGGGGCAGGCCCCTTTGTTTCGCCCCTTCGTTCAGCCCCGAGGAAGCCCCGAGCCATACCCGCGGAAGAATCTATTTCCATACTCTAAACCGCCAAGATCAGGCAGAGACATCCAGAGGCAAACAGCCACACCACAGCATCCACCAGACGGTCTTGTATATATCACACCAAACGCCTGCATTCACCTTTATACATATATACCAGCAACACCGCAGGCTACAGCAAGTATTCCACCGCCACACTCCTCCTTCAAGCAGCCACTCATCCATCTTTCATCCAACAGCTACTCTTCCATTCTGCATCCAGCAGCAACTCTTCCATTCTGCATCCAGCAGCCACTCATCCATCTTTCATCCAACAGCTACTCTTCCATTCTGCATCCAGCAGCAACTCTTCCATTCTGCATCCAGCAGCCACTCATCCATCTTTCATCCAACAGCTACTCTTCCATTCTGCATCCAGCAGCAACTCTTCCATTCTGCATCCAGCAGCCACTCATCCATCTTTCATCCAACAGCTACTCTTCCATTCTGCATCCAGCAGCAACTCTTCCATTCTTCTTCAAGCAGCCACTCATCCATCTTTCATCCAGTAGCCACTCATTCATCCCTCATCCAGCAGCCACTCTTCTAATCTCCATCTTACAGCCTCTAGACAGACATTTTAAGGTTCCGGACCGGGATCAAATTCAACACAGATTCAACCAATTCTCCACCGAAACCCTCTATTAGTTCTTTATTATACCAGTCCTTATAATACCTACCCCATCTACTGAACTCGCACAAGTGAAATCACCCTACCATACCTACCTCATCCACTGATCTCACACAAGGATACTATACTACTCACCAGCACCTCATCAGCACCTCATCATGCTCACAATCCCTATACCTACAATCCCTTACAATCCCAAACTCTCACCCAACAAACCCAGGATTCTAGGCATCCGGCAACAGAGATTGATTCCAATCATGATCTCTCCAATCTCTCAAACACTAGGACTAACTCTATTTACGCTCACTCTGTTCAACGCACAATCGATTACTAAAAAACTCCACCTTCTCAACGATCACCTGACTGATAACAACCCCAATATTTGCGCCATTACTGAAACATGGCTGAAACCCACTGACACAGTTCTATTGAACCAGCTCCCCAACCACCTCTATGACTTACATTCAATCCCCAGAACCAAAAAAAGGGGTGGAGGGATCCTGCTAGCCTCCAAAAAGGGCCTTGGGCTTTCACTACAACTATCCACTACAATAAACAATACTGAAATTGCCTTTTTCAATTCGGACCATCTACAAATAGCCCTAGTCTACTCACCACCAGGTACCTTAGATACTGACCCCTCACCTTTAATTGAATTCACAACTAAACACTTCAAACAGGACAAACCAGCTATACTGATGGGAGACTTTAACCTACATGTAAATAGCGCTCATTTAACCCACAATTGTGATATCCTTCTCACTGCGCTAAAACACCTTGGCTTCAATCAGATTGTCAAAGATCCTACGCACAAAGCAGGTCACACCCTAGACCTGATCTTTCTCAACAACGGCATAACTTCGACCACTAACTCTACATGTGTTCCGGTTCCATGGTCAGACCATCACTTCATCTCTGCCGATCTTCAAATCAAAGACCAGCCTCATCCTATTTACCCAGCAACCACTATTCACTACAGGAAACCTTGCTCCATTGACAGTCTTAGTAAATTGTCACCAAAGAACTCGACCGACTGGACCTCACAGACGCTTCATCAGCTATCAACTCCTGGCTTAAGATAACAAACGAGGTCGCAGATCTATCCTGCCCCTCCATCACCAAATCTCTGAAACCACCCCAAGCCAATACACATCCGTGGTACACCCCGACACTAAAAACTCTTAAACAAGAGCTTAGGAAAAAAGAAAGCTGCTGGCGCAAATCTCCATCCACCACCACTATTCTAAACTACAAATCCCACCTTAACACATATAGATTAGCTATCCTCAAGGCCAAAAAAGACTTTTTTGCAAAAAAAATCCACAACTTCGCATTCGACTCCAAAGCCCTATTTTCATTTGTTTCATCCCTTACAAAACCCTCTCCACCTATCATCCCAGACGAACAAGCAGCCAACAAAGCATTGGAATTAGCAATTTACTTTGATAACAAGATCACCAACCTCCTTAAGCCAATCTCCACCCAACATCTGTCAGCAACGCCCCCTAGTACCTCACCACACAACAAAAAATGCAGCTTATCATCATTCGAGACCCCATCATTCGAGACCCCATCAGTATTGCCTAGGACAAACCTATGTTTTGTATCTTACAGTTTTTGTTGATTTATATATTTATCTCTCTCTAATTGTTTCTTAGTTTAAACTCTGCACTGTCTTCCATTGCCCAGGTTTTATGCTCCCTGTTTAATGTAACTTTACTTTCTACCTTGATGTTAATTGGTTTCCCCTCAGTTACATTGTAAACCGGTACGATAAGACCTAGTCTTGAGCATCGGTATAGGAAAAGAAATTAAATAAATAAATAAATAAATAAATCATCATTGTAAATTGAAATCATCCTCAATAAACTTAAACCATCCTCCCACCCACTGGACACCATACCCTCCAATCTTTTGCTATCATCTCCCAACACCATCTCCAAAGCATTAGCAAACATCATAAACTGCTCTTTAACTCAAGGAATGGTCCCAGAACAACTCAAAATAGCCATTCTGAAACCTTTACTAAAAAAACCCAACTTGTCAACAACAGACCCTGCTAACTTCTGCCCTATCGCCAACCTACCCCTAATCTCTAGAGTGATGGAAAGATTCGTCAACAAACAACTGTCTGATTACCTGGAGGAGAACAATATACTCTCCCCTTTTCAGTTCGGATTCAGGAAATCACAAAACACAGAAGCTCTACTAACATCACTATCTGACACCATCCTCCTCAACCTTGAAAGAAAACAATCATATCTCCTAGCTCTTCTCGACCTATCCGCCGCATTCGACACAGTTAATCATGCCATCCTTCTAGAGCGGCTATCAGATATAGGAATCCAAGGAGAAGCTCACAGTTGGTTTCAATCATTCCTAGAAAATAGATCCTACAAAGTCAAGATCAATAACGTAGAATCACCTCCTATCAAATCAATCAGAGTAGTACCTCAAGGTTCATCTCTCTCCCCTACCCTTTTTAACATTTACCTACTTCCACTCTGCCACCTACTCTCCAGCCTTAAGCTAAAACACTATATTTTCGCCGATGACATTCAGATACTTCTTCCCATCACAGAATCACTGCAAAAAACTTGGGCTCATTGGAACAACTGCTTACTATCCATCAATTCCCTGCTATCCAGCCTGTACCTTATACTCAATACAAATAAAACAGAAATCCTCATCATCTCGCCTGACGAAAACCACACTCTCTTCAACGTCCAAAGCCCAACACAATCCCCAATACCACCCATTAACCACTCACCTTCTGTCAGAGACTTAGGGGTGCGCCTCGACAATCAATTCAACTTTAAATCTTTCATTCACAACACAACCAAAGAATGTTACTTCAAACTCCAAGTGCTCAAAAATCTGAAACCACTCCTTCACTTCAGTGACTTCCGTTTAGTAATTCAGTCTATAATTCTGTCCAAGTTAGACTACTGCAATTCTCTTCTGCTAGGTCTTCCGATCTCATCTATAAAACCCTTACAGATGGTACAAAACGCTGCGGCGAGGTTACTCACCAACACCAACAAAAGAGCCCACATCACACCAATTCTGCACTACCTTCACTGGCTCCCTATAAAAGCCAGAATCACCTTCAAGACATTATCAATGATCCACAAGGATATTATGGGCAGCGCCCACCTAAATCTTACCTCGCAACTCCGCTTTCACTCATCAAAAAGACCTATCAGATATAATTACAAAGGTTCTTTACATGCTCCCCCGATCAAATCTTCACTAACTAAACGAGCTCTCTCCACAGCCGGGCCCACCCTTTGGAATTCATTACCGCCAGATCTTCGACTAGAAACCTGCCATCTAACTTTCAAGAAAAACCTAAAAATGTGGCTCTTCCGGCAAGCCTTTCCGGAATCGCAGGAACACTCCGACACCGGTCAAAGAGCAAAATAGCTCAATATAAAGACCACGACCGCCCATATACCCTTAGGACCCAAACACGACTTATATGGACAGTCCTCTTGTTATGAAAGACCCTTTCTTGATGCATTAGCTCACTAGCTTATGCTCTTCCCATGTTTATGCCCTTTCAACAGTGCTCACTGTCACCTGTATACCTCAACCAGTACATTTCAACCTTACCTACTAATTAGCTTGATGCATCAGCTCACTAGCTCATGCTCTTCCCATGTTTATGCCCTTTCAATAGTGCTCACTGTCACATGTATACCCCAACCAGTACATTGCTACTTTATCTACCAATTATTATTTGTAGTTAATCTTATCATTTATTCATATTCATGTTATTGGACGAATTATTGTTGTCTATTTTATATTTTATATTTAATATTTAATGATGTACGTTCTTGTGTTCAAAACTCTGTTTAATGTTTAATGTAACGTCTTACCAGCGACAGTTTTGTTCTATGGAAACCGACCTGATTTGATATTTTTATTGAGAATGTCGGTATATAAAAACCCTAAATAAATAAATAAATAAATAAATACAGCATGCCCCAGCTGTGTGTGTCAGTCCACAGTATATATGATTTGAAAATGGCATGCCAAAGCTGTATCAGGCCTCATTGGAAATGATTAGAATATGGCAGTCTGTAGTTGGGGCAGGCCACAGTGGTTAGGGTTGGAATATGGCATGCCATAGCTATGTCAGGCCACAAAGATTATGGTTTGAAAATGGCATGCCTTAGCTGTAAGCATCAAGCCTCAGTGAGTAATGGTTCGAACATGGCATCCTGCAGCTGTAAGTGTCAGGCCACAGTGTTTCTGGTTTGAAAATGGCATGCCAAAGCTGTGTCAGGCCTCAGTGGTAATGGTTGGAATATGGCATGCCACAGCTGCAAGTGTCAGGTCACAGTGGTTAGGGTTGGAATAACACAGGCTGATAAAGGATAAGTTATTCTTCGGTGGTGGTGTTTGGAGAAGAAGCAGAGGATCTCAGAGGACTCATGCCCCAATGATGTTTTGCATACTCCACTGGCTTCCCCTTCCTGCTTCTTCTTTTGGGGTGAAACAGGCAGGGGAAGTCAGTTGAGTTAAGCGTCACTGGTGGTGTTTGGGGAAAAGAAGGCAGAGAAACTCAGCGAAGTCATGCCTCCGAGGTTGCATTTAGGGAAAAGAAGGCAGAAGAACTGAGTGGAGTCATGTCTCAGACTGACTTTTCCAGCCAGGGAGGCAGCAGCAGTGTGGATTAGGGGTGTGCATTCGTTCCCTATGAATTGGGAATCCGCAACGTATAGGGCTCTATTCGTTGTATTCGTGGGGAAGCAAAACGTATCGCAATTCCCCACGAATACAACGAATATTCGCCGAATTATTTGGCAGCCTAAGGGAGCCAATTTAAACACCCCCCACCCTCCTGACCCCCTCCAAGACTTACCAAAACTCCCTGGTGGTCCAGCGAGGGGTCCGGGAGCCCCATCCCCTGCACTCACACCCTCGGCTGCCGTTTCAAAATGGCGCTGATAGTCTTTGACCTACTATGTCACAGGGGCTACCGGTGCCATTGGTCAGCCCCTGTCACATGGCCATTGGCGCCATCTTGTGCTCCTACCATGTGACAGGGGTTGACCAATGGCACCGGTAGCCCCTGTGACATAGTAAGGGCAAAGGCTATCAGTACCATTTTGATTACTGGCAGCTGACGGCCCGAGTGCAGGAGATTGCTCCAGGACCCCCGCTGGACCACCAGGGACTTTTGGCAAGTCTTGGGGACCCTCCTGACCCCCACAAGACTTGCCAAAAGTCCAGCGGGGGTCCAGGAGCGACCTCCTGCACTCCGGCCGTCGGATGCCAGCATTCAAAATGGCGCCGATCGCCTTTGCCCTCGCTATGTCACAGGGTCTGGATCAGATACTAAACACAAAAGTTAATAGGGGCATACACCAATCTCCTAAGTCTACTTTTCTTTCTTAGGAAGGTAGGCTACAAATTCAGGAGTTACATGCTGCTGCTCATTGCCTAATGCCTAGGTCCCCTTTCCTGAGAACCTGGGAATATGCCTTCTCCTACTTTAAAATGGCAGGAAAAAATATTAAGTTATATTTTATATGCTACACAATATATGTAAAATAGAAAATAAATTGTGACACCTTCCCTTTAAATGAACCAAAATAAGCCTTTAAAAATGGCTGTCTTTAACACTGGTTATTCTTTTGTCAAAGAAGGAGAAGAAAAGCACCTTCATATAATGAGGAATATTAAAATAAAACCAAAAAAAACTGGGCCCGTGTCTCTCCTTATTCTGCTCACTAATCCTGCCTGTGGACTTTCTGTCCTGGACTCTATGTTTCCGCCTAGATGGAAAATGCAAGGAATTGCTGGGTGGGGCGACTGATCATGTATTGATAGATTGCTTGGTAATGTAATGAAAGAAAGGACAAGGAGAGAGCTATAGAATTCTAGACCTTTGCTCCTCCTTCACCAGTGGAAAAAAGTCAGTAGACCTTAAGGACACCCTCCCCCAAAAAGGTGAGATTTGCATGCCAACTTCAAAGAGCATGTTTTATGACTATGATCTGGATATGTATAGATATAGACGATATCTTGTACTTGCTCTGCTGTGGTGGAGGAGTGTGGGGTAGGTTTCTCACTCACCTCATCCCTCCTCTCTCCTCCCCTCTCACTTAATCTCCTACTCTCCCTCTCCATCCCCCTCCCCCTTCCAGACCTCATCTTTCTGCTGCTTATAGGACCTGGGAAACCCCACCACTCTTTCCATTGTTCCACCTCTTTTCTGCTGCTGACACTAATGCCACCACTAGAGATCCAGTTGCGCTGATCCCACCGCGCCTCACTTTGCTGCCTGAGGGCCTGTGGTGGCAGCCCTGCCCTCAGCTCCAGGTGTGCGTCATTACATGCATGGATGTGCAGATGGCCTACAATGCCTAATGTTTTGACGATATATCTAGACTAGAAATGTTCATATTAATTTTCACCATTGCCTAAATTACGAGGTGGTTGTTAATTGACTAGCCTGAGAGCTTTTCCCCACCATCTGTAAGCTCAAGGTGTCAATTTACACTTTTCTCTGCTAAAGAGCTAAGCAATATTTATAGAACAGTGATCGGTAAATTTCAAGAATAAGACATCAAGTACTATATCGTGAAAGGAGTGTAAGTTAAAAGTGTATTTTATTTTTAAATCTTTCTCCCACTCTGTGTCAGTGTTAAGATCATTTTTAGAAAGCATCATGGGCTGTAACTGAGAAGAAAATACCATTCAGTTAAACGTGTTAGTTTGCCTTGATGTGGGGCAATGGTGCTGAGAGAGAAAAAGACGGATATATAGCATCATTGATTACAGGAAACACAGTTAATAGGGAATTAAACATTTTCTCAAATGGACAGAAGCTGAAGCATGATGTATATCCATTTTATTTTGGCATCACCCTTAGTCAGAATCCTTTCATACAGAAAGCACCTGACAATGACTGCAGTGAAAATCTAAAGTCAAAATAACCTTTAGTAAAAGTGGCTGGTATTTTGGTGGGGGAGGCAGATACCCGCAGTTTAAGCACTTCTGCTCTTGCCACTGCAGAGTGCTGGGCGCTGGTATGGTGTCAGTCAGCCCACACTAATCTTGTTGAGGCACATTAGTGGCTCTTTCCAGTCAACAAATCTCCCTTTTCTACCCGTACTGAGCAATATTGTCCTTCTTTCCCCTCCACCCTAGCCCCTCAACCCTCCACACATACACACACACAGAAACCTGTATATCAGAACAGTGACCACAATAAGAAAGTTCCTGGAGAAGAACTACTGCCAATGTCATTCAAACCTGCCCTTATTGGATGATTTTCTTAACTCTCCATTGGTGTCTTTCATCATGCTATCCCATTTGACTAGGTCCACTGTGTCAAGAAGTAACAGCCAAAGCCCTGTGGCAGGTGAATAATCAATTAGAAGCCATTACCTAATTTCAGACCTGCCTATTTGTTTTGGATCTTCCATGGCAACTCTTAAATCGTTTCTGACTGGCCAAGGACTCTGTGTGGGCCATTCAACATCGGTTGGGTCTGGTGGATCACCCAGGCGTCAGCAGTGCTGTAGTTCAAACCATGATCCACATTGTTGATGAGCCTAAGAGGAGAAGCCTTTTCAGTTTTAGAATGATCATATAAAAGGAGTTGGCTGAGGACCAGGATCTATAATAAATGTGTAAAGAAATGAGATGTTCATTAGAAATAGCAGCGTGCGAAGAAAAAAAACTGGAAGAATTATTTCAATCACAATATATTATTTTCTTATATTTAGCTCACACCTTTCTCATTGGTAGCTCAAGGTGAGTTACGTTCAGGTACTGTAGGTATTTGCCTCTCCCCAGATGCCTCGCAGTCTAAACTTGCTCCTGAGGCAATGGAGGAGGAAGTGACTTGCCCATGGTCACAAGGAACTTAAACAGGATTTGAACTCTGGCTTTAGCTGGGTTTATTTTTTTTAGCTCCCTGCTCTATCCACTAGACTACTCTTTCATTCTAAGTGAGTCTTGTTATGAAGTTTATTCCACAGAAATAAAATAATGATCCCTATCCGCAAGGCAGACATACTCATGACAATTTTCAGAAGCCATCTTGCCAAGTAAGTCCCGATATATCAGAGTAAATTGACAGTTTTGAAAACTGACCTCCCATTCCCTGTGTAAAAGTACGTGCAGGGACCAATGCATGGACTTGTACCCAGGCAAACAGAATGTGGGCTCAGGGATGTGGTCTGGTTGGGCAAAGGAAACAACAAATCTCCGTACGTCTTTTTCAAGGGCAAAAATATCCGCAGAAAAAGCAGGTGCAAATCTCTGCGGGGTACTTTTTCTCAGGGCAGTTTTCAAAATGTAAAGCATGCTCATGCTTTCTCTTTGAGACCTGGTGCACACTCCTTGGGCAAAAGAACCCGCAGGCTCTGCATCCATGGCGGTGCTTTTGAAAATTATAACCTGCCAGGAGCAAGCCATTCAGACTGGCGGGATATAAATTGCCATATTTCTTTTTTTTTTTTATTAGTTTAGAGGTAGATTAGATACGCTCGTTTATTAGTTTAGAGGTAGAGGTAGATACACTTGTGACGTGCACGCACCGCACGGATTTTAAAAGGCTCGCGGCCACGCGCGTATCTCTAGGTACGCAGATAAAAAAAGGTTTGCCAAGAAAGGGGCAGGATGGAGGCACGGTCTGGGAGGGGGATGGGAGGAGCATGAGCGGGCTGGGACTGCACCATGCAGTCAGTTACACGCACTAACGTGTGTCGGGATCCCACAACCTCGTAACTTGCTTCTGCTATGGGCTGTGTGTAAGTAGATAAACTGAAAAAAAAAAGGGTACTTAGCGGGGTTTTAAGGGTTGGGGTTAGTAGGGTAAAAGGGAGGCTAGTTAGGTAGGTGGTTTAGGAAGTCCTCTCTTTTACTGGGGCGAACTGGGAGGGAACTGGAAAATAGGCTTAATGCGTCGCCGCATGGATCTACTAAAAGCCCTCCCACTTATGCGCTCGAGACAGCAGGGGAGGTCCTATAATGAGGCAGGGTGAGGCTTGAGGCGGCAAAAATTACACTTCCAAACTCTCCATCCATGACTGCCTCACCCTGCCTTCAAGCTCATCAATACGCAGCTCTGCCGACAAGCTTCTGCCGGCAGCTGACAGGAGGCAGTGAGCAGGCCAACGCTGCTCTCAGCTGCTTGGCCATTGTTGCATTGCCGCCGCTGGACAAGCCCACAAGTGGCCTCTGACCTTCCACTGGCAGGTCACCGGCTTGGCTGCTTCCCTGGCCCGTGGTTAGAGCCACTGCCGACGCAGCCTGCCCTTTCACGGCTGGAGTGCCGCTGCTGCTGCGGGACAAGCCCGCGAACGGCATCTCACCTTCCCTGGCGGGATGCCGGCTTGATTGCCGCCCAGCCCGTGGTCGGAGTACTGCTGATGTGGCCTGCCCCTTCGTGGCCGGAGTGCCGCTGCCAGTCCTGGCTGCCATCATCCCTGCCATTCCTGCTGCCATCCTCGTTGCAGCAGGCCCGATGCCATCGTTGTCTCCTCTTTGCAGCCTGGATCTTGGGGCCCAGCCTGGATCCCCCTGACCACCAATGTAAGTTAAAACTTTATTTTTTTTTAATTTATTCAGAGGGGAGAAGAGAGAGAGAGAGAAACACCTGAGTCAATGAATGTGTGTTTTTCACTGAGAGTGAGTATGTTTGTGTCAGAGAGTGCTGTGAGAATGCATGAGTCAATGAGCATGGGAAACTGTGAGCGTGTATGTGAGCAGGGGTGGTTCTGTCATGAGGCAGGGTGAGGCGGCGGCCTCAGGCGTCAGAATTTTGGAATAGCAGAAAATGCCCCTCCAAAACACCTGTACCACAGCTACCACCTCACCCTGCCTCCAAAGTCAAGCATCGGATCGGGCAGGGAGAAACCAAACCCCTGCCCGATCTGCTCAGAGGCAACCCTGGGCAGCAGGAGTCACATTTTTCCCGACGTCATCTCCTGCTGCCGCGGGCCTTGCAGCAGCAGGAGATGACATCGGGAGAAACACTACGCATCATCTCCTGCTGTTGCGAGACTGGCGACCCAAGAGAGGAGAAGGATGTGGTGGCTGAAAAAATGTCTAGGCCCTATGGACATGTGTGGGTGACTGCCTGTGTGTGTGTGTGAGTGTGTGTGTGTATGTGTGGATGGGTGACTGCCTGCCTGGGTAGATGGGTGACTGCTTGTGTGTGTGTTGGAAGGAGGTGAGAGCCTGTGTGTGTGTGTAGGTGAGAGGCTGTGTGGGTGAGGGAGACCTTGTGTGTGTGTTGGTGCGGGGGTGGGGTGGGGAGGAGTGAGAGCCTGTGTGTGGGTATGTATGTGTAACTGATTGGGTGGGAGTGGGTGAATGAACGGGTGCCTTCCTGGGAGCGGTGTGAGAATGAATGTCATGATCTTAACTCACTTTTCAACAAGACCATTTGCTTATAGAATTTGAGGGCTAAATGTGATTTGACAGAATCTACTTTTTTCCAATTTTACTGAATCAGAACCTCTTTAAATGTTGCCTGTTGTCCAGCATCACTAATAGAAACAACGGCCTATCCAGTCTGTCCAGCAAGCTTTCCACTTTTTTTTTTCTCTCTCTCATACTTATCTGTTACTCTGGGCTCTTAGTAACCTTTTGGTTCTATTTCCCTTCCACCCTCACCATTAAAATAAGCCTGCTCCAGGTGAGGCTCGAACTCACAACCTTGGCATAACTCCATGCAAGTACTGCCCTATAAGTACCACACGCTAACCAATTGCGCCACTGGAGCACGTGTAGTTTTTGCAGGATTTTCTGGTTGGCTTCACAGCAGTGCATGTAAATATAATCTGCATGTTGTAAGTGATATTTTTACCTCAGAAGACTACTTTTGAATGTTCTTTTTTTCATGTTAAATCTGTTATAAATGTATAATTGAATTATGTGTGTGCATCTGTAGAGGGTGTGTGTGTGTGTGTGGGGGGGGGGGGGTGCAAGGCTGTAAGGATTGCTTGATCATGGGTTCCATTGGGGGGGTGTCAGTTTTTAAAAATATAGATTGCTGGAGGGAGTTGGGCTTTTTTTTTTTTTTTTTTGATAGGCACGGGACTCAGACTGAATGATGTGGGGGGCGGGGCAGCACAGTAATTGTTCACACAGGGCAGCAAAAAAGCTAGCACCGGCCCTGGAGGCCTGCAAAGCCAGGGAAGAGCCCATCCTGCCCGAGGCTGGAAGATACATGGGCTGCAGGGAAAGTGCATGAGGCCGTCAGATACCTCATGGGCCAGTTTTGAAAAAATCCCCCGGGGCCGATTTTTTCCTGCAATCCATCCCTGGGGGTTGCTCTGCTCCTCATCCTACTTGTAATGGCTGCTCAGCCTATGCTGCCTGTCCTGGACCTGGGCCATGCAGCTGCTGCTGCTCCTCCTCCTCTTGCTTTTGAATGCTGGGTCCCCTGCTTTTGAATGCAGCGCGTCCCCTGCTGCCTCTTCTTGCAGCAGGGGACGCGCTGTTCTTCCTCCGGCTTCTGTCAGTAACGGCATGGCCTCTCCTTCTTCTCACCCATGCGGACCCACGCCATACCAGCTTCTCTTCTGGGCCATGCAAGCAGGAAGGAGGAGAGGCCATGGCATCGCCACCCTCAAACCTGTGGTGCTCTAAGCGGTCAGCTAGTCTGTCTAGTGCTTTCACTGGCCCTGCATCCCCGTGAGTCTCCCTCTTAACTTACCCCATTCCCTGGGTCCAAGTGGGGCAGGAGCAATCCCCAGTTCTTCCTGCTCTGCTCGTGCAGTACTCCAAACTTGCACTGGCCAAACTGAAGCCGGCCCCATTTTGAAGTATGGCATCCATGAGGCATGAGTGACTGGGGATCTCTTCTCTAGGGATGGAGCAAGTTCAAGGGAGGCAGGAAAGAAGTTCAGAGAAGCCCGGGGGTGGCCGTTAAACATTTTGCAGTGCAGATTTAACCACAGGATAGGAGAGGCAGGCAGGAAGAAAGGCAGTCTAATAATAAACTTCACAAAAAAGAAACTCAAACAAAACTTTCTTCATTTTTCTCTTTCATTTCATTTTCAAAATGAATAAAATAAAATAGGAATTTTTTTTTGGTGACATTTTTCTCTTTCATTCTCAAGGAAAGCATCCTCCCTACCAAATTACAAAGCCACCCAGGGCAGCCAGAAACTTTGCACCAGCCCTGCGTTTGCTCTGCTGCAAACATGTGCAGCCTTGTTCCTTCTCCAGAGCCAAAGATAAACAAGTGGGATTCGACAATCCTGACCTCAAAGCAGAGAAGTCCTTTGTTAATGCTTTTCATACTGAGCAGAAGAAGTTTGTTAAAGATGAATAGTTTTCCCTCTGTCCCAGATTACAGAGATGGGGAATGGAAAGGAAGAAAAGGGGAAGAACATTTATACACCTACTCAGATCTTATACTCTGCCTTAAAACTTCGAAGAGTTGCACACATTTCTGTAAAGAACTAAACTCTCCAAAAGAGGTTTTTGTTTCAAATCTCTGACAAACAACAGTTTGTTTGGGTTTTTTTTTCTATAAATCACATGCCCCTACCATTCAAACGTCTTGTGATATCCCTTCACCTACCCTCCCCCTCAGAAACAAACACCTTTCCAGCCTGCTAATCTACGCACCTATTACAGGGTGAATTACACAGACATGGGCACAAGAACATTTTAGCAGAATCAAACAAAAAAGCAATGCAATACCTTTTTTTTTTTTTATAGTGCAATGGTTTTTAGACCTCCTGACATTCTCATTAAGCATCTAGCACACAAAGACAAGTCAGAAAGGTAGGAAAACAAGAATAATTTGACAAAGACAAAATCTCACCCTCAGAAATCAATCTCTTCTTTACAAGCATGTCCTTCATACTTGGGTTCAAGAGCTTTCCACATGGTCATCACAGCAATGATGGTGACTGGGAAGGTTATAAGAACATAAGAACATGCCATACTGGGTCAGACCAAGGGTCCATCAAGCCCAGCATCCTGTTTCCAACAGTGGCCAATCCAGGCTTCAAGTACCTGGCAAGTACCCAAAAACCAAGTATATCCTACGCTACTGATGCTAGTAATACTAGTGATTATTTTCTAAGTCAACTTAATTAATAGGAGGTAATGGACTTCTCCTCCAAGAACTTATCCAGACCTTTCTTAAACCCTGCACTAACCACATCCTCTGGCAACAAATTCCAGCATTTAATTGTGCATTGAGTGAAAAATAATTTTCTCCGATTAGTTTTAAATGTGCTACATGCTAACTACTTGGAGTGCCCCCTAGTCCTTCTATTATCCAAAAGAGTAAATAACCAATTCATATTTACCCATTCTAGACCTCTCATTATTTTAAAGACCTCTATCATATCCCCCCTCAGCCGTCTCTTCTCCAAGCTGAACAGCCCTAACCTCTTTAGTCTTTCCTCATAAGGGAGCAGTTCCATCCCCTTTATCATTTTGGTTGCCCTTCTCTATTCCTTCTCCATCACAACTATATCTCTCTTGAGATGCGGCAACCAGAGTTGTACACAGTATTCAAGGTGTGGTCTCACCATGGAGCGATACAGAGGCATTATGACATCCTCCATTTTATTCACCATCCCCTTCCTAATAATTCCTAACATTCTGTTTGCTTTTTTTGACTGCCACAGCACACTGAGCCGACGATTTCAAAGTATCATCCACTATGACGCCTAGATCTCTTTCCTGTGCGGTAGCTCCTAATAAGGAACCTAACATCGTGTAACTACAGCATGGGTTATTTTTCCCTATATGCATCACCTTGCACTTATCCACATTAAATTTCATCTGCCTTTTGGATGCCAATTTTCCAGTCTCACAAGGTCCTCCTGCAATTTATCACAATCCGCTTGTGTTTAACTACTCTGAATAATTTTGCATCATCTGCAAATTTGATTACCTCACTCATCTTAATATTTTCCAGATCATTTATAAATATATTGAAAAGCACGGGTCCTAGTACAGATCCTTAAGGCACTCCACTGTATATCCTTTTCCACTGAGAAAATTGTCCATTTAATCCTACTCTCTGTTTCCTGTCTTTTAACCAGTTTGTAATCCATGAAAGGACATTGCCATCTATCCCATTACTTTTTACTTTTCTTAGAAGGTTCTCATGAGGAACTTTGTCAAATGCCTTCTGAAAATCCAAATACAATACATCCAAGGGTTCACCTATACCTACATGTTTATTAGCCCCTTCAAAAAAGTGAAGCAGATTTGTGAGACAAGACTTGCCTTGGGTAAAGCCATGCTGACTTTGTTCCATTAAACCATGTCTTTCTATATGTTCTGTGATTTTGATCTTTACGACACTTTCCACTATTTTTCCTGGCACTGAAGTCAGGCTAACTGGTCTGTAGTTTCATGGATCACCCCTGGAGCCCTTTTTAAATATTAGGGTTACATTAGCCACTCTCCAGTCTTCAGGTACAATGGATGATTTTTTTTTTTTTTTTTTTATTGAATTTTAAACACTTATACAGAACTTTAGTTCAAGAAAAATACAGATAATAATAATATCTAATTAGATATACAAAGTAATTATTAAAGAACATTTTCATATCTGAACAATCATAGGAAAAAGGGGAGTCCTTGATCAAATTGAGCAGTCACAGAAGAAAAAACATATACTTCCTAACAAAACGCATGCCCTTAAAAGGGAGTACCTGAGCTTAACTTATTGCCATTGCCTGGGGCTCATGTCAGGAATGTGAGTCCAGATATACACGTAACTGTACCGGGTCTAGGAAAATATACCTATTTTCTTGAAATATCACTATACATCTACACGGGAAGCGTAGTATAAATTTTGCTCCCCTGTTTATCACTTCAGATCTCATTTGCAAGAACTTCCTTCTTTTTTCTTGAGTCACTTTAGTAACATCTGGATAAATCCAGATTCTGTAACCGTGGAATACTTTATCTTGATTTCTTAGAAAATTTCTTAAAACAGCATCTCTTTCTGATATAAACAAGAACGTTACCAACAAAGTCTCTCTTGTTTCAATTACTGTTTCTAAAGTCATTTCCAGGAGAGCAGAAATATTCAAAGGTTCTTCTTTTCTTGCTTGTAATTGTGGATTATTTTCTGACGTCTTTTCCTTAGACCCAGGTAAATAGTATATTTTAGATAGTGCTGGCATACCCTCCTCTGGGAACTTCAAGATGTTATTAAGATAACTTTTGAATAAATCTCGTGGTGATTGTCCTTTCATTTTAGGAAAATTAAGAATCCTTAAGTTCACTCCTCTATTTTCATTTTCCAATCTCTCAAGCCTATTATAACAAATAGTCTCAGATCTTATTAAGTTATGTTGAATCTCCTTAATATCCTTAATTTTTCCCTCATTCTCGGAGACTTTTTTCTCTAGAGTTAACATTTTTTCATCCATAGTCCTTGTATGTTGCAAATTTTCCCTTAATAGACTTGACATTGATTTTATAGATGTATCCATTGAAACAAACATACTCCAAATACTTTCAATAGTTATTTCTTGTGGTTTTACCAGAGGAAGAGTTCCTAAAATATGTATTCCAGTCTCACTCCTCCCTGAAGCCTCCAAGTCCCCGGTCTTACCGTCAGGCAGTTGTTCCATGGCCGCCCGGCCCCTGGAGCCTCGTTCTCCTTGGCTCTCCGAAAGGGGTAGAACACTCTCCTCCTTTCTCGGGGTGGTAATTTTCACGGGTTCCATTTTCCCTTCCAGCTGTCCGGTTGTAAACTCTCCGGACAAGCTGAAGATATCGGTCGGTTGATCCGGGGTAAGTGGCGCGCCGGGACTGAGGGATACCTCTTCCACATGGGTTACCGTTGCCTGCTCAGCGTCGGTTAGTCCCGCGTTTCCTCCTGCCGGCTGACTTCTCAAGGTACTTGCAAACATCGTCTCGATTCGTGGCTGAAAAGCGTCCGTTATCGGCGTAGAGGTAAATGAAGGCTTCAATTTTGCCTTTCTTTTAGTGTGAGGCATTATTGGCAAATAAGGCAATACTTTGCAGGAAAGGCAAAGAAGAAAAAATCTCTCCACGGAGCGAGATTTGCTGCGTCCTCTCTAGCGGGCAGCCATCTTGGACTCCTCACAATGGATGATTTTAATGATAGGTTACAAATTTTTACTAATAGGTCTGAAATTTCATTTTTTAGTTCCTTCAGAACTCTGGGGTGTATACCATCCAGTCCAGGGGATTTACTATTCTTCAGTTTGTCAATCAGGCCTACCACATCTTCTAGGTTCACTGTGATTTGGTTCAGTTCATCTGAATCTTTACCCATGAAAGCCTTCTTCTGAACAGGTATCTCCCCAACATCCTCTTCAGTAAACACCGAAGCAAATCATTTAATCTTTCCACGATGGCCTTATCTTCTCTAAGTGCCCCTTTAACCCCTCAATCATTTAACGGTCCAACTGACTCCCTCGCAGGCTTTCTGCTTCAGATATATTTTAAAAAGTTTTACTGTGAGTTTTTGCCTTTATGGCCAACTCCTTTTCAAATTCTCTCTTAGCCTGTCTTATCAATGTCTTACATTTAACTTGTCAGCGCTTATCCTTTATCCTGTTTTCTTCAGTTGGATCCTTCTTCCAATTTTTGAATGAAGTTCTTTTAGATAAAATAGCCTCTTTCACCTCACCTTTAACCATGATTATGTAATTGTTTGCCTTCCTTCCACCTTTCTTAATGTATGGAATACATCTGGACTGTGCTTCCAGGATGCTATTTTTTAACAATCTCCATGCCTCTTGCATAATTTTTACCTTTGTAGCTGCTCCTTTCAGTTTTTTTCTATTTTTCTCATTTTATCAAAGTTTCCCTTTTGAAAGTTTAGAGCTGAAGCCATAGATTTACTTACTGTCCCCATTCCTGTCATTAATTCAAATTTGATATTATGATCACTATTGCCAAGTGGCCCTACACCATTACCTCTCTCACCAAATCCTGTGCTCCACTTAGAATTAGATCTAAAATTGCTCCCTCTCTCGTCAGTTCCAGAACCAATTGCTCCATAAAACTGTCATTTATTCCATCCAGGAACTTTATCTCTCTAGCATGTCCTGATGTTACATTTACCCAGTCAATATTTGGGTAATTGAAATCTCCCATTATTACTGCACTGCCAATTTGGTTAATTCCTAATTTCTCTTAGCATTTCACTGTCCATCTCACCATCTTGACCAGGTGGACGGCAGTATACTCCTATCACTATATTTTTCCCCAACACACAAGGGATTTCGACCCATAAAGATTTGATTGTGCATTTAGTCTCATGCAGGATCTTTATCCTAATGGACTCTATGCCATCCTGGACATAAAGCGCCACCCTGCCTCCCAGATGCTCCTCTCAGTCATTGCGATATAATTTGTGCCCTGGTATAGCACTGTCCCATTGGTTATCCTCCTTCTATCATGTCTCTGAGCTAAGGATGGGTGGGAGACGGGTAGGAGGGTTGGGAAAACAAACATACTAAATTGTTTATTAGCTGCCTTACTGACTATTTAAAAAACAAACACACAAATACACTAATTAATATACCTCAATAGTTTACTTCTCCCCAATAATTTTAAAAAATTTCCCAAGTAGAACTTACTGATCCCTTTCAGCCACCAGCAAGGTGATCCCCTCCTCTCAGTGCTCCCACAGGAATGTGGGTTACTGAGCTCTTACCTTGCAATATATCTTGTGCTTCTAAGGTATATTAGTATAAAACAATAGGGATATGCAATCGTTTAGGACGAATTAGGCAATTTCAACAAAATTGCCTAATTTTTCCTGGTTCGGGGAACTTGAAAACTGAACCAAATTTTCCCAAAATTTCATGAAAATTTGGTTTTAGGGATATCGCACACTAACAGGGAGTTAGCGCGCACTAACTCCCGTTAGTGTGCACTAACCTGAAATTTGGGTCCCCCGAATTACAAAGGCACGAACCGCAGGAAATATGAAATTTCCCATGGCAGGCCAAAAACGAAGCCCGAACCATGAAGCTTTGCACATCTCTACCAAACAATCCTTTTGGAGATTTACACTACAGTTAGTTGTCCCGAGTGGTCTGGCTTACATCTTCTTCTAAAGCAGTGTTTTTTGCAGCAGTACTTCATAGGTCTCATTTGTTTCAAACGGACCACAATATTATTTTCAGCATGCAAATATTGCACTAGAAATATAAATCTGACTAATATTGCAAACATTTTACATCACATTAGCTTATGTATTTATTACCAGCAATTTATATTCCACCCAATTACCATTACATATGTTCTGGATGGATTACAGTATATAAAAAAATAAAAATAAACAATAACATAAAATAACACATCATAAACATATTTTGGTACATAGTGGTTTATCGACAATTTTTTGCACAATAATTTTGCTAAATTTTACAGGAAGCTAGCAAAGTTAATGCACTTTATTACCTCAGCACACTTGGTCATGTGCTAAAACTGTTTTCGATAATGTTCCTCCAAATATTATAAATGTGTATTAAGTAAATACAATTGATACTGATGAATAAGAATATCTATTATTAGGAGTATAGGTGCTGAAACTGTTTGCTGATTAATGCATTTAAATAACAATCTTGTGTCTATATGCTGTTAGCACATTAAGGGGACTATGCACCAAACCGCACTAACCATTAGCAAGTGTGCTAATGGCTTTTAGAGCACACACTGTTGTGTGCTATACATTAGCCATTTAGCATGGGTAAAAGCCTGCGTTAAATTGCATAATCACAGCTGGATGTGCTAAACATGTAAATAGGTGTAATGACTTGTTTAGGCATTATCTTCCAATTTGGTAATTGTAGAACGTTTAGCACCAGTTGGGGAGGCTTAAGTTAAAGGCTTGGAAAGAGAGGGGATTTAGCAGGAACTCACCCATCTTCTCCCCACACTAACACTCAGGCCGATGCAATATAGTGTGCTCAGTCGAGCACATGGCTTTACACATGCTTGGACATGCATTTTAGATGCGCGTCCAAAACCTCTCATGCAATAAGGAGATTAGTGCATCCAAACCAGTGCGTGGCTAATAGCCTTCAGCACAGGTAAATTCATGTCGATAAGGCTATTAGCTTTTACCCCGATGCAAAAAAAAAAAAAAAGTGCATCCGATACTCACATTTTTACTCTCAAAAATTAATGGCTGCTCCAGAGCAGGTGTTAATTCTTGAGGAGCCTCAAAAGTTAAAAAAAAAAGCAGAAAATACTGCTTTCTGTACTTCCTCCAACTTAATATCATGGCGATATTAAGTCAGAGGAACCGAAAAAGGAGAACCGGGAAAAAAATTGTCACTGGCGGTCAGGTTAGGAAAACGGACACTCAATTAACGAGCATTTGTTTTACTAACCCATGGCTGTGCACAGGTTGGGAAAACAGATGCACGTAAAATTGAGCATCGGTTTTCTTAACTTGCACTGACAGCTACCTTTCCTGGGTGCCCGATGCCGAGGAGGCACTAGGGATGCACAATTTTCCCCACACCTCCTTTTTACCGCGGCAGCTCATTTAAATATTAAATTGGGCACCCGGGAGAGGTGGATTGGCATGTGTTAAGAGAGCGGGCACTCAATCATGAGCGCCCGTTTAACATGCACCGATATTGCATTGACCTGACTATGCAGACCGGGTTTGTGCTGAAATGGCTGCACTTTGCATATCTTTTGCGCAGTGCTACTGATGTTAACATCCATTGTAACATGTGCACTAAATGTGGAAGATCAGCCAATGTGATACTGACCTTTCAAATGTAATTCTGCTTAATGTATAGGCCCCTCAATGTTTATTGTACCCTATTGTGTTAAAAAGCATCTCCCAAACTCATGAGTGTTTATGTGTGATAATGGTATATAAGAATGGTATCCATTTAGACACTGAAGAAACTCATCTTGCATGAGACAGTTGCTTAAACCCTGATGTTTGTTCTTGTGCAGAAGTAGTTTTTTGTTTTCTTAATACTTTAGTATAATAAATGTATGTTTTTAAAAAAACTATTTTAGCATATTCTGCACAAATGCTGCCTTTTTCTGTTTTCTTTGTGTGAGTGGGAGATTTCTTTCTCTCCATAGCTTACAAAGCATCTGGTAGATCAAAAAGAAGCAGAAGATCATAGAATGGGAGAAAATCTGTCTTGACAAGATGTGGACAAATGATCCCACATTCTGTTCTGCTGCCTGTCTATAATCAGTACATTATTCACTTCCTTACATGCAGCATGCACTACAGACAATCTTGTAGAGCCTGATGAGATCTATAAATTATTGCTGTTGTGCAAGCTAATGGAAAGCAGGATTCCTTTTGAGACAAGTTGATTTATTAAATTGGATGTACATTTGATGTACTGCTATTCTGGAGGGGTTCGGAAGAGGAGTTAAAGTTATTGTTTATTATCTCCTTGAGACTAAGACTTGCATCGGATTCAAATGAGCACCCTCCAGAACAGCAGTACATTACTTGGATTTACAGATTAGTATTGAAGCAGGGGGATAATTATTCTCCAGGGTATTTACTAAGTCTACAGATTGCAGAACTACACTACATTCCTCTAATTTTAATATCATATATCCATAATAATGTTCATAAAAGACAGATGATTAGACTACTCAGGCACTGCAGCAATAACGTGGTATTTGAATTTCAGGACATAAAGTGTTGTTTTCTCAGGTTCCTTCTACTGATATTGTATTACAGGAAAGAAAATTACTTGATAAAAGCACATCATAATTTTTTAGCAGGATTTTGTTAACATTTTGTATATGCTGTTCTGAGTCCAAATCTCTCTAGGAAATCCTGCCATGCTTTATCTGAAATACATTTGCCATCCAGGTCCTATTTTGTTATCATTGCCCTGGAGTAGTGGATAAAAACAGTCTGCTGTAAGCTTCCATGCTGAACAGGAGTCATAATTTCCCAAATCCATTTGTGACCTGCTCATAATTTCTGGGGTTTTCTTATTTTCATTGCTGCTACTCTCCCATGCATATTCATATGCTATTACTCTCTTATACATTGCAGTTCATTTGGAAGCGAGTAAACACATTTTGCTGTGTCTTACTTTTGATAGGATTTTTTTTTTTTGTATCTTTTAAGGTACATGATTTATGAATGCTTATGAGAGCTGTGTGACTGGACAGTGACCTCAGGTTGAAGGCTTGCCAAATGGCAATACTGGTCACAAACTTTGTGTTTGTGAAAAAGAATTACTGCTTGGATTCAAGTAAGAGGAAAATGAGCGTGAAGGCTTTCTAATGGTGAGCTGGAATATAAATAAGATAATTAAAGCTTTTTTTTTTAAAATGGTATAGAGAAAGATTTATTCTGCGTTAGACCAACCTAAGAATTATCTACTGTGTACATAGGCTTTCAGATGAGTATTGGACCCTTTTTTTGAAACGCTGAGCCGTAGCCTTCATGTTTTTTTCTAGTGTGACTTCATCCTTTCCTTAACTCGTTCTGCCTCGGTCTTGAAAGCTAGTCACAGATATATTAACTTAGACCAACTTAAAAGGTGTCGTGTATAACTTGTTTGTTGTCCTTTATGTCTATGTATCTGCCTGGACTAACACAGCAATCACACTACTTTATGAGCAGGTTCAAGCTATAAGATGATTTAATTTTTTTAGTTGAAAGGCTAGGAGAATTATAATCGATGAAAGCAAGGATGTGAAACAGGTGTCAGATTTTATTTGTTTTATTGACATCAAGTGTGTACAGACATTACAGTGAGACAAGAGACTCATTTACATCCATTTGTCAACTGTGAGGTTTAGATGTGGGGGAGTCAACATTACAGTGACAGCAAGAAGAGTAAGAACAAAGGACATGGGCGGGGAAAAAAGATTTTCATTTCAGATTTTTAATTTGTTTTATATGCCTCCATAATTTGTTTCTTTTTCTTCAAATTAATTTCTTTTTCCCATTTATTCATGTTATTCATTCGTTTCCCATTAAAGTCATGGAGGGAAGCAATGCATTCTATTCAGGACTTCAAAACTGTTTTGTTTTGTTTTGTTTTGTTTTTTTTAAATCAATTCTATTGACACTTTTGGATAGACATCAGAAGAAGGAAGAGCACTCAACAAAATTGGGTCTAGCACCTGGATAGGGGTTTTGAATGGAGAATTGTCACAGATGGACTGAGCTAGGTGGATTTTATTATTATTTAAAAGCACTAAAAAACACATGCAATCAAAGAAATAAGGACTGAAAAGTAAAGCACTCCCAGAGCTTTCTATTCTGAGGTTGGCATTTATGGCCCGACAAATCCGCTTAATTCATGTAGTTTGTAAACTATAGTCTGTGGTACTCTTTGTATGATCACATTGAAGATTCCCCGGGCAGTAGTATCACATTAGGGTTATTTTGATATACAGTGATGGATAGCCCAAGACATCATGACAGAGCAAAGTATTTTAGTATATCAGCCTGTAAGACTGATGGGCAGTGTTGTGCTATCAATTTCTTATCAATATGTTTTCACAGCTCTGCCACACTCTTTCAAATGCTTTGTTTTTATATAATTGAAGCAAGAAGTAAGCAAAAGTATGCACAGAAAGTAACATAATAAATTGAAAATACATAAAGACAAAAATGAACCATCCAGTCTGCCCAGCTCTGTGCCTTCTTGGCAGAATGGTTAGAGAGGCCCCAGGATACAGGCAGGAAGCTGGGGTATGCACAGACCAGTTATGTTTGAGTTTGTTTGCCATCAACACTGCAAGGTGAGAAGTTTTCTTTGTTTGGTTTTGCACTGTAAATAAATTTTCAGCTAAGGAAACAGCCTGAGTCTGCCTCCTTATCCTTCTTGGCTGTTTACTAAGCCATGACCACTATGTTACCACAGATGGTTGAATAAGAGCCCATGGGAAGAGCTACTATCAGGGCCTTCAGAAAATGATATGGAAATAAGCAGAGGCAGTGAAGAGATGATGAACAGGAAATCAGCAGGTCCAAATAAAGTACTAATTGAGGTGTTCAAGGAGATGAGGGAAAAGGGATTAGAAATATTCACAAAATTATATGGAGCAATTCTGAAAGAAGAAAAATATCAAGTGAGAGTATACTAGTCCCAAATTTCAAGAGTAAAACAGATATGCAGGACTATAATAACTCTAGACAGATTAAAACGGAAAGTCCAATTTATGAAGTGGTGGGAGAAGACAATAAAGAATATGTTCAAGATTAGTGAAAACTAGTTGGGCTTACTGGAAAAATATAGAGCAGAGGTTCTGAACTGAAGATCTTACTGGAAAAATATAGAGTAGGGGTTCCAAATTTTGGAAGCAGATCCCCACATGATGTCTTAATTTTACCATCAATTACATGCCACACACAGAAAAGTTATTAATGGAATAACAAAGAAATTCTGATATGCACACCAGAATCATTCATAATATATAAAACTTATTAAATAATGCTTACTAATATAAACTGAGTACATATAACAGCAGGGCACAGCAGTAAATGTGCAAAAATGTACTCATATTCAGTAACTTACATAGTATAACTACAGGCAACCACACAGCTGGATAAATCTGAAACAACTGGAGGGGGTGGAGGGGGAAGGTGAGAGAGAGAGAAAGACAGGCAGAATAGATTATTGGAAGGGGAGAGAGAGACTGGTTAAGATAGACTGGTGGATGGAGAGAAAGGGAGAGAGAGAGAGGGAGAGATAGGCAGGGATGGACTGTAGGAGGGAGAGAGGAGAACTGGTTCGGATGGACTGTGGAGCAAAAAGCAGAAAAAGACTGGTGGAGATCAGTTGGTGAATGGAGAGGGGGAAATTGTTGGGTATGGACTGCAGGGCAGGGAGCGAGCGAGAGAGAGACTGTTAAGGAAGGAAGAAGAAGGGATGTCTGATATAGTCCCTATAACTCAAAGGCTCCTTTACAAATGTGGACCTCTCTCCCCTTGATCCCTTCCTGAATGCTATCCCTCCTATCCTCTGTCCTTGTTTCCCTTTCTCTTTCCTCACCTTCCTTCCCTCCCCTCTCAGTCCCTGTTTTCCTTATCTGTTGTATCTGTGGACCCTTGGGCCTGGGTGAGATTGGTTGTACCCACAGGGAGGAGCCCTGCAGGTTCCCACCACCAGCAGGTGGACCCAGGTGAGGCAGAGACCAGTCTAGAGCTTCACCTATACCAGCCCTCATTCCCCTCGGGTTAAGCCTTTTGGTGCTGGGGGTGGCAGGACAATCAGAGATCTCTGGAGATGTCTAGAGTCATGATCCAGGGGCAGGCTATGGTCAGAGGCAGGCAGAAGTCAAGGGTAGCAAAAGTCCAGGCAAGGGTCAAGGCAGACAGTGTTCAGGCATAGCAAGAGTCCAGGCAAGGGTTGAAACCAAATATCCGTCCGAGTGAGAGGAAGAGAGATGGATAAGGCTGAAGCAGGCTGGGCACATAGGGCAGGAGCAGGCTGGGCAAATGAAGGCTGAAACAGGCTGGGCAGATGAAGACAGGAAGCAACATGCACTACAGGGCATAGTTGGACCTGTTGCTGAAGCAGGGTGCATTAGGAAAGCTGCCTTTAAATAGGGCAAAGACAGTGTTATCATTAACAGGGGCTGAGGGGCCTTTCCCACTGTGGTCCCTTTAAGAGGGCTGGCACCAGGGGAGGTAAGAGCTGGCAATATCCTGCACATGGTGGTCAGTGGCCTCCTGCCAGAGAACGAGTCGACAGCATCCTACAGCACCAAGGATGGTGGCAGCCAGTTGGAGTGTGCCAGCTGTAGAGGTGAGAATGATGGCTAGCAGGGGTAGCCCGTGAGCCATCAAACACAACAATACCCCCCTCTTAACACCCCTTCCTGAGGCTTTGGGTTTGGGATTCCTAGGGTATCGCTGGTGGAAGTCCTTCAGGAGATTGGGATCCAATATGTTGGATGATGACTTGGAATCCACGAAGGCCTGGGTAGAGAAACAAGTCAGACCCAGTTCCAGTGTAACTGGCAGTAGGAGTTGGGGAGCAGAGACGTGAGGCTTAGGGTCATCTCCCCAAGTGACCCTGGGCATTTAAGTTTCCTAGCCTCTCAGGACAATAAGCCAAGAGATGACCCCAAGCTGTGTAGTAGAGATAGATATCCTGTTGCCTGCAATGGAGCCTCTCTTCTGGGGCCAGGCAGCATCAGCCCAAATGCTTGTCCCTGTGCTGGAGAGGCTGAGAGCATGGTGGTAGTGGGCGAGAGTGGGTGTTGGAAACGTGCTACCAATGTAATGCTTCTGCAAGCTGGACAGGTCTTTTGGGCTCTGTCCAGCTTGCAGAAGCTGGACAGAGCCCAATTAGAGCCCAATTAGAGAAATGAGAGCTTCCAGAAAGCTGGGGAGCTCCTGGGCAGTGAGCTCATCCTTAATCTTCCCCAAGAGGCCTTCCAGGAAGATAGCGACCAATTTAGTTTGGAGGCCAGGGTTCTAATCTCCATGGCATACTCACCTAAGATGCGGGAACCCTTGTGATGATGAAGCAGATTAGAAGCTATTGAGGTTGCTTGACCTGGCTCCTCGAAGACAAAATTGTTCCAAGAACAGCTGGTGGTCGAGCAGGATGGAGTCTCATCACTCTCAGAGGGGGAGGCCCAGGTCAGAGCTGCCCCATCTAGCAGAGAGAGGATATAAGTCATCTTGGTTTGATCATCAAGGGAGCCTGAAGCTGAAAGTGCATAATGCTTGGGATTCCTTGCATACTGGGGCAGTGCTGGCACCTGAGGAACAGGCTGACTACATGCTGGAGTTGGCGGCACCAGTACAAGCGAAGGCAGTGCAGATGGTGCAGTCAGCGGGTCCAGGGGAGTAGTAAGGTGATTCATAGCCGCAGCAAGGAGCTCCAAGCCTCCCTCTTGATCCTGCAGCCTGCGAGCTATACCTGTGATGGCTTGGATTGAGGTCAAGTCTGCCAAGTCCTTGGCCTCAGCAAATTGTTGCATCTGTGGATCCTTGGGCTGGGGTGAGATTGGCTCTACCCATAATGAAGAGCCCTACAGATCTACCTGTAGTGAGGAAACCAGTCTAGAGCTTCACAAATACCAGCCCTTGTTCCCCTCAAGTTAAGCCTTTTGGTGCTGGGGCAGCAGGATTTAGGAGGAAGTCTCTGGAGATGACTAGAGCCATGGTCCAGGTGCAGGCTATGGCCAGAGGTAGGAAGTGGTCAGGCATAGCAAGGGTCGAGGCAGGCAGTGTTCAGGCGTAGCAAGAATCCAGGCAAGGGGTGAAACCAAGTAACCATCCGAGGGAGATGAAGAGGAATGATATGGCTGAGGCAGGCTAGGCAGACAGGGCAGGAGCAGGCAGAGCAGCGAAGGTTGGAACAGGCTGGGCAGATGAAGATAGGAAGTAACACGTACTACAGGATGTAGCTGGACTTGTTGCCGAGGCAGGGTACATCAGGGAAGCTGCCCTTAAATAGGGCAAAGACAGTGATGTAATCCACAGGAGCCATGGAGTCTTTCCTGCTGTGGTTTCTTTAAGAGGGCCGGTGTTGAGCGCACACCCAAGAAGTGCCGAGGGAAGTAGGAGCTGTTGGCATTTTGCCACATAGCAGCCAGTGGCCTCCTGCCGCAGGAAGAGTTGGCAGTGTCCTGCCGCACCGAGGACAGTGGTGGCCGGCCGAAGTATGCTGGTTGCCAAGGTGAGAGTGACGGCTTGTGGGGGCAGCCTGGGAGCCATTAAATAGTAAATACAACACTATCCTCTCGCTCCTGATCTCCTGCATAGTCCCAACCCTTCTGCCTTGTTTCCCTTCACCAATAGCCCATTCAAGAGTGCTGGTCCTTTCCCAAGTGTCTTCCCTCCTGCCTCCTGTCCCTTGTCCTCTCCCTCCTGCCCTTCCCCCATAGTATCTTCCCTTCTGTCCCACTTCCCCTCAACATGGCTCCTTCCTGAGTACCTTCCTTCATGCCATGTGTCATCCTCTCCTTCCTTCCCTCTCCCATGGCACCTTCCTGAGTACTGTTTCCTTAGAACCGTCCCAAGTACCTTCCTTCCTGCCCTTTGTCCCTGGTCCATTCCCTCCTGCTCTCCTCCCCATGGCCCCTTCCCTTAGGCCTCTCTGCCCCTCACCTATGGCTCCTTTTTGAGTGCCACTCTCTCCCCTCCATTCCTGGTATTTTCCCTTCTACCCTTTTCCTCCCCACCCCACCCTACTTGTCTTCTTTTTCCAGACCTTCCCCCATGACCCCTTCCCAAGTACATTCCCTCTCCTACACTCTGCCCACATGGCCTCTTTCCCTATGCTCATTCTGCTGCCCTCCCTTTATGGCCCCCCTCCCCCTCTTCCTGCTTTCCCATAATAAAGGTATTCACTTTTTCTCTCAGTCTGTCAGGCCCACAGGGAGCGGAGTAGCTGGTTGTCTGTGCAGAAGCAATTTTCAGGGCTCCTCCAGGCCTCTACTCAGCGCAGGACCGGGCTCTCAGGGATTACCCTCCTTCTTTTCTCTTCTCGGAGCTCTGCTTCTCCTATTTTAGCACATACCAGCCTTTCAGCTATTCTCATTGTGGCGGGAGTGGGCTTTCAGCATAGCAGCCCTCTTTCCTTGTCAGTGCCCTGCCTCTTCCTCTTCTTAGCACAAGACCGGGCTTTCAGCAGGGTGGTTTGCTTCACTTTTTCACGTGCCTCCTCGTGGCAGGACTGGGTTTTCGGCAACAACGATTTACCACACTCTTCCAGACCTAGGCTTTCAGTGGCAGTGCTCCTGTTCTTCTCTACTCAGTGCTTAGAGGGCTAGTGGCAGCAATTAGTCTTGCCCCTCCCTCTTCATGGCAGGGCTGACCAGGATTCCCCATACTCCTCTCCTTCTCTCCTCGGCAGCAGCCTTATTGCAGAGCAGGCATCTTTTTCTGCTTCCTGGGACCCCCTGTTATGATCTGGCAGGCATCCTAGGAGTCTGCGGCCCATAGATCGGGAACCACTGGTATAAACAAAAGAAGAAAAATGTGCATATGTTGTTTGTCAAGTTGGCAAAAGTACATGCCAGGGTGCTCATAGAACTGATTTGGTGATACATAAGAAAAAGATGTGTACCTGAGACTTACATATGATTGGTGAAGGACATGTACAAGAACAGTAAGAAGAGAGTGAACATTGTGTATGAACCAGTAGGTTTTTTCTGTTAAAGTGGGAGTAAGTAAAGATCAGTATTGAGTAGGGGTGTGCATTCGGATTGACCGCATTAGTAAAACGCAACTCATATTTTTTTTTTACTTAAAAAATTGATTCGACATAAACGATCGGATTTCCCACATATCGAACATAGATATGTTCGATATGTGGGAAATCGCGATTGTTGAGCCAAAATAAAAATATAACCCCCCTCCCCCTCCTTAATCCCCCCCCCCGACTTACCACAACTCCCTGGTGATGGAGCGAGGAGTGAGGACGCCATTTCTGCAATCCTTGGCGAGAAGCATGTGACGTCGGCGTCACGTCGAGTGACGCCGGCGTCACGTGATTCCCGACTCGTTCGCGCCGGACGGCTCGTTCGGCCCAAAAAGAACTTTTGGCCAGCTTGGGGGGGCCTCCTGACCCCCCCAAGCTGGCCAAAAGTTCTTTTTGGGCCGATCGAGCCGTCCGGCGCGAACTTGCCGGGAATCACGTGACGTCGGCGTCACGTGATTCCCGGCTCGTTCTCGCCGGACGGCTCGTTCGGCCCAAAAAGAACTTTTGGCCAGCTTGAGGGGGTCAGGAGGCCCCCCCCAAGCTGGCCAAAAGTTCTTTTTGGGCCGAACGAGCTGTCCGGCGGTGAACGAGCCGGGAATCACGTGACGCCGCGTCACTCGACGTGCCACCGACGTCACATGCTTCTCGCCAAGGATTGCAGAAATGACGTCCTCACTCCTCGCTCGATCACCAGGGAGTTGTGGTAAGTCTGGGGGGGGGATTAAGGAGGGTGAGGGGGTTTAAATTTTTTTTTTGCACATATGTACATATACCCAACTCATTGGATTTTTTTTATGTCCATATTGGCCGCAAGTGGGACCCCCTTTCGGACATAAAAAATATGAACATAAAATTTTGCTCTGCACATCCCTAGTATTGAGTCTCTTCCTTTTCATCCAGAAGTAACCCCCTTCAGTACAATACATGGTATTTTCTGATGAATATTGCACTAAAGGGTAGATTTTCAAAAAGTACGTGCTTGCGTCCATGTGTATAAATTTGCAAATATGTGCGGCGACGCATCGGGCCTGTCCCAAGTTCCCTCCCAGTCCGCTCCAATTAAGGAGGAGGGAACTTCCCAAACCCCTACCCTAACCTCCCTTCCCCTTCCCCTATCCTGCCCTCCCCCTATCCTTATCCTAACTACCCCTTATTTTTTTTAACTAACCTTTTGCTCCTGCAAAGGAGCAGGAGCAAGTTGCATGCGCCGGCACCCTGCCAGCGCACGATCTCCTGGCACAGCAATAAATGGGCACTGTACCGGGAGCTTCTAGCCCTGCCCCGCCCCGAAATCGCCCCCTGGCCTGCCCCTTTCAGAAAGGCCCACGCTTATGCACGTACCGGCCTTTACGCGCGTGGCCGGGCCTTTTTTAAAATAGGCTCTGCACGTGCTAGGCCCGGCCACGCGCGTAAAGGCCGGATTTTGTGTGCATGGCCTTCTGAAAATCCGCCATTAAGTGTAGAAAGCAGGAAAATCTGAAAAGATGGGTATGATACACAGAAGAAGATTAATACAATGAAGATAGTGTACATGGTAGTAAGAGTTAGTGATGAAGGTAATGAAATACAATGTGTGAGAATGGCAGAGATTTGAGGAGATTAGATATTTAGGAGCAACAATCAATGTAAGTGGATCCCTTGCAGGAAAGGTCAGACAAGGACCAAGGATGGGATTGCTAAATAGAAAAGAAATGGGAATCCTGGCCCGGTTAAAAGGAGCATGGGGTAATATTCAGTCACTGACCAGCTTACAAAGTTAGCCGGATAAACATATCTGGCTAACTTTGGTGGGATATTCAGCAGCACATCTGCACCACTGAATACAGCCAACTATCTTAAAGTTAACCAGATAACTTTATCCAGCTAACTTTAGGGCTACTCTGCGTCAAGACTGGAATCCAGCTAACTCTGAATATCGGAGTAAGCTTGGTAAATTATCAGGCTAATTTAAATCTACCTGGGAAACGCCCTCAGAATGCCCTTATGCAATTCAGCTAAAGTTTAACCAGATAAGTGGCTGAAATATTCTAAAGTCAGCTTTTAGCTGGATAACTCGCAAGCCATCTGGCTAAATGCCCTGAATATGGATCCCATAGTGTATGAGTAGGAGCCTACTCAATTCACTGCTGTGAAATCCATTCTTCACTATGTAAATAGTTACATATTGGAAAGGATTTATTAAACAGGATTTATTGAATGGTACTCAGGCCTGGCATGAGCATTAGTAGGGACTAAGCAACCACTGAGAGTGCTGGATGTTGCGGCTCTCGGCCGTGGCAGCCCCCAGCTGATCTCTCCTTCCTGCTCCTCTGCTTCTCTTTACCGCAGCCCGGCGCATTCCGCTCTGCAGCAGGCCTCCCACGCCATCCTTCTCCTTCCAGCGGGACTCTCCCTAGGCGTGCATGCGGGAGGCCCCGCCCTTTAAAGGGGCAGTAGCGGGAAAGCCAAGTCCGGCCCCGGAAGATGACATCATCTAGGAGGGGTATTTAAACACCACAGCTGCCACAGAAGATTTCCTTTGCAACAGGTCTTCCCTGCTTGAGTGCTAGTTGCTACAGACGTCCTTCGTTCCTGCCTTGATCCAGTTCCTGCCTTCATTCCTGCTCCAGTCCAGTCCCGGTGTTCCTAATTCCAGTTCCTGCCTGCCTGTCCGTGCCTTTGTTCGTGCTTCCAGCCTCATCCCTGCTCCTGTATCCAGTCCTCAGCTTGATGTCCAGGTTTGACTTTGGCTTGTCTTCTTGTCTCTGCTTGTCTGCTGCCTGTCTTGACCCCTGGCCTGTTTCACTGTTTCTGCCTCTTTCCTGCCTGCCCTGGATCTTCTGCCTGGATGCCGGTTCCCCTTCTTCGCTGTCTGCCCAGACCCGGACTGCTGACCCTGCCTCCGTCATCTACTTCACTTGCTTCTCTGAGGCAACCGCACCTAAGTCTTGCCGGCCCAGGCACCCAAGGGCTGAACCTGCGGGGAACGAGGGCTGGTATAGGTGAAGGTCCTGTCGGGATGTCCTCACAAGCACCACTTCCAGGAAATGAGTTCCATTGGGGGCAAACCCTCAGTGGTCATCACCACTTGCTCCGGCTCAAGGGTCCACAATCGTAACACCAGACATTGGTGGGACACTGTAGGTGGATGGAAGGGTGATGTTTTTCAAATGTGTGAAGGAGGGATGAGTGAAGTAGCAGCATGCAAATGGAGGTTTGTCGAGTGGAAGATATGGAGACTTCGGGCACAAGGGATGGAGGTGCGTGGTATGTGAAAATGGCTTTTTGGGTAGGAGAGAGAGACAGACAGAGTACCATGTGACCTGGTGACATCACCGCCTAGGGCGGCTGCAGACCCTTATACCAGTACTGTTATTTGACAGAAGTAAAAAGTGCACACAGTGCACTACACACTGATTGGTAGATATGGATTTCTAGGGAGGCTTACAGAGATACAGATATCACATCTGGTAAGAATAGCCATTGCTAGGATGCAATCATCGAAAAAATAATCAGCATTGAAAGTTAATTTAAAAATACACAATTATTACTGCAGCAGATGATGTAAAAGACATTTGAAGTCAAAATCTAGATTGTAGCTGTCTGAAGATAATGACAACAAACTTGGTGGATGCGGAGTGAGCCATGTCTCAACGTAGACAGATTTTTTTCACCATAGCAACAGAGGATGAAGAGCACATTTGCCGGTTGCTCTATGTTCTCATTCAACTGCAGAAAGTTGTACCTCCCCATTGTATCCATGGGGTATATGTAGGTGTTTGCAGAATGGGTTGGTGTTTCTGTGAGGTTGGAGGAACATGTGGGTATGTGTTTTTTTTTATAGGCACAGAGACAAGTAACTGAATACAACACTGGTGCCAGTTGCATCATTCATGTTTGCATTTAACTACTGACTTCACTATGAAAACTCTGCAAAGTGTGTCCTAATAAATGTTAACTTTAGAACTCCAAATGTATATATTTTGTTGATTTGAAAGATATATGCTTACTTTATGTTCTTAGTTTTTATACCTTTGTTGAATAGATGAAACCATAACATCTGCATAAATTGTTTGTGAATTGGGTAGGTCTCTATGTACAGTATTAGATGGTAATAAGACCAGTATTAGTACATAGAGAAGAAAGCTAGAATGCAAAAGAAAGAACAAGTAATGGATGTGACTGACATATTGATGCTTCGCAGGATGCTTGAGGTAATATGATCTTCCTCAGTCACAATGAGTTCAATTGCAAGATAATACAGATTTTAGCAACACTTCTCTTTAATTGATTCCTTTAATGCTAATTTAGTCCTCACTTTAGAAGCCTTTGCTCCTTTCAAGACAGTGAAGGTCTCCAGGGTCTCCTCTTGTGTTCCCTGTGTTTCTTATGCGCTTATATTATTAAAAATAAAGCTTAGCCTAGCTGAGCACCTGTTGGCATAAGATTCAGGATATACAGCATAATAACATAGTAACAGAGTAAATAGCCACAGATAAAGTCCAAAAAGGCCCAGGGAAATACCTACAGTACGTGAATATAATCCACTTTGAAGTGCTGAAAAAAGTGTAAAAAGTGGAATATAAATCTAAATAAATAAATAAATAAAAAATCTAGCCTGCCCAGTAACAATTTTATATGCATTTATGCAAAGTAGATTAATTTCCCACATGGAACCCAACCCCCAATCCCTATGTGTCCCCTTTAGGGTAGCAACTGCTGCTCTGTGCAGGTTACCCCATTCTATCCAGGAAGCACCACACAGCCATATTGCTGCTGCCCTGGGCTGCAACCATTGCACCATGAAGGTTGCTTAGTGCCCTCATTACCATTCTCTTGCCATCAAGGATCCTCTGTATTCATCCCATGCTTTTTTAAAGTCTGCCACTCTCCTTGACATTAGCACCTCCTCTGGGAGAGCATACCAGGCATCCCCCACCTTCTCTGTGAAAAGACAGAGTAAAATATAGGTTAACACAACATCTTTATAAAACTAATTTTGAAGTTGCTAGAAAAACTCATTTTACTTCTCAGTTTCAATCTTCTTTAAATTGCCTATGAGAGTTATTCATTATTGTTAAGAACTTAATAGAACAGACAAATATTAAGCAACATCCAAATCCCAGTGAAGTTGATTGTAAGGTTTGCTAACTTTTGTTCTGAAAAACAACTAACTCTTAAAAACTCTATTCTATCTTCCACACAGGAGAATACCATAACCAACATGTATTGATACTCCTATCATAAGGGGCAGCTTTCATGCAGTGTTTACACTAGAGGTTGACATAATTATGATTGCTTTAAGACCATCAACTTGTCCACTAGATTCATGCCCTTTTGGGTTTTGTGAGATTTAAAGTATAAGTTCATTAATATTATTGTTAAGAATATGATCTTCCCTTTATCTAAAGTTTTAGTACCAGATTCACTCAAGGAAGCCATAGTTTGTCCAGTCTTTAAAAAAAAAACAAAATTAAAAAAACAGCATTGCCCTTTTGAGGACCCAAGTTATAGGCCAATATCGAACTTCCCTATTAGATAAAATATACAGTATAAAAGAGTAAACATGTAAATAAACTGTTACATGTATAAAAGGACAAGATTTATGACATTCATCAAATAGTCTTTATTGTGAAATTATGTAACCGGAACCTTGTTGGCACTTTTATAGAACGTATCACCCAATACAATTATTAACATTACTATATGTGCCTTTCTGTAAACCGTTGTGATGGTATATAACTTAACGACGGTATAGAAAAGATTTTAAATAAATAAATAAAATAAATATTCTGAGAGAGATTTTAGAGAAAGCTATTTTTTCACAGTTTAATGAGCTTTAAGAGGATGACAGTATTTTCAACCCATATAAATGTGGGATAGATAAGGGGTACAATATGGAGACCTTACTAGTGTCCCTTACTGTTACATTATTGGGTGAACTAGATGGCTGGTGGAGGGTAGGGGTGCAGGCAGTTATCTTTATATGTTTAGCTATTTCTGCCACTTTGGACACCGTGAATCATTATATATTATTGGAACAGCTATGCTAAATTGGTATTAGGGCAAATGTATTATAATGTTTTGGATCTTTTTTACATAACCAGAAACAATAGGTCAGGGCTGGGGAGACAAGTCTTCTTGGAAAGCTGTTTCCAATGGCATTCTGCAAGGGTTAGCTTTGTCATCCATACTTTTTGAAAGATATAGTACTTTCAACCATTCTGTCCCCTAATTTCTTCTTTTGGTATGCAGTTCAGAATGAACACAGATGACATAAATTTGTTCTTGCTGGTTTGTGGCTGCCCAGTTTCTGCATTTGAGTTCATCTCTACTTGTATTCGGGCTGTGAACATCTGGCTAAGCCAGAACAAACTTGTTCTCAACATCTCGAAGACTGAAGCTCTTTAGGTTAGTCGGGCTGCCTCTCCTGATGCCCTGCCCTGCTTATTGCGTAGCAGTTTCCCCCTTACAAAGTCTTACTGAAATTCAGGAATTATATTAGGCTTTCAGCTGACCTTAAAGTCCCAGATAAAGAATCAAGACCCTCACAAGCATACTTTCTCCTGCAAGCACCTCAAAGTGGTGGGATCCACACTGTGGAATGATCTCCCTACAGAACTCCAAGAAATTGAGGAACACAGATCACTTTTAAAAAATTGAAAGCTCTATATTTTCAGAAAGGTTTTTTTTTTTTTAGAGTGTTAGAGTGTATTTAACCCTATCAATATTTTACAGGCAAAGCAATTTGATAAAGAGCTGTCATTTAATTTCATTTTAATATTTTATTAATTGTTTTATGTTGTTTTGACTTGTATTGTTAAAATCTTTTATATCTGATTTTTCTTCACTGCAATACACCTATAAAGATGGGTATTGCTATAGGCAGAATACAAAACATTTAAAATAAATTCATAAATAAAATCAGAAGTGAAGAGGCCAGAAAAGGCTGAAGGCAGTGAAGACTGCAGAAAAGAGGA
Organism: Rhinatrema bivittatum; assembly: GCF_901001135.1. NCBI lineage: Eukaryota > Metazoa > Chordata > Amphibia > Gymnophiona > Rhinatrematidae > Rhinatrema > Rhinatrema bivittatum. The sequence continues at coordinate 196,388,492 of NC_042615.1, forward strand.
GGGAAGACTGATATTGTTCGGGCACATGGAAAGAAGAAATTAAAGTTACATTGAAAGGAAGGTAGCGGGGAAAAGACCCAATGGAAATATACTTAGAAAACATGGATAAATACTACACACCAGTATTTTGAGGTCTACAGTGCAAAGAAGAGAGCTGAGCTTGACCAGGCAGCTTGGAAGGTGGCTTGGACATGCTTGGGAAATGTGTGGGAGAAGAAACTCCATTGAGCCCCTGGGAGTCTTTTTCATTACACAGTCAAGGACATTCAAGTTCAAGTCTCCTATCCAATAAGGCTGGCAGACATTAGGTGATGTCGAGACGTAGCCTTGAAGGAAATTTCCCTAAAGCCATCTAGTGTTGTCCAGATTTGCTGTCTGAGGTGAGGTGGGGTTTGACAGGGAGAAACAAAAAACAGAGATTAAAAGTATGGTGGACAGGCTTTGAAAAAGAAGCTGAAAGGTTATGCAGAAGATGCCATGAATATCAGCTTTAAACCAACCGGTAATGAACAGAACAAAACTTTACGTTGTCCAATAGCAAGATTTAATTACAACATCAAGGGACCATTGCCACTAGGAAATAATTCATATAGCTGATTCTGCTAACATTTGTAGAGTATCAATTATTTTGAAATGTTTGCTCTGCAAACCAGTGTCAAACAGAATCATTTAAACAAAACACAATGCATCATGGAACAGTGACACCATGTTGTCCTCAAGCAAATGCTGAGATTGCCTGTCAGAACACAACACAGCTAAAGTCAATCATGTTAACAGACACAAAAGGTAGATTGGGAAAAATATTATAGGAATGCTTAACAGCTTACAGAAGCATAACTCATTCAATTTGTCTGAGTTATTTTGCAGGAGAAAGTTCAGGAGTGAAGTGCATGAAATAACTGTGATAAATCAAGATGACTCAAAATTAGTGAAAGAGAAAAGAAGGAAAAGCAAAACGATCATTAGAAGGTGAGTTGACGATTCTGCAGTTTAGGAGACCAAGTATTCCTACTACAGATCTGACAAAACAAGTTCATGGATATCTTTAAATAAGAAAACCCGACATTGAGAAAATGGATCTCAAATAATGCTACATATTCCAGGAGGATACAATAAATGCAGAGACTGTCCAGAATGTGCTACTAATTTCTTAACAAAGGGCTTTCAGCAGATATACTGTACTCAGTTTTGTTTTCATAATGCAATTAAAAGTGAGATCCCAGGAGCCTTCTCTATCACACCTCTGAGCTTATTCGGTGGTGGTGGTGGTGGAGGAGGAGGGATGTGCATGTGAGGGGGTAGGGGTCTGTGGGGAGACATTGTGAGGAGAGGTGAGTGTGTTGTGGGAGTATGTGGAGATGTGCATGGGGATGAAAGTGGTATTGGGGGGATATGACTTTGAAAGTGCATTATGGTTCTGTCCATCGCCAGATGCTTCAATTATTTTTCCCTGTTTCTGTCTGTCTGTACTGCTCTATACAGTGCTGGAAAGGTGAGGGGTCACATTTGGAATGAGGCGCTAGTCAGCTTTCTAACAGTTCTACCAGTTTCTCATAGAAAGCAATGTGATTTTTTTTTTTTTTTGGAAGCTCAGTTATTTGAAAATACTGAGATGATGTTTCTGGTTTTCAAACTTATCCAAGATATTCACATTTTCTTCCTGCATGCCAAATCTGGTTAATTTTCTTTTCTTTTTTGAAGAGTTATTTTGCATACAGAAAGACAGACGGACGGACATTGATCCCTTTTATATAATTCTTCTCAACTTTTCATGTGTTAGAGAGCACAAAAAGCTAAAGATTCAAGCTAAAGCAATTTATGTATTTATTTTATTTATTTAAAATTCTTTTATTCCGCTGCCTCCATACAATAGTTTGGCGCAGATTACAAATGACAATCATAAAATTTAAAGACAGACAATGCCATCCAAAAGACTTTCAGAAGGATATGACTGCTGTGTTTTGACACATAGCAAGCTGGTTAGATATACCACAATAGTACAAGCATATTGCTGTTTTCCGAACAGGATTAATTTAGTTCAGTGGAAAACGTTGCAATGTTTGGCTAATTGTGAAAACAAGAGTTTGGAACTGCCAAGTCATTTGTACTTGTAGACTTAAGTATTACACTAACATTTGTATGTGATGTTATTGAAATTAGTATAGCTTTGTACACATTGGGGTACATTTTCAACGGGACTCCTAATTTGCTGCCTGCATGATGGGGGCCCCGGGATGGACAGAGACAGGATAACATGGACAAACCCCTGCCCATCTTGTCCCCACAAAGTTTGAAAATGCCTTTTCTGCTGGCCAAGGGAGGCTCGTGTCAGTGGAGAATGAGACATGGGGACATAGTTAGGAACAGGACCTACCTGGCCAATCACTGACCTCTGGGTGTTAGCGTTGGTGTTGGCGGGCTCTGTGGCTATCAGATGCCCATGGAACCCATTCGAATAATGTTTGTTGGCGTTCTCACACTCCCACTTGTTCTAAGTGGATTTTGGGTTGAATTTGTGCTGGGTGATATTAAGGAAGGGTTACGTTTTGCCGTTTTGCTTTAGCTGCTTAGAGTTGGTGGGATTGATTTATGACTACCCTGTATTACTTAGGGGATTTATTTATTTTATTTAAAAATACTCATAGCTCGCAACATCTAACACATTATTTTCAGGACATGTAACAGACTCAGATCTCTTTTCCACAGTGAGGTCTTTCATGTTAGAAGTTAATGTCATGGCAGACTTTGTTTGCCTTTGAAAACTTATGGAGTTTGCAGCTTTTGTGTAATCCTTTGAATGCAAGTAGTCAGCCCTAAAGCATTTTACTGCAAAACGTAGACCACATCGGCTGTTTTGGAGAATTTGCTTAGCATGCTCTATACTCCAAATCCTGTTGTTGCTTTGGAATGTCTATTTTGACACTTTTTGAACCATTTTTTGGACTGTTTGACCTCAAGACAAGTAGTTTTTCTTATGTATTTTGCACTTGCATTTATAATATTGGGTATTATTTTGATTTGAGAGTGTTTGCATTTTTTGTAACTTTTGCACAGTCATATTGCACATATTAGAAGGGTTTTTCCAGTGATGGAGCCCATATATTTCAGTATATTTAGACTTGTTGTCAAGTGCTGAGTTTTTCTCTTCTTCTTTTGTTTTGAAAAATTAAAACCAACGTAGACAATTCTCTAAATTATTTATAGTGATTTTGTTTCTTCTTTGTTATTCTCATCATTGGAAATTTTTGCTTGTTTGAAGAGTTTGTGGCTGAGTGGGACTCTGGGGGTACCAGGCTATATGATCAATACTTCCATGGCACCTTGGGGCTTTTTGAAGCTTAGCATTGCTTTGCCGTGGCTTGGGTACCATACAGGCCGGTATTGCTGGGGTATAGATAGAGAAGATCCATAGGATCCTGTGCAATCCTTAGAACACTATCTCTAGCTTGTGTTCATAGACAGTCAGTTAACCTTTTCACCAGTTTCAGATACCAGATAAACTCAGATCTTGATTACCAAAACATTTATTAGAAAGATGAACAATTCAACACTCACTGTGAATGAGAAGGCATCAAGAGCAGCCGCTCAGACTGAAGGGCCTAATATAGTTGTGATAAGTTCCTCTGGAAGCCCAGTTAGTCTGAGAGAGGCAAACTATAGCTGTGATAAAAGCTGTGGAAGAATGAGTGATGATAAACAATGTTTTCTCAGGAGCTTAAGGACAAGGATTCAGAATGAGCTGTTAGCTAGCAAAGAGTCTTTTCCCCATTTGAAAATTCCTCCGGGCAATAAAATGTCCTAGGCTACTTTGGATCAAAGGAGCAACAGAAAAAGGAAAGGAACAGACAGAGAGAAAGGGTAGAATAAGAACAGATCCAATTAAGAAGTTCAAAACATTGAAACAGTAGGTAACAATAACCAATCAAGGTAAAATGCCTATACTCTACAGAAACAAAATCACAAGAGAACACAGAATGGCAGTGTAATAAGAAACATATGTAATCCTTTTTTGGCAGATGAATTGTCTCCTAAGGGTCCATACAAGAATTTCTGTGACTGGGCTAGCTCTTCTGCCATTTCTCCAACTCTTCTATCTCCAAGGGGCGGATTCTATTCTGTGGGGAGAAAGCCAACCTTCTGTGTATGTGTGTTACCTTTGCTCTTCAGGCAGGTACTTGGACAAAACAAGCAAGACTCGGTGCATGAGTGTTCAAATGACGTTTACTGTGTTTGATTGTATAAAAATCAATGGGCCAGATTTTAAAAAGGTTACGCGTGCCGGGCCTATTTTAAAAAGGCCTGGCAGTGGCAATGCGCGTAAAGCCCCAGGACGCGTGTAAGTCGGTAGCATGCGCACATGTATGCCCACGCGCACCCTTTTAAAATCTACCCCATATGAGCGACACAAAAATTGTCCAAGTCCATCAGACTCCTTGTCCTTAAAGAAGCACAGCTTTAAGGTGTTTTTCCCCATTGTGAAAGTGTCCCTTGATATTGAAACTTGGAACCAGTATTTCATCCATATTGTAGAATGAAATGGTGTCCCAAGATGGCTGAAGTGCCCTGATCTGGGTGGATGTCCCCTTTTCCCAACAGTACCTAATTTCCAGATGGGTACTCCTAACTCCTACTTATCTGAGTCTTGCGTCCTGGGATGGAAACTCTGATTAAGGGTCATCTGATGTTCTTCTTCTCTTGTCTCCTCTTCAAAAGGAAAGACCTATGCTGGAATAATTCTTATAGTCCAGCTCGGGATAAATAAGGGAGCAGCAAAATACTTCCATCCCCAAAAGATGGTAAAACTCAATCTTGACAAAATACTGGATTTTCTTTGCAGGTCTCTGCAACCTCCTTTTGATGAGGTGAAGGGGTGTAAAGATCCCCTCCTGTACTTCTGGAGAGAGGATTTCAGCCTCCCAGGAGGTACAGGTCAAAACAGCAAAAATCCTAACTCTCAAGTTAAGAAAAAATGACAAAAGCACTCTCTTCCCTCCAGCCTAACACTAAGACTGGTAGGGCAGTGTTTCTCCCTCTCTGTGCTAGACTGGAAGCCTAGCTTGAAGAGCACACTGAAACCACATCGTTCCTTCATGAAGTAAAACTACACTGCTTCTTAGTCAGATGATCTAGCATCCCCCCCCCCCCTTGTGCCTAAAGGACTTCCAATCCTGCAAACCTCTTGGGGGGGGGGGGGGGGTGAAGTATTGAATGGCATGGTCCTTTTGCAGATGTCTTACCAAGGGCTGAGAACTAGGGCCATCTAGTGGATACCAAGGTGCAGATGAGCCTTCCGGTCCTCTTCTACTGCAAGGGTGCGATGCCTCTGGAAGCTGGGGCTGTAGAATTCAATCCTGGCTTGCTTACGGTGACCTCTGGACTCCTCTCCTGGGGGATGCTGGGAGCAGTATGCAGACAAGCCTTCCGGTCTTCTTCTACTGCAAAGGGGACAGGGCCTCTAGAAGCTGGGGCTGTGGAATGCAATCCCTAGATCGCTTATGGTGACCTCTGGACTCCTCTCCCAGGGGATACTGGGAGCAGTATGCAGAGGAGCCTTCTGGTCCTCTTCTACTGAGCTTAACTCAGTTTTTTTCTTTCAGATGGAGGAGGCTGCTTCAAAAACTCCAAACTTTATTAACAAGCAAAACAAATAAAGTCTTTAAAGATTTTTTGGACTCTTTTAAGTCAGTTTTTGAGGATTCCCTGTGAGAGCACATCCCCCTTGTTGCAGTAGATTGGGACATCCCTGTATTTAAGGATGGATATGGGGTAAGGATATCCTGCTTGTGCTATGTCTCCTAACGAGCATACACAATGACAGTGACCTGCTCCAGAGGAAGAATATTTTTGCATTAACTGTGTTGAGCTATCTCCTCTGTTATGAGGCATGGAAGTTTTTACACCCTTTCTGCTTCTTGCTTAATTTTTCCCCTTTGGGTTTCAAGTAATGTTTTTGTCCACTTGGAGCTGACAACCCAAGAGTCAGCATCCTAAACCTATTGAAGAGAGAGTCTTTCCTCCAGAGAGACACAGAGGAATTACCAAGACCATCTAAAGAAAGGGATTCCAATAAAGTGCACTGATGGGAGAGCAAAGAATATACAACATAAAGATAATAAGAACTTTTTTAGTATTAGGGAAAGTCATTTAAGGGTATGAGAAGTGCCCACCTGGAGCTGCCTAAAAAGTGGGGAAATGCATGATACAATATAAAGGGGTGAGAGGTGCCCACCAGGCACTGACCACGGAGTTACAATGATCAAGAGAGAGAGAGAGATAGATAGAGAGAGAAAGTAAGTAAGATACCCTTCAGGTGCTGCATAAAGAGCTAATAGCATTTAAAAAGGATTTCAGGAAAAAGTATTAAATCTGGGACTGTGTGTATATTCTAACCACCTCCAGTGGGAAGAGTCAAATAGAAGTAAATTGGGAAGTAACAGAAGATTAAACTAACTTTAATCTGCATGATTGGAGGAGTTTATGTTGCGCTGGAGGTGGACCCTTGGCCTGGTGCAGGATTGGTACGGCCCTCTGGTCGGACCCAGAGAGCGCCTGCCACCAGGAAGCAGAGCACAGGAGGAGACAGAGGCCAGCTGGAGCTTCGCCAATAGCAACTCGGGTTTCCGCAGGTTGAGCCCTTGGGCACCCGGGCAGCCTGGTGTTAGGTGGGCCTCACAGGGTCTCCCAGAGAGGAAGTGCAGGGGAGTGCCCACCACAAACAAGGGTGCGTGGTCAATGTTCAAGCAAGCAGGTTCAGGTATCACAGGAGGCCAGAAGAGAGTGCCAAGTGGATAGTGAGGATCAAGGCCAGAGTATCAGTCCAGAATGGTCAGCCGAAGCAGGGGTCAGTATCAGTAGTCAGTCCAGGCATAGTCAGGTCAGGCAGAGGTCAGGTTCCAGGCAGTGGTCAGATGAGATCAGTGGACAGGCAGAGGTCAGTTCCAGGCAGCGGTCAGATGAGGTCAGTGGACAGGCAGAGGTTGATTCCAGGCAGAGGTCAGACGAGGTCAATGGACAGGCAGAGGTCGGTTCCAAGCAGCGGTCAGACGTGGTCAAGAGCAAGTATAAATATTATTAACTCATCTGAACAAACTATCAGTTAAGAAACTGGAAACCTCAATTCCTCTGTTGTGTGTTATTTGGCTGCTGAAACTGTATAATTATTGCTGCTGTGCATTAACGATGGAAGCAGGTCATAATTGCAAAAGGAACTTGATATAAGAGCTATTCTTCGTCCCACAAATTGGAACTTGTGGCCTCAGGTTAAAGCTATCCAGCAGGGAGATGGAGTTGATTTGAGACTGAGGGGAGTATGCAGAAAGGGTCCATCTCTATATTTTCTTTCTATGTGCCCCTGGGTGCCAAATAAAAGGATCCACCCTGCCCACGTGTTAAAATGGCATTAGGCAATGCCAGTTTGACATTTTTTCATGTAGGAAATGATAATTGTTAAAATTATTGTTTTGAATGGATTTTCTTAAGGGTCTTTGAGATTTTTTTGGTATGGCATTTTTTATTGTTTCTTTAACTTTCAGCTCAATTGAAATCAGCCTTGACTGGAGTTACAGTTAAATGAGTCTTCATTCATAGTCTAGTTTGACTCTGCTACATGTTTCTTATGCGCAGCTTAAACAGATAGCTTAACTCAGTTTTTTCTTTCAGACGGAGGAGGCTGCTTTAAAAACTCCAAATTTTATTAACAAGCAAAACAAATCAAGTCTTACTGTGCATGAACTGGAGGTAACAGCAACAAGTGCAGTCCAGACCATAGAAATAACAATAGGTAAAATGAAGGATAGGCCAGATTAGCTGTTTTATCACACAAATGTATCCAGAGCTGATCAGGATTGACTGAAAACACAAGGAAAGCATCCAGCATCCTCTGCTTCCTTTAGAGCTAGCTGGACCGAATAGAGCAAAAGCTGTGAACAGGCAGAGTGACCAGCAGGTGGCAGTATAATAGCAAACAAGAAACTAAGCAGAATAAAAGCATGAAAAATAGCATTCGTAACAGAAAGAGAAAGGCTGCTGTGGAAGCTGAACAACAGTGAATAAACAAGAAAACACCTTTGGAGGCTGGACACTCTCTGCCTGGAATCATAAGAGGTTCAGCTTTCCTCCTATGTCTTCTTGATATCTCCTCTGCATTTGACACAGTAAATCATTTCATCTTGCTTTCTAGATTGCACGCCATTGGTATAACCGGATCTGTGCTATCCTGGTTTTCTTCATATCCCAACAATAGGACCCAACAAGTCCATATTGATTTCTCTACCTTTTCCATGACATCCCTTAGCTCTGGGGTACCCAAAGGGTCTGCTCTCTCTGGTGCCTTATTTAACATATATTTAACACCATTATGCTGCACCCTTGCTGGCCTTGGAGTTCATTATAAGATCTATGCTGATGATATCCAATTCTTTCTCCCTCTGAAAGAAACATGGGCCCTTACAGAACCATTCCTTACCCACTGTCTCATGACCATGCAAACATGACTTCATGCAATGAACTAACTCAATATCTCTAAAACAGAAATCATTGTCCTATCACATTTTCCTATTGAAAACACACCCAACAATTTCTTATTTGACACCCATTCCATCACTGTCTCCAAAATGGTATGTAACTTGGGAGTCACCATCGACCATCAACCATCGACCCCTCCATATAAGAAGGAACCATTACCAACTCATCCTTTTACAAATTACATCTACTCTATCATCTTAAGCCCCTTCTTGAACACTCTGATTTCCGAACTGTCCTTCAATCTTTATTATTCTCTGGTATTGATTATTGTAACTCTCTCCTAACAAATCTCCCACTATATGCTATTCATCCACTGCAGCTTATCCAAAACTCAGCAGCAAGACTTTTAATTGGCACTCCCATTCATGAACATATCACTCCTGTTCTTGAAACATTACACTGGCTCCCTATAGCATACTGTATACAATACAAGCTCGCCATAATCATATACTCAACTATTTACAACTTAAACTCCACCTGGATTTCCTTGGTTCTAAAATCCCCACTCCCTCCCGGTCCCTCAGATCGGCAAACCTAATGTTATCAGATGTCCTATCTCCTAAGCTTACCCACCTTGATGAAACCAGAGAATGCGCTGTCGTGCTGGAGTTAACACCTTTGTTTTAATATGTTGTCATTTGATAGGCAATGTTTCCTGACTCAAGAATATGTAATGTGTTGTATTATTTTGTTCTTCAGATCTATGTATGTTCATAATGTACCCCGTCCTGAATGTAGGAAGGGCGGGTAATAAATGCTTTCAAATAAATAAATAAATAGATCTTTTCTTTTAATTAAACACTAACAATATTGGAGTCAGTATAAGGAATCCAAAGAACTTGCGCTGCTCCATGGGTAATGAGATGCACTGCTTCAGTGATGGGTCTAATAAATTTCTTTACAGTCCTTTGTCTGGCAGTTTGTATTTCAACTTTATGGATCTTCCATCTCCATTGGGTATTGTCTTTATGATGAATTTTCCAGGCAGTGCCAGATTCACACCAGTCATTTGGGTAAGAATGGAGGCAGGAATCAGGATAGTTGAAGACTCTGGGTCTGTAGCTATAGGAACTAAGTGTAAAGATTCTGCAAGTCCCCTACTAATACTAGATCAGGAATATATCATTTGGGTTTGGGAGTAGATAGATTGATGCTTTATTGGGTTTGCAACGCCCCCATTTGGAAGCTAGCAAGTGCTACTATCCCAGTGTTATTCTAGAGAGATCAGCATTTTACCCTCGTGGATCCTTTTTGCTTTCAAAGAGGCAGCGTGGTCTCTGCTGTGCTCTCCTTAGTCTACGTCTTAACTTAAAACCTCCATGGAGTTCTTTATTTTGGATGAGAATTTCTTTCCACCCTCTTACTCCATTCTTAGCTATTTGATTAAGTATTTGATTTTGGAGGGCCCATATTTTGGGACTCATTTAAGCTTACTTAATTTTGCTCATCTAACAAATGGGAAAGGTTCCCTTCCAGCAAGAAGAAGCTGAAATCACCAAGATCCAAGGAGAGGATGACTTCCAGCCACCCTGTGAAAGGAGAGAAATGGAGAGGAGATTGACCACTTCAGTGGACTATGAACATCTACTGAAGATTGAGAGATGAGGAGAGGATTGGATCACCCTTGATACTACAAGAAGAGGTAGGAGAGAATAGGTAAACACTTTAAAAGTACAGCTTTGATACTTCAACTACCATGGGAGGGAAGCACAAAAGCTTTGCCCAGGACCCAATGTGAGGGAAGAAATTCAATAATAAAGATAATTGATTTAATTAGAGAAATGTCTATATTTAAAAAATAATGTGAGAAGTCACAAACTTACTAAAAACACTTGTAATGACTTGAATGTGAAGAACACTACTGTAAAGACCTTAACTCATGATTGTATCTTATCAATAAGAGAGAAATATTGGAAATAACCAAACAATGCTCCTTGTGATTTATTGCATAGTGACTGCACTATTTTTTATGCTGTGGTTATCAGTGCTATGTACAAGAACTTAAAAGAGAGAACTTAAGGAGCAATGTGAGGGCCTTGAAAGAGATCTTCCCCTCACACAGAAAACCATGGAAGTAAATCAAATGGAATAAGAACAGTGTCCATCTAAACAGAAATGTGGATATGGCCTGTGGAACTGTTATCTGGGTTCAGCCATCACAGATGTCACATAAGGATCTGGCGCTGATGGATTACAACCATTAGAATGATCAGAATGGTCCTTGAAACCTGATTGAAATGGTATAGTCTTAATGGATTTTTACTTAGAACATTGATAACCAGAGCAGTCAGTTGAGGACAGATCACTGTATTCAGCTCCGGATTTACCAGTTCAAAGCAGGCAGACTTTGTGGCATGGTCAGCAAGTTCAGTTCAGTAAAAATGTAGCACCATTCTTCTGGCCAGGTTGATTTTCTGATGCGTTCAGCGCTGTTGCTTACATATGCATAAAATCTCCTGCTCTGATTGTATATTTTTATTTTTTATTTATTTAAAAGCTTTTATATACTGATGTTCATGTACTGGTACATATCACGTCGGTTTATATAAAACCAAAGTTGGAAATATATATATAATCCCAAACCATTTTACTGTCAGTGTAAAATTTAACAATGTCAGTTTGTAAGTCTATTTCATTTAGCACCAGTTCAGCAATTTGCAGAGCTAACACTGCACCACACAACTCAAGTCTCGGAATAGTGTGGCTAGTTTGTGGAGCTAATTTAATTTTACCAAAGATTAATTCCACATGGGGCTTACCTTCATTGTCTATTGTCTTCAAGTTGGCCACTGCAGCTATGGCTTTTACTAATTGATCTGAAAATACACAGATTTCCCTGAAATGAGCTGTTGAAAGACACAAAGGTTTATGTATGTGGAATCTGGAACTAATAAGGAGTTTATAGGGAGACTCTCCATGCCTCTCCCACTATCCTTTATTGCTTAGGGATATCTGCTTAGGGGCAGCATATATCCCATCCTCAGAAACCTGGTCAAATCAGGATTGTATTTGATTGACGTGTTCAGTTTCAAAGTGTTTCTCTGAATGATGTGCTTCTTACTGGACCAGACTTAACAAATAGCTTTTTAAGAGTCTTGATTCACTTTAGAAAAGAGTCTGTTGCTGTAGTTGCTGACATCCAACAGATGTCTCTGCTGAAAGCTCCCTGTTGGGGCAAAAAATCCAAGTGGATCATGTAGTTTGTTCACCATTGATAGGATCCAATGTCTGATATATGGTTTTTCCTGGATTAACCTGAAAGGTGAATGTATCTTTCTTGAGGTCCCAGCTGAGACCAAGGCGCTGCCTGGATCTTTTTGTTTGTGGCAGTAGGAAGGGTGGAAGGTGAAGACACCATGGGTGAATCTTCTGTTTTGTGCACAGCTACAGTTTTTTTGTGTTACCATATATTTTGGTTGGCCATTCATCCCAGGGGTGGCTTGGGCAGGTCTTAAAACTTGGATCATTTATCATCAATCTTAAGTCCTGGATAAACTTGGAAAAAGCTGCAAAAGGTGGAAAAGCAACATTATTGTTACGAGCGCGCGCGGGTGCGGTCGTCTCGGGCGGGGTGGTGAGCCCTTGGGCCACGGCAGGACCCCAGGAGGAGCCCAAGGCCACACCGTGGGAGGTGAGCTGAGCAGGCATGGTGAGCCAGGCAGGCAGGAACAGAAACAGGGAGTCCGGCCCTCAGCCGGACCTGCATGCCCATGGTAGCCAACACGGGGAAGTTGACTAGTGAACGGTCCTCCGACTGTTCCCGGCCCTTTCGGACCCGCCGCAGGGAACGGCAATGGGCAGCAGGCCGGACAGAGGCGAGGGCAGACAGAGTCCTTAAACAGACGACATCAGACAGGGCAGAAGCAGGCTGAAGCAGACGGAGACATCAGGACAAGGGCTGAAGCGAGACACTAGAAGGATCCAGGCGAGTAGGAACTCCGATGCTGGGATACTCACATCTGAAGCCCCCTCGGCTGGCAGAGGAAGACATCAGGGTACGGGCGGAAGCAGACACTGTAGACAAGGCTGGACGGGAACATTGCACTGTCCATCAGGGCGCCCTACTCAGCCCACCCGTGGGACTGAGTCACGGACCACCCTGTCCCAGACGCGCCCTACACAGCCCTGGGAGGCTGGTCGCGGACCACGCTGAGAAGGAGGGCGCGGGGAAGACCCAGGCGAACAGGACTCCGATGCTGGGAAACTCACATCCGAAGCCCTTACGGCTGGCAGGCACAGGAACAAACATCTAGGCAGGGTCAGAGACAGGCATCAAGGCAGAGACACTGGACATCAGGAACATCAAGCAGAGACAGGACAAGGCGCCATCAAACATGGAGGACCTGGATCGGCTAGGTTACAGGCGACTGTAATGCTCAGATCCAAGGCCCAGACACAGTGAACAGAAAGTCCTTAAATACTGGAGGTAGAAGGCAACTCCCTGGGAGGAGCTTGCCAGGACCGCCCACCGCTGGTCCTATAACTAGGGTAGAGAGCTGCGGGCCAGCCCCTAGGGAAGGGCGTTGCCCAACAGGAAGTCCAAACGCTGAGGCATGCAAGCCACAGGCACAGCTAGGCCTCTCAGGCCCTGGAGCAAGTCCTGGATGATGCGCAGGCGAGGCCCAGGCTTCAAGGCGGCCTCTGGAGGAAGGTAAGAGACCTCCTGCAGCGCAGCAGCAGGGGGGATCGCAACAATTATTGTCTATTTTATATTTTGAACCTTGGGAAACTCATTTTTCTTGCAGGCTATATGGCATTTTCTTTAAGATTGGTTTTACTCCATAGGCAGGGTCTAGAAAGCTCAGGCCTGGAAAATATAGGTCTGCTTTAGCTGCCTTGAGTTCCAGTAGTAGATCTCCAAATGCTTGCAGCTTGTGTACCCCCCCCCCCCTCCTCTTGATGGGGTACATAAAATGATGGGATGAGCTTCCCTGTTGATTTAGGGTCCTCAATCACAGATTAGTTTGGTGGATTCACTATATATGATCATGCAGATGATGAAGTGGACCTGTGTCGTTATAGCATGAATATCCCCAATCACATTTTTCTTTGTCTGGTTTGTGTTGTGGGCTATAAATCAGCTATTAATACCAACTAGGGATGTGAATCGTGTCCTCGATCGTCTTAACGATCGATTTCGGCTGGGAGGGGGAGGGAATCGTATTGTTGCCGTTTGGGGGGGTAAAATATCGTGAAAAATCGTGAAAAATCTAAAAATCTAAAAATCGCAAAACCGGCACATTAAAACCCCCTAAAACCCACCCCCGACCCTTTAAATTAAATCCCCCACCCTCCCGAACCCCCCCCAAATGAGTTAAATAACCTGCGGGTCCAGCGGCGGTCCGGAACGGCAGCGGTCCGGAACGGGCTCCTGCTCCTGAATCTTGTTGTCTTCAGCCGGCGCCATTTTCCAAAATGGCGCCGAAAAATGGCGGCGGCCATAGACGAACACGATTGGACGGCAGGAGGTCCTTCCGGACCCCCGCTGGACTTTTGGCAAGTCTCGTGGGGGTCAGGAGGCCCCCCACAAGCTGGCCAAAATTCCTGGAGGTCCAGCGGGGGTCAGGGAGCGATTTCCCGCCGCGAATTGTTTTCGTACGGAAAATGGCGCCGGCAGGAGATCGACTGCAGGAGGTCGTTCAGCGAGGGTTCCGGCGCCTCGCTGAACGACCTCCTGCAGTCGATCTCCTGCCGGCGCCATTTTCCGTACGAAAACGATTCGCGGCGGGAAATCGCTTCCTGACCCCCGCTGGACCTCCAGGAACTTTTGGCCAGCTTGTGGGGGGCCTCCTGACCCCCACGAGACTTGCCAAAAGTCCAGCGGGGGTCCGGAAGGACCTCCTGCCGTCCAATCGTGTTCGTCTATGGCCGCCGCCATTTTTCGGCGCCATTTTGGAAAATGGCGCCGGCTGAAGACAACAAGATTCAGGAGCAGGAGCCCGTTCCGGACCGCTGCCGTTCCGGACCGCCACTGGACCCGCAGGTTATTTAACTCATTTGGGGGGGGTTTGGGAGGGTGGGGGATTTAATTTAAAGGGTCGGGGGTGGGTTTTAGGGGGTTTTAGTGTGCCGGCTCACGATTCTAACGATTTATAATGATAAATCGTTAGAATCTCTATTGTATTGTGTTCCATAACGGTTTAAGACGATATTAAAATTATCGGACGATAATTTTAATCGTCCTAAAACGATTCACATCCCTAATACCAACAGCTTGCAGAATTATTTTTTTTTATTCAGAAAAGCAAAGTTAATAAGATATCTTATGGAGAGATCAATATAGCATGCAATGACCCGAAACAGCTCTCTCAGATATCATTTGCTGATACAGAGGATTAAATATATCACCACCTTCATCCTACACACCAATGATAATCTAATTATTCAATTAATAAAAACATGTCTTTAAGTGGTTACTACAAGCAAAACATTTGTTTAAGTCAGCGGTGGGCAAGTTCGGTCCTCGAGGGCTGCAAACCAGTCGGGTTTTCAGGATACCCCTAATGAATATGCATGAAATAGATTTGCATACAACTGAGGCAGTGTGTTTGCAGGTCTCTCTCATGCATATTCATTAAGGATATCCTGAAAACCCGACTGGTTTGCAGCCCTTGAGGACCGGAATTGCCCACCCCTGGTTTAAGTGATAGATGCAAATTCCTTTATCTTTAATATGCAAATGTTACCAACCTGAAAGATGCACCTAGAACTAGAATGGACTGCAGACATCACTGCACTCCTGACCTTTATTGCACATCTGCATTCTTTTCAGTACTTTTCCACAGTAAGCTTCTAGTACTAGTCATTTCTTTAAACATCTCTCTCATTCTTTTTGTATGTGGCAAATGATGCATTCAATACTAAGCTAAAATGTAATGCTTTATATATAAGGATAAGGACTTACAATGTGGCTTATTCCCTGGCTGCTCTCTGCTTCTTCACCGCATTAACATATACTTTTTACAAGTACATCGTCATAGATACCTTGCAGGACACCCTAACAGTGGAAGGATTTCCCATCAACTTTTCTTCAGAAAACTCTGTTCCCAGGTATTCCAATAATGCTGGCTAAAGAAAGGAACTGACACTATATTTTAAACACCAGACTTGAACTTTATTCTCTGGATGGGCCAGCCAGCAACTATATACATGGATGTGAAAGAATATTACACATGTAACTGCTGAATGTATCAGAATTGCATGGATCTCACTGCTGGGTAAGTCCATTTATTAACCAGATATTTCTGGAAACATAATAATTACATCCCCTGCTAACACCATTACTATATACCTTTGGACCAAACATGACTGTTAATCCAAACTTTTGACCTGCTGTTAACCCTCTTCAAATCAAACCCTGTGCAAAGAATGGGGTTTACACTTCAGCATATCCATACCAAAATTCATATCTAAAAGGGACCCAATGCAACTCACATTTACGTAAGCTAGTAAAACACGTCCATGGTCTTTGACCTTCTTTGAAGATCTCCACAACACCTTTCCCAAGTGTGGGATCCCCGGACCACTGGACTCTGGGGGGACACTCTATCTTCTGGGGCTTTCGGCAGGCGTAAATCTGCCAACAAAGGTAGGGGGGGGTTTAGATAGGGCCGGGGGGGTGGGTTAGGTAGGGGAAGGGAGGGGAAGGTGAGGGGAGGTGGAAGGAAAGTTCCCTCTGAGGCCGCTCCAATTTCGGAGCGGCCTCAGAGGGAACAGGCAGCGCGCGCTGGGCTGGTGCAAGAACAAAAGTATGCGCGCGCGCGTAAATTTATAAAATCTACCCCTTAGAGAATAACAATATCCTATATCCATCACAACATGGATTTCGCAAAAACTATAGTACAGAAACTCTTCTGCTTGCCCTGACAGATAACATCATGAGAGGTTTTGACAGCGGTAAGCGATACATCTTAATGATGCTTGACCTATCAGTAGCATTTGATATGGTAAATCACAACATCCTACTAAACAGATTAGAAGAAATAGGATTAAGTAACAAAACAATCAAATGGTTCCAATCATACATAGACTATAGATACTACCAAGTACAGATAAAAGACGTAATGTCAAATAAAATAAACCTTAAAACAGGAGTCCCTCAAGGATCAGCCTTATCGGCCACCCTATTTAATGTATACTTACTACCATTATGTCACCTACTAGCTGGTCTAAGCATCTCACACTACATTTATGCTGATGATATTCAAATAATCCTACCAATTGATGGCACAATTGAAAAGACACTGAACATAGCAAACATGTATCTGGATATCATCAGACAATTACTAAACCAGATGGAATTAGTGATTAACATAGAGAAAACAGATAGAGCTAAACTAACCCAAGTAAGGGAAAGAGCACTTTCCTTAGCAGGTCCAATGCTATGGAACTCCATGCCTATTGAGATCTGCTTACAAAGAGACATCAAAACCTTCAGAAAACATTTAAAAACATGGTTATTTAAACAAACGTACAACAAAGAGAAAGGAGAGTAGAACACGGGGAAAAAGGAAAGCGATCTACAGAACACCCAAGCACACTACCCCAATCTACATGGGTATATATTCTATTTTTATTTTTAAATATTTTTGCTCACCAAAGATTAAGTTTATGTAAACTACCTATTTTAAACCTGTTACAAAAAATGGACATTATATAACACATCAAATTGTGAATATTTATAACGATCTATGTTACCGTAAAGTCTTGGCACATGTTTAGTGATAGAATTTATTATCTGTTTCCAATATTGATATTTGTGCCTTATTGTAAACTGTTATGATGGTACCTAACTGAATGACGGTATAGAAAAGTTTTTAAATAAAATAAAATAAATAATGCAACTAAGTAGCAATATTCGGTCTTAGCCGCATAAGTTTACCAGCTTCGTTAGATGGTTATAACTAATCTGGCTAAGTACAAATATATATGCGTATTTTATAGGGATGTGCAGAGGGACTGCATATGTTACATTCGGTATTTGTATTCATGGGGGGGTGGGAGCAGATATGTTGCATTCGGCAAGTGGGGGCTCCAATCCATTCATGCGTTCCATTCTTATTCGTTTCCTGCCTAAAATTTAATTAACTACAACCCCCTACCCTCCTGACCCCCCCCACGACTTACCAAAACACCCTGGTGGTCCAGCAGGGGTCCGGAAGCATCTACTACAATCACGCCGTCGGCTGCCGGTATTCAAAAGGGCGCCAATAGCCTTTGACCTTACTATGTCACAGGGGCTACCAGTGTCATTGGTCAGCCCCTGTCACATGGTAGGAGCAATGGAAGGATGGCGCCATCTTGTGTGGTGTGGGACTAGTGAGAGGGGAAGTGACTGGGGTGACATGTGGGAAAGAGAGGCAGGCTGGTGTGTGTGTGGGGGTGGGTGGGAGTGACTGGGGTAACTGTATGGGGTGACAGGTCACCACACACACACACACACCAAGCTGCCTCTCTCTGTCCCTCCAATCACCACCCCAACCAGACTCTCTCCCACCTGTCAACCCCCCCCCCCCCCCCACCTATCCAAACACACAGACTCACACCCGGGAATTCAAAGTATGCATATCCCAAAATGCCAGGGCTCCTTTCATAAGATACAAAGGGATTGGTGGATTCTAAATATGCATTTGCATTACATGCTTTTGCTGACTAGAACTTGATGCTATTATTATATCATTTGTTTGTTTACACTTGTTACTCCACAAACACCACCTTGAAATCACACATGGTAACACAAACAAGTAACTAAGGAGGCAGCCAATTGGAATGCAGAGCCATACATCTAACTAACAAATTCCTCCCAAACTGACACTTTTTAACTGATTGGTAACATTTTCAGTTAGTGTACACTAAGTTTCGTTAGTGCGTACTAACTCCAAAATTAGGGAAACCCAAAATAAATACCCCTCGGACTGTTTTAAAAATGAAATCAAACAGATAATGACCCGAAATGAAAAATCAATGCACATCCCTACTATTTACCCCTAAAAGTTGACTGTTTGAAATCTGCCCCCACTTTCCCCGGGTAAAAGCATGTACAGGAATCAAGAACATGTGTGCGTTTATCGGGAAAAAGTAGCTGGCAACTACGTGCACAGGTTTGCATTTTTAAAGCAGTGCATAATGTTTTACCATAGAAAAAGAACAGGTAAATCTCATTGGTACTATTTCCCTTGGCAATTTTCAATTGTCAAGGTAAGATATGCTTACTCTTTCACTTTGAAAATTGGAGCAGAGCCTAGGGGTAAAAGTAGTACCAACATACTTCGCACATGTGTAGAAACTTCTGAAAATTGCCCCATCTCTGTACTAAAATGAACATACTGGTTATATGAGGACGAGTTTCAAGGTCCCACTTATGTTGCTTAATGATTTAAGCTTCATTGTTCCCTTAGGAACTGATTCGCCCAAGTTTTGGAGTCTGAAAAATTGCTAGCCATACAATTTCCTTCTACCTTTAAAAAATAATGCCAAAGGGTGTATGTACCTCAGTACTGTTGCATAACTGACATTTATGCAGGGTTTAAGCAATGCATAGGTTGTACGCTGATGCATGTGATACGTGATCAGCATCTCTTTTTCCACTTAGTATAATTTTGTTCCTACTGTCAATCCTAGATGACATCTAACACATCTGGAATAGGGATGGAGAAAACACAAGAAGCATATTTAAAGCATGATGTCAGCATGAAGGAAGGTAATAAAGACCGAAGCAGATGGCCACAAAATTTTCACTTTTTAACAGCATTGTGACACATGTAGCGCCACAACCAAGAACTAGGGATGAAGCTTTCTGGACTATAAAAGATGCAGATGGTGTTCTTTGACATGAAAAATATATTGCATCGTTAAATAGGTCTTTACGTATCTTCTCATTCAACTGCATTGTACCAAATGAATGTTAAAACTAAAAAGTGACAACTGCATCATCATCTCCATCTGCCTGGACAAGCTTTAGGAGGATAAAGAGATTGTTGGATAGAATGATGTAATCTGAATCTACAGGAAAGAGCTGATCCAGGGACTTAAGCTGATAGCTATAGCAGAGCAGAACTAGGATGCTTCCCCTTATTATTCATCCTACAAGAAAGAATATTCAAAGTCTGATGTCACGTCAGTAACTCCCCCCTATTACGAGGCACCAGTAAAAAACAGACTAAGCAACTATGTAGTAAATCTGCCATACCAAAGCAGCACTAATTTCCAGGACTCAAACAGCAAAAACCTCACCTATAAAAAGGCAGCACTGCAAATGTTGCAAGGTGCCTTAGTACACTAATACACCTCCTGCTGGGAGGTACAGATTGGAAAACAGAACAAGCTGGACTGATACCGATACCTACCCACTAGCAACATATTTCACCTCAGTCACACATGCAGAACACAGACAGACCCTCAGCAAATACAGAATAACTGACCACAAATTAGAAAGAGAATTATGCAGGAAATAAAACTGTGCTGGAACTCCCAGGAAGCCAGACTCATTGGAGAAAGAGAAACGGAAATGCATTTCTTCCTGCACTGCACAAAATGCAAATAATAAAAGGTAGCAGAGATGCACATTTCTTAAAAGTAACAATGAAAATCAAAGACTTTCCACAAAAAGAATAAACAGTAAAAACGCCATGCAATCATGGGGGAAACAGAGAAACAGAAACTGTAGCAGCAAAATATATTGTATGCTGTCACCAGGCCAGCCCTAATCTGATGAGAGACAACACTGACCAGCAGCAGACCCCGAGAACTGTCCTTGCTAATGTGCTTTCTGTACTTTAATTGTATTTTCATTGTTATTATCACTCCCTTATTGTTTATCCCTTCATTTTAATTTCTTTAAACATTACTTTGGCAACACATATAAATTAATATGCCAATAAAGCTACCTGAATCTGAATCTGTAGTTGGGACTGGGAAGGATATTTTTCATAGTGGTGCAGAATTGGCTACTCCTTCGTTTTCAGTTTAAACCGATTTTCACCCATAAATTCCTGGATTTTTTTCCAAAAGTGACAATCGGTTTAAACTGATTTTCACCCTAATTTTAGGATGATTAAAAAGCAGCCCCAGAGCTGCAGATGCAGTATTGCAAGGCCTCGAGCAACTGCTGAAAGCTAATGCGGACCAAAGCACCTGCAGCGTTTCAAGCCCTACCCCCCCCACCAGCAAAAGCGCTCGCCCTCCAGTGCCCCCCGATGTGACAAATCTAAGCCACGCCGCCCCTCCCCCCTCCTCCCAGGCAGCCAAAGTGCCTGCTGCTTGGTGCCACCAGCGAAGCATTTGAAGTGGGCCATGCCCACCTGAAGCGTTTCCTAGCAGGCTCCCTGGTCCCACACAAAAGCAGAAATGCAGTGCCGCAGAATGTGGGAGATGTCGAAGGAGAGACGCTGGGAGTCCCCGCTAGTAAGGGCGAATGCTGTTGAGATAGTAGGGAGAGAGAGAGATTCTTTTTGGGGGTTGTGAGAAGAGAAAGGGACAGTGTGAGACAGTGTGAGAATCTGCTTAATATTGTTTTATTGTCCTGGCTTCTGTCCACCAAAATAAACTCCGATATTTATACAGAAAACTAAGTAACGGGTAACATTTTTCGACTGATTGTCTCCTCTTTTTGTTCTTGTCATAATAAACCCTAATACATTACCAGGAAAAATTTAAAACATAAAAAATGAAAATGTAGGTCCCTGCAGATAGATATATATTGATATGTTCACCTTCTGCTGAATTACCACATATAAATAACTGTTAGATTTTCTTTTACCCTAACCAAATATGTAACTGTGTGGAAAGAAAATCATTTGGGAGTGAGAAGAAAGAGAGAAACAAAATATCAGAGCCGATGAAGAGTAATTTCTATTTCTGCCTTCCTTATTAGGCCTGGGGAGTCACAAACCTCTGGCCTAATAATAGCTCAGTAAACAAAGGTAACCTTTGGCCTGATTCCTCCCCTCTAATGATTTCAAAGATCTGTAGGGAACACTGAATCCACAGAAAAAAAAGATGTTATTGATGCATAACTGGAAATGCAGGGATTCTGCAAATGACTGTGCCTTCTCTTGCAATCTGAGACTTTAATGAGATGGATACGCTGATCTTTTCATTAATCCTTCTCACAGATCACATAAGGGATGTAGAGGAGGCTCTCCGGGGAATTAAGAATACAGGAATGTGAGGGGGTGGAGTGCAATAATTCCAAGAGAAAGAGACAGAAAAAAGAGAGCGGATAACAGAGCACAGCATTTTGACTGTTATGACTGACACTCTGATTTGATCTGAATTCTATTAGGAACCTGTATAGTTCAGATTGGGAAAGAATAGAAGATGAATGCCAGGCATTGCCAGCCGGTGTGCAGCTAGGGTCGTTCCTGTCATTGTATGCGTAAAACTAAACCCATTTGGAGATAGCACCCTGAGAGAAAGAAGGAAGGGATGATGTGATGCAGAAAGAACTCCAAACAATGTCTCCAGTGCCTCAGTGGGAAGTTGAAAATAAGCGAAAGAAGGATCATTCATTTTCTTTGCTGGAGGTGGGGAGGCCTTGATTTTGGTGGTGATATAACAGTTTCACAGTTTAATTTATTACCTATGGAAGCCCCCTTTCCCAGGTCACTCCCTGTTTAGGTAAGAGGCTAACTGTGCATACTGCAGAGCAGAGAAAAACTGTCTGCAGCATTCTTTCACTGGGGTACAGCTCAAGCTGTAAGGTGCCCAAGGAGAGCGCACTTAGACACGGAAAGAAAAATCTTCACACCAAATGTGTTGATCCAAAAACAACAGTACTGCAGAGTTAATGAGGTAAAGTGGAGATTCTGTGAGTTAATTTGGAAAGAGAGAATGGAACGTCTATTTATATGGGTGTGCTATAAGGGCCAGGGGTGTGAGGCCAAAAGATTTTCATTTAATTTTCATTTTTTTAATTTTGTTTTGTTTCATCATGTTTTTAAATTTTGTTTTGATTTAGTGAGCACTAAAATTCTTTAGTATGCACTAAATTGCATTTAGTGTGCACCGTTTCTATTTAGTGCCCACTGGGAGCCTAACTTTCAATCCTATCTGCAGTACAGCATTTACATGTGTAAGGGGACACACCACGGAGATTGAGGTTAGTGTTTTATAAACAGTGCAGCTCAGGAAAGGTGGCTGAGGCCAGGTTGAGGCACTCAGAGCTTTGGCTGGAAGAAAGAATTCTTCTGAGGAGAAGTCAATAAATATACCTCATTTTTTATTCCTGAGAGTTCTTCGGATGTGTGTGCCAGAAAGGATTTGTCCTTGTTCCCATAGATACAGAATGGGAGAAAACCTTTAGTAAATGACCGTCTAAGGAAGGATCCCAAAGAAGTTCCTGATTGTCAGAAGAGTCTGCCAGTAGCTTGCCAGAGAGAGAAAGAGGTAAGCTACAAAGCTGCTCTACAGAAAAGGTACCTAGGGAGACCCAAGGGAGAAGAATTCCTGTTCCATAGATGTGACTTGTCAATAAGTATAGCAGACTGCTTTTGAAAGAGACTGAGATTTGTTTTGCTCTTTTTAGACTTTGCTTTGCTGTGTGACTCTCTTAATTGATGTATCATTATTTGGACTGGTTTTGCTCTTGCCATCAGTGCCAATAAGGACTTTTATTTTGTACAACAGTTGCAGTTGCAGTGTGGTGTTGATTTTTACCTTCATTGGACTGATGAGCAGAGGAGCCCCACAGAGGAGAAACCCTAAGTGCTTTGAAAAGAAGACCTTTTTTTCCCTCTGTACAAGCACCCCTGGGAGGTCGTGAGGCTGGGGCTGGGCCTGGTCTGTGAGCCTCCCTGTGAGGCCACCCTGTGCACAGGACTAGATTGGACAGGTTTTCTTTATTTATTATCTGAGTGGTTCTCTTTATGAAACATCGATCATGGAGCCATCTCTCTGCACTCAGACTCAATCTTATATTTTTATTTTAGAGAATTGTTGTAGACCCTAATTTATTTATGAGTGTTTTGTTAGTTCCATCCCACTCTCACTTCCCTGTAAGTCTTCATTCACCCCGTTTTTTGTTTTTTTTTTTCACAGTTGTTTCCATAGAGTTAAAGCTACTTTTTTCTGTGAAGCTAGGTCCAGTTTTTCCACAAAATAGTCAAATGTCTTGTTTACTTCTCTTCAGACAACACAGCTACTAATTAAGCCGCTGCTGTCCCACTGTCCTTACATCCTGTCAGCTCCCATCGCCTCAGGTGCCCACTTAGACTGCAAGTTCTTTGGGCAGGGACTTATCATACCTGAATACTCCTCACCATTGTACAAGTCTGTGTACATCCGAGAGTGCCATAAAAATAAATATTATTATTGTGTACAAAAATCCCTTTTCAGCTCCACAATCCAGTTTTTGCCCCACTGTGTGACAGCAATCTCTAACAGCTTTTCACACACGTTTTTTTTATTACACAGAAAACACACGAGTTGCTCATTCACGCTTCTCTTTTAGTATTTTATTTCATTTCTCACTTATTTTCCAGTTGTATGTTTTCTTTTCGCCGGTGTTTCTCCTATTTTGAGAACCACAGACAGTTTTCTTGCTGTCTCTTCACACCCACAGAGCAGCAGCGGCCTCTGTCCCGCTGACCCACTTCCTGCCAACCTGTCTCCTCCGGGGACAGCGGGCAGCTCTCTCTTTTAAGCCGCTCCTTCCCCTGCCCTATCCGTTTTCCCGCCTGCCGCTTTCTCTCACATGGGTGGGCCCTGGCTGAGGGACAGCACTTCCCCTGCCACTGCCTTCATGGACAGGGCCTCACAGCCCCTCAACCTCCTTCTCCATCTGTCTTTTCTCTGTCCCAGTTTTCAAGGCTTCACCCATACACACAGGTGAATCAGCCTTTTCGATGCACTCTTCCCTGCTGCATTGCCTCAGCTGTCTCTCTCTCTCTCTCTCTCTTTCCCTCTCTCAGCCCCTCGCTCTGTTCTCAACCCCCCCCAAAGCTTCTATGTTGCTTAGCAACGCAGAGAGATCTGCATTCCTTTTTTTTTTTTTTTTTCTTTTATCCATGGAGGCTGCAGGAAACATTCAGTCCCCTTGAGGGGGAAAGTACCACTGACAGCCGATGAGTAAGTAAATCAAATCTTTATCCCCCCCCCCCCCCCCCCTCGTCCCCTTGTTACCGGTAAACTGGGGTAACAGTTCCAGTAATAGTTCTCGGCACCCTCTCTTGCGCATCGCGAATTGGACGAGGTACTGGAGCTAAAGTACCATTGAGCCGGTAGCGGAACGCTCACCTCTACAGGCCTGCACCGCTGCTGGAACGCGTTCAAGGCCTCTTCTCGGCGCCTTGCTTCACAGGCTCATTGACTGCACCATCTTGCTCCAGAATGGGACTAGCATGCATCCACAGAGGCCTCTGGCAGTCAGTCGACACTTCCGGTTTTTTTCTCTAGCCAGTCAAGTTGATGATGGTGTCAGACACAGATGCACTTGACGTAAATCCCTTTTACATGGGAGTCAAGCACAAAAAACTTTTTAAAAGTCAGAAAAAATGTTGCGTTTTTAGAAAAACACTCAAAATGTTTTCTGAAATACTCTTAAATTCCTTAGGGGTCCCTGTTGGTTGGGTGCCAAAATGTAAGATCTCTTTTCCAGGGCACTCCCTATTTAGGGAAGGGGCTCCCTGCAGAGTAGAGAAAAACTGGCTGCAGTCCTGGAGCAGCATTCTTCCAGCAGGGGACAGCCAGGGGCGGATTGGCCTTTCGGGGGATCGGGCATCCCCCGGTGGGCCGGTCGCGCTAGTCACGTGGTCTGCCGAGCGCGGCCGTGACAGAGCCGCGCTCGGCAGACCACGTGGAATCTCCTGGGCCGGCCTGGGCGGCGAATCCCCGGGCCGGTCTTCATCGGGAATCCGCCACTGGGGACAGCTCATGCTATAAAGCCTAAGGGGATCACACACAATCACCAAAAGAAAATCATCACACCAAATGTGTTGTTCTAAAACCAAAACTTTACTGAAAAACATTACAACGTAGAAAGAAAACAAAAATAGTCAGTTTCAGGCTTTTGGAAAAGGTGAAAAGTTGAAGAAACCTCTCCAGAGAGCAGGCCAGTACCTTTGCTGCCCCTCTCCATTCCTCTAGGTCAGTGGCTACCAACCCTGTCCTGGGGACCCCCCAGGCAGTCAGGTTTTCAGGATATCCACAATGAATATTCATGAGCATGGCTCTCATGCATATTCATTGTGGATATCCTGAAAACCTGACTGCCTGGGGGGTCCCCAGGACAGGATTGGGAACCACGGCTCTAGGATGTTGAATCCCTGCTAGTATCTGATGAAGTCGGCTAAATATATTTTGCGAAAAGGAGGGGCTGGACTATGTCAATCCCTCACTATTATCTATACTCCCCTTACTATACCTACTGCTGGAAATCTCCATATTAGCTTACGATATTTAATTGTGTTATTCAAATTTATGCTGTTAGGAGTTGGTACACTTCACTTTTTGAAGAAATATATTAGCCTTATTCTATTAGTTTTAAGCTAATTTTATTTTAATTGTGTTTTAAAAGTATATGTTATATGATTATATGATACAGAATTATAATTGTATTTGTAACATCTGCTCCAACTTCTGGCTGGGCACTGAGGCTCACTGTGGAGGTCATGGACAAGAACAGGCCCCATGCCTCTCAGAAAAGGAAATGAGTCATTCTTTCAAGGCCCTTGGGAGTTTTTCCTCCCCTGGGACTCTTTTGCAAACCAGTCTACTCAGAATAGAACACCGTAGATGTCCAAAAGTCCATTAGCAATAAAAATAAACTCAGTCTCAAACCGTAGCAAGGGTTGCACACCCTAGGAAGATAAGCTGTCTGGATCAAGAACCCTCCTTTCTGAGCTCTTCCCTGGTATGTGTTTCATTGGATGCAGCTTCTCCTTTATCACTCAATTTCTCTTAAATTCTCATAAATAGATGAGCCTCAATCTGAATCCTGCGTGCGCATGTTATAAAATTGGGCATACATGTGTGCGTGCCGGGTAGCACTCGCACATGTACGCCCACGCACAGATTTGAACATCTACCCCTATGGGTGCAGTGGGTGCTTGAGTACCTCTAATACTGAGTAAACTCCTTCACTGTGTCCAAGGAAGAGAAATTAAATTGAATTTGGCACCCCTAATCACTTTGAAAAGTTGGCTCCTATGCTTCTTAGGACCTTCCCTTTTTAAATAGTTTCTCCTCTAATTCACATAAAAGGGAAAATCCTTTGAAGCAATCCTTTTGACATGCAACTTCAGGAAACTTTGAAATTCTCAACACAACTCTCAGGAATCACTCTGAGACCCCAAAACAAAATCTCCCCAATCCTGAAGGCCTGAACACTCCAACCTTGAGCCCCAGCTATCTTCCCAGTATAAGATGCACATTTTAGCATCTCTCTCTTGAGAGAGCCACCCATCCACCATGACATTTCCCTGGGAATAAAAGACCTACAGAGCTTCTCTCTTGAAAACAGGCTTCCTGAAGAACAATGTACTCACATGGGCACAGGAGTTTTGTTAAACTTCTGATACCTCCCATTGAGGAGTGTCCCCTACCCACCAATCCTCCTTTGTATGTTACTCCTTGCTTAATGAGTCTAGTGAGATACTGATGCACTCTAGTAAAGGGAAAATCTGGTAACTCCTTAAATATTATTTATTATGGTAATGCTTTTGTAATATTGTAATCCGCTTTGGGGCACTCCAATATAGTTATGTAGAATAATAAATAAATAACAGCTTTAGAAATGCTATAAATAAAAAAAATCTCATAGCACGGTGCATTAAAAAGGTTAAAATAATGATATAAAATAAAGATTATCAAGACATATTAAACAAATCATTCTGTGTCGTTCCCTCCCCCCCCCCCCCCCCTTGGTCTAGACTATGAATTACCCCTATGCTTGGGGTGGGGAGTACCACATGAGACCCTAGCGCCTCCTTGCTAATGCGACCCCCATGGTTACCAGCGGTCTGCCGGTTATGAACCCCATCGGCGTAGGTTTTCATAACGCAGCCGGCCGGCTATGAAAACTGACGCCGAGCATATTGGCGTTGGTCTTCAATGCGGCCGGCTGAGTTTTGGTTTTTTTTAAAACTTTTAAAAGAAGAACAGAAAAGCAGTTTTTTCTGCTTTTCCTTACTTCTTTTCAATGCGCTCAGCTATTAACGCCTGCATTTGGAATGAATGAGTAATAGCCTTGCATGTGGAGAGCTATATCCCATTCACTCCGCATTGCACGTGCGTTAAATAGGCGCTAATCCCCGTATTGCATTAGGGGGTGGATTAGCGCCTATTTAACCCGCGCGTCCGACTGCAGCTGAGCGCACTGTATTGCATCGGCCCCAGAGAGAGCCAGCCAGTTTGTGCCTTTTCTTCTCAAAGAATGCTGGGCAACCACTTAAGGAAGAAAAGACACAAACAGAAACCAATGGCAATACAGTAAAGCACAATTTATTAGCATAGCAGAAAAAATAAAGAAATTAGCTTTCTATAGATTATGCACAAAAAAACCACATACCCCACCCTCTTTCTCAGTTTTGAAATCAGGCAAATTAAAAATGTGTTCCAAACATATCATCTGAACTCTGGCTAGAATATTAGCAAATGATTGATTGATTGATTGATTTATTTATTTATTTATTTATTTATTTATTTATTTATTTAAAAGTTTTATATACCGCACAATGGGGCGGATTTTAAGAGCCCTGCTCGCGTAAATCCGCCCGGATTTACGCGACCAGGGCCTTGCGCGCCAGCGCGCCTATTTTCCATAGGCCTGCCGGCGCGCACAGAGCCCCGGGACTCGCGTAAGTCCCGGGGTTTTTCGAGGGGGGCGTGTCGGGGGCGGGGCCGATCGGCGCAGCGTTTTGAGGGCGGGACGTGGCATTTCGGGGGCGGGCCCGGGGGCATGGTTTCGGCCCGGGGGCATGGCCGCGCCCTCCGGAACCGCCCCCAGGTCGCGTCTCGGCGCGCTAACAGCCCACTGGCATGCGGGGATTTACTTCTCCCTCCGGGAGGCGTAAATCCCCGGACAAAGGTAGGGGGGGGTTTAGATAGGGCCGGAGGGGTGGGTTAGATAGAGGAAGGGAGGGGAAGGTGAGGGGAGGGCGAAAGCGAGTTCCCTCCGAGGCCGCTCCGATTTTGGAGCGACCTCGGAGGGAACGGAGGCAGGCTGCGCGGCTCGGCGCGCACCGGCTGCACAAAATCGGCAGCCTTGCGCGCGCCGATCCTGGATTTTAGCAGATACGCGTGGCTACGCGCGTATCTACTAAAATCCAGCGTACTTTTGTTTGCGCCTGGTGCGCCAACAAAAGTACGCGAAGGCGCACTTTTTTAAAATCTACCCCAATGGGTAGGGGACTATCCGTCTAGGCGGTTTACATATTTACACATACATAAATAAGCAATACATAAAATACAAGCAAGTTAAAATTTTCAAAATTTTATTTCAACCTTAAATGATTGTTGAATATTTAGATGAATTTCTCTGCTGTCTAGTTTCAGGGTTTCTGGGGAATCTGCTATGATTTCCTGTGTTTCACAGGTGTCTGGCATTTAACTTGCTTCATGGAGAAGTCAGGAAAACCTCAGCAAAATCAAATAAACAATCCCTCTTTATTCTGAATAAAATTGTGACAAGGCTTCTATTTTCCTTAAAACTAAGTTTGCCTAACACACATAAAATACAGGCACTATATTAATACTATTTACCTAAGTTGTAATAAAAGAAAATAAGGAAATATTAAAAAATGACCTTAGTTTTCATTGCTACAAAATAACAAAAAAATTATCCATCTTATTACTACTTGATAAATAATTTTCTTCAGTGCAATTAAATAAAGAAAACTTCCAGCTACCAGAAACTGTCTTTATTCTTTGTGCTCGGCAGCAAGATGGAGTCTACAATTAAAGTCTCCTCTCAGGATTACATCCTTGTATCTCTCCCTTTCTCTGTTTGTCTCAAAGGCAGAGTCATCCTTTTTATACATAATTAAGAATTCAGTCCCTTGTCCTTTATTGGCTATTGTAATGAATACATAATGCATCACTTACCTAAAATCTGATGCATAGGTATCTCATTTGTCCATTTAAATTTACCAATATCCCATAAATTAGCAAAGAATAGTTAGTTATTTTATCCCCTCTCCCCTTCACTGGGCTTCCCTCATGGGGGTATTGTATTGTTTCAAATAGTACAGCACTGGTTCCCAGCCAAAAGACTCCCTGTTATGACGAAAGGATTTCCCAAGAACTTCAAAAGGATGTGAGGGCCATCAAATAATCTACTATTACCAGGAGTTAATAGCTTCCTTTCTCTTTCAAAAGGAACATTTGATATCCTACCATTTGATATTTCCTGACTTCAAAAGGAATAGACAGGGCTATCTCCTTTGTTACTTAAATTACCTTAACTGGGCAGGAAAAAACAATTTAATAAGCCACTGGTTTACATAATACAATTAATCATATTAGTATGCATTGTGCATGCAATACACCATTTGTCTCTAAAATACTATTCAAAGAAGTTTAGAAGCAATCTGGAATGTTAGAACAATTGCATTTGAAGATTCTGCAACTACTCTACATCACAACCAAAACCCTTTTGGAAGACCAGATCTCAATTATTTTTTTATTGAATTGGCTTGCATTCTTTGTTGTCCTAGTGTCTATTGGAAGGGTATTCCATAATTCAGGTAAATGGGACAAATAAGTTTGTTGCATGGCAAATGCTAGGCAAGCTATCCTTAATGATGACACTATAAGAAGTGCTGCTTGAAAGAATCTAAACTGCGGAACAGGGATATATGGAGTCAATACTGTTGTAATATGATGGGCTATTTTATGAAAGGCTGTAAATGCAAGCAATAAATTCTTGAAATTAATGCACCAAAAAAATAGGCAGTCAGAGTAAGTTAAATAAAACAGACCAATGTGATCTCTGATATCTGTTTCCAAAAGAACTCTAGCAGCCTTAAGGGTAGATTTTCAAAGGGTTACGCACGTAATATACGCGCGTAACCCTTTAAACCCCCCCCTGCACGCGCCAAGCCTATTTTGCGTAGGCTAGGCGGCGCGCGCAAGCCCCGGGACGCGTGTATGTCCCGGGGCTTTGAAAAAGGGGCAGGAAGGGGGCAGGGCAGGAGGCGTGTCAGCGGTCCGGGGTGAGGCGGCGCTCTGGGGGTGGTCCCGAGTCCTCCGGCACAGCGGCCATGCCGGGGGATGGTGCACCGGCAGCTGGCTGGCGCGCGCAATTTACGCCTGCCTCGAGCAGGCGTAACTTAGACAACAAAGGTAGGGGGGGGATGGGTTAAATAGGGGAAGGGAGGGGAAGGTGAGAGGGAGCGAAAGGAAAGTTCCCTCCGAGGCCGCTCCTCGATTTCGGAGCGGCCTCGGAGGGAACGGGGAAAGCCATCAGGCCTCCCCTAGGGCTCAGCATGCACAAGTGTGCAACCCCTTGCACACGCCGACCCTGGATTTTATAACATGCGCGCAGTAGCGCGCGCATGTTATAAAATCAGGTGTACATTTGTGCGCGCCGGGTAGCGCGCACAAATGTACCCCGCGCGTGCTCCTTTAAAAATCTGCCCCTTAGTGTAGGGCCTAGGCCATGGTCACTACACCCTCCTGGAATCTAGACCTATGCAAGGCCAAGGCTTCATCCTCCTCTAGACCAGGTAAGTGGGATCCAGGAAGGATACTGGCCTCATTTCATGTTTTAAGTCCATTTTGGGGGGTTTAAAAAAGAATGTTTATTTTGTTTCTGTAAACTTAAGAAAATGAGATAAACATTAAATGAAGCTTAATTAGTGGAAACCCCTACCTCCCATAATGAAATTAAAATTAAAAAAAATTTTCCCAGCACATCCCTACTGTTTTTATCATCTGAAGAAGGAGAACTGTGAGTAGAACCTTTGTAATACACCTGAAAACCTCTATCCCGGGAGAGAGATACCTTTGGGAACTGAACAAAGACTGAGAGCTTATATTTTTGCATACCTGTATTTGCTAGAAAGGGATTTTTCCACCCATCTAAGATACCTCCGCCCACCTGGGAAGCCTTGCTTTTCTATGCTCTAGAGTGTACGAGTTTTCCCTGGCTCAGATACAGAGAGAGACCATTGCGCAGAACTGCAACTTCCTCATGCACATAAAATAAGAGTGTCTGATATTGGGGATTGGTGGTCCTGGCACCAGCCTCTGTGGGTTCAAATCTCCCAATTTGGCTGAGTAGATGGTGACTGTGCAATTTTGCCAATTAATTTCTACAGTAAAGAATTCATTTGGACACGCAACCTGAGCCTCCTGAGTATTTTGTTCCCATTCATATCTCTTAATGGTGAAAGTGACTTGGTACCTCCCCAGGACAGTAAACTAAGAGTCACCCTTGCCACTTTGGGCCTTGGAGGATTTATTTCCACCCCACCCCCCACACATTCTAGATCAAAGCCTTGTCCCCGGACTCCTAGATTGTATTGAGTGGAAGAGAAATTGAGAACTGAACTGGCCCACTTGTGCCCAAAACCGGAAC
Source organism: Rhinatrema bivittatum (assembly GCF_901001135.1). Lineage (NCBI taxonomy): Eukaryota > Metazoa > Chordata > Amphibia > Gymnophiona > Rhinatrematidae > Rhinatrema > Rhinatrema bivittatum. The sequence continues at coordinate 196,420,530 of NC_042615.1, forward strand.
AGGGATTAAACATAGTATAGTCTTGTTTATCTAAACTGCTTCACAGACACAGAATCTGCTTGGATAACTGCAAGTTTAGATAGTCAGGATTTAATAATAGGAAATATTCAGGCAGTTCATTAAAAAAGGATTTTCGCGTGTTGTGTTTTTAGAAACTTGAGATCTATTTGTTGTTACCTTGAAAAATGGCATATTTCTGTATATCAGGTTGTATTCTGTTGCAAAGATTAACAAAATGTGCCACAATGCTCGAGTACCTGACTAACATCTATTCTGTGATCGCATAGTGCTGTTCTATGATTAATATTCTGTAAGGGGTTTTTTTGGCTGTGCATGCAGGTTGAATGGCTCAAACAGTGTTCTAAGTTTCTGAAGGACAGAAGGCTTTGTTGCCCATGAAGTTTATAAGATTTAATACTTACGATGGTAAGAAGTTCAAGGTAGTACCTCACAGGCTTAGAAGAAGTTATTATTTTTTGTGACTGATCAGCCAGCAGTGAAATTGCTTATGAATCCTCTGTAGGCTGAATGTGAAGATCCTATCTGTAAGGCATCAGAAGCTCTTGGCACAAACTGGCAGAGATTACCTTGCAGTATTTCCAATGATAGACATAGTGGCTGGCAATAACATACTTCTATAATGATGGACACTGGTTTGCATTATTAATGTGGAGGTGAAAACGGAAGAATCAGTAAAAAGCAATTTGGTTAAATCTGAGTAAAAAGGTAAAGGTTTGACATTTTGTACATAAGTAGTGCATTTAGATTTAGTATTCAGCTGTGAGTGTTGAGTCGAGATGTGGACCCTTGGCCGAGATGAGGTTGGTGCTGCCTATGGGGGTGCCCTATAGGCCCTCGCCATTGGTAGGCAGATGCAGGTGGTGGAGACCCAACAGGACTTTCACCTTTACCAGCCCTCGTTCCCTGCAGGTTGAGCCCTTGGGTACCAGGGCCGGCAGGACTTAGGAGCGGGTCTCTTGTGAGCTGGTCTGGAGGTGAGAGGCGTAGGCAGGTTAGACGGTCTGGAGGTCAGGGTTGGCAGCAGGAATGGAATCCTAGGACAGGCCAGAGATCGAGGCAGGCGGTGGTCAGCAGAACGATGAACAGGCAGGCGGTTGGGGCAGGGAGCAGGTGAGAGCAGAATTCAAAAACAAGCTGAGTCGAAACCAGAGAAGCAAGCCGAAGGTTGGAGGGAGCAGGAACACACAAAGACGGAGCTGGGAGACATGGAGGCAGGCACGAAGACATGGAGGCTGGAACTGAAGACACAGAGGTAGGAGCTGAAGACATGGGGGCTGGAGCTGAAGACACGGAGGCTGGAGCTGAAGACATGGAGGCAGGAACCGAAGAGCAACTAGAGACTCCGGAGAGCGAGACCTGTTGCTGAGGCATCGATAGGCCAGCAGGGACTGCCTTATATTTATTTATTTATTTATTTATTTATTAAACATGTTTTGTATACCATCGTTCGGTTTCGCCATCATAACGGTTTACAGTAATAATGTATGAGTACAAAGTAACATTAGGGTTTTACATAGAGTAAAATAGTTGAACAAGTTAGGTAACATTGGTGGAATTAACAGGAAGGGTGATAGTTATTATATATTGGAAAAGTTCTTGATCAACAAATCGTGGGTTTCGTGGTTGTGTTTAGATTTCATGGGTTGGTGTTGTATTGGTTGGGAGTCTGTTGGTGTTGATGACTGAGTACATCTGAGTAGGCTCTGGTAAATAGCCAGGTTTTTAACTCTTTTTTGAAAGTTTTGATGTTGGATTGAATTCTTAGATTGCAAGGTAAAACGTTCCTAGAGAGGGGTTGGCGATAGATATAGCTCTCTCACGGGTTGCTAATAGATGCATGGTTTTTTTTTCCGGGTTCCGCAGAAGATCATTTCCGGCACGGCTCCTTTAAGGAGGAGGAGGAGACGCGCGTGCATGCGCCTAGAATCAGACGCAGCTCACTGCACTGCGACGGCGGGGCCGACCCTTTTGCCACGCCGAAGAGGAGCAGGCCGCAAGACCACGGAGAGGCGGCGGCAACCTGGGGCCGCCCGGGGGGTGAGTGTGGTCGGCCGTGGTGCCCCGCAGCCAGCCACCGTAACAGTGAGTAAATTTTGAACCTCTTCAGGATAAAAACTCACAAATCAAAATATTATAAGGATAATCTTGATTTATAATAATATTTAAATAATACTGTCACAGCTTCTCTCTCTCTGATTATTCTCAAAGCAACACTTGTGTGAGGCTCTGGCTCATCCCTAGGATAGTTCTCTGTATTTACCAATACAAGGCAATCTGAATTTTGTTCCCAAGATCTCAGTAAAAGATAGTTAATGGATGGGTCTCTAAAGAGTTTACCTAACTCCGACATATGCTTGGTGCAGAAGGTTTGCTGTTATCTTTTAATAAGAGATGTAATTCATTTTATTTTATTGGTTCATGCTTCGGATCGGGTCCCCGGTGGGTAATTTTGTTTTTCCCGCAGTTCGTTTTTTTTTTTCTTGTTTCCCAAATTTCATATTAGTGTGTACTAACAGGACTTTAGTGCACAGTAACTAGATGATAGTGCACATTAAGCCCCATTAGGGTGCACTAACCAGTTTTCTAATTTCGAAGTTAGTGCACCCTAATGGGGCTTAGAGCACACTAACTCTAATGTTAGTGCACATTACGTCCCGTTAGCGCACACTACCTAGTTTTCTAATTCCAGAGTTAGTGTGCCCTAATTGGACTTAGGATACACTAACTAGTTGTTAACATGCACTAACTAAAGTAGCCGCGGAGTTCCCTCCGCGGCCGCTCCAATTTCGGAGCGGCCGCGGAGGGAACTTTCCTTCACCCTCCCCCCACCTTCCCCTCCCTTCCCCTACCTAACCCACCCCCGGCCCTATCTAAACCCCCCCCCTACCTTTGTCGGTCCCGGGGGCTGGTCCGGAGGCCTCGACCACGCCCCCGGGCTGGCGCCACGCCCCCGGGCCCGCCCCCAAAATGCCGCGGCACGCCCCCGAAACGCTGCGTCGTTTCGGGAACGCCCCCGGACACGCCCCCTCCTGCCCCTTTTCGAAAGCCCCGGGACTTACGCGCGTCCCGAGGCTTTACGCGTGCCGGCGGCCTATGCAAAATAGGCGCGCCGGCGCGCGCAGGCCTTTTAAAATCCACCCCTAAGCCTACAACTTAACTTAGTGCTCACCAACGGGACTTAGTATGCACTAACTACATATTAGTGCGCAGTAAGGCGAAAAATGAATTTTTCCGAAATTTCAGAAAAATTCCTTTCATATTTCGGTACTCCCAAACCATGACGAATTAGACAATTTCATTGGAATTGTCTAATTCATTTAAAACAAATGCACATCTCTATTTTCAATGACCTTAAGCAATCTTTTGGGTTTACCACTAAAGACTACTTTGCTTATTTGCAATTCAGACATTTAGTCAAGAGTTTAAACTCATCCAGTCTCTCAGATGCATTCTATGAAAGATTAGAGGGGTTATTTAGAAGTGAAGAGTTTGAGAGGTTGACAATTTCTAGATTATATAAATTTTTGTTTTTGATTCATCTAAAGCAGGATTATAACTCCCTGCTTGACAAATTGAAGAGAAACTTGCCTCTTACTTTTACAAGTCAGTTTTGAACACAACTTTGTTCATATTGTAAATGTTGATTTGCATGAGACACAATACAAGTTCTTAAAATAGCCCTATATTTCTCCTATATAGGCATTCCTTTCTATATTTGTAAATACTGATCAATGCCAGAAGTGTCAGGTAGCCCGAGGAGCTTTGGGGTACAGTTTCTGGACCTGCGAGGAAATAAGTAAATTGTGGGGTGGAATTCATACATTTTTGGAATTAATCACAGGACAAGCTATTGTTTTTTTTTCCAACAAATAGGGATGTGAATCGTTTTTTGACGATTTAAAATATCGTCCTATATATTTTAAATCGTCAAAAATCGTTAGGGCCACGATACAATACCAATTCCCCCGATTTATCGTTAAAAAATCGTAAATCGGGGGAAGGGGGAGGGCAGGAAAACCGGCACACTAAAACCCCCTAAAACCCACCCCCGACCCTTTAAATTAAATCCCCCCCCCCCCCGAACCCCCCCCCCCCCAATGCTTTAAATAACCTGGGGATCCAGCGGTGGTCCAGAACGGCGGCGGTCCGGAACGGCCCCCTCAATTGAATCCTGTTGTTTTCAGCCAGCGCCATTTTGCAAAATGGCCACCGCAAAATGGCGGCGGCCATAGACAAAAACGATTCGACGCAGGAGGTCGTTCTGGACCCCCGCTGGACTTTTGGCAAGTCTTGTGGGGGTCAGGAGGCCCCCCCAAGCTGGCCAAAAGTTCCTGGGAGTCCAGCGGGGTTCAGGAAGCGATTTCTTGCCGCAAATCGTTTTCCGTACGGAAAATGGCGCCGGCAGGAGATCGACTGCAGGAGGTTGTTCAGCGGGGGTTCCGGACCGCCGCTGAACGACCTCCTGTAGTCGATCTCCTGCCGGCGCCATTTTCCGTACGGAAAACGATTCGCGGCAAGAAATCGCTTCCTGAACCCCGCTGGACTCCCAGGAACTTTTGGCCAGCTTTGGGGGGCCTCCTGACCCCCACAAGACTTGCCAAAAGTCCAGCGGGGGTCCGGAACGACCTCCTGCGTCGAATCGTTTTTGTCTATGGCCGCCGCCATTTTGCGGCGGCCATTTTGCAAAATGGCGCCGGCTGAAGACAACAGGATTCAATTGAGGGGGCCGTTCCGGACCGCCGCCGTTCTGGACCACCGCTGGATCCCCAAGTTATTTAAAGCATTTGGGGGGGGGGGTTCGGGAGGGTGGGGGATTTAATTTAAAGGGTCGGGGGTGGGTTTTAGGGGGTTTTAGTGTGTCGGCTCACGATTTTAACGATTTTCACGATAGTTTACACACCCAAACGGCAACAATACGATTCCCTCCCCCTCCCAGCCGAAATCGATCGTTAAGACGATCGAGGACACGATTCACATCTCTACCAACAAATGTGTTCTATTTGATGAACCTTTGGTGCTTCAAGTACAGAACAAGTGTACCCAACTGCTTGTATGCAAAGCTTGACTTTTAGGGAAGAAGAGCATTTTCACCATGTGGAAGTCTAAACATGCTCCATCCTTTTGGATGTTGTTGAGCTGGTGGTGGACCCTTGGCCTGAGTGGGGTTGATGCTACCCGCAGTGCAAGCCCTACGGGTCCCCACCATCGGGAGGCAGAGCAGGCTAGGAGACACGGGCCGACTGAAGCTTTGCCAATACCAGCCCTTGTTCCCCGCAGGTTGAGCCCTTGGGTGTCGGGGCCGGTTGGTCTTAGGCGGGCCTCCGTATGATGACTCTCAAATGGTGGTAACAATGGTACGCCAGGGACCAGCAGAGGAATCAGAGGACCGAGGATGGTCCGGACGAGGCAGGGTCCCAAAGACCCGGACACAGACAGGAACAGGGTAGGACAGGAAGCTGAAGCCTGAGAGGTCAAGTCCATAGGATACTGAAGAGAAGATGAAGGCAAGCTGGAGTCAAGGCAGGCAGCAAGCAGGCAATGTACCAGGAAGCAGAGCAAGGGTCAGAGTCAGAAGATCAGTCCAAGCGTAGTCCAACGAAGCAGGGATCAATACCAGAGGATCAGTCCAAGTATAGTCCAATGAAGTAGGGGTCAATACCAGAGGACCAGTCCAAGTGTAGTCCAATGAAGTAGGGGTCAATACCAGAGGATCAGTCCAAGCATAGTCCAACGAAGCAGGGGTCAATCCCAGAGGATCAGTCCAAGCATAGTCCAACAAAGCAGGGTTTGCGCCAGAGGATCAATCCAAGCGTAGTCCAATAAAGCAGAGGTCAAGACCAGAGAATCAGTCCAAGGGGACAAGGAGGAGACAAAGGAGCAAACAGGAACAGGAACAGGAACCAGGAACAATGACAGGAACAGGAGCCAGGAACGAGGGGCAACGAGCACATGAGCAATCGTGGAAACCTGTTGCCAAGGCAGGGAACAAGTGGCTGGGCCCTGCCTTATATACAAAGGCCCAGTGATGTCATCATCTGGGGCAACAGGCAATTTTCCCGCCACAGCCCCTTTAAGAGTGCGAGAGTTGCGTGCGCGCATCTCAGCCAGGGCCCAGAGGAAGCAGGATGGCGGTGTCACTCCATGGCCCATGTGGGGAGGCCCGCCGTGCACAGGGAGGAACCACAGAGGAGTCAGAAGCAGCAGAGGAGGCTGCAGGCGCTCGGGGATGATGGCGGCTGCCCACTACCACGTGAAGGTGAACCAGGGTTTACAAATGGATTCCTGGAGTGAGTAGGCCTGAACACGGGCCTACCGCAGCCAGGACATGTAACAGTACCCCCCCTTTATGCCCTCCTCTTGGGCATGGTTGAACTGGAGGAGGAGTCCCTTGTCCAGGATGTTATTTGCTAGTTCCCAGGAGTTTTCCTCTGGACCATAGGCTTCCCATGAGAAAAGGTACTCCCAACGGTGACCTCTTCTCTGAACATCAAGTACTTCTTGGACCCGATAGGTGGTATCGGTCTCAGTAGAAACTTGGGATGGCGCAGGAGCAAAGATCCGTGGAAAGTGTTTTGTATACCCAAGGTGAGTTGTAACCAGAGTTGGTACGTAACTGGTCCAATATGCCGGGTCACTGGAAAAGGACCAATGTACCTGGGTGCAAACCTCTGAGAAGGTATCTTCAGCCGGATGCAATGGGTGCTCAACCAGACCTTTTGGCCTGGCTGGAACTCTGGAGCTGTACGATGGTGTGAATCAGCAGATTTCTTTGTTCATACAGCGGCCAGACGAAAGCGTTTATTCGTCTGAGTCCAAAGAGTATGTAGAGCATTGGCTATGGCCTGGGCTGTGAAGGCACCGACAGTGGAACTGGTAAAGTGAGCCAAGGTAGTCTGCTGTATACTATAGAAAATGCAGAGACTCTGGTGGCTGCTGCAACATGGGAGTTGTGAGAAAAGTCTGCCCATGGTAAGAGCTCCGCCCAGTTATCCTGCTGATTATTGGAATAAGACTGCAGGAAGTTCTTCAGGGAGTGATTGGTATATTCGGCCTGGCCATTGGCTTGCGGATGGTGTGTAGTTGTCAGGCTAATGTTAATACCGAACATTTTACATAAGGGGAGCCAAGGGAAATGCAGGCAAAGGCAGGAAATGAGTCATCTTGGAGAATCGGTCTATGTTGACCCAGATTAGTGAATTTCCCTTGGATGGCAGTAGGTCTATGACAAAATCTGTGGATAGGTGAGTCCACGGCTCTTCAGGTGCAGGCAATGACTGGAGGAGGCCCCAAGGTCAGCCTATTGGAGGCTTCTGCTGGGCAGAGATGGAACATGAGTCCACGTAGGCACGGGTGTCTGAGACCATGGTGGGCCACCAATAGTAATGCTGGAGCAACCATAGAGTTCGTGCACGTCCTGGATGACCGGAAAGTTTAGAGTCATACACCCAGCACAAGACCCTTTCTTGGAGCCGGCGAGGCACAATAGTTTTCCCAGCTGGAACCGTGATGGTGGCTGATAGACAGATGCAAGCAGGGTCAATTATATGACTGGGGTCTTCTTGGAAGTCATCAGGATCAAAAGAACGAGAGAGGTTCTTCTCCGCCAGACGGTATCAGAGCTCAAAATCAAATCGAAAGAAGAATAAAGCCCAGCGGGCCTGGTGAGCATTTAGACGCTGGGCGTGCTGAAGGTGTTCAAGATTTTTATGTTCAGTATAGATGGTAAACTTAAACTGAGCACCCTCCAACCAGGAGTGCCATTCTTCGAGGGCGAGCTTAATAGCCAATAACTCCCTGTCTCCAATGCTATAGTTTTGTTCAGCATGGGAGAACTTATGGGAGAAAAAAGAGCAAGGGTGGAGAGTTCCTCGAGTAGAGTACTGACTTTGGACTGCCCCAGCCCCAATAGCTGAGGCATCCACCTCGACAACAAAGGGGCGATTTGGGACCAGGTGGCGCAGACAAGGTCCGGTGAGAAAGGCATTCTTGAAGTCTTGGAAGGCAGCCAATGCTTCAGGGGACCAGTTTCTTGTATCGCTGCCCTTCTGAGTCATGGCCATGAGGGGTGCAGCCAGCAAGGAGTAATTCGCTATGAAATGAAGGTAGTAGTTGGTGAATCCAAGGAACCTTTGGAGCACCCGAAGCCCCACAGGCTGAGGCCAATCACGAATACCCTTTAACTTATTAGGGTCCATGGTGAATCCTCGCTGGGAGATGATGTAGCCTAGAAAAGGCAAACTGGTCTTTTCAAATAGGCATTTGTCCAATTTGGCAAATATGTGGTTTTCTCGAAGCCACTGGAGAACAGTGCGGACATCAGCTCGATGGGAATCCATGTCCTTTGAGAAGATAAGGATACCATCCAGGTACATGACGACCTTAGTGTATAGGAGGTTGTGAAAGATCTCATTAATTATCCGTTGAAATACTGCAGGGGCATTGCAAAGTCCGAAAGGCATGATGAGGTATTCATAATGCCCATCTCTCGTGTTAAATACTGTTTTCCAAAATTCCTCCATGCGAATACGGACTAGATTGTAGGCACCTTGCAGGACCAACTTGGTGAAGGTGATCAAATGATTCTGAGATCAACGGCAATGGGTACCTGTCCTTGTGGGGTTTTGTGTTTAAGCCACGGTAATCAATACAAGGTCTCAAAGTCCCATCCTTCTTCATGATGAAGAAAAAGCCTGCACCCGCAGGCGAGGTTGACGGTCGGATAAAAACTTTAGCCAGTTTTTCTTGGATGTATTCAGTCATAGCTCGGGTTTCAGGCACAGACAACGGGTAGGTTCTACCCCTGGGAGATGTAGTACCCAGTAACAGGTTAATCGGACAGTCAAACTTGTGCAGGGGTGGAAGGATATCTGCTTCTGCTTAGAAAAGACGTCCTCGAAGTCCACATAGGGAGGTGGAAGGGCAGAAATGGCTACTGCAAGGGGGTCCGCAGGAGAAGGCTCCGCCTTCTTCAGGCACTGTTGGTGACAAGCAGAACTCTATTCGATGAGCTGTAAAGCTCCCCACTCAAACTGGGAAGAGTGGTGCTGGAGCCACAGCAACTCCAAGACTACTGGATGTATAGACTTCTCCAACACAAGGAGTTCAAGCTTCTCTTCATGGAGAGCTCTGGTGAGTAGACGAACAGGTGCTGTTATCTGGGAGATCTGCCCGGGTAGTGGTTCGCCATGGATGGAGGTGATTCATAGCGGGACTTCAATGGCATGAGTGGGAATACCTAGGAGATGTACCAGGTCATTCAGAATAAAACTCCCACCAGCTCTGGAATCAACTAGAGTCATGGTTGGGAAGGAATGGGAGTTCCAGGTTAGAGTGAGAGGCAAAGACAATTGAGGGGCCAAAGTAGTAGTGCCCAAGTTCAGGACCCCAACGAAACTTAGGCCTGGGAGTTTCCTGGACGAATGGGACAAATCTGGAGGCAGAGGCTGGAAGCCCCGCAGTACAGGCACAGACCAGAATCCCTCAATCAAAGACATTCCTCCGGAGAAAGGCACCCTTGACCCAGCTGCATAGATTCCTCCATCTTGGTGGTAGGCAGAACTCCAATGGTAGTGGGTTTTGTAGTAGGAGAAGAGCGGGATCACTCCACTGCAACAAACCTAGGTGTCCGAACTTCACGGTGATGCTCCTGGAGGCGATGATCAATCCGGCCTGTCAAGTCGATAAGGTCCTCTAGGGAGGATAGGAGTTTACAGGCTGTGAGTTTGTCTTTCAGTTGGGATGAAAGACCATCCAAGTTAATGGCTCGAAGACAATCTTCTTGCCACGCCAACTCAGTGGCTAGAGTCTGAAACTTGATGGTATAGTCATTGAGGGTTCTCTGACCTTGCCATAAGTGTAAGAGATTGGTACTGGCTACAGCCTGCCTGCCTGGATCATCGAAGGTCCGACAGAAGATGGTCATGAAATGTGACAATTCTTGTAGAAGAGAGTCCAAACACTCCCATAAGGGAGAAGCCCACGCCAAAGCCTTGCCTTCCAAGTGAAAGAGAATAAAAGTAACTTTCGTTAATTCATCCTGGAAGATAGAAGGCTGCAGAGCAAATTGCATATAGCAGTGGTTAATAAACCCTCTGCAGAGATGAGGGCCCCCATTAAAATGGGGTGGAGCGAGTAGGGCCAGCAAAGCCCTGGTGGGCGAGGCTGCGGGCGGTGGGCTGACTAGTGCAGACATCAGTGCTGTAGCACTTGCATGGGTATCCAGTCAAGCATAGAGTCGTTTGACGGAGGAGGCCAATGCCACATGGAACCGCTGCTGTTCTTGAATCTTCAAGGCCAGACCCGGAATGGCCTGGAGGGCGGAAGGCTCCGCCGAGTCCATGGCCTTGGCAATCTATTGTGCTGGTGGTGGACCCTTGGCCCAAGGTGGGGTTGACGCTACCCACAGGGCAAGCCCTAGGGGTCCCCACCGTCGGGAGGTGGAGCAGGCTAGGAGATGGAGGCTGATTGGAGCTTCACCAATACCAACCCTCGTTCCCCGCAGGTTGAGCCCTTGGGTGCCGGCTGGTTTTAGGCAGGCCTCCGTATGATGACTCCCAATTGGTGATAACAAGGGTATGCCAGAGACCAACAGAGGAATCAGAAGACCAAGGATGGTCCGGACAAGGCAGGGTTCCAAAGTCCCGGATGCCGACAGGAGGCATCCAGGTAATAATAGGCCGAAGCTTGAAAGGCCAATTCCATAGGATACTGAAGAGCAGGCAGCATGCAGGCAAGGTACCAGGAAGCAGAGCAAAGGTCAGAGCCAGAAGATCAGTCCAATCGTAGTCCAACAAAGCAGGGGTCAATACCAGAGGATCAGTCCAAGTGTAGTTCAACGAAGCAGGGGTCAATACCAGAGGATCAGTCCAAGTGTAGTTCAACGAAGCAGGGGTCAATACCAGAGGATCAGTCCAAGTGTAGTTCAACAAAGCAGGGGTCAGAGCCAGAGCATCAGTCCAAGCATAGTCCAACGAAGCAGGCGTCAATACCAGAGAATCAGTCCAAGAGGACGAAGAGGAGACGAAGGAGCAAACAGGTACAGGAACCAGGAACAATGACAGAAACAGGAACCAGGACCAAGGGGCAACGAGCACAAGAGCAATCGTAGAGACCTGTTGCCAAGGCAGGGAACAAGTGGCTGGGCCCTGCCTTATATACAAAGGCCCAGTGATGTCATCATCCGGGGCAGCGGGCTACTTTCCCGCCACGGCCCCTTTAAGAGTGTGAGAGTCATGCACGTGCGTGCTTAAGCCAGGGACCGAAGGAAGCAGGATGGCGGAGTCAGTCCACGGCCCACGCGGGGAGGCCCACCAGGCACAGAGAGGAACCACGGAGGAGTCGGAAGTGGAAGAAGAGGCTGCAGGGGCTCAGGGAGTGAAGGTGAACTGGGCTTACAGTTGGATTTCTGGGGTGAGTAGGCCCAGATGTGGGCCTACCGCTGCTGGGACGCGTAACAGATGTGGAGGAATTCTTTTCACAAATTGATGTTATTGGAAAAATAGCAGTGGGGCAGTCATTTCAATGTAAGTATTTCTTTTTGGAGGTCTGGCAAGAATATCTTCAGGAACTACCAGTAAGAGTTCGGACTTTGGTAGTGTATGATATTCACTTATGACCGTTTTATTTAAGATTGTAGCCAGCACTGGATAGGGCTGAAAATTACTGACTTATAAAAGTTTTTTTTTTTAAGCTTTGGTGGATTATGGGGGAAAGGGATGGGAGGGTAAAGTTATGGGGAAGAAGAGTAATTGTCATTTATGGTTAATGACTTGATTTTCCACTGGGGTGAAAATGTCAAATATGTAATGTTATGCTGTTCAATGTGGTCTGCGTCAGAAACCACCGTTTATTACACGTTTACTTGTATTAATGTTTTTCTTTATTCGATAAACTGTTCAAACATTAAATACTTAATGGATTGGTCAATCCTGGGGGACATAATCGTTGATGCAGAAAGCTAGCTACCATTAGTACTTCAGTTGACCCAGGGATAAACAATATGGGGTAGATTTTTAAAGTTATGCGCGGGCATAGATTTGTTCGCGCAACCCGGCATGAACAAATCTACGCCCGATTTTATAACATGCGCGCGCTGCCGCGCGAGTGTTATAAAATCCAGGGTCGGTGCGTATAGGGGGGTGCACAATTGTGCAACCTACGTGTACCGAACCGAGCAGCCTGCCTCCATTCCCTCCGAGGCCCAAGGCAGGCGTAACTTGCGTGCACCGGCCAGCTACCGGCACGCCATTCCCCGGCCTGAGGGCTGGTTCGGAGGCCTCGGCCACGCCCCTGGAATGCCCCTGGGCCTGCACCACGCCCACGGCCCCGCCCCGGAACGTCCCCGAATGCCACGCCACCCCGACATGCCCCGACACGCCCCCCAATCAAAGCCCCGGGACTTACGCACAACCCAGGGCTTTGCATGCGCCGGCGGCCTATGCAACATAGGCAGTCCCCTGCGCTCATAAATCCGGCTGGATTTACGCGCGCAGGACTTTTAAAATCTGCCCCCTATGGGTAAGATTAGCATAAAAGGCAAGATTCAACTACCCAGACTGTTGTTCTACCAGTAAATCCGATGGATACTTTTGTCCAGGGTAAGGCAGAATTGGGACCCCCAGTGGGAGCAGCTGAGGTGTGGACTGGAAGAATAGAGTGGATGTTTCTGTCTGAAGAAGAGGAATTCTTGAGCTTGGTAGAGAAATCCCTGTTCCCAGAATTATACAGTGTTTTTCCTGCATCATTTTTTTGTGGAGAGTCTTTTTCTCTGTCAACCTTGGGAATTGTGCATCTCTGAGGTCAATATTCAGCACCACTTAGCTGGATGGACTTATCCAGCTATGTGGTGGAGGCTGAATATCTGTCCACAATTCGTGGCAGCCACATAGCTGGATAAGTAAGTAGCCGAATAATTACTTGTCCAGCTAAGGGTGAGTGGGAAATAGGCATTTCAGGGGGAAGTTACTTATCCAGCTAACTTTCAACATCATTCTCCAAATTGCTGTTAGGGCCGTGCCGCATGATAAAAGCAGTCTAACGTGATAATCTCACAATCTTTATCACATTGCACGTTTCCATGTAAATATGATAATGAGTATGCAAAACCTGGAAAATTATGCAAGTGAATAACTCCTACTGTGTAGAAAAATAACGCACACTAATGTGAGCTTTAATGTTTATATCACACCATAGCAGCTGTTATCATGGTCATTATCACGAGCAATAGAGTGAGGCTTTTCTGACACACACCTACACAGCCTTGCTGGGCCAAGAAAAAAAAACACAAAACACAAACAACCCTTTTCTTACTAGCCCTGACTCCCTAAATCTTTGAGGTTAGGAGGAAGTATACCAATAGTAGGATAGTGGCGGCCTCACCGGTCCATTTATGCGATGGAAGCGGGTGTTGCATGCACATCCATTTTAAATAGGGCACATATGTGCGTGTACAGCCTATGTTATACCATGCATGCATATACGCACCTCTGGTCATTATAACATAGGTAAATACATTGGTATAGGCTGTAAACACTGGTATAACACAGGCTGCATGCGCACACATGAAATGGACATGTACAAGTGCATGTAAGTATACACATGCACCTCTATTGGCCTCTTGTGCACATAGTGGGTGATATGTGCATACTTGGTTGGCTTTTAATACCCATTCTACATGTACCAGCCTGAGTTTTGCTCGTATTTTCCGGTTTGAACATGTAACGCACCAATGCATTGCATACCACGATTGGTTTTCCCACGATGTAAAATTTTATCGCGGATTACTTATTTTACCTACATGATGTGGTATTTAAAGCATTTCCCTAAACATGCCCCTTTTTTTATTGCAGCCACTAACGCACCATATTTCCTTGATATTTATAGCAATTTGATGATTCAAGGCCTTAGCCAGATAAATTTCAATATTCAGACCTATCCAATTAAGTTAACTGAATAAGTTAGACCTGCTCAATAGCAGGTCTAAAGTTATTCGGCTAACTAGCAAATTATTCAGGGATATTCAGCAGCATAGCTGTGCTGCTGGATATCCTGTCTGAGTTAGATGGTAATCTTATCTGGCTAACTCACTTAGACATTTGTTTTTGAATACACCCCTCTTTGTATTTTGCACAGTACAATTTCTCTGGTGTTGTATTGCGTCTGGCTTAATGGAGTTTCCATTTTAGTTTTAGTCTCAATCTTTCTATTTCTTGTCTGTGTTCCCTTTTTCTGTATTTGGTGAGAGTCTGTATTTTATTTGAATTGTGACTGAGGTAAGGAATTCTGCTAGCATGGATTTCTGTGAAGGGATCTGTAGCAGTCCAGCTTGCTCCGTTCTCCAATTTGCTCTCCCCAATAGCAAGTATACTGGGGTTCTAGGGCAAATTGCAATATTTGCATTGCCATATTTTCATAGGCTAGGTTTTAGTTTGAGTTCCAGCCTTCCCTCCCAATTCAGGCCTTTATTCTTAAAATAAGATCTTGTATTTCACATCTTCCTTTCCAAAGTAAGTACAACAGGTTCAGTTGTACTCATTTATTATTTATTTATTATTTTTTATATACCGACATTTGATCTGAGATATCGCATCAGTTAACATTCAGAGCTTACAATCTAAGGCCTGGATTTATCAAAATGTGATAGCAAAAGGGGTGTGGTTTATGCTAATTTACAGTTTATTTCAATTTGCACTATTTAGCTATGCAAAGAGCTAAGTTAGTGCACATTGCGCTAACCTTTTCAGACTTTGCAATAAGTGCCAGACCTGATGTATTGCCTGCATTCAACCACTGGGGGATATGAGTGAGTGAGAGCCTAACCATAGTGTCCTTTCCCTAGATTAGGTATTTGTATCCCTATAGTAGGTCCACCTAGTAACTCGAGGTGAGGGTTAGATAGTGGTGTAGGGGGTTAGGGGCCACTTTGGCATGTGAGACATACGAACAGAACAGTGGTCTCCTGTGAAGATCTGAGGACTGACAGAGAGAGGAAACTCACTCCAAGATGAGATTTGGGCAATGTTCTCTCCACCTAGCTTGATGTTACCCAGGTAGAGATGTTACCCAGGGCTTATTGCATGCGAAAACACCTTAGCGCATTTTGATAAATGACCCCCTAAGTTTGTACCTGGTGAATGTCCATATACCACTTCAAAAGGTGTTGATCCAGTTGATGTTGCTGGATGAGAATTGATGGCGAATTCAGCCCAAGGTAACAGTTCAGCCCAGTTATTCTGACAGCAACTCACGTAGGCTCGAATGACCTGTTTTAAGGTTCTATTCATCCGTTCTGTTTGGCCATTTGATTGCAGATGATAGGCTGAAGTGTAGTCTAGAGAGATGTTGAATAGCTTGCACAAGGCCCTCCAGAATCTTGCCGTGAATTGGGATCCTCAGTCTGAGACAACGTGTTTTGGTAGGCCATGAAGGTGAAAAATGTGCAATATGAAGAGCTTCGCAGTCTCCAAGGCTGAAGGTAAGCCAGGCAGCGCCACGAAATGGGCCATCTTGCTGAAGCGATCGACTATTACCCAGATGGTATTCATTCCTCCAGAAAGGGGTAAATCGACTACAAAGTCAGTAGCGATGTGTGACCAGGGCTGTTCCAGAGCTGGCAGCGGATGCAGCAAACCCCACGGTTAGCCAGAAGTGGGTTTGTTTTTGGCACAGTTGGTACAAGATGCCACGTAGGATAGTGTATGTTTTTTGATAGTAAGCCACCAATAGAACTTCTGGATCTTGAGCAGGGTGTGGCGTTGACCAGGATGGCCAGCCAGCTTGGAATCATGTGCCCAAAAGAGCACTTTTTTCCTGAGGTGTTTAAGCACGATGGTTTTACCAGCTGGCACAGAATGTGTAGTCGCCAAGATGACTTTCTTCGGGTCAATTATGTGCTGAGGTTCTTCAGGCACATCCTCCGAAAGGAGTGTGACAAAGCATCGGCTCTGGTATTTCTGTCTCCGGGGCGATATTAAGCACAAAGTCAAAGTGATTGAAGAATAAGGACCATCTAGCTTGTCTGTGGTTAAGACGTTGCACATGGCGGAGATACTCTATATTTTTATGGTCCATGAATACAGTTATTTGATGTTGAGTGCCTTCGAGCCAAGGCTGCCATTCCTCGAATGCTAGCTTAATAGCCAAGAGCTCTTTATCTCTGATCCAATAGTTCTTCTCTGCCAGGGAGAAACGTCGTGAGAAGAAAGAGCAGGGACGTAAGGATTTGGAGTCTCCAGTTTGGCTCAATACAGCCCCAACACCGACATCCGAAGCGTCAACTTCTACGATGAATGGCTTGTTGGGGTCAGGATGACGCAAGCATGGTTCCGTGGAAAATGGCCTCCGCAGACCATTTTGAAGCGTTGGCACCCTTATGGGTCATTGCGGTCAAGGGCACTGTTAAAGAAGAGTAGTTCTTTATAAAGCTTCTATAATAGTTGGTAAACCCCAAAAATCATCTCAGGGCCTTCAGGCTGGTAGGTTAGGACCAATTTTTAATACTCTCTAGTTTTTGAGGGTCCATCTGGAAGCCATTTTTAGACACGATATAGCCAAGTAAAAGCGCAGAGTCTTTATGAAATTTGCACTTGGATAGTTTGGCATAGAGCCGGTGTTCATGGAGTCGGCGAAGTACTTGCTTGACATCCTCTAGATGAGTGAGCAAATCCTGAGAAAATATCAGGATATCATCCAGGTATACCACGACACTCTTGAAAAGCAGGTCCCGCAAGATGTCGTTCATCATGTTCTGAAATACAGCGGGTGCGTTGCACAGGCCGAAGGGCATTACTAAGTACTCAAAATGGCCATCTCAAGTGTTGAAGGCTGTTTTCCATTTGTCACCACTGCGAATGCGAACTAAGTTGTAGGCCCCCTTCAGGTCAAGTTTTGATAAGATTTTGGCCCCCTGAAGCCGGTCAAACAGCTCTGAGATTAAAGGCAGGGGTAGTGGTCTTTAATCGCGATCTCGTTCAGACCTCGGTAATAGATACAAGGACATAAGGTACCGTCCTTCTTCCCCACAAAGAAGAAGCCTACGCCAGCTGGAGACTTTGATGGTCTAATAAACCCCTTCTATAAATTCTCCTCAATGTATTCAGACATAGCCTTGTTCTCAGTCACTGAGAGTGGATAGACACGTCCTTTAGGAGATTCAGTACTGGGTTTCATTCTTATGGCACAGTCATAGGACCTATGTGAGGAAAAATGTCAGCAGCTTCTTTGGAAAACACATCACTAAAAGATGTGTATTGAGGTGGCAGTCCCTGCATTGCTGGAGTTGTAGGGATGCAGAGGACAGGAGCAATCTCCTTAAGGCACTTTCCATGACAACCTGGGCCCCAGCGGGAGAGTTCCAAAGAAGCCCAATCGAATTGGGGTTGGTGCGACTGCAACCAGTGTAACCCCAGGACGATAGGGTGCATGGCCTTCTCTAACCCAAAGAAGGAAATTGACTCTGTATGGAGAGCTCCGGTGCGAAGAGTTACCGGTTCAGTTTGGCAAGTCGCGTCACCTGGTAAGGGTTCCCCATGGATGGAAGATAGGAGTAGTGGAACCTTCCAAGTGACGAGGGGAATCCTCAAATGTTCCACTAGGCGTTGAAGAATAAAGTTGCCTCCTGCCCCTGAATCCACCAGGGCAAGAGTTTGAAACTCAGACGGTCCGCAGATCAAGGAGACTGGGAGAGAGAGCGGAGGAGAGGGCGTAGTAAGGCCTAAGAACAGTCCTCCTGCAGGATTTAGGCCCGTCCGTTTTCCGGATAAATTGGGCATGTTGGGACATAGTAACCAGCCTGTCCACAATACATACACAGACCATGTCTCTTCCAAAGTCTTCTCTCTTTAGAAGTCAAATGACTGCAACCAAGTTTCATCGGTTCATTTCCACTGGCAACATGAATTACTGGAACCATCCAAGGTGCAGGTTTAGCACTAGCCTCCTTCTGACCTGGTCCTCTATTAGGCCGGAGTTCTTTCACCTTATCACGAAGCCGGTGGTCGATTCTAGTAGCTAAAGCCACTAGTTCATCCAGTGAGTCAGGTGTTTCACGAGCGGCCAGCTCGTCTTTCAAGCAAGTATCCAGGCCTCTCAAGAAGAGAGTTTTCAGGCATTTGGGGTCCCAGCAGAGTTCTGTAGCAAGAGTCTTGAACTCTATCACAAAATCAGCCAGTGGTCGGTTGCCTTGCTTCAGGTCCACCAGAGCAGAACCGGCAACGGTCACTCGGGCAGGATCGCCAAAAACGGATTTAAATAAGTCCAAAAATCCGTCAATATCCTGCAAAGTAGGATCCTTGCATTCCCACAGTGTTGAGGCCCAAGACAAGGCCCTTCCATCAAGATAAGATAGAATGTAAGTAGTCTTGGCAAAAGCTGTGGGGAAGTGAGAAGGCTGTAATGCAAAATGCATGAAGCACTGGTTTAGAAAGCCCCTGGTTCTCTGAATCTCTCCCAGGAAATGAACTGGAGCAGCCAGCAGTACAGTAGTCTTTAAAGTTACTTCAGATAACTGACTTTCATTACTGAAAGTAGCGCCTTGGGTCTTCTGTGCGTGCAGCTGATGAAACGCTGAAGAGAATTTCTCCAATGCGTCTTGCTGTTCAGAAATGTGCAGGGCTAGGCCTGGAATGGCCTGCAGGGCATTGAGCTGAGCTGGATCCATGGAGTTAGCAATCTGTTATTGTTTGTAAGGTTTTGGGTGGACCCTTGGACACTGTGGCAGCTGACCACGCCCACGGGGGGAAGTCCCGTGAGGGGCCACAGGTCAGACTCAGCTTTGGGACACACAACACAGAGTTATATCTTTTATTAGACAGAGTTCAGAAGCCTCCAGAGGTGGCAGTAGGAGGTAGAGATGAAGCCTGGCTGGGCTAGAGTTCCTCAGGATACTGGAACAGCGATTCCCTCTATGGCTGTGCTGTAGTGGAGAAAACTGAGATAGTGAGTACAGTGGAACATACACAGAGTTCTGGTATAGAGCCTCGTTGGTAAAGTTACTCACACTGCAGTTTCTCCCGGAAGGTGACACAGAAGCTGGAATAGAGGCAGGCCCTTGAGGAGCGAGTACCTGGTTCCAGGGAACAGCTCTGAGGAAATAAAGTTGATAACTCACTGATGATGTAGGCAGCGGTTTCTTCTAACCAGAAGCGATAGGTTCAGGCAGCGAGTCAGGGAACATGGGCCCTCGAGGAGCGAGTACCGGTTCCTGATAGCGACCTGAAAGAAATGAGAGAGGCCCCCGAGGAGCAGGTACCCCGTTAGGATAAAGTCCAAATGTTGGAGAGGCAGAGTAGCTAGGTGCAGAGAGCGAATCCCATCCATAAGGAGATCCCTTGCTAACTCGATTAGCTAGCAAATGTTTAGGCTTTTTTTATCCGGGATGTGTGATGTCATCACTGGGGGACGCCTCTGAGGTTCACGCCAAAGAGAGAATAAGAAGCAGGGCCACGCAGCGCATGCGCCCTATGGTAGCTGGACAACATGGCGGGATGCAGAGCCCAAGCCAGACCGGGGACGCCGGAGAGGATGGCAGGCCTACGCCGCAGCAGCCAGACGTCCATCAACCGCGGGATGAGTCGCAAAAAAGGTAAGGTGGGCGGAGTGGAGATGTCGGGCAGCGACAGTCATAACAATTTGTTCAGTTCCTAGTTAATGTTTTAGGTTGGTATAAGAGTAGGAATGTGTCTAATTAGCACCCTTTAAATGTATTTGTGAATTCACTATGTCTGGTGATGATCAAACTCTTAATAAGGTTTTTGTGTGTGTGTGTGTGTGTGTGTGTGTGTGTATGTGAAAGTGGCACCTGCCTATAGATTAAAGGATGGTCGCTCCCTGTGACATAGTGAGGGAAAGGCCATTGGCGCCATTTTGAAACCAGTCCAGCACCGGCACCGGCACCGAGGGTATGATTGAAGGGATGGCTCCCGGACCCCCCGCTAGACCACCAGGTACATGTAAAAGGTTTTGGGGGGGGGGGGGTCGGGAGGGTGGGAGAAGCAAAGGGGTAATTTGTAAAGGGTCGGGTGGGTTTTTTTTTTATCGGGCCATCAGCGCCATTTTTATCAGTGGTAGCCAAAATGGCGCCGATGGCCCGAGAGCGGGAGATCGCGTTGGGACCCCCCCCCCCACTGGACCACCAGGTAATTTAACATTTTGGGGGGGTTTGGGAGGGTGGGGGAGGGTAAAGCATTGGTTTTAAAGGGTCGGGGTGGGTTTAGGGGTTGTTTTGGTGTGCCAGTTTTCCCGCCCTCCCCCCAAATAATTCCCGTACTCGATTTAACGATTTTTCACGATAAATCGAGGGAATTCCTATTGTATCGAGTCCCTTACCGATTAATGATGATTTTAAAATTATCGGACGATAATTTAAATCGTTAAAAAACGATTCACATCCCTAATGCTTATGTATCGCTCCATGGTGCGACTTCATCTTGAGTATTGTGTGCAGTTCTGGTCACCACATCTCAAAAAAGTTATAGCAGAATTAGAAAAGTTTCAGAGAAGGATAACCAAAATGATAAAGGGGAATGGAACAATTTTCCCTATGAGGAAAGGCTAAAGAAATTAGGACTCTTCAGCCTGGAGAAGAGACCATTGAGGGGAAATACAATAGAGGTCTATAAAATTATGCGTGGAGTGGAATGAGTAAAAGTTAATCAGTTTACGCTTTGAAAGAGTACAAAGACTAGGGCACACACAATGAAGTTACTAGGTGATACATTTAGAGCTAATAAGAGAAAATATTTTTTTATTCAGTGCATAATTAAGCTCTGGAATTTGTGGTAAAAGCTATTAGTGTAGCTCCTTTAAAAAAGGTTTGGACAAGTTCCTGGAGGAAAAGTTCATAAACCATTATTAAGGTGGAGTTGCAGAAATCCACATCTTATCCCCCAGGATAAGTAGTATTGTATGTATCTATGTACTCCATGGGATCCTGCCAGGTACTTGTGACCTGGATTGGCCAGTGTTATGGATATGGGTTTGATGGCCCTTTGGTCTGACCCAGTATGGCAAATCTTATGTACTTATGTACTTATTCCAATAAAATTTCCTCAATTTGAAAATCCATGTGTGTGTCTGTCTGTGTCTGAGAGTGTATGTTTTTAAGAGTTTCTGTATATGTGCCTGACACCGGCTGGTAGTGTGATTATCTCATTATTTTGCAACTGGTTCAAGAACTAATTGGTTGTCAAGAGTCTTTAACAGCAGACCAGGAATCCAGGATACACATATATATATATAAAATTTATGTTGATTTTTTGGCTCAATTCTGCCATGCACCAGGTCACAAGCTGGTTTAGCATGCTTTTGATACCTACTGCAGAAAGCACCCAAGGGATTCAGACAAATACTCTGTGGGCTGGTTTTGAAAAATATGCCCGGGGCTGATGTTTTCCTGCAGTCTGCCCCTTCTCACCTCACCATTCTGCTTAATCCAGTTTTTATTATTATTATTATTATTATTATTATTATTATTCTTTATAGGCATGATGAAAGGACAATATGACTGTCATCATGTAAATAAATTCAAACAAAAACCAAATGAATAAGAATCAGATGGAAAGCCCATCGTAAAAAAAAAAAAAATAGAAGTGAGTAGGGGTGACGGGCTGGTTGCCAGGAGATGGTGGGAGGGGGCAGTCTCCCTGGCTCTCTCGCCCTGACTTTACAGCTGATGGAAGGGGCATCCAGGGCTGCGGGACAGGAGAAACAGCAGCAGTTACGCTGGCAGCTCTCGCCTCCCTCCCTCCAGCAGGCAGAACAGCAATTCTAATTAATCCACCTTTCTTTTCCCAGGAATCCACACACACACACAAGGTAAATTGTCTTCTCGGTTGCCTGTTTCACGGCGGCAAGACTGCAGGTTGGGCAGAACAAAATACCTCTCTGTGATGCATTTTGTTAAAAGGAAACTATCGAGAGAGTTCTCTGCCTTCCTTCTGAAATAGGTTTTCGTTCTGAAAACCTTTCTGGTTTCACATCCTGCTTTGCAAAGTAGGTGTAACAAGTTCAGTTAATGCGAAGCCCGTGAACAGATTTATTGCCTGATGCTGCAGGCTTCTCAGTTTTGCCAGTGTCCCTTTAAGTAGGAGGAGGAGATGCATTTATTTAACAGTTGTTTTCTCTCTTTCTGCCAGAGATGGTGCAATGAGAAGAGCTTATGGTAAAGCTTCAAAGAAGCGAGGGCACATTCAAGAAACTAAACAAGGGACTGAGGACATCTGCTGCTGCTTCCCAGCTGCCAATAGACAAGTCAGTCAGCCTCCGGCAGTAAAGAAGCTCCCTTAATGTGTTGAAGTTTTCAAGACTTGCTTCCTCCCCTTTGTCCATCTCCTTCTGCTGATTATGGCCGTCACGCCGATCTTGATGCTGCTGCTGGTTTATGGAAGCGCTGCTTCTGAAATGCAACCTTTGTACGAGACGTCAGCACCGCTGGAATTTGGTCCTGTACCTGCTGGGACCTATGACACACAAGCATACTACGAACCGGGAGCCATTGGATTACTGTTCGGAGTAGTCCAGACTTTTCTCTATGTAGTGCAGCCACATTCTTTCCCAGAAGGTAAGAGCCAGTCATGGAGATGGTAACTCTAAAGCAAACAAAATATGCTTTTTAAAATTCGAAATGACCCCTAAATACCAGTGGCATTATTTTTCTAGTGAGTAAACTCAGTCGGGACTTCAGTACTGCCAGTCCCCTACTAACCAGCTAAGGAACCCTGCTTCAGTCAAAAACAGGATGGGCAGGTTTACTCAGAACAAGTTCAGCCCCTTAAAATGAAAACCTGAAATAATATTATCATATTGTAGTACCTGACTATTAAATTCTGTGCATTATGAATTTGAAATGCAAAGTAAGTAGAACCTTTCTTCAGGATTCATATTATTTTGCAGCCTACATTATTACATCAGTCTACAAATCATATTGACAACAGAAATGCCAGTAGAAATATAAATGTCACCTAATAATAAAATAATGCACAACACAACTATGTAGTTTGTTTTCAGGATGCTGTTTTGTTTATCAAATTTATTGTGCACTTCACTGCTAGCAAAACCTTAAATCTTTTAGTAAAAGGGTCTCTTCTGCAGAAAGTTACTGTTTGTATGGGCTCTTCAGTATTATTCTACTGAAGTACTAAATACATGGCCCTGAATTCAAAGATAAACTGGCAACAATGCATAGTTATATACGTCATGATGTTTTGCCTATTGTTTAATTATGATATTGTGTATTGAAGAACAAAATTAACGTAGATCAGTCGTAGAGCCTCCTCTCACTCAGACAACAAAACAAACTGGTTCTGATCAACAGCGGAAAACAAACTTGTAATTCTGGAAAAGTATACAGAAGGCGAAATGAATAAGAATGCAAGCCACCAATATAGGTGTACAAGAGCAAGGTATAGTGCTGAACTTACTTGCTGCCTTCTATATGTTTTCTCTAAATACTGATTTACGGTACATATGTTAAACTCCTTATTAAACAGAAATTTCAGGAACACAACTAGGTTACTGTTACAGCTGTACACGATCTTTAGGAGAGGCGAGAGCAGGCTGACTAGTGACTAGTTGTTATTCAGAGCCCCCACTCTGTACAGATTCTAAGGATCATATGGAGTTTTTGACTTATACCATCTAATTAGTTAATCCCATAATCTCTCTTACCATATGTTGCTGTATTTTAATTTTCAGCACATTAGTATTATTGTTGTTTTAATTTTTCCTAAAGTTGAACAGAGAGAATTCATTGAGCTAAGCAGGTAATTACTCTGCAGTAAACGTAGGTAAGCCCATTCTTGGTAGGTGGTACAGACATCACAGTGCTGTCTGATTCACCTTAGTAGACTGCTCTGTGGGAGAGGAATTAAAAAATAATTATGAACTTTTTTAGCCATAAACTCAGTTAGTTTTCCTATTTAATGATATTATTTGTTTACAATAATTGCTTTTATGAATTTCATTATACTAATAGGCTGTAGCATATGCTTCAATAACCAAGAATAATCCCAGCATTTAAATACTATGTGAAACAATTTTTTGAAGGTCATCTGAAAATGGTCCCTAATGAAGAACATTTAGGACTGAATTTTCAACCTAAGTTTATGCTCGTAAATGGGCTTTTGAAAATTGCCTTAGGGGTTGTACATGTAAAAGTACTCCCCAAAGCGATGTCGCATGTACTTTTGTGTGCACTAGAAAGAGGCATTCTGGGACAAGGAGTCTGGGCAGGGAAAGAATTTGTACACATACTTTCTGTTTTGGAATGTATGCACGTAAATCTGCACATTTAAACCTGCTTCTTAGCAAATGTGATTGTGTATGTGTATATGCCACAAAGAGTTCCTCAAACACCCGCTAATTTTCAAAGTGGATTTGTGCACATAAGTTCACTTTGAAAATTTGGGCTAAAGTATGTGGCTACTTTCTATGTGCAGACTTTTGCCCAGCTTAGGCTGTTATAAATTATCTTCTCTGAATTCTGGACATAGATTGTGAACAGAGATTATCTCAAATATTGCAAATGTGATCTTAAGCTTATGCTGTAAGTGGAGGAGTCGCCTAGTGGTTAGAGCAGCAGGCTACAACCCACGGAAACCAGGATTCAAATCCTATTGCTGCTCCATGTGACCTTGGCTAAGTCACTTTACCCTCCATTGCCTCAAGTACAAACTTACATTATAAGCCCTTCTGGGGTTAGGGAAGTACCTGAATGTAATCTGCTTTGAAGTACCAAAAAGCAGAATATAATGAATATTGATGACGTTGCTAATTTTAAAAAATGCCTCATTGTAGAAATTCAGTGTTGGAAGACAATCCAGCCAAACAGCTCATCCAGTAATATCCAGCTGATTGATGGATTTTTCATTTGTGATTCCTAATAGCAATATTTTTGCCTGTGTTTACCTGTGCCATTAGGAGTCACTTTCAGTGCTGTTCTGACAGCACTGACAATGCTGCTGTATAGGCAGCACAAGTGACCACCTAATGTGGCAAAAGCTATCAGCATCTTCCGCCCCACCCACCCCACCCCTGCCTAATGTGCTTCTGTTCACTCTCTGCTCGTCTCTACTCCCTTTACCTGCCTCATTCCTTTTCTTATGTGGCAAAACTGTTTGCTGCAGCCATGGAGTGCTACCTCTGAACAACAGCAACTGCTGAACTGTGAGCAAGTGTGTGTTTACAGTCCCTGCAGCAGCCCATTCCAGAATTCCGTGCCAGAGGAGGAGGGGGCTGTCATGGGGACTGTGAGCTCATGCTGGCTCACAGTCCTTGGGTTTATTGACAGAGCTCCAGCTGCTGTTATTAGCTGAGTATCTCTGCCTCATCAGGAAGGAGATGAAGTGGGGGACAAGAACAGTGAGACCAAGGAGGTGGAAGCTGCATCAAATATAGAGTTGCCTAGGGCAGTGATAAACCACATGCTTTCATCTGAACAAATAAATGCACAGATTCTGCAACTAAATGCAAGTGATCCTATAACAGAACGATAGCTGAAGCCTTTCTTTTACTTGTCTGTGCTGAGATAATTTATTACAATACTTTGACTAGCGTAGGCTCCTGGGATAGGATCATAATAATTGCAATGTGAATATCTCATGATACAAAGCAAGAAGTTTCAATTATTTTATTTATTGCACTCTAAGCATAGTGTACCATGATAAATTTCCATAAAATGGAATTACAGCTGTTTAGTTCAGAACAACATAAATAAAAAATATAGACATTACAAGGTTAAAGCAACTGAACCCTCACAAGGATAGATAACCTAAGATACGTTCTAACCCAACCCTGACATAGCAATAACTCCCCTTCCAAATAGCAACCAAATGGTTGCCATTGAAATTACAGTAGTGCAAACAGATTTCATTGTAATAGTACATTATAGTGTAACTCTTTTCTTTGTACTGTCACTTTTTCAAAGAGGTCACAAAAGAATTTGTAACTAGAGCTGTCATATCCCCTTCTCCTTTAATCCCATGCTATGGGTACTTTCTCTGGGCGTGAAGGCAGACCTTCTTGGCCCAGGCACTAGTATTTTCCCATGTGTGTGTGTGTTACCATAGCTCTTCGGGACAGATAGACTTACAAACCATGCTGGACTCCCTGGCTGGGTGTTCAAATTAAAGTTTGCTGTGATTGAATTCAAAAAAATCAATAGGTGCAAAAAATAAAGTGCCCATTTACATGTAGTGCCCTCAGCTGTACAAGAGGTAAGATTTAAATGATATCCATTTCTGTGGATACGTCCCTCCAGGCAGGGCTTGGAACATGTTTATCCTCCAGGGAGTGGACTGATAATTGTCCCACGTGGGCTGAAGGTGTCCTAACCATAACTGGATCCCTTACCCAGTACCTAAGGTCCACATTGAATCCCGAACTCCAACCTGGCAGTGTCCTGAGTCCTAGGGGTGGAAACTCAGTTAGGGGTCTCCAGATGACCTTTTCCTCTTCTCTCGACTCCTCTTCAAAGTCAGACTCTGACCCTGGAGGAAAGGCCAGCTACTGAAAGCTGTCTTCACAGCTTCCAGATCTGGGCAAGGAAAAGTGACAAAATATTTCCTTCCTTTTCGGTGAAAAAGCTCAGTCTCTAACAAAACACTTCTGTTCTCTCTCTGTATGGGCACTGTAACCTTCTCTTTGTCTGGGTGAAAAGGTGCACAGCCCTTCTTGACCAGCCTGAGCAGGGATTTACATGCGTAACCCTTTTAAAATCCGGCCCAAAGCTATGTAAAAAAAAACCAATCAAGAAAATGAAGAAGTCCTTCTTGATGGGGGAGCTGGCTAAATGACAAAAGGCAAGGAAATAAACCTTCTCCCTCCTCTGCTAAGATACTCTCTATGCAAAGTTTAGATTACTTAATTCAATCTCTTAGGAGGGTCATCGAGCCATGTGCTCCTCGGCCTAGATATCTCTGGAAAGAAAATCTCAGTCTCTCAGTTCCCGGCTCTTCTGTCCCTTGTTGGGATTGTACATGTAGCTTGACTATGAAACAAGAGCAGTTGTCTGTCTCTATTTCCTCAGAGCACAGACTTCTGTCTCTCCCTCTTGATGATTAGTTCTGGACAAGAACTGATTGCAGGGCTGCCAGATTCATTCTTCTCTTTCTCGCTCCTGGCTTCAACTCCTGGCCATTCTTGTCCTGCACACATGGACAGAGCCAGCCAAATTGTGCCTTTTCTTCCTTAAATGGCCTCACAGCATTCCTTTGGCTTCCTCCTCTGCTGGCTATGTAGTGCTATTTTCTGGGCAGGCTAAACAGTACAGCCCTTTTCCTGACTTGTTAACACTGTGAGTGCTGGATGTTGGTGCTTGCAGAACATTAAGAAAATAAGAACATAAGAACATGCCATACTGGGTCAGACCAAGGGTCCATCAAGCCCAGCATCCTGTCTCCAACAGTAGCCAATCCAGGCTATAAGAACCTGGCAAGTACCCAATAAGTAAGCCTATCCCATGTTACTGTTGCTAGTAATTGCAGTGGCTATTTTCTAAACCAATTTAATTAATAGCAGGTAATGGACTTCTCCTCCAAAAACTTATCCAATCCATTTTTAAACCCAGCTACACTAACTTCACTAACCACATCACCTGGCAACAAATTCCAGAGTTTAATTGTGCGTTGAGTGAAAAAGAACTTTATCCGATTAGTTTTAAATGTGCCATATGCTAACTTCATGGAGTGCCCCCTAGTTTTTCTATTATTTGAGAGTAAATAACCGATTCACATTTACCTGTTCTAGACCTCTCATAATTTTAAACACCTCTATCATATCCCCCCTCAGCTATCTCTTCTCCAAGCTGAACAGTCCTAACCTCTTTAGTCTTTCCTCATAGCGGAGCTGTTCCATCCCCTTTATCATTTTTGTCGCCTTTCTCGGTTCCTTCTCCATCGCAACTATATCTTTTTTGAGATGCGGTGACCAGAATTGTACACAGTATTCAAGATGCGGTCTCACCATGGAGCAATACAGAGGCATTATGACATTTTCTGTTTTATTTACCATTCCCTTTCTCCCAGGACAAGCAGGATGGTAGTCCTCACATGTGGGTGACATCATCAGGTGGAGCCCTGTCACAGAACACTTTTGTCAAAGTTTCTAGAACTTTGACTGGCTAACTGAGCATGCCCAGCATGGCACTAACCCTGCAGCCACCTGGGGTCCCCCTTCAGTCTTTTATTTTCCGTGCAGCAAGTTGCCTCATGGTTAGGAGCTGTGTGAGAAATTTTCTCACAACTTTCCACACGGAACTTTTGAAGTTTATCTTCATAAAATCATTCTCACCGGGGTCCCCCATCGCGATCCTTTCCATCGGGCACTCGGTAAGTGTATTCCCCGTGATTTGCGGTTGATTCCCGGCAGCATTCTTTTTGATGCCCGATGGTCATCGATCGCATGCGTGCCAATTTTTTAATGGTGACTGGGTTTAGGAAATGCCCCGAGTATCTGAGGACTGTGTCCATAACAGACCCACACAAAGTTTGCGGGTTATGCTTAGGATCCTTGCATGAAGTTTATTGATGCCCAAGTTGTGTACAGATGACCCCTAAGGGCTGGTGAGCTAGATTGGATAAGATGGAGCAGCTATTTGGTCCAAAACACACAGCTCAATTGTCTCCAATGCAAGTATTGCCTACTAAAAAGTGTCCATTGACCTCGGAGATGCCCAGCAAGTACCATCATGGAGCGGGTGACCGTCCGTCACTGACCCTTTCAAAGACATCAGTGTCATCATCCTCGGCACTGGAGAAAGACCGGCCCAAGCACCGAGGGAAACACTGTCACCGGCTCTGGCACCGATAACACAGTGGCATCGATACCCATCAAGCTGCCTATGAAGCGGACCTGGGGAGAGTAGCCCCTTCCTCCTCTGGAGCTAGGTCCCCAAGGCATTCCCCACCGATAACGGTGCCGGGTTCTGAGCCTCCACAAATTACTGTGGAGTTGCCAGTAACGCCTAGCCTGCCTACTACCCCAGGTGCAGTGCTCTCTATGCCAGCCTCCAAGGGGAAATTGGACGCAATGGTCCAAGAGGCAGTGATAAAAGCTCTCCGAGACTTCCAACCACCACTGGTGCTGGCCCCCATACCGACACTGGACCTGGCACACTCGATGTTTGCACCACTCTTCCAGCGCCTAGACACGCTCATTGGTGCAGTATGATCCAACCTCTGCCATCAGACACGATGATATCAAGTCATCCATTGAGGCCTCTGCAGGTCCCGATTCCTATACTGGGTTCCTTGGATGAGGAAGATGCAGATCCCGGCCAGATCCCTCCATCAGAGCCACTGATGCCGGAACCCATGCCAGGACCATCGGGACTCTCGGTACCTAAACGCACCTCGTCCACTTCAATGCCTTCGATGCCAGCACCGGTTCCATCGATGCCGCTGCAGCCTCCATCGAAGCCATCTCGTCATCCATCGAGGCCTTGCTGCCCTCTTGAGTTTGACGTACTTCCTCCCCCAGGAGGTCCACTAGGTGAAGGGGAAAGTCCCTATAAGCCATGGGACGATGAATCCTCTGATAGTTCTTCACACGGTTCCGAGGACTTGCTCTCAGAACCTTCACCCCCAGAAGAAAGGCAATGTTCTCCTCCAGAAGACCTCTCCTATGCAAGCTTTGTCAAGGAGATGTCTAAAACTATTCCCTTTCCAATAGTTACAGAGACAGACGCTTGCCACCAGATGTTGGAGGTATTAGAATTTGTAGATCCTCCAAAGGAGATAATGGTGATACCAGTACATGTGGTTCTTCTTGATCTTCTGCATCGCCTCTAGGACCACCCAGGTACTGTACCACCAGTTAACAGGAAGACGGATGCTACGTACCTGGTTCAATAAGCCCCAGGCTTTCAGAAAAGTCAGCTGCCCCACCACTCTGTAGTGGTAGAGTCAGCCCAGAAAAAGCGAAAAGATAGCATCCACATTCCTCTACTCCTCCTGGTAAAGACCAGAAGCATTGGATGCATTGGGATGCAGTGTCTTTCAGGGGTCCATGTTGATAGCACGAATAGTGGCATATCAATTATACATGACCCAATACAACAGAAATCTGTGGAAGCAGGTGCAAGAAATTGCGAAATCTTACCACAGCAACAACAAGAGTCCCTATCTTCCACCCTACGAAAAGGGCTAGAAGCGGGCAAGCACAAAGTCAGAGCTGCTTATGATTTGTTTGAAACAGCATCTAGAGTCTCAGCAGCGGGCATCAGTGCTAGACAGTGGGCATGGCTCAAAGCTTCAGACCTAGGCCCAGAAGTACAAGACAAGCTTGCAGATCTTCCCTGTACAGGAGACAACCCGTTCAGGGACAAAATCCAGGATGCAGTGGCCCAATTAAAGGACCATCACGAGACCCTGCATCAGTTATCCACTGTTTCCCCAGATATACCCTCTGAAGCCCGCAGGGGCACATGAAGAGATATCAGGAAACAATTTTACAGGCCTCGCAGGTACTATCCTCCTGCGTCCCCTACTCGAGGAACTCAGCCTCCTCAGACAGGAAATTCACGTCAAGTAAGGACACCTAGAGCGCAGCCAACTCCACAGGCTGCTCCTCCGGCTACATTTTATATCCTTCCAGACAGCAGTTTTCCTCATATTTTCAGTAGGAAACTGTCACAATTTCATCTATGCCCCGAATTCTCCACCTTTCAGCATGGAGCCAGGAGCATTTTACCTTCCTTCTTAAGTGGCAACCCTCAAACCTTCTGAGTTTCAGAACCATACTACTGGTTCCCTGATCCAGCAGGAGACTGGGTTCCATTCCGCATATAAAACACCCCCCAAAAAATGAAAAGAAGACAGTTGATTTCTGACTTCTTCTGCACTTCTGTGCCCTGTACACATCTCCTTACAAAGCATGTATATGATGGTATTATTGGGCACCAAGCTTCCTCCGATATATCAATAGCATTAGATCTACTCTTTGTCCTTCGTATACATGCATCCCTGACATATACACAACACTGCCATTTGGCCCCGCCTCCATGCCCCGAATGTAACTGAAGGGATTGACAATAGTGGCTGCACCATTACTCCATAGAGTCATGTATGATTTTCGGATCTGGACAACTGTCAGATCCGAAACACTCAGTCCACACATGAAGCTTCGACTCTCTTGGATTCATTATGTGGCTCTTGTGCACTCTGGGATTTTCTAATCACTTACCAGAAATCCCATTTGACACCGTCTTCTCACCTCTCTTTTCTGACAGCTGACCTAGACTTCACAGTATCCACATAGTTATCCCTCATAATTGTGCATCCACGCTGTCCAACTTCTTCAGCTATCCACAGTCGAAGGTTGACAACATAACATCAATATGTCACCCTACTGCCATAACTAGCCAGAAAACTGACATTATGGACTTGCAGTCTCAGTGACATAAAGCTACTCAGCTGTTATGTCTCTTATCTACTTCATCAGTCCACTCCATTGTCTCTTACTTTGCAGATACACAGGGCCAATTTCTGAACAGGTCTACCCTGTTGGCATTCAGCTCTTTGGGTGACTGAGACCACTGACATCTCCACCCTATGTTGGAGTGCCCAGGTCACAGGCCTTTAAACTAAAAGAACTTTGACATAACTCATAGTTCAGCTTCCTGGAGTTTCGGTCGAGTCGGTGCATCCTCTATGCATTTCTGGAGTGCCTCTTCAACAAGATATTCTTAATACTCGTTGACCACCAAGTAACGCTCTATTGACTGTATACACAATGCAGCCCGGGCTTTTCTCGGTTCTATCAAGTATCAGCACAGTTTAAGTGTTAGCCATGCAACACTCCATGGTACTGCGCGCCATTTTTTTCTGGCATGCACAGTGACTACAATGGAACACCAACTCAGCCAACATTTCTAACTCCACAAGTGATCCTAGGATCCCTCTGTCGCGAGCAGAGTTCCCACCGCTGATATCGACTAACCATTGATTCTTGCATCCAGCCTAAACTATGGAATGATCTCTTCTGCTCCCAAAATAGGGACTGAAGAAAACACCCATGGATACCTTCATCGTCCCTGCTACATATGACTGCTATAACGTACCCCCAAGCTACTACTCCTAGCAGTATTCTCGTGAAGGCACAACAGTCCAAAGGCTACATGACACTCATGAACCCTTTGGACGGCGGCAAGTCTATTCTCCATCCATCTATGACCATCACTCAAGTCCTTGTAACTTCACGAAAGTCTTCCACAGAGCTCTTACTGCTCTAAATGGAAGACTTTACCTGATGATGTACACAGAAGGGCTTGCTCCCTTTCTTGTCCACATCACACCTATTCTACAATTAATGGCACCGCTTGAACTCTGGTTTCCAGACTTCCTCTATGCAGATTCACTTCACTGCCATTTCACATATTTCATAAAGATGTAAGGGATGCTTTGTACCATTTAGCCCCTGGTGAGTTGTTTTACAACCATACCTCAGCTTCAGCTTCTTCATGGCAACCTGTCATGACATAGCACTAGAATATTGTGCTTACACTACGCTCCTGCGAACTCCAATATCTTACAGGGAAAATTATTTTTCCTTGTAACCATTCCAACTACTCGCAGAATCAGTGACTTTATGGCCCTTGTGCCTACTCACCCTGCGCAACATTCCTCCATGACCTGGTATTCTATGCACTCACCTACATTCCTTCCTTAGATGCTAACTGATTTCCACATAAATCTGTACATACTCTGCCAAAGCCCTGCACTCAATTGAATGCGCGGCTTTTCCATATCTTGGACTTTAGATGTGCACTTCCATTTCCTGGGCGCATTCCTCAGTCCACCAGGATTCCACCCAACTCCTTGTTTCTTCAACAACAGCAACCTGGAGTTGCGGTGGATGTGCCACCTATCTTCATTTACCTTGCACAATGCATTGCATTCTGCCATCAGCAAGTGCACCTTCCACTTTGGGGACGAGTGAAGGAATTTCATCAGACCATGGCAACGTCAGTAACACTCTACTGTTCATGACCGAATACCAACATCTGCAAGTCTGTGACATGGAGTTCTCTCCACCCCTTCGCAGCCCTTTATTACCTACAAAAGGCCAAATGCAACCATTCTGTCGTTGACCTGTCTGTCCTTAAAAAAAAAAAAAAAATTATTCCCAGTGTGAAAACTCAACTCGACCTACCATGACCTGTTGTGAATTTCAGGCTCCCTCATTGGTTGCCAACAGCACCCCAGTTGTTGTGCCTGTTGCACATGTTGGGTGCTGCTTGACCTGATTCTTATAAGGTAGCCTGTAGCTAGTTATTCATCCACAAGTGAGGACTACCATCCTGCTTGTCCTGAGAGAAAGCAGAGTTGCTTACCTGTAACAGGTGTTCTCCCAGGACAGCAGGATGTTAGTGCTCACAAAACCTGCCCGCCACCCCATGGAGTTGGGTTCATTACGTTTTCTTATTTTATTTTTCGCTCGTACTTTTTGCTACAAATGAGACTGAAGGGGGACCCCTGGTGGCTGCAGGGTTAGTGCCATGCTGGGCATGATCAGTTGGCCAGTCAAAGTTCTAGAAACTTTGACAAAAGTGTTCCGTGACAGGGCTCCATCTGATGATTTCACCCACATGTGAGGACTAACATCCTGCTGTCCTGGGAGAACACCTGTTACAGGTAAGCAACTCTGCTAGGGATGTGAATCGATACCAGACTCGTTTCCGGTATCGTGTTCAGGTAAAAACCGTGGGAAATCTTCGTTCCCGCAGTTTTTACTCGTTTAAATCGGCTGTGTCGTGCCGGAAAAAACCAAAACACCCGACCATTTAAATTTAATTCTTTCTAATCCCCCACCCTCCCGACCCCCCCCCCCAAAAAAAACTTTTTTAAAGTACCTGTTGGTCCAGCAGGGGTCCCGGGAGCGATCTCCTGCTCTCGGGCCATCGGCTGCCAGTAAACAAAATGGCGCTGACGGCCCTCTGCCTTTAGCATGTGACAGGGTATCTGTGCCATTGGCCGGCCCCTGTCATATGGTAGGAGTAATGGACGGCCAGCGCCATCTTTAAAAATGGGGTGGGCCATCCAGTGTTCCTACCATGTGACAGGGGCCGGCCAATGGCACGGATACCCTGTCACATGCTAAGGGCAAAGGGCCATCAGCGCCATTTTGATTAGTGGCAGCCAATGGCCTGAGAGCGGGAGATCGCTCCTGGGACCCCCGCTGGACCACCAGGTACTTTAAAAAAGTTTGGGGGGTCGGGAGGGTGGGGGATTAGAAAGAATTAAACTTAAAGGGTCGGGGTGGGTTTGGGGGTTATTTTTAAGTGCCCTTTCTTCCCGCTCCCCCCCCCCCCCCCCCAAACGATAAGAGAACCCCACAAAAAACTTTGTGAGGTTTTCCTATCGGGTTCGGGGGCCTCCCGAATTCTGCCGAGTTTGAAAATATATTCCGATATTTTCAATCATCAGAAAAATGATTCACATCCCTAATCTCTGCTTTCTAATAATTCCTAACATTCTGTTTGCTTTTTTGACTGCCGCAGCACACTGAAACGACAATTTCAATGTGTTATCCACTATGACGTCTAGATCACTTTCTTGGGTGGTAGCTCCTAATATGGAACCTAACATTGTGTAACTATAGCATGGGTTATTTTTCCCTCTATGCATCACCTTGCACTTATCCACATTAAATTTCATGTGCCATTTGGATGCCCAATTTTCCAGTCTCACAATGTCGTCCTGCAATTTATCACAATCCGCTTGTGATTTAACTGCTCTGAATAATTTTGTATCATCTGCAAATTTGATTACCTCACTCGTCGTAATCCTTTCCAGATCATTTATAAATATATTGAAAAGCACGGGTCCCAGTACAGATCCCTGAGGCACGCCACTGCCCACTCCCCTCCACCGAGAAAATTGACCATTTAATCCTACTCTCTGTTTCCTGCCTTTTAGCCAGTTTGTAATCCACAAAAGGACATCGCCACCTATCCTATGACTTTTTACTTTTCCTAGAAGCCTCTCATGAGGAACTTTGTCAAATGCCTTTTGAAAATCAAAATACACTACATCTACCGGTTCGCCTTTATCTACATGTTTATTAACCCCTTTAAATGAAGCATATTTGTGAGGCAAGACTTGTCATTCACAGGAGAGCACACGGTGGTTTTGACATATTTTTATGTTCCTTCATCTTGGCTGCAGCTGTTTTCAGTCTCTGCAGGGTTGAAATACCCTTTTTAGCTGGTCCAAAACACAACACTCAGATCCAGATGCAGCTCAGTCTGCATTGTAAGGCTCCAGCACATAATAAACTTGTAGAGGCAGGAACCTGGTTTATAGTAGCTTGCTACACATACAAAGGCAAGATTTCAACCAAATACCTACCCTATGTACCTTTACCTTCTGAAAAATGGATAAGGCATAGAAAGAAGATAAATCAGAGAACATAATATATGTTGAAGCACAACAGCTTTTCAAATTTCAAAGAAATACATTTGCACCAGTCAATTTAGCAGGTTATTGTGTTTGATGGAACTTCAGCTGTTAAAAAGGTAGTTGTTTTGTTCCAATAAAAAAACACTTCTGGATTGAAAGTTAAATAGTCAGGTCATAAGGAGCAGGTGGGTCATTCCTGGTTTTAGATCATGATTATTCTGAGAGCTTCCAGCCCTTTCACAGCATCTCCATCCCCTGCTGGCCTGAGGACCAGGAGTCTGGTCTGGAAATCACACCTGGGAACCCTGCTCTGTGCTACTTCTGCTGGTCCATCAAAAAATGAACAATGTCAATATTTCATTTAGCATCAAAGCATACCATCTTTAAAATTATCCTCTTAGATGTCTTAATGGTTTTATTTCTGAGGAGATCCTAGTGTTGGAAGTTTTTGAAAGCTCTCCTGGGTAGCTTTTTCCGCTGTTCTGAATTGAAGTAAATGGTACACCTGTTGTGCAGACCTCTACAGGAACCATAGGCAAAAGTATGCTGTAAAGCGTGGACAGCTGAAGAAGGAACTTGTGGGAAAGGACATACATACAAATGGTGAGATATTTAAACTGGGTAGACCAAGTAAACTTTTTTTATGGACATCAGAGGGATATGTCCCCCCTGTAACCTTCATTTCCACTCATCCTTGAACTCTCAGATTGTGTGGACAGAAGTCAGATGAATACTGATTATCAGCTCTTATTTTTGCTTACAGTTGAACTAATCTGTGGAGAAGAAGCTACAATGCAACAACCATAGCTATTGTCTGCCCTCTAACAGAGGATGCTTATGCACATGTGTAGCTTTCAGGCAGTTTAGCCTACTTTGGCTGTTTAATTAGTTGACTTGCAGCAACATAATTCTAACTAGGAGAATAATCAATCTTAGTTTTACCTAAGCCAATGAAGGGTGAAGTGACTTGCCTAAGGTCACAAGGCGTATCTATGGGAGAAGCAGGATTCAAACCCTGGCTTCCTGGGTTTGCAGCCTGCAGCTACTCCACCACTCCCTGGATTCACAGGAAGTACAGTTGTCTAAATGATTACTTAAAAGTTTATAGGAAGGAGGATACAAGATGGCGGAGAATCGATGATTGGTTGTACCTGCTGTATACCCAGGACAAATTTCTTAATTATTTTACCTATGATGAAGGGTAAAGAAAGACCCCCAACTTTAGCCTCTGAATCTGAAAATCTCACTGTTGCTGCTTGATGGACAAGCTTGTGACCTGGCAATTTCTGCAGCTTCCTCTAGTGAATAGTCCTTGGTGATTCTAGCAGGGGAAGGTTACCCGCTGGCTTCTCCAGCCAGTTCTGTATCGTTCAGCCAGATATTCAGATCTCATCTTCCACCATCCACTGCCACACTGTCTGGAGAGAACTCAGACAGTTTCACTGCTCTAGTGCTTGTGGGTCATAGGGTGAGCGCAGTGGCAGGAGGAAAGACCAGTGGAGGAGATAAAAGAGTTGTTATGCTGGGGGGGGGGGATTCAGGCTGGAGTGTCCGACATTGGGGCTGCAGGCAGAGGATCAGGAAACTGCTTTGTGAAGGTAAAGGTGGTAGAAGATCTAGGGAAGAAGGCTGGGTCTAGCAATTTTGAAAAATCCTCCTTGGCTTCAGGTTTGGCCTTGACACAGGAACAAAGCCTCCAATCATTCCTAGGACTCATTTTGTTGAGACCTAATCTTGATACTATCTGGAAAGGTATTGTGAATATGGAGAAGTCTTTTTCAGGACAGATTTTTTTGGGAAAAATTTAAGACCATTAAGACTAAGATTTCTGAGATTAAAAAATTCAAGGCCTGCCTGAAAGATGAGATGAAAAATATCAAGAGGATGAAACGTTTCTTAAGGATAATCAAATGATCCACAATAAAATTGAGTTCCTAGTGAATGTGGTGAGAAAATGTAATCTCCATCTCATCAATTTCCTTAGGGTTTTCTTATTCTCTGTTTAAACATTATACATATGCTTAAAATGCTAAAAGTACTGTTTGAATCATTTCCTCCTCTTTCCAGGATTTCTATCTTCCTCCTTTCAAAAGGAACAATTTAGAAGGGCATTTGTTCACTTCACAGCTGTCCTGATAGTTTAGATCTGATTTTCTGGTGACCTCAGACTTGGACTCAGCGCTCCTGCTACTTTGATTGTTAGCCTTGTGCTAGACTAAAACCTGACAGACTGGCTTCTTAAGACATTTTTTAAGATTAGAGATGTATTGTTTATGAAAAGTAGAATTAGCACGTTTCCTAAAGTTTTTAAGTCCTCAGCAGAAAAGGAAGCAGTGTTTGCTTTTGAGACCCCAAATCTTACAGTTAGGAGGGCTGTTTCTATTTAAAATTTCCTTGCAGATGTAACGTGAAATGTCAGTGTCAAGTATTGCATCTATATATTTGTAACGTTCTTAATTAAATGCCTTTTTGAATGGTAAGATCACTGAGGGCGCTTTCAGAGGGTAGTCCTCCCGCTATTTCTGAAACCCCAGTTGCATTTGGCGTCACTGCTCTTACCTCCAGCCCTGGATTTGAGTCAGCCCCAGCAGACGCTGAGGGAGACTTCCCAACTCTCACACGGTAGCCTGTTGTGAGCAGCCGGCTTTCCCTGCTCCTGGGACTTCCAATGTAGTTCTTCCCCATCAGTGCAACAGACTGCCACAGCGATCCATCCTCCGACGCTGCCTCTGTCCCGGGTCCTTCTAGACACGCGCATGTGCCGATCTTACCCTTCTTAAAAGGCCAGTGGTGGGAAACCATGGCTGGTGCTACCTGATGACAAGACTCTGGTATATAAAGCCAGCCAGAACACCTCCTCAATGCCTCAGCAATAGGTCAACTCCATTGGAGAAGTGCCTTTCCCCTCTTTCCTGGTTCCTGGTTCCCTGTCCTTGCTTCATGGTTCCTGATTCCACTGTGTGTCCTTCCTGAGTTCCTGTGTCCTGTTACTGGTTCCTTGGCAGTCTGGTTTGTCTTCTGAGTTCTTGTCTTCATGGTCAATCTCCCCTTCGTCTGTCTTCAGCGTCTCGTCTTGCTCCTGTGGTTCCTCACCCTCCTTCTTCCTCTTCATTTCTCATCTCATTCGGATTGGACTTCTGGCTTGACCTCAGATTAGACCTCGATGCTGCTTGACTTCCGCCTGCCTTTCACCTCTGCCTGCTCATAGTTACTGCTAGATCTCTGCCTGCCCTGACCACTGCTTGAACCACGACATTGCAAGACCTCCCCTCACCTCTGACCGCAGCCTGAACCTGTCTCCATTTGTCTGCTGCCTGTCCTGACCGCTGTTCATCCTGACTCCGTTTTCTTCACTGTACTGGGTTGCAACCTCTTCCTCATGATGGATCTTCACCTCCACAGAGGCCCATACCTAGGTCCAGCCGGCCCCAGCACCCAATGGCTCAACCTAAGGGGAATGAGGGCTAGTATTGGTGAAGCTCCAGTTGGGCTTCTGTTCCAGCCAGCTCTGTCTTCCAACAGTGAATATGCATGAGATAGAGTTGCATGTATTGTCTTCATTGTATGCAAATATATCTCATGCATATTTATTACAGATATCCTGAAAACCTGACTGGCTAGGTGTGCCCTGAGGATTGGGTTGAGGACTTCTGAGCTAGGGACTGAACAGTCCCACAATTAGTAAATAAAAAGAACATGTGACTAGAATGATTAATAAACTATTCATTGATTGATATGTTTAAATCAATATTTGCAGGGTTTGAAAATTCCAGCATAACAGGCCTCTCATCTGGGCTGTATGTGTCTTCTAGTGGTGCTATGGTTCAAATCCAGTGGGGGGAGGGGGGAAGATAATTTCCTGGCTCTTGGCATGATCAGTAGCCCCACAGTTCAAACAGTCCACAAGTTTTCTGGGTGATGATAATAAGGCATAGAAGAATCTACAAAAGGGCAAATAACAGTCAGCCAACTTACCATCCATTCAGGAAGGGCAGAGTAAAAGAAACAAAACCAAATAAGAATCCAAATCATGTTCAAAATAAAGTTTATGCCAATGTAGAAATCCGAATCCAAGCCAATATGGTAAAAATCAAAAACAGCATCAGAAATGTCAGAAAAACCATAGTTTCCTTGTTCATTTTGGTCCTCCTAGTTAGTCTTTGCACTTCTACACCACCATCCATACTCAAAAGTCCTTCCCCATGATGGGTAGGGTAGCTTGATGTAAGTCCAACGTAAGCTAGGTAAAAGATGGAAAAATCCCAATTTCAAAAACAACTTTTAAAGTCAAACAGTTCTCAAACTTCCAAAAACAGATATTCAGACTCCAACCACTTCCAGCAAAACTCCATTGAACTGGAAATAATCTTTTCTTCTCATCCTTGCCTTTTCCTTGCAGCTTGGACAAAAAGATCAATGGCCCAGCCCTTCTGGATACCAGGGGGATGCCCTTCCTTCCAGATTGGTCAAACTCCAAAACTCTCACTAGAAAATCCTCTTCTCTTCTTGAGCATCCAACTCTAGGATGACCAAGATCAACTTCAGACTCCTCCTTTTTTGATCATCACCTCTAGGGATAAGGCTATGACAATTCACTACAGACATAAGAACATAATAAATTCCCATACTGGGTCAGACCAAGGGTCCATCAAGTCCAGCATCCTGTTTCCAATAGTGGCCAATCCAGGCTACAAGTACATGGCAAGTACCCAAAAACTAAGTATATCCCATGCTACTGATGCTAGTAATAGAAGTGGCTATTTTCTAAGTCAACTTGATTAATAGCAGGCAATGGACTTCTCATCCAAGAACTTATCCAAACCTTTTTTAAACACAGCTACACTAACTGCACTAACCACCTCCCCTGGCAACAAATTCGCTCTACTGGTTGTGAAAGGGACACCAGAGGTCTTCTCTACCCCTGTCCTCCTGAAGTAGGCCCTTTCTCTTCTCCAACCAGGACCAGGGATTCGCAAAAAGAGAAAAAAAAACCCCTCCAAAAATGACTTTAAAAAAAAACAGTTCACTTTATCCAACCTTAGGCAAACCCTTCCAGGCAAGGAGTGCACTGGGCAGGGAAAATCTCCCTCTTTCTCCAAGAGTGTTAGGCTGTGAGGCTTAAAACAAAAGACAGAAATAGAAGCAACTCCTTCCACTTTGAAAGCTAATCAAAATGTCACAATACTATATGCACCTTCCCCATTTATCCAAATAGGAGTTCACCTCTCCTCTCCTGCAAACCTCAGAGGACATGCTGTTCAGAATGGTACACTCCTTTCCTAATCTCTCTAACTCCAGGGTTTAGACTAGGGCTATCTAGTGGAGACCCAAAGGATCTCTTCATGGAAAGACAGAGAAAAGGTAAGGAAGGAGGGGAGATCAAAATAATAATTTAAAAAAGACAAACAACCTTGAGCAAAGTGAGAAAAAATAGACAAAGACAAGCAATAAAAAAAAGGTTACAAGGATAACCCCCACACACACACACACTATTTTTGCCTGGCTCCCTTGTTTTCTAATTATTTTACATCACTGGATATGTGTATTCCAAGATGATACCTTCTTCATTGCTTATAGTTGCTCATGCGTATGTTTCTTAGTGTATTCATCCATGGTTGAAATAATAATCTAACACATCTTTTAGT
This sequence comes from Rhinatrema bivittatum, assembly GCF_901001135.1. Classification (NCBI taxonomy): domain Eukaryota; kingdom Metazoa; phylum Chordata; class Amphibia; order Gymnophiona; family Rhinatrematidae; genus Rhinatrema; species Rhinatrema bivittatum. The sequence continues at coordinate 196,461,586 of NC_042615.1, forward strand.
GTGAGGAGTATTTCAAGGACAATTCTTTGCATTGAGATCATTTAGAGCAAGAGTATGTAACTCTGGTTGTCAAGTGCTTCAAACCAGTCAGGTTTTCAAGAAATCCACACTGAATATTCATGAGATTCATTTGCACACACTATCTCTGTTGCATGTAAATGGATTTAATGCATATTAATTTTGTATATCCTGAAAACCCAACCAGCTTGTGGCATTTGAGAACTGAAGTTGCCTATCCCATCCTAGAAGTAGATGTTAGTTATTATGCCTCTAGTCCAGTAATGGTGAACTCCAGTCCTCGAGTGCCACAAACAGGCCAGGTTTTCAGAATATCCAAAATGAATATGCATGAGAGATTTGCATGCACTGCCTCCATTGAGTGCAAAACTATGTTATGCATATTCATTGTGGATATCCTGAAAACTTTTCAGATGGATTATAGTCCCCATCTGTGTGTTGCGTGGCTGGCTCCTGTACTAAAATGCATGTTTTTGTGTGCAATTTTTCTGTACATATAAAAGTGAATCCCATAGAAAAACATGCTGGTGAAAATTAGTTATGCAAAATTTCACACCAAAAAAACTATACCTCATTGAATTGTAGTTATTTGTTTTTGCAAAAAAGGTCCGCAAACACAAATTTACAGGTAGCTTACCTAGAGCTTCCCTGAATGATTTTGCATTGCAGCAGCTCATTAACTATTAATTTGAATTAAATTTTACATGCAGACTGTATGTGAATTTTAGTCACTGCAAAGTTGAAAGACCTTGTAAATAGAGCTGCCTGCTAAAACACGAAATATTGCATATTGTTACAAATAGAATGTCTTGTTTGTTTTGAGGTTTAGTACTTGAATTGCTGTTTGAAAAGTTTTTCACTTGTTAGTACCTTGGCCTGAGATTATGAATCAACCATTCTGAGCTGTTATGTTTTTTGAAACTGCAGTAAACTTCATTCTCAGAGGTCAATGTACTAAAGTGCACAGAATTTTGCAAAGTGAGTTTTATGACTAAAACTGTCAAATTCTGCACCTAAGTGACTTTGCAAAATGCTTTGGCTTTGCATGTAGTAAACTTGCACGTGTAAGTTTACATTTATGCAGTTTTATGCAAAATCAATGTTAATGAGCTGGTGCAATGCAAAATCATGCAAAACAGCTCATTAACTATGTTTATAGTGCTAAAATATACTCAAAGGGCAGGTGGTTATCTTTTTTGTGAAGTTTCCTGCAGAAAACTTATGCATGCATGTTTTTTTTTCTACCAAGATTATTTGCACATGACTTCAGGTAGAAAACTTGTGCTTGGAAAATCACATCTTCTTTGTGAAAGTCACTGCACTTGAATATAACAGCCTCAAAGGGATCCTACTATAAAGATAATAAATTCCTGCCAGAAGAACTAAAGTATTTATTGGCAATTGTTTATCAATTACTTATAAATAAATTATTTATATTAAGGGCAATTGCCAGTGTTATTATATAATATGTCTATTTGTTTTTAGTCCCAGTAATTCAGTATTTATTTGTACACTGTTTTTTGTGCTTGGTTTACATTTAAAAAGCTAAAAAAAACTATTCATAGATCTTAGGAAATATGATTGGTTAAAATTAATTTTGCTGAGATACTAAACATCAAAGATCATTGTAGGAATGAATAATTCTAAAAAGGTTTGTGTCATTGGCTCCATTTATAAGAGCTGCTTATGCAGCTGCTTCCTTGCTGAAGATAATATCGGAAAGGTCACCTAACAGATGCATCAAGCAATTGTGGAAAGGCATCAATTTCAGCTATCTGTGGTAGCCAAATCAACACGTTTAGGCCCCAGATAGTTGATTTTGCAGTGATAAACTGAAATGTTGGTTTAAGCAGGAAAAGTTTTATTTGGCATAAGCAGAGGAGTAACTGCTATTCTGGGACACTGAACAAGTCATAAAGGAATTGAGGACATATCTATACAGAACAATATAGTAAAAAATAAAGCAGTTAATGTGAAGAATTAGCAGATTTCAAAACACTGAAAATTAAAACTCTTTAAACTTGTCAAAATTCCAAATTATTGGTGGTAGCATTGAAAAAAATACAGAATATTTGCATAGTGGAAACCTGAAACACCTTACTAGGCAGAATGAATGGACCATTTTGGACTTTTCTGCCATCATTTACTATATCACTATGAATAGATCAAACTACTAAAAGAATTATAAAAGCATGTGCAGGATAACTATGTATTTCTTTCCTAAACAATTAAGAAAGAGCAAAGAAAGTTAAATATATCAATTATCTCGTCTTTCAAGCACATGCATGATATGGTTCAGAGAATACCTGCAGCCAAAAAAAGTTTGATTGCATGCTAGCCTGTGAAATGAATAAAATAGTCATAAGCTGCCTGCAAGCATAGGCCTGTCTCTTACCATCTTCAAAGAGTGATAGGAATATTTAGATGCAGTTTATCAAATTGGTCCCTGCTGGCCTTGTTGTTCTTGTAGCTATACTGCTCATGCTGTTTTGCATAGCCAAGTTTAGCTGTTCCTTTTTGGTCCGCATTAGATGCTTGGGGTTTCACTCTTGGCCCCAGCTACCTGCTGCTGCTGTTTTGTTGAATTTGATCTGGTGTCTTTGTACTTTTTTAAACCCATCTTTCCAATGATGTTCAAGGTGGCAAACATATTTAAATAAGAAATGCTTAATATACATCTGTAATAATAATGCAAAGAATAAAACAAATATATTTAATAAACATCATAACATAGTAGCACTAAATCATGAAATATCTAGACATGAAAACCTCTCTAAATTAAGCTTGCGGACTAAATTAAAACAAAACCAGAGTTAGCAAATTGGATAAGCATAATTCAGACATAAAATATATGAAACTTTAGATTTACATCAATGATGGCATGTCTATCTATTACATTTTAGCAGTTTTTCTGAGGAATAACTTACATGATTTCTTCTGGAACCATTCAGCATCAGCACTGCTTTCTTGTTTGCTCAAGCAATTTGAGTAGCAGAGGTACTGAAACAGTCAGAAGGGAGGAAGAGCAGCGATCCGGGTTTACCATCTTCAGCTGGGGAGGGAATAGCTGGCATTTCCCCAACCCTCCACATCAATGGAGCCCAGCTGCCCAGGAGATTCTGACTCAGGATTAATTGTGGAGTTGCCTGTTCTGAGAGGAGGAAGCTTCCAGAAGCCCAGGGCCTGCTGGCACAGCTCAGGTTTCTCCACAGCATCCACACAATCACCACAGATTTACAGAAAGAGTCACCGCCGTAGTCTAAATATTGAGTTTCTTTAATCCCAGAATACTGGGACTATAAAAAAACATCCATCCTGAAATGCCAGGATTGAAAACTGTGTCTGAGATTTGATACACTAGATGTGAATAGACAGTGGCTCAATAACCATGTTGAATGTATTTATGACAAGTTCTGTGTTAAATATAGATATTTTTAATGGATATATATATTTATATATATGAATGAATGACACAAAAGATTGTGATAAACGAAAGCACTGATCCTATTTTTTGTTGTAAATAAGATCATTTCACATTATGAGCTTTGAAACCCATCAGGGGTGAAATAATGTAATGGCAGATGTATTTTATAATTATTTATTTTTAAGGAGTGCAGAGTCTTTGGAAAGGTTTGACAGTTACAGGTCAGCCACCCTCCCTGACATTAATTTAGCTTGATTTTTTTTTTTTAAACAAAGTGGGATTTAATGGTGGTTAACACAAATTAAAATATTTTAAAATGATATGTGTGGTTGTCTCCTAACCCTCACCCTTTCTTTGTACTTTCTTTGATAATTCACCCTAGGTGTTCCAAGTTTTTTACTGGCAGGAGATGGAAGGGAAGCCGAGTTGGAGTGTAAAACCTACTTAAGGTCATAGACCTTTTTTTCTCTATGTAAATGTGTCACCTCTGCCTCATATGGACAATGGACTTCGGCTCTGATCCCCAACATGCAGTTGTGACTAATGCACTGTGGCACAGCACCCCTACATATGGATGTACTGTTAGTATGGATCAGAATAAACTATTATCCAAAGAGTAGTGTGTCACCTTAGAGGTGAGTTCATAGCCAGCGCAGTGTTGGCAGCCATGTGACATGGGTTTCATGGGATCAGGTCAACCACTGTTGAGTAGACTGACGAGAATGTGGACCCCTTGCCCAAGGTGGAGTTTGCGCTACCTGATAGGGGAAACCCCCGCAGGTCCCCACCATCGGGAGGTGAGGCCGCGTTATTGCAGGGGCTGGCTGGAGCTTCATCAATACCAACCTTGTTCCTCGCAGGTTGAGCCCTTGGGTGTGGGGGCCGGCTGGTCTTAGGTGGGACCCTGTGAAGACGATAGCGTAGCAGCCAGAAGAATCGTCCGAAGTCAGTCCAAGATCAGAAGCCAGAGGATCACTAAAAGCCAGTTCGAGGTCGAAGCCAGAGGAGTCACCATAAGCCAGTCCGAGGTCAGGAACCAGAAGAGTCACCGAAAGCCAGTCCAAAGTCAGAAACCATAAAATCTGTCTGCAGGAACAAGGCTCAGAAGGCAGGAACAGGACTCACAAGGCAGGAACCAGGAATCAAACACCAACGAAGCACAAAAGACTCACTGAAGTGAAGCAGATTCATTGCCAAGTCGTTGAAGGGATGTCTGCTAAGGATTTAAGTAGTGGAGAGCCTCTGACGTCAACGAGACCTTTAAATTTTAGCAGAAGGAGTGTACGTGTGCCTAGAACAGGAAGCAGCTGGGGGCGGAGCCGGTAGCATCCTGCATGCCAGAGGCCCTGCGCCGGCGTTAGCTGCAACGGGGCCCTCCGGCCTCGGAACCCCGCATAGGAGATGGGCCTGACCCGGAGCCGGCACCTGAGTACAGCAGTACCCCCCCCTCCTAGGCCCCATTCTAGGGGGTTTTGGTTTTTTGGGGTGAGAAGTGTGGAACTGAAGTAGTAGGTTTTTATCCAGAATGTTGGTAGCGGGTTCCCAGGAATTTTCATCAGGACCAAAACCCTCCCAAGCGAGAAAATATTCCCACCTATGACCATGTTTTCCTATATCCAGAACTTCTCAGACTTGATAGGTAGTATCATTGTCAGAGTCCATTGGTTGTGGCTTTGGTTGTTTCCTAGTGGGCCAGGAGAGTACTAAGGGTTTCAGGAGCGATACATGAAAGGAATTGTGGATTCAAAGAGATGGTGGTAGATGGAGCTGATAAGTGACAGCACCTAGAAGTCGAAGGACTGAAAAAGGTCCAATGTATCGTGGAGCAAGGCGCATGGACGGCAGTTTTAGACAAATGTTTTGAGTGCTGAGCCAGACGTTTTCACCTGGCCAGAACTCAGGTGCCAGTCTCCGGTGGGTGTCCGCCATTTTCTTGGCCCTGTGACTGGACTCTTGTAGAAGTTGCTGGGTGTCTTTCCACAGAGTGTGTAGCTCTTGGGCCTTCAGTTGAGCTGCAGGGGACAGAACCGCTAATGGCACTGGTAGTGGAGGAAGAGGTTGTCGGCTATACACCAAATGGAACGGAGACGACTTGGCGGCTGAGGAGACGTGAGAATTCAACGCAAATTCTGCCCATGGCAGGAGGGATGCCCAATCGCTTTGACGTGCATTGACATAGCTATGAAGGAACTGTTTCAGGTTTCTATGGGTCCTCTCCCCTTGTCCGTTAGCTTGCGAGTGATAGGCCATGTTGAAGTCTAGCGATATGCTAAATGTTTTGCAGAGTGCTCTCCAGAACTTGGCCGTGAATTGTGTTCCCCAATCTGAAATAATATGCTGTGGAAGACCATGGAGACTGAAAATGTGTTGAACAAAAAGTTGTGCCAACTGTGGGGCAGTGGGAAGGGTGGGCAGAGTGACGAAGTGCACCATTTTTGAGAATCGGTCTACTATTGTCCATATGACTGTGTTACCTTCAGAGGGTGGTAGGTCAACCACAAAATCCATGGCGATGTGTGACCACCGCTTTGTGGGTGCTAGAAGAGGTTCTAGTAAGCCCCAGGGTCGACCTGCAAGTGGTTTTTGCTGGTCGCAGACCGGGCAGGAGTCCACATAATCTTTTACATCACGTCTGATTGTGAGCCACCAGTAGAAGCATTGTAACACCACTAGTGTATGTGCTCTCCGGGGTGACCCGCAGTGCGGGCATCATGGGCCCATTGCAGGACGGTGTTCCGAAGTCGACAAGGGACAACCGTCTTCCCCAAAGGCACAGTGGTGGTGGCAGAAAGAATGACCTGAGCTGGGTCGATAACATGGCATGAGGACTCTTCGAAGCCTTCCGGAAGGAAGGAACGAGAAAGGGCGTCCACCTTGAGGTTTTTTGTAGCGGGACGATAATGTGGGCAAAAGTTGAAATGGGCAAAGAAGTGGGCCCAGCGAGCCTGGCGAGGATTCAATCTCTGGAATTGGTGCAGGTACTCAAGGTTTTTGTGATCCGTGTATAGCGTGATGGGAAATTGTGCCCCCTCGAGCCAAGGCTGCCATTCTTCGAAAGCAAGTTTCACTGCCAGAAGCTTCTTGTCGCTAATCCTGTAATTGCATTCTGCAGGAGAAAATTGTCTGGAGTAGAAAGAGTATGGATGAAGAGTGCCCGTAGGAGAGTGCTGGCTTGGGACTGCCCCTACACCCACTGAGGAGGTGTCCACTTCAACTACGAACGGTCATGCTGGATTGGGATGTCCTGGAGAAAAGCAGATTTTAGGCGTTGGAAAAGCCGATACGGCCACAGCAGGCCACTGCTTAGGATTTGCCTTCTTGCGGGTCAAGGCAGTGAGAGGGCCACAAGTTTAGCATAATTGTGGATAAAAGTCTGATAATAATTAGTGAATTCTAAGAAACCCTGCAGGGCCCGCAGACCGACTGGTTGGAGCCAGTTCAGTATACTTTAAAGTTTTTCTGGGTCCATCTGGAACCCATGGTGAGAGACAATGTAACCCAGGAACAGTAAACTTTGCACGTCAAATAGACACTTTTCTAGTTTGGCAAATAGATGGTTGGTTTGGAGATACTGGAGTATGCTGGCGGTGGGTTTGTAGGTCCTTGGAGAAAACCAAAATATCGTCTAAGTAAATGACGACACAACTTTATAACAAATCACAGAAGATCTCGTTCATTATGTTTTGAAAAGTAGCGGGAGCATTACATAAGCCGAACGGCATTACTAGGTACTCATAGTATCCATCTTGAGTATTGAACGCTGTTTTCCACTCGTTGCCTTTTGTATACGAATCAGGTTGTAAGTCCTATGAAGATCAAGCTTCGAGAAGATTCTGGCTCCTTGCAGATGGTCGAATAACTCCAATATGAGCAGCAGTGGATAGCGATCCTTTAAGGTGATAGCGTTCAAACCCCTGTGGTCTATGCAAGGTCATAGAGACCCGTCCTTTTTTCCCACAAAAAAGAATCCTTCGCCAGCCGAGGAAGTAGACCGTCGGATGAATCCCTTAGCCAAATTTTCTTGTACATAGTCAGACATGGCTTTAGTTTCTGTAAGGGAGAGCGGGTAAACGCGTCTATGGGGTGGCTCAGTATTAGGCAACAAATTGATGGTGCAATTGTATGAACGATGGGGTGGTAGTACATCCACCCCTTGTTTTGAGAAGACGTCTGCAAAGGATGCATAATGGGTAGGTAGACCGGCGGGTGCCAGGACGGTGGAGAGACAATGCTGGGAGAGACAACGGTGGAGAGAAAACCAAAATATCGTCTAAATAAATGATGAAACAACTGTATAACAAATCATAGAAGATCTCGTTCATTATGTTTTGAAAAGTAGCGGGAGCATTACATAAACCGAACGGCATTACTAGGTACTCATAGTGTCCATCTTGAGTATTGAACACCGTTTTCCACTCGTTGCCTTTCGTATACGAATCAGGTTGTAAGTCCCATGAAGATCAAGCTTCAAGAAGATTCTGGCTCCTTGCAGACGGTCGAATAACTCCAATATGAGCAGCAGTGGATAGCGATCCTTTAAGGTGATGGTGTTCAAACCCCTGTGGTCTATGCAAGGTCATAGAGACCCGTCCTTTTTCCCCACAAAAAAGAATCCTTCGCCAGCCGAGGAAGTAGACCATTGGATGAATCCCTTAGCCAAATTTTCTTGTATGTAGTCAGACATGGCTTTAGTTTCTGTGAGGGAGAGCGGGTAAACGCGTCCATGGGGCGGCTCAGTATTAGGCAAGAAATTGATGGCACAATTGTATGAACGATGGGGTGGTAGTACATCCGCCCCTTGTTTCGAGAAGACGTCTGCAAAGGATGCGTAATGGGTAGGTAGACCGGCAGCTGCCAGGATGGTGGAGAGACAACGCTGGGTGGATGGTGTCTTCAGGCAGGAGAAATTACATGAAGGTCCCCACTGCAACAATTGCATGGAGGTCCATTCAATTTGAGGGGAATGCTTCCGAAGCCAGGGCAGCCCCAGGACTATGGGATGAATGATGCGCTGCAATATATAAAAGGTGATGCTTTCCTCGTGGAGGCTGCCGGTGTGCAGAGTAACGGGTAATGTAACATGGGTGACTTTCCCCGGGAGGGGCTCGCTTGAGATGGAAGAAATTATCAACAGCGTGGTTGCGAGGCAGGTGGGAATCTGTAGGTGTTGGACCAGTCGTCTGAGGATGAAGTTACTGCCTAAACCGGAGTCGACTAGGGCCAGAGTGTGAAAATCCTGCTTTTCATCGAGGATGGTGACTGGTAGCGTAAGTGGGGGAGCAGGAGAAGTTAGGCCCAGGGAAAGTCCCCTGACTTGCCCTAGGCCCGGAGATTTCCCGGACATTCTGGCAATGGACGAGGAGATGCTCACTCCTCCGCAGTACAAGCAGAGTCCTGCATGGCGCCGTTGGAGGTGTTCTTCGGGGGTCAAATGACTATGACCCAACTGCATGGTTTCTTCCGGAGTATCCTTGGAGGCAGCGGGCACGGACTTGGGAGAAGGTGAACGGCGAGAGGGCCGAGTTGTAGGTGGTGTCCTCCGAGAAGTCGATAATTCACAAGACCTCTCTTGGAGCCGGCGGTCAATGCGGCCGGCTAGATCGATCAAGGCATCCAAAGAAGAAGGTAGTTCCCAGGCCGCCAGTTCGTCTTTTATCCGTGGGTTTAATCCATCCAGAAAAATCAAGCACAGGCAGTCCTCACTCCAATTAAGTTCAGATGCCAGGGTGTGAAACTGGATGACAAAGTCTGTAAGGGGATGGGACCCTTGGCGCAGGTGGACCAAGGTGCTACTGGAGTTCGTCTGCCGTCCGGGGTCTTCGAATACAGTTCGGAAGAACATTAGGAAGGCTTGAACAAAACTGGGTTGTCTCACTCCCAAAGCAGGGAGGCCCAGACCAGGGCCTTACCGTCCAAGAGGGAGAGCATGTACGTGGTTTTGGTGAAGTCCGTGGGAAAGAGAGGAGACTGCAGACAGAAGTGCATGTGGCACTGATTAATGATGCCATGACACAGCTGAGGGTCCCCAGTAAAGTGTGGAGGAGCCGGGAGTGGTAGGACCAGTTTTGCAGAGGGCAGTGAAGGCGAGAGATGTCCAGCAGGAGGGGCAGAGGTCCCCTGTTGGATGGAGGACTCCAGACACTGACTGAGGCAATCCATGGCCGATGCAAGGGACTCAAGGACATTTTGCTGCTCTAGGTATAGCCTTTTGGGGAGAGGCGTCTGCCGGGTCCATGGATTTGACAATCTGTTGAGTAGACCGATGAGAATGTGGACCCCTTGCCCGAGGTGAAGTTTGCGCAACCTGATAGGGGAAACCCCCGCAGATCCCTACCATTGGGAGGTGAGGCCAGGTTGTTGCAGGGGCCGGCTGGAGCTTCGCCAATACCAACCCCGTTCCCCACAGGTTGAGCCCTTGGATGCGGGGGCCGGCTGGTCTTAGGTGGGCCCCTGTGAAGACGATATGGTAGCAGCCAGAAGAATCGTCCGAAGTCAGTCCAAGATCAGAAGCCAGAGGATCACTGAAAGCCAGTCCAGGGTCAGAAGCCAGAGAGTCATCGATAGTCAGTCCAAGGTCGAAGTCTGAGGAGTAACTGTAAGCCAGTCCAAGGTCAGAAACCAGAAGAGTCACTGAAAGCCAGTCTGAAGTCAGAAACCAGAAAATCCGTCCACAGGAACCAAGGAAGGGAGCAGGAGCAGGAGCAGGAACAGGACTCGGAAGGCAGGAACAGAACTCAGAATGCAAGAACCAGGAATCAAACACCAACGAAGCACAAAAGACTCACCGAAGTGAAGCAGATTTGTTGCCAAGTCGTTGGAGGGATGTCTGCTAAGGGTTTAAGTAGTGGAGAGCCTCTGTCAGTGGGGAGGGCCGGCGGTGATTTCCTGCCACAGGCCCTTTAAATTTTAGCAGAAGGCATGCGCGCCTAGAGCAGGAAGCAGCTGGGGGCAGAGCCGGCAGTGTCCTGCACGCCGTAGGCCCTGCACCGGCGTTAGCTGCAATAGGCGCCCTCTGGTCTCGAAACCCGGCACAGGAGATGGGCTTGACCCGGAGCCGGCACGTTAGTACAACAACCGCTATCGCTGCCATTAGGGTTAGAACATAAGAACATAAGAAATTGCCATGCTGGGTCAGACTAAGGGTCCATCAAGCCCAGCATCCTGTTTCCAACAGAGGCCAAACCAGGCCACAAGAACCTGGTAATTACCCAAACACTAAGAAGATCCCATGCTACTGATGCAATTAATAGCAGTGGCTATTAGAGATGTGAATCGTGTCCTCGATCGTCTTAATGATCGATTTCGGCTGGGAGGGGGAGGGAATCGTATCGTCGCCGTTTGGGTGTTTAGAGTATCATTAAAATCGTTAAAATCGTGAACCGGCACACTAAAACCCCCTAAAACCCACCCCCGACCCTTTAAATTAAATCCCCCACCCTCCCGAACCCCCCCCCAATGCCTTAAATTACCTGGGGGTCCAGCGGCACACTAAAACACCCTAAAACCCCCCCCCGGCACACTAAAACCCCCTAAAACCCACCCCGACCCTTTAAATTAAATCCCCCACCCCAAATGCCTTAAATTACCTGGGGGTCCATAGCGGCGGTCCGTAGCTTAAATTACCCCCGGGTCGTAGCTAAATCGGGGGAAGGGGGAGAGGAGGAAATCCGGCACTCTAAATCGTGGTGTCTTCAGCCTGCGCCATTTTGCAAAATGGCCGCCGCAAAATGGCGGCGGCCATAGACCAATACGATTCGACGCAGGAGGTCGTTCCGGACCCCCGCTGGACTTTTGGCAAGTCTTGTGGGGGTCAGGAGGCCCCCCCAAGCTGGCCAAAAGTTCCTGGGGGTCCAGCGGGGGCCCTGGAGCGATCTCCTGCCGCTAATCGTTTCCGTACGGAAAATGGCGCCGGCAGGAGATCGACTGCAGGAGGTAGTGAAGGCTGTTCCGCTGAACGACCTCCTGCAGTCGATCTCCTGCCGGCGCCATTTTCCGTACGGAAACGATTCGTGGCAGGAGATCGCTCCAGGGCCCCCGCTGGACCCCCAGGAACTTTTGGCCAGCTTGGGGGGGGCCTCCTGACCCCCACAAGACTTGCCAAAAGTCCAGCGGGGGTCCGGAACGACCTCCTGCGTCGAATCGTATTGGTCTATGGCCGCCGCCATTTTGCGGCGGCCATTTTGCAAAATGGCGCAGGCTGAAGACACCACGATTTAGGTTGCCGGATTTCCTGCTCTCCCCCTTCCCCCAATTTAGCTACGACCCAGGGGTAATTTAAGCTACGGACTGCCGCTACGGACCCCCAGGTAATTTAAGGCATTTGGGGTGGGGGATTTAATTTAAAGGGTCGGGGTGGGTTTTAGGGGGTTTTAGTGTGCTGGGGTGGGTTTTAGGGTGTTTTAGTGTGCCGCTGGACCCCCAGGTAATTTAAGGCATTGGGGGGGGGGGGTTCGGGAGAGTGGGGGATTTAATTTAAAGGGTCGGGGGTGGGTTTTAGGGGGTTTTAGTGTGCCCGTTTTCCTGCCCTCCCCCTTCCCCCGATTTACGATTTTTTGACGATAAATCGGGGGAATTGGTATTGTATCGTGGCCCTAACGATTTTTGACGATTTAAAATATATCGGACGATATTTTAAATCGTCAAAAAACGATTCACATCCCTAGTGGCTATTCCCTAAGTAAACTTGATTAATAGCCGTTAAGATACTGTACATCATGGAGGTTTCATGCTTGAGCTCTGGGGAAGAGAGGTGGTGGTGGATGTGCTGAGTATGGGGACAGAAAGCACTGGGGAGAATCCCTGTTTGGGTACTGACAATATTAGGGGAAATGGTTTTAGTGATCACTCCATACGATAGAGAATAACATATATTAAGAGGGAAAGGGGGGGGGGGGGTTCTTTGTGATTAATCGGGCTACAAATCATAATGCTAGCATTTTAAATAATGAAAAACGAAAAATAAAGGTCAGGAAACAAGTTGTAAGATAGAACATCTTATTGGATTAACAGTATATTTGAGATTAGCTTTCAAAATCTATACTTCCTTCATTAGGTCAATGGCTCTCTTATCATATTTATAGCTGCCAATTCTCTGTGAGCAGGAGGCTTCCATAATTAGAGAAACTGTCATATAATCTGATTTTTACTACCACCAAATTTCAAATAATGTTTCCTATGACATGTGAGTTGTTTCTAGTGAAGGCTGTGGCTGAACCTTGTTGATATAGCCTGTATAGGGTCAAAGTGATCCATGTTCCTCCTGCTTTCTGTCTGTTGTCGTGGCAACCAGGTGTTAGTCCCTGTAATCTGATGTTATTCTGGGATTCATTTGTCAGCAGGATATAGGCAGCAAATCTTCAGCTCTATAGTCTGCCTTCAATATTTAAACTGAGCAGACAAATGCAGACAGCAAGCTAAGGAAAAGAAACAGGGCTGCTTTGTTTTGTTTTTAAAAAACATTTATTTCATTCTGCCTTGGCCAAGCAAGTTTAAATGTCTGCAATGCAAAGGATTATAGAAAGGATCTGTAAACCATTGCAGTAAATTAATCATAATGACCAATGCAAGAGAAGAGGGTCTTCAATAATAAATCTCTTTGGGGAAGACAAATAATTCTATTGAAATGTGTATGGCTGCTCCTGTGCTCCTATGTAATGGTTAAACTTTTTCCTATTTTTTGAACTTTGTCCCTGCACTGTGAAAACAAAATGCATCATTCTGCATAAAAGTATATCTGAGAACTCGCTGATAACTGCTCTTCAGATGGTTCTCAGCACAATGAACAGATAGTCCAGCTATAACTTTGCTCAGGTTCTCTAATTTAAAGCATATTGTCATATTTGGTTCTAGTACTGCAACTGTGTATCATTTTAAAAATTAGTGGGAAAGCCCGCCATTAAGTATCAGGAAACCTAGATGGCAGTTTAAACTCAGTCTCCCCACCACCGACCTGCCTCTTTTCTTCTGATACTGGGGTATTCTCTGTTGCTGCGGTACGGCCTCCCTGCAATCAGCTTTGCTTTGTGCTGCCGGCAGACTGCACATAGCACCGCATAATACGTGATGTCCGTTCTCACATGCACACAGAGTGGCACAAAGATGACAAACACCTGAACAAATAAAGTGCCTATTTTATGAAATATGATCTAAAGAACGTTTAATTGTACAAGATCTACTTTATAAAAATATGGATGATAAAATGCTGAAAATCCCTCAGGGCTTCCACAGCTTCATTACTACAGAATAATCTAGCTCCAATTCTACTCATTTTGTAAATCCCCAAACCTGTGGCTCTGTACAAGAGATCTTCCCTTGGAAATCATGAGAAGAGGGTAATGTTAGAATAATTTTTTTCTTTATTATTTTGGATTTGTCAGTTATAGCAAATATTTGCTAAAAGAAAGGCAATATATCAATAGCAAAGGAGACAGTGTTCTATTTGTGTTCCACGGTTCTATAGGGACAAATCAAAAATTTATATATAAATATTTAAAATTTCACATATGGTAAGGAACTAGCAGGTTAGCCGCTCCCACATCCTGTAACATCACTCCTGGAATACACTGTATATATCCCAATATCACCAGGAAGAGTGGAGGATAAGGGAATGGATAATAGAGATGTGCAGGGAAAGCATTTTTGGTACATTTCTTTGGTTTGCAGCACATTTTGTGTCTGAATTTAATTTTGGGTTTTTTTTCTTCAGATTTCTGGGGTTATTTATTTTCAGCATTTTGTGCATGCAGTTTGCAATTTTTGTGCACGAGTTGCCAAAAACGAATAACCCAAAAATGTTCTGAATTTTTAGAATGAGTGAAGTTTCATTTTATTTCATTCATAATGAACCAAAAATCAACTTGGGTTTTACCCATTTGTTTAAAATGAATGCATATCTCTAAGGGATGATAAGAGAAGCAGAAAGATAGGATATGGAAACTTTCCCTATTCCCTGCTCTCCCCAGGAATAGCAAATGGAATTAGAAATACTATGATAGATTTGTGACTGTCAATAAAGAGCTCTGAGAAGTGGGATTCTGGAGTGAGGAGAGAGCAGGATTCCAAACCATCAGGTAACAGATGGGATGGGATAAAAGAAGGAAAGAGGAGGACATTTCCAGGCTCACAGGCTAGAGGGCCACAATGAAATAGAAATGCCAGTGAGAGACAGCGTTTTAGAAAAATAGCAGAAAAGGAAGTCTCGGATAACTGCAGAGGGCAACCGGAAGTTGAAGGTGAAAAGACTTATCAATTGAAAGTCAACATAGAAGCACTAGGTTTATATCTGCAGCAGCATTTGAAGGGAAAGACCACAAGAACTGTGTTTATAATTATAGGAGCACTTGGGGCAGGTGTTGGTTGGGGGTGGTGGGGAGAAGGCTATAGGAACTGTTTATATTTGAGGCAGTAGTATTCAGGTTTTGGGTATCCCAGAATCATAGTGTGAGTAACTGGAAGGAAGCTGGAATTTTTCCTAGTAATATGTGTACCTGTGCACTGCAGAGTAAACACAGCTGAGGAAGCACATTTGGTGGAACCAGAAGTAGATTTACTATTTTAGGCAACATTGATCTCATATGGATCTCACCTCACAATTACTCAGTCTGTGGTACCAAAGATGCAGGCTTATATAGCATCCCTGTTTTAAATAAACTTGTAACTTTATAAATTATGGACCTTGATGCAGTCTATTGGACTGTGTGTGAACCTCTTAGTGGCTCTAAAGGCTGAATCCTGCCCCCAAACCACAGAACCCATGTTCCCATCCCTGCTATTAGTGAACCAGTGATCTGCAGGACATGGAAGTTAGGGATTTGCAAAATGATGCCATATGTTGCATTTGGGATTCGTATTCGTCGGGGGGCAGATACGTTGCATTTGACAAGGGGGGCCCCCCGATATGTACATGCGTTAATTCTTAACATTGGCAGTCTGCACTTCCGTGGTTGTCCCCCGCACCCCCCCCCCCCAAAGTCTCCTCCCCCCAACGCCCCACATATTACACCGCACTCCGTCTTTGGTGAAACAAGGCCGCAGCATTTATTAACATTAATTAACATGAATCAACATAATTACATTACCGGTACCCGAGCCGTCGGTGCTCTCAACCCTAGTGCGTTCCGGGCGTCGAAACCAGCGTCCGCCGTTTAAGCCAGTCCGCCACTCTCTTGCCGGCCCCCCGCCGTGACCAAGCCAGGGGACCATTCCTCCAGGCCGCCCACGCCTGAATACACGCACTTTGCTTTCCCGAAGACTTCCGGTCCCGCCTGACCGTGTCCTCGAGGTCCCCCTTTACCTACCGACTCGGGTACCCCCGCCACCAGACTGGGACAGTGCCCCACTTGTCCCAGTCTCCCCCCTTTAATGCTGCGGCCGAACCTTGCAGAGTACCCGCTCAAGAGTTTCCTGTATGGGGTTGTTGAATAGATCGTAACCAATGTCGGACAAATGAACCTGGTCCGGCCTATACAGGCCGGCGCAAGGCTCGTCTGCCCATGCATGCCTGATTTGGTGAATGCCCCTCTGTTGGGCCCATACCCCGACCTGTCTATTAATCTTCTTCCTGCCCCTGCCCCACAGCTTGCTACTCTGCCATTTGATCCTGGGTATAACATCTGACCAGATAATGTCGGTTCCTGGTGCCAACCCCTTAATTGCATCTAGGTCTCTTTTAATCATCTCTATCAGTTGTTTAGCCGAATGGGACCCCAGGTCGTTGCCCCCGAGATGGATGACTATAGCCTCCGGTTGTCGAGACGTGGATAGTTTGTGCCACAGATCCGACAGCAGGTGTTCCCATTTCATTCCTGACCTTCCCATCCATTTCAGGGTGACTCCTTCCGGAGCCAGCCCCAAGTGTACACCGTAAGGTCTCTCCTGCGCCCTTTTGGCCGCCCATCTCACGAATGAATGTCCTATTAACCACGCTACTCTCCTCAGATTCCGTGGATCTGCGGGTGAAATCAAATGCATTAGTTACCCGTTTGCGCGAACCCCGGCCTCACGTAGCGTTTAGCCACTGCTGATCGCCAACGACCAATCTTACGTATGACGTCCATTGGCATACCCGCTTGCGCCGCGCTAGTCGCTACCCCAATCCGGAAGGAATGTGTTCCGTACTCTTTCGGGTCCAACCCTATCTTTCCTAAAGCCGAGCGCAACACCGCTGCGAACTGGTACCGCGTCAACGGAACACCATCTCTATGCACCAGCAAGTGCACCCCGCCTGCAGGTCGCACTTTCAGATATCTCTCTAGGTTCCGCACTGGGCATGTCACCAGCGACCCCCCTGCTGCCAATATGATTTCCACCCCTTTTGCCTTTTGGTCCGTCTTTGATTTATGTACCCGAATTCTCGCGAGCCTGTCCTGCACCTGTACGTTGCCGTACAATAACCCGTTGCGGCCCTTATCGCTTTTGGATGGGGCCACCAACTCGCTCACCCTTAATGCCGCAAAAAACGCTATGCAAAAGGCTGTTCTGAACAATCCCACCTCAAATGGGTCATTGCAGACCTGCTGGACCGCGTCGCACAATCTGACCAATAACTCGTGCGTGATGGGCCGTCTTTTATCGCCTTCCCAAGCTACCTCCCTCGCCCACCCCGCTAGCATCTTCTTGACTATGAAGAAGCTGAAAGGGTCGGCCAAACCTTGTGCCTTGGCAAAGAAGGCGAAACCGGCCAGGTGGTTGATCGTTGCTCCTCTGGACATTCCTGTCTCTTTTGACCATGATATGAACCGGACTATCTGGTTGGCCTCCACCACCCTTGTGGCACTACCCTGACCCCCCATAAACTCCTGCACCTTAGCATAACCACGGCAATAGGCTTTCCACGTTGCCGGGGCAACCGACGCCCTCAGCAATCCCTGTTCGACCTTGTTCCAATTTGCCATAGATGTTCCGGCATTGGGACTCCCTCCGCCTCTGCCTCTGGCACCTGTTGGCGAAAGAGAGCCCACTTAGCCCGTGATAATGCATCCGCCACCTGATTCCGTGTGCCCGGCACATGTTTTGCCCTTATGGTCATGTTCAACCGCAGGCTCTGCAGAACCACTTCCCTCAACAGCCCCGCCACCCGCGGACAGTGGGCCGCCTGTTTGTTCAGGACTGTTACGACGGCCATATTGTCGCACCAAAAACTATCCGCTTGTTATGCAACCTATGGGCCCAAACAGTGATTGTCACCAAAATTGGAAAAAGCTCGAGGAAGGTAATGTTCTTCACCAAGCCGTCATCCCTCCATGCCTGCGGCCACGGTGCCGCACACCATGAACCCTGGCAATACGCCCCGAATCCCCATCCTCCCGAGGCGTCCGTGAAAATGTCTAAGTCCCTGTTGGACATGGTCTCCTCCTGCCACATTGCCACTCCATTGAACTTATCCAAAAATTGTAGCCACGTTACAATTTCAGCCCTTACTGGTCTCGATATCCTAATGTGATGGTACGGCCGCTTCACCCCTTTCGTCGCTACTGCCAATCGTCGTAAGAAAGCCCTCCCCATGGGTATTACCCGAGTCGCGAAATTGAGGCTTCCTATCAATGATTGCATCGCTGTTAGGGTGACCTTCCTAGATGTCATTGTCTTTCTAAGCAAGTCCCGCAGCTTACCTACTTTCTCTAACGGCAGTCTCGACGTCATTGTCAACGTATCTAACTCTATACCTAAGAAAGATAAAGTGGTAGCTGGACCTTCAGTCTTTTCTTGTGCCAAAGGGACACCAAATTCTCGGGCCATTTCCTGAAATCCGGCTAACGTCTGCGCACAGGTGGCCCTGTTGGCCGGTCCCACAAACAAGAAATCGTCCAAATAATGGACCACGTTCCTGTTCCCTGTCCTTTTATGTAGTGCCCAATGTAGGAATGTGCTAAACATCTCGAAACAAGCACAAGATATAGAACACCCCATGGGCATACACTTGTCGAAGTAGTATCTGCCTTTGAATTGAAAACCTAGGAGCGGGAAGCTGTCAGGATGCACGGGCAGCAATCTGAAAGCGGACTTTATGTCCGCCTTGGCCATGAGAGCCCCTTGGCCGCATTGCCTTACCAATGAGATCGCTGCATCGAAAGATGCGTATTGGACCCTGCAAGCCTCCTCCGGTAAATGATCGTTGACCGACTCGCCCGGGGGATAAGACAGGTTCTGAATAAGCCTGAACTCCCCCTGTTCTTTTTTAGGGACTACTGCCAACGGTGAAACCATCATGTCCCGGAAAGGTGGGTCCGCGAATGGACCCGCCATCCTTCCCAATTCGATTTCTCTAAGTACCTTCTGTTGTACTATGTCCGCGTGTCTCACTACAGAGACGGCATTACCTAATCTCGCGCTCCTAATTTTTCCTTGAAATGGTATCCTAAAACCGTATCTGAAACCCTCCCTAAGCCTGGCAGCCTCTTCTCTTTTAGGGTAGTCTGCCAGCCATTCCAACATGCTCGCCAGGTGTATCGGCGACGGTGCTTTACTGAGGAGGCTATTGCCTTCCCCCCCCACCGGGAGTACTAGTCGGCCCCTGCCCTTTCTTACTGCACTTGCTGGCCGGGTGCGGCGCGGAGCACACGGAGCATATATGCCTAAATTTGCATTCGTGGAATGTACAACCCGCCTTGTTGTATCTCCAACACACTTTGTCCTTGCTATTCCCGCTTTCCCCCCAGGAATTACTCCCCGGCGTTGGTGTCCCGTTGGCCGCCTTTCCGCTCCCATGTGCCCCACTTGTGTCAAGGACCTTGCTGGTCATTTGACGTAGCCATAGGCCGACGTCCTGCGTTCCCCATGACATGCCCTTATTGTCCTCCATTTTATCCCTAAAATGCTCGTCGTAATTCAACCAGCACCATCCTTGATACTCCTTATAACCTTCCAGTATTGCGTCTGCATAGCTAAGCATGGGCGCATACTGTGCCGGGTCTGCCCTTCCTGTTACACTAATCATCCTCAAGAATGCTCTGGCCCAATTCACTATGTTTTTTGCCACTTTTGCTTCGCCCATCTTTTTCTCTTCCTTTTTCCCCTTCTTCCTTCTCTCTACAACACCCTTCCTACCCTCCAATACTGAGAATATATCTATGTACTCTCTTTTTCTTATTTTGCTGCGCAGCGCCCTCGGAACACTTTCCCACAATTCCGCTAAGGGCGGCAGTGCCGAGGTAGCTGTTGCGCCTGCTCCTGTGCCCCTGCCCGCCGCTGAGTGCACAGTTTCCCCTTCACTCCCTTCGGAGTCGTCCTCCGACGAGTCCGTGGAGGATTCGCTGACCTTCCTCCTTCTCTTATTACCCTTCTTATTCGCCGCTCCCTCCTTGACTCGCTCTCCACTGGTTCGCCCGCTGGGTGCTTCCGCTCCGACCACCACGTCCGCTGCGCCTCCCTGCACTTATGTCCCGTTGTCCTCCCCGGAGCTCGTCTCGCTTTCTCGACTCTCAGTCCCCGGGGTGACTTTGCCTCTGCTGGCCACGCTCTCCGCGGTTCGTTTCTTACGCTGCGGTCCCGATTTGCTCTGTCCCTCTCGCACTTGTGTAGACTCCAAAGCCGTTTGAGCTCCGACGATCCTGTCCTGCATGACCATCGTGCCCCCGGCCGCCTGATTGTACCATGGCGGAGGCACCTGCCACCATGGTGGGTACATGTGCTGTTGATAAGGGTTAGCCAATGTGGCCAACCATGCTTGGGCACTTTGCTGGGTTCCTCCCAGCCCACCTTGTGACGGCGTCTCTGGTACTGGGCCGGATGCTCCCGGGGGTGGCACGGCTCCCACTCCTGTTGTAGGCCATGTGGGCCACCCCCACTGCAGTGGGCCTCCTTGCCCCAACTCACGCCGTGAGCCCGTAGGTCCGTGGTGGCTGTCTTGTTCGCCCAGGACTGGCTTCGCCTGCTGCCGTCCCCCTCCGCTCTTCTTTGCCTGCACCTTCTTGGCCTTGTCCGCAGGCCGTGGCCCCTTGTGGCTCCTCGTCAGTGGTCCTCGCCTCCTGCCATCCTCCCGTCCACCCTCTCCATTTCCTGGGGCAGGATCCTCCGGTCCATCCCGTGGCTCTTCACCCCTCTTCTGCCTTGCTCCCCCCCGGGCTCTCGCTGGTCCTTTCCCTGGCATGTTCCCAATCAACACACAGGACTGCTTTCTGTCTTTATTCACAGTTTATGATTGTCTACTCACGGTTTTGGCTTCCAACCGATGGGGGAGGGAGCACTGGGGCTTCCTTGTTTGCTCCTGCAGTCAGCTCCGGATTCCTTGCGGTCGGTTGTCCACGTGGTGCCCTGCGCTCGGCTGTGCCGGGAGTTCCGCCTGCCTCTTGAAATTCAATCAGCTGCCTCCCAAATTCTCCTCGGCACTGCTTCCGTATCCTGTAGCTCCTTGACTCAGAGAACTGTGCTGTCTTTCCAGAGCCACCCGATGGCTGATTCTCCTCCTGGTCCCAGTCGCCTGGGCTCCACGTGGGTTCGCTGCCCTAACCTTGCAGGGCTGAGGTCCTTAAGCTGCCACGTGCCGCGATCCGCTTTTTTTTTTTTTTTTTAAATTCCTTTCTCCGCACTGCAGCTGCTCATGCTGCAGTGCTGCCCGTGTGACCGGCGCTTCGATCCCGGGGCCGCAGCTGATCCGGGTGCCGAGGACACCGCCCCAACGCAGCAGTTCACTCGAAATTACTTCCTGTGTCCTCGATCGTCTCGGGCACCCGCTCGGCGCCTGCTCCCGCTCCTCCGACCCTCCGAACACCTCACTGTCCCGCCGATCCTGCGCGCGGCCTCCTGCCTTGCCCCCCAATGCTCCGGGCGAAAACGGCTCACTTCCAGGCTCACGAACCGGCGAGTGCGGGCAATGGAAAAGGCCGAGGCCCGCGCTCGCCGCTCCTTAAAAGGCCCCCCCCCCGGGACTCCCGAGCGACCCCGTGCCGACGTCATCGCGTCGATGACGCGCGTGGCCGCGCCGGCGCGTCATCAACGAGGTGACGTCCGCCACCCCCCCGCCTGTGGGGCATCGCGCGTCGCCGCGGAGATCGCCCCGGGACGCCAGGTAGGGTGGTGGGGGGTCCCCCCCTCGGCAGACGCCATGTTAAGGGGGGGCCCTCCCCGCACGAGGCGAGTCGGCCCCGTCTAATCGTTTCCTGGCTAAAATTGAATTAAGTACAACCCCCCCCATCCTCCTGAACTCCCTGGTGGTCCAGCGGGGGGGGGGGGGGGCCAGGAGCCATCTCCTGCACTCACGCCCTCGGCTACCGGTATTCAAAATGGCGCAGATAGCCTTTGACCTTCTATGTCACAGGGGCTACCAGTGCCATTGGTCAGCCCCTGTCACATGGTAGGAGCAATGGATGGCCGGTGCCATCTTGTGCTCCTGTGACAAGGGCTGACAAATGGCACCGGTAGGCCCTGTGACCTAGTGAGGGCAAAGGCTGTCGGCGCCATTTTGATTACTGGCAGTTAACGGCCCGAGTGCAGGAGATTGCTCCCGGACCCCAGCTGGACCACCAGGGACTTTTGGCAAGTCTTGTGGGGGTCAGGAGGGTCCTCCAAGACTTGCCAAAAGTCCCTAGTGGTCCAGCTGGGGGTCCGGGAGCTTTCTCCTGCACTCGGGCCATCGGCTGCCAGTAATCAAAATGGCACCGATAGCCTTTGCCCTCACTAGGTCACAGGGGGTACCGGTGCCATTGGTCAGCCCCTGTCACATGGTAGGAGCACAAGATAGCACCAGCCATCCATTGCTCCTACCATGTGACAGGGGCTGACCAATGGCACCGGTAGCCTCTGTGATATAGTAGGTCAAAGGCTATCAGCGCCATTTTGAATACCGGCAGCCAAGAGTATGAGTGCAGGATATGGCTCCCGGACCCCCTGCTGGACCACCAGGGAGTTTTAGTAAGTCTTGGGGGGGTCAGGAGGGTGGGGGGTTTGTTTAAATTGGATCCTTTATACTGCCAAATAATTCAGCGAAGATTCGTTGTATTCTTGGGGAATCGCGATACGTTTCGCTTCCCCACGAATACAACGAATATGGCCCTATACGTTGCGGATTACAAATACCTAGGAAACGAATGCACACCCCTAATGGAAGTGTGACTTCCTTCCTCGAGGCAGAGTTACATAGGGAAACATCACCTCCACTAGTACATACAGTACTGGCTTTTGGACTAGTATTAGCTCCATGGGTATTTATAAATTGTCTGTCATTATAGCATTTCTATGAAAACTGGGAGTTCACGGGCTTTATTAATTAGATCATTAGCTAGTCAGGCTAGTTAAGGGCAGAGACAGATAAATACATGTGTTGCATCATTTGGGTGCTGGAGTGACCAGGGTTTGTCATCAACCACCATAAGTCAAACCTGAGCCTGACATCTCAAATGGAATTCATAGGTACTCTGTTTGATACAACACAATCTCTAGCTGTTCTTTCTGCTAAAAAAATCATGGATTTTACATCTGAAGTGGAGAAATTTGAGGCAAAGTCACCAGACATAAGCCTGAACAATGTTGAGTACATTCCCATGGCAGATCCTCATATGATATATATCCAATGGACATTAAAGTGTCAATGGAGCCAAGCCAGTGAAGGGCTTCAGGAATGCATCAGTGTACTAGAGTTGCTCAGAGACTACCTATCATGGTGGTTACTCCATTCCAGTCTGACCAAGGATATGCCCTTTCAAATTCAACTTTATTCAGTTATCTTAACCACAGATGTGTTCATCCTGGGGTGGAGAACTTTCCTAAATGGACTGAACATCCAAGGTCCATGGTCCATCCAGGAAAAAATAGTGCACATGAACCTTCTGGGATTTCATGCAATGTTCTAAATTCTAGTTTTTCAGAAATCTGATCCAGACCAAAAATCAAGTAGCCATGTTCTTCCTTAACAAGTAGGGAAGAACTGAACACTTTCTACAATGTTGGTAAACTGTTAGATTGGAAGTGGCCCATCTCAGATGGAACAACTCTAAGAGCCACTTATCTGGCAGAATGGAAAAACCTCTGACAGACAGGTTGTATGGACACATGGACCCTCATGAGTGATCTGTGAGTCACAATGTAGTTAACAGAATTGGCGGAGCACTCCTGAGAGAGATCTGTTTGCAGCAGCTCAGAACAGGAAGATTCCAGCAATCTTCTTCAGAAGGAGTTCAGAAAGCAGATTAGTATCTGATGCATTTTCCTTTCATTGGTGAAAGAGACTCCTGTACACATATTCTTCAATACACAGGGGCGTGGGATAAACACTATGGATCCATAAAGTCTAGAGCATGTGAATGAAGAGAAGAGGCATGGGGTGGCTTCTGGGAATGACAGCTACTACCTGGAGATTAATACCCTTATTCAATAAACATACACACGGTTAATGTGACTCCAACATTGCTCTATGCTTCAACGGCAAGAGAAAATGTGGGGAAAAGGATTTGCATTCACAACAAAGCGGGGAGTAGCTTGCTTGCTGCAGTGGTTACTACCCCAAACCAAATAAGCCTGATACTTCACTTTCAATGGATATCCAGCATAGCTCTCTGCTTCAACAGCAGGGGGAAGGAAGACAAGAGATTTATATTCTGACAACAGCCAACAAGGACTGAATTGCATAGTCTGGGTAAACAAATAAGCGTGGTTGTAGCTTGCTTGTTACGACAGTTACTACCCCGAACCAATTAAGCCTGATACTTCACTTGGAATACATATCCAGCACAGCTCATTGCTTCAATGGCAGGGGGAATGAAGAAAAGAGGATTTATATTCAGACAACAACCAACAAGGACTGAATTGCACAGGCTGGGTGAGTAAATAGGTGTGGGAGTAGCTTGCTTATTGCTGCTGTTACTACCCCTAAACAATTAAGCTAGATACTTCACTTAGATGCTGCTCCAGCACTGCTCTCTACATCAATGGCGGGGGTGGAAGGTAAATAGAACCAAAAAGTTACTAATAAGGGCCAAGAGTAACAGATAAGTATGAGAAAAAAAATAAGTGTGAAAGCTTGCTGGGCAGATTGGATGGGCCATTTGGTCTTCTTCTGCTGTCATTTCTATGTTTCTGTGTTTCTATGTTAATACTTCTGTTGGCAAAAATATTACTAAAACTTTGAAGAGACCAGGGAACTAAAATTCTAATAGCCTACTTCTTGGCTGAAATAGATTTGGTTTCAGTTTTTTAGGATTCATCCACCAGAAATCTGTCAAATTGGACATTTTTCCAACTCTGATAAAGCAGAACCAAGGAATTTTACTTCATTCCAGTATCCAATCTGTCTTAGATATTGAGAGGGAAGTACTATACTCCTATGCTCGATCAGATATAGTATCCCCAGTACTTCTGGTTTTTAAAAAAGAATCCACTAAAACATCTTATAATTGAAATTAGTGATGGTTTTTTGTTTGGTGTGAGGATGTCAAAGTCCTAGATTCTTTGTCCTGTAATACACACAAATTTCTTGAATACCTTCTGTGTTTTTCTGAGTCTGTACTTAGGTGTACCCTAACACAATTTGTCCTGAGGACAATTGGTACATAAAACCATCATGCAGAAGGTAGCCCTATTTCTATGAATTCTTTCATTGTTAGATTTATGTGGGGCTTGCTTCATTTTAAGCCTTTCATCAAGATACCTGCAGTGTCATGGGTCTCAGTGTGGTTTTAGCACAGCTGATGAAGGCACCTTCCAAACCTTCAGTGAGTGATTGAATCTCTCAGAAGGAGAGGTTCAGAATAGTGCAAAAGTACAATACCGGTCAACTACACTCAAACAGAAGGAAGAGTGGGTTGAAAACTTCCTTCAACTGAATCCCCAAAAATGCAAAATAAGTTACTCTGAAAAAAACTGAAGTCAAAAAACAGTAACTAAAGAGCAACACTTCTGCTTCCTCCAAAACCAAACTAAGAATCCGCATACTCAAGAGGGAGCTGATATAATAAGCAGTACTGATCATACCGCCTGTTTTAACACAAGCTTTTCTGGGCTAACCTAACCCTGGTATGTAATAGGAGTTTTAGTATATCAATCATAAACCAGCCCACATACACCGAGAAGTGTATTCCTGTATACAAATTTGTAAAAAAAAAACATAAAAGAGAAATATACTGGTATAACTTATATAGCACCCTACTACCGAATTTTTGTTGGACCTTTCAATCTTGACTCAAGATTAATAAACAGACTCGTTTGTGACTCGTTCAGACCGCATGAAGAAAATATTTGCACAGGATTAACTGCTTTGAGATGCTGATGGAATGAGCAGTGTAATGACGGATTGATATTTTTGGATTGGATTATTGGAGCAGTTCCCCTGAAGCAGGACTTCGGTCCGAAACATGGCCATGTCGGGACTTTCGGGACTCCTTTTCAGTGATTTCTATAAAATATATTAAAAACTTTTGGGATTGTGACCCAGTGAATTGCTTGCCATATTCATTTGCATATTCATCAGCACTTTTGTGTTTTGAACTTTTATGAAAAATCAAAAATATATAAATAAGATGCATCAAATAGAAATGCTAGGAAAATAAAAAAAAGTAAAGTGACCCTTTATCACAAATGAGTCTGTTTATTAATCTTGACTCGAGATTGAAAGGGCCAACAAAAATTCGGTAGTAGGGTGCTATATAAGTTATACCAGTATATTTCTCTTTTATAGGAGTTTTAGTGCCAGAAAAACCCACACTATAAAATACATGGCAAGGTTAGCTTGTCTCATGCTAATTGCAGGGTAATAAGTCTTATTAACTATTTCCCTGCAATGCAAGGAGGCGCATAGTAGGGAGGCTGCTGAGCATTCCACCTCCTACCATAGGAAATGTAAGTTCTGGTCAGAAGCAGGAGTTAAACTTTCCGCTTTACTGAGGTGGGTACTAAACGCTACTTGTGTGAGGAGGTTAGCCCAAGGAGTCCTCCCTCCCCTCCTAAGCATGCTGAATGCATGTGTAATGACTATTTGGGAATCATTAGAAAATGGCTCTAGTTCTAAATCCTTTTGAGCTAGGATAGGAAGAGGTAGTAGAGGGAGAGGTGCACCATTTTGTAACAGATCCTCTACTGAGCTTGTTGGAATGGCCAACTCCCAGTGCCGGTGCAAGGGGATTGGGTGCCCTAGGCACCTTCAGCCTTGCGCTGCCCCCAGCCGCAGCCCCGACTCCTCCTCCCCCCCCCCCCAAAAGAAAACTTACAAAATACCTCATGGTCCAGGTGGGGGCCCGGGAGCGATCTGCCGCTCCTGGGGCCTCGGCTTCCACTAAGCAAAATGGCGCCGGTGGCCTTTAGCCCCTACCATGTGACAGGGGCTACTGGTGCCATTGGTTGGCCCCTGTCACATGGTAGGGGCTAAAGGCCACCGGCGCTATTTTGCTTAGTGGAAGCCGAGGCCTCGGGAGTGGCAGATTGCTCCCAGGCCCTCCGTTGGACCACAAGGGGGCATCAGGAGGGTGGCACAGTGAGATGGCACTTTTTGCCCTTTCAAAATTTTGCCGCCTGCCATGGCGCCCCCTAAATTGAGGCGCCGTAGACATAGGCCTAGCTCGCCTAATGGTTCCTCCGGCCCTGCCAACTCCTAATGGTATGAAAGCAGCTTGCAACATTGCACTGTGTGGGAAACTTTAGTTAGCAGCTAGAGGTGAAGGATTGTATTTTTGAATTAAAATTTGTTCTCCTGTTCTGGCACTAGGCCTCACAGCCTGGAATCTTGCCTGGAAAAGGAAGGAGGCAAGTACTCCTCGGGTACTAGCCTCAGAGGTTGTTCATGGACTTTTGGATTTGTTTTTGAGATCTTCTTCTGTGAGAGCCATGGCATCCCTGGCTGGTGGATTTCGGAGAATCCCTGGTTAGGTTAGATTAGGAGGTAGGGAAGATTCCACAGCTCTCCATCCCATACAAGTGGGCTGGATCAGAAGTGACTTGCTGCAGAAAGAATTCCACTTTTGACCTTTTCGTGAAGATTATTGTCTTGTATTTTGGGGGAAAGTTTGTGGCCATCTTTCAGGCCCTAAGAAGAAGATCAAGAGAGCTACTAGTCTCTGCTGCCTGGAACATTCATCTTAGAGATCCTGTGAATCATCTTTAGAGAATGAACTCTGAGTAAGAATTGTTTTATACATCTGAGGACACCTACTCAGAGTCTTCACCCTGGGAGAGGTAAATTGGGAGACTGTGCAAAGATTGAGACATTATATATTTGTTGTCAGTATCTTGGGACAGGGATTTTTTCCACCCATCTAGGATACCCCTTTCCACCTGAAAAGCCTGACTTGTTCAATCCATGGAGAGTGAGAGTTTTCTCTGGCCCAGATACTGAGAGACCCTTGCCCGGATAGAGAAAGGGTTGGAGACTTAGGGACTTGTGATTTCTATCAGTTGGGCCAGAAACTGATGTGAACTGTGCCATTTTGCCATTTAAGAACTTCTATAGTAAACATTTATTATGGACACTCAACTTGAGCCTCCAGAGAATTTAGTTGGTACTCACATCCCTTATGGCTGAAAGTGAACTGATATCCCCCAGGACTGTAAACTTAAGAGTCACCCCTATCACCTTAGGCCTTGGAGGATTTATTTCTTATCTCCAATGGAAAAGAACCTTGCTCCGGGACCCTAGGACTGTGCTGGAGTGGGAGAAAGAGTGAAGGAGTGGCCCCGGGACCCTCCTGTGCCCCTGCCTTCTAGGTTTACAAACTAGACAAGAAGTTACATATGAGGTAAACAAGCAAGTGAGAACGAATTGCTTGGAGCACTTTAGCTTTGGCCTTTTTCTATCAACATGGTAGCCAAGGGTGAAGCAGATTTTTTGGGGGGGAAATCTGCCAAAAAGAAAGATGGTAGGATGCAAAATGGAAATGTAGTTTTACTAACTGCAGAAACTTTGGTTTAGATTCTCAGTTAAAAAATGTATCAGTGTTGGTAATAAGTGATGGAATTATTTTTGTCATTCCCATTCTCTCTGCATATACAGAAGTGCGATCTAACAAGCTAACGTTTATCCACTACAATGTTACTGCTCAACAGGATATAGAGGAGAGGCCAGGGCTCTTCTTCTTTGGGTTAACAAAAGCTGAGAATATCAGGGAAGTAATTTTTTTAGGCATGTTTCATATTGTATGAAAGCACCTTCTGGTTTATATAGTTTGCTTTGTCTCTGCTTCAATGAAAATGCACCAATTAGTGCATGATTAGCTATTAGGCAAGTGGGAAACCAAAATGAGACTATATTTTGAAAAATATATCTAAAATGATTCTTTATTAATGTTTTGTTCATATAGAACAATTCACATGCAATTCTCTCTGCTACCTGAGGATATTTACAGCTTGCTAATGTCACTCTGCTAGCCACTCCCATACAGCAAGGGACCTGACCCTCACCGTACACTCCACTGTTTGAGTTTGCTGGAAGATCAATAAAATATTGAAACAAGAAGACGATGTAACATGCCTACTTTGTGTTATGCTGGAAGCATACTCATCTCTAATTTGTTTTTATCACTGAGGGAAAGGGTACTATTAATTCTGACCAGCTGGCTAAAGTCCAGCCCAACAGCTTCTGAGGAACTTTCAGTAGTACTAATGGCATAATTCCAGGAAATACATGTAACGTGTTATCACATGCCAAGCTAATTAATGGCAGATGTTTTGATAGAAATAGGTTCTAAAATTAGAACCTGGTGAAGTTTTTTTTTTGCTTTGTTGGAGACAATTATAAGGAGTCAGGTAAAGTAAAAGCTGCTTCTAATTATTTTGTTTTCATTGGCCATTAAAGCAACAGAGCTCAACAGCACTGGCAAAATATCAGGTTTCTAATAAAGTATCCCTGCTTTCTCCATAGGTCTTAAGAACATAAGAACCACTATACTGGGTCAAACCAAGATAACATCAAGCCCAGTATCCTTTTTCCAAATCTGGTCAATCCAAATCACAAGTATCTGACAGGATCCCAGATGACAGATTCCATGCTGCTTATGCCCAGGGGTAAATCATTGGCTTTCCCCAAGTCTTATTCTTGGATTTTCTTTATTTTCTGTCCTAAACTTATTTTATTTAAGAACATAAGAAACTAAAAGCATAAGATATGCCATACTGGGTCAGACCAAGTGTCCATCAATCCCAGTATCCTGTTTCCAACAGTGGCCAAGACCCTGCCAAGTACCCAAACATTAGATAGATCACAAGCTACTATTGCTTATTAATTACCGTCATAGCAGTTTATGGATTTATCCTCTAGAAACGTATCCAAACCTTTTTTAAACCTAGTTATACTAACTGCTATAACCACATCCTCTGGCAATGAATTCCAGAGCTTAACTATGTGTTGAGTGAAAAGGAATTTTCTTTTATTTGTTTTAAATGAGCTACTTGCTAACTTCAGGGAGTGCCCCTTGGTCCTTCTATTATTTGAGAGAGTAAATAACCAATTTACATTAACTTGTTCAAGCCCTTTCATGATTTTGTAGACTTCTATCATAACCCCCCTCAGCCGTCTCTTCTCCAAACTGAACAGCTCTAACTTCTTTAGCCTTTCCTCATAGGGCAGCCATTTCATGCCCCTAATCATTTTGGTCACCCTTCTCTGCATTTTCTCCAGTGCAGCTATATCCTTTTGAGATGCGGTCACCAGAAATGCACACAGTATTCAAGATGTGGTCTCACCATGGGGCAATACAGAGGCATTATAACATCTTCTGTTTTGTTTTTCATGCCCGTTTTATGTTTCATGCCCTTCTTAATAATAATGTTTGCTTTTTTGATCGCCACAGAACACAGGGCCAGCAATTTCAATCTATTATCCTCTGTGACACCTAGATCTCTTTCCTGGGTGGTAACTTTTAAGATAGAACTCAACATTGTGTAACTAGAGCAAGGGTTATTTTTACTTATATGCATCACATTGCACTTGGCTATGTTAAATTTCATCTGTCATTTGGAAGCCCAATCTTCCAATCTCACAAGGTCCTCCTGCAATTCATCACAATCGCTTGAGATTTAACTCTCTGCATAATTTTGTGTCATCTGCAAATTTATTTATTTATTTATTTATTTAACAATTTTTATATACCGACATTCGTTTGGAAGACATCACATCGGTTTCCATAGAACAAAAATAGCCAACAGGGCTTTACATAGAAACTGAGTAAAGTAACTAGAGAGGGGGGGGAGGGGGTAAGGGGTGTAAAAGGAATATATTGGGAGAGCTGGGAAGGAGGGGTGGAGGGATAAGGGAAACCAATTTGATCACCTCTCTCATTTTACCCCTTTCCAGATCATTTATAAATATATTAAAAAGCACCAGTCCAAGTATAGATCCCTGAGGCACTCCACAGTTTACCTTTTTCCACTGTGAAAACTGACCATTTAATCCTACTCTCTGTTTCCTATCTTTTAACCAACTTGCAGTCCAGAAAAGGACATCACCTCCTATCCCATGACTTTTTAGTTTTCTTAGAAGCTTCTCATGTGGGACTTTGTTGAATACCTTCTGAAAATCCAAATACACCACATTACCGGTTCACCTTTTTCCACATGTTTATTCACCCCTTCAGAAAATTGTAGATTTGTGAGGCAAGACTTCCCTTGGGTAAATCCCTGCTGGCTGTGTCCCATCAAACCATGTCTATCTAAATGTTTTGTGGTTTTATTTTTTATAACAGTTTCCACAATTTTTCCCAGCACTGAAGTCAGGCTCACCAGTCTATAGTTCCCTGAATCACCCCGGATCCCTTTTTAAATATAGGGGTTACATTGGCCATCTTCTAATCTTCAGGTATATCGGATGATTTTAATGAGATACTACAAATTTTTACTAATAGGTCTGAAATTTCATTTTTAGTTCTTTCAGAACCCTGGGGTATATACCATCCAGTCCAGGTGATTTACTACTCTTCAGTTTGTCAATCTGCCACATCTTCCAGGTTCACCATGATTTGGTTCAGTTGATCTGAATCATCACCCATGAAAACCTTCTCTGGAATAGGTATCTCTCCAAAATCCTCAGTAAACACTGAAGCAAAGAAATTGTTTAATCTTTCCACGATTGCCTTATCTTCTTTAAGTGTCTCTTTAACCCCTTGATCATCCAATGGTCCAACTGACTCCCTTGCAGGCTTTCTGCTTCGGACACATTTAAAACAGTTTTTATTGTGAGTTTTTGCCTCTATGGACAACTTCTTTTCAAATTTTCTCTTAGCTTGCTTATCAATGTCATACATTTAACTTGCCAATGCTTATGCTTTATCCTATTTTCTTCTGATGGATTCTTCTAATTTTTGAATGAAGATCTTTTGGTAAAATAGCCTTTTTCACCTCACCTTTTAACCATGCTGGTAATCGTTTTGCCTTCCTTCTACTTTTCTTAATGCATGGAATACATCTGGTCTGTGCTTCTATGATAGTATTTTTTAACAATGTCCACGCCTTTTTCACGCTTTTTACCTTTGTAGCTGCACCTTTCAGTTTTTTTCTATTTTTAGCATTTTATCAAAGTTTCTCTTTTGAAAGTTTAGCCGTGAATTTCTTGTTTGTATGCATTTATGTGCACCTTTTTTATGTCAGTACACCTGAATATAAAAATAAGCCTTTCTTCAGTCCATTTTTTAGTTTCTCATGCTACATTATTAATATACAAATAGATGTGATGCCTGTAAGATGTTCTGATAATGAATAGCAAATAATAATGCCCCTATTTATTTATATTATAAGAACATAAGAACTGCCATACTGGGTCAGATCAAAGACTCATCAAGCATAGCATCTGTTTCTGACAGTGGTCAATCCAATACCTGGTAGGATTCCAAAGAATAAGTCTAATTTTTCTTGTTCATAACCTTCCCAAGTCTACATGGATTATAATAGTTTATGAACTTTTCTTCCAGAAGCTAGACTAGAAATGTGGGGGTATTTAGGATAGGGATAGGTGGAGGGCAGGATAGGGGAAGGGGAAGGGGAAGGGAGGTTCAACTTAGGGGGTTGAGAAGTTCCCTCCCACTCCGCTCCTTAATTGGAGTGGAGTGGGAGGGAACTGGGGAAGGCCCCGATGCATCGCCGCACGCATGTTATAAAATCGCGCGTCCATATGTGCGCCCCAGGTATCAGATGCACATGGACGCGCGTGCTTAACGTTAGAAAATCTACCCCTATATGTATCACTTTACATATGTCCACATTATATTTCATTTGCCATTTAGATGTTCAGTCTTCCAGTCTCGCAAGGTCCTCTTGCAATTCCTTATAATCGGCTTGTGATTTAACTACTTGGAATAATTTTGTGTCATATGCAAAGTTGATAACCTCACTCACTACTTCCTTTGCCAGATGATTTAAGCATATATTAAAAAGCACTGTTTCTAGTACAGATCCCTAGGGTACTCCACCATTTACCTTTCTTATTGAGAGAAATGACCATTCAGTCCTACTCTCTATTTCCTATCTTTTATCTAGAAGCTAATCCACAACAGGACATTGTCTCCTATACTATGACTGTTTAATTTCTGATTAAGCCTCTCATGAGGGAGTTTGTCAAATGCCTTTTGAAAATGCAGATACACTATATCAACCAATTCATCTTTGTCCACTTTGTTTGTAACATATCACGAATCCGCAACGTATATGGCTGGATTCGTTGTATTTGTTGCGTCGCGAAACGTATCATGATTTCCCACCAGGGACTTTTGGCAAGTCTTGGAGGACCCTCCTGACCCCCACAAGACTTGCCAAAAGTCCAGCAGGGGTCTGGGAGTGACCTCCTGCACTCGGGCCGTTGGCTGCCAGTAATCAAAATGGCGCCAATAGACTTTGCCCTTACTACCGGGCTACCGCTGCCATTGGTCGGCCCCTGTCGCGTGGTAGGAGCACAAGATGGCGCCGGC
Organism: Rhinatrema bivittatum; assembly: GCF_901001135.1. NCBI lineage: Eukaryota > Metazoa > Chordata > Amphibia > Gymnophiona > Rhinatrematidae > Rhinatrema > Rhinatrema bivittatum. The sequence continues at coordinate 196,494,835 of NC_042615.1, forward strand.
AGCCGACGGAGGGAGGGCAGGAGACACTCCGGGACCCCCGCTGGACCACCAGGGAATTCAGGCAAGTCTTGTGGGGGGGGGGGGGGGGTGTCAGGAGGGTGGGGGCATTGTTTAAAATTGCCATTTCGACGGCCAAATGATTCAGCCGCGATTCGTTGTATTCGTGGGAAATCGTGATACGTTTCGTGATGCAACAAATACAACGAATCCGGCCATATACGAGCAGATTCGTGATACATTGCAAACAAATGCACACCCCTACACGGGCGACATCTGGAAAAATTTGGATTTTGTGTCCACAAAAAGATACGTCTTTGATTCTAAAAAACGTCCTGAATAAATTGTCTTTGTCCTGCTCAGCTAAAAATGAAACAAAAAGAGTTGCTCTTTTGTCAATTTTATCTATAGACTCCTCCAGGAAGGTTGTTATCCCTAAACTTGGAGGTGCCTCTGAGATTATGTTTTGCTCTTCTATATTTCTTCCAGGTTTTTTTGAGAAATAGTATATCTTAGATACTTTAGGAAATTCATCTTCTTTATAAAGTAAAATTTCTCTCAAAAATTTTTTAAACTTCTCTATTGGAGACAACAAACATGTCAATTGAAAATTTACTATTCCCAAATTTTTTGATCCTAATAAATTCTCCATTCGCTCAGTTTCTTTATGCATAATCACATTCTCAGAATTCTGTATCAACTGAACCTTGTTATTTAAAGCAGATATCTCTTTTTCACAATTAGCAATTTTCATTACATGTTCGTTAATTGAACCACTATTTACTTTTATCACAGCTGACAAAGATTTATTCATTGAGGAAATATTATTATCAAGCTTCGATATCATTTGCCATAAATCAGATAAAGTAACATTATCTGGTGGTTTTACTGGATTAATGTTATTACCCATAATTACTGGTGGTATATCTAACACATTTTTCACAGATAAAATAACTTTCTCAGTCCCTTTAGTTTCTGCTTGTTTTACCAAGCTTACTTCCAAAGGGACTATCCCTACCAGTTCCTGTGCCAATTCAGTCGATGGGCTCCTATTTGTCTGAGATGGAGACAAAGGTCCTTCGCCAGGACTAAGGGAGGCCAATGACGTTCCTCCCAACACATCCTCATTTGGTGCTACCATCTATCTTACAATATGATGGTCCATAGGGCCGGTGCAATGTTGCTGCACTGGGGTCGATGTCAAAATCTTTGCCTTTCTTTTTCTCCCCATCCAAGAGAAAGGAAAATGGCGTAGTATTCCTTCCAGACACCCAGACTCACCCAAACTAGCCAAACCAAGCCGCGCACCCCTTTGGAGTGCGCGGCTTAGGCATCGCGCCAGCGGTGACGGTGTGCCGCGCTACAGCAGATGTTATAGGCTGTAGCCATGCCTCTCTGACGTCGCCGAATGCGACTCAGCTGCTCTCACTGGCAAGTTGGATCGCAGGGACTCTCTGCAGCTTGGTAAGCCTCAGGAAGGGGCTAGCTGCCCTCTCCTTCCTCCTTCACGCTCCCTCAGTGTCAACATTCTGAAAGCTATGAAGGATATTATTGCTCCATTTTTAACATATCTGGACATCTTTTGTCATGCTGACAGATATCTACCCCAGATGTTAAAGCAAGTTTCCATGTGACCATTATTGAAGAAGTATAGCTTAGATTCAGTTGAGTTGGTCTACTGTTGGCCAATTTCATCTCTGTTTTGTCACTAAGATTACTGAATCCACTGTACTGAAACAGTTGGCCAAATTTGTTGGATATCATTAGATTCTAAATCAATTACAATTTGGATTTAGGTGCTCGTTGAGCACAGAAAGCTTGCTATTTCTTTTTTTGACTCCTTCAGCATAGACCTTGAAGCTTGTCCAGGATATGTTTTGATCATGCTGGACATCTCATCAGCCTTTGACATAGTTGATCAAAAGATCCTTTCATATCAGTTAAGAGAGACAGGTATATCAGGCACAGTCGGGAAATGGTTTCAATCCTTTTATCCAGCAGACAACAAAGAGCAAAAATTGATGAGATCAATTCTGATTGGTTCTCTATGCATACAGGCATCTAACAAGGCTCAGCGCTGTCTGTGCTGTTATTTAATATCTAATTAGTGCCCATCTGCCAACTGTTGGCCACCCTCTGCAAGGGGTATTGCCTCTATGCAGATGATATACAGTTTTATATTCCTATGACCACCTCATGGTCTTACACCATCTCTATGATCTTGCTGTGTTTGACCACCATCAAGCCATAGCTTACACATAACAAGATTGCTTTAAATTTGTCAAAGTCAGAAATCTTGGCTATTCAGTATAGTAATACAATGTCAGTTCCATCAACTGTAAGAATTGAATGTACTGACTTCCCAATTGTTTCTCAGGTCCAAAGCTTAGGAGTGATAATTGACTCCAGGCTATCATGTATTCCCCAGATAAAAGAAACTGCCAGGTATAATTTTTACAAACTATAAGGGACATTTACTAAGTCACAGGAGAGCTCAAATATCATGGGAGGAGATGCATTCCCACAATATTGAGTCCCTCCCTGACACACTATCATGGCAATACCATGGCCTGATTTTTTATTGTGCAAAAATTGTGCCACGGTACAGGGTCTAATCACATGATGGTTGGTCACTCCGCGGTTGGGGCTGCCATTACATTAAAAAGCCAGGTGGCCCAAATCTACGCCAACTACCAAATTCAGATATCATCTATGGTGGCCTTTGAAGACCCCTTCACCCCACCATATCTTCCAAAGCAACTCTTTCCCCTAAAAGTTAAAAAAAATTAAAAGCAAACCACATGGTAATGGCCCAATCCCTTCCCCGACCCCTCCCTATTGCAATGAAGACACAGACAGGATTCGTGGTGAAGCATGTCCCCGGGAAGGTCACCTCTCCTCCTCCTTCCCCGGAGCCCCTTTTATTGTCCATCATTCCATAGCATAGCATGCATGCAGATTTGTCATAACATCATTGGGTCCTTGCAAATACATGCATCATTCATTGGATGTTACAGCGTCATACCATAAATGTCCTTCCTGGCCTTTATGCTGACTACGCGTAAGCTGGCAGGCCGGGAGGGGAAAAGTTATAAGACTGAACATTGAAGCAGTTTAAGATGTGTTGAACTAGCTGACTAAGTGCAAGAGGAAGTAAGCAGAGAGCAGTTTCAGGTTGCTACAGTTTGAGATCTATTCCTGGGGCAGGCAGGTTGTTTGGCAGACAGATTTCCTGTCTCAGTTAGTGGCAGGATAAAGCTTGCACAATTCTGCTGCCTCCAGTGTATGCCGGAGAAAGAGGGAAGTTAGAGTTAACCCCTGAGATACTTCTTCAGGAGCTAAGCTTACAATCCCACACTCCCCTTTTTCAAAATAAGTACTCCCTAAGCCTTAATAATCCCCTTCCAAGAACACCCCCATCAGCCCCCAATCCCTTCTCCCTGATCCAAATAATAAAATATCCTTGGGGTCTACAGGCCTTCCCAAGCCCTGCCGCTGGAAAAAGGACCCTGGTGGTCCTGGTGGGATTCCCACCCCTAACCCCAACCCAAAACTCCCCTGTACTTCCAAACATTCTTATTAGTGGTCATTTAGGGCCTGGAATACCCCCCTAGCTCTGGCCTGTCAATAGGGATGTGCAGGGGAAACATTTGTTTTTGTTTTTGGGAGTTTTTTCAGTTCGTGGATTGCTTGATTCATTTAATTCATGAGGAAAAAAAAACTAATCAAGCAATAAAAAAAAGGAGAAACAGTCAAAAATCAAAAATGGAGGCTCCCGCCCTCCCAGAAAAATGCCAGGCCAGGATCCTCCCAGCCCCCTCTTACCTGGTCCAGAGAAAATCTGCCGGTGAGGCCTAGGCCCAGGCTGAAGCCTCAGCTTGCACTGGTCAAGACTGCGGTGACCTAGCTGCCCTCGAACTATGCAAGGCCAACACCTTGGCTGGATGATGGCCGTGACCTGGCCCAGAGATAAGGTTGTGACTCTTGGAGCCTTGGTCAGGACCCAGGCCCAATGCCGCAACCTGAACCAAAAGCCGAGTTCCAATGCCTGGGCCGGCTTGCAGTGTCAAGCCTGGGTCCAGGCTCTGGCTTAGATCAAGGCCTCAGCATCAGAACCCAGCCTCTGGTCCGGGTCGTGGCATTGGGCCTGCGTCTGGGCTCTGGCATGAGACTCAGTCTTGCCATTGGATACTCCGATAGATCAGGTAAGAGACCCCAGCATCGTGCTCTGGCCTAGGCCTAGGCTGAAGCACCAGTGTTGCACTAGAGTGTAGGCCGCAGTCCCTACTTTGGGTTTTGGCCTATGCTTTAGGTGAGACCCCGGCTTTGGGCCTAGACCTAGGCCCAATGCAATAATTTCAAACATATATTTCATTTGGGGGGCCTCGATTTGTTTCAGGGTCTTCGAATGAAACAAATTGCTCTTATTTGTTGCATTTTTAAAACTTGTTTGACAAGAATGCACATTCCTATCTGTCAATGCCATTTTGGTCCCCAGACTTTGCTCCTTTCACATGATAGGGGCAAGGTCAAGTTGACACCATTTAAAAAAATGGTGGCAACAGACCCAGAGCTAGGGAGCACTCTGTGCCCCCACTGGCCACTAATGAGGAAGTTTCGAGTAATGGGGGGGGGGGGGCGTTGGGAGTGTTGAGGTATCCCACTAGACCACCAGTTTCCTTTTTTATGGCTGGGGCTTAGAGTTTACTAGACCCCAGGAATATTTTATTCTTTGCAAGAGGGGGAAGGAATTGGGGGCTGATGGGGGGTTCTTGGAAGTGGGGTCATAAGTATTAGGGGGAACTTTTCTGGAAAACGTGGAGGGGGTGGGGAAGGGAGCAGGCTGTCTCCAGGTAGTTTGCCTTTTCATTTTTTTTAAATTTTGAGGGTTCAGCACCACTTCGGAAGGCAGCTGGAGATGGGCGAGTTCTCCAAAAATCCCCCACAGGGTGACTGCTGAACTTTGGGAGGGGGGGTTGGGTCTTTGGTTCTTTGGTTCTTTACAGTTTCCTGTGGGACAATCAGGGACCCAGTTAGCATCCCGTTGCTTCCTTGGGAAAAAAACAACACCTCCCTCAAACATGTTAAAATAATGGGAATGACTTTTTTTAAAAGTCAGCTGCATTATTTTATTAATATAGAATTGCCTATGTATAAGATGCTTTGCATACATTAAGCGATTTTATGTACGTAAATGCATGCAAAGCAGCTTATTTCCATAGGGGCAGAAACTCTTCTGCAATATTATGCTATAGTGCCGCGATATGGTAATAATGTGTGATAAACAGTATTTAACGCAAGTTACACACCATTTAATTCACTATATTGCCTTATCACAGCTTACCAAATCTAGACCTGTGTTGCGGAGGACTTAAATATTTTTACAATTTGGAGATTTCTGTTTTGTGGTACAAGCTTTTCTAATGATGACAGATTACTGTTATTCCATGTATATAAGCCTGCCAGTTTCAATGACAAAAACATTGCAGTAACTTCAAAACGTTGCAGTTCATCTCATCACAGATCACAGTAAAAAGGTTCATGTATCTCCAGTCCTGTTTGGCCTTCACTGGTTTCCAATCCAGTGGAGGGTCAAATATAAAATTTCTATGTTAGTACATAAATTACTGGCTATTACCTCACTTCCCTGACCAAATTATATACTGCAGATATATAATCCTACCAGGTCACTCCACTCTTCTCAGAGAGCTTTGTTGGATGTGCCTACTCTTTGTCAGACAAGACATATTGACACTAGAAAATGTGCTTTTACAATTGCTGCACCTATATTTTAAAATTCTCTGTTATAGGAGCTCAAGCATACAGAATGTTCAAAGGCATTTAAGAGCTCTCTAAAAACTTTCATATTTAGCAAGCTTTTTAAAAAATATTGCTTGATGGCATGTGCCGCAGCATAGTCTCTTTCATTTCTGATTTGTTTTACGTGATGGGTAATATTATTGTATATGTTTTTATTGTAAGCTGCTGCAGGCCCTGGCATTGGCAGCATATAAATACAAATAAATAAATAAATAGATAAATAAAAAGGATGGTCCACAGGGTATGAATGATAAGGTCTATAGGCCAAATGTTGATCTAGATTTATTTAAGGATGTTTGGAAGCAAATTATAGTTCAATCAGAAACTGATAATGTTGATGAATTAGTGGAAATCTGATATGCTGTGACAACCAGAATTCATGATTAGGTTGAAGATGAAACAACAAAAAGCTAAATCATCTTATATTCTCTGGTTTAGTTATGAATTAAATGTTTAAAGGCAAGAAATGCAGAGAAAAGAATGCCTTTTTTGAAAAAAGAAAAAGGAAGAGGACAAAGAAGTGCTCATAATAGTACTGAAAGATTATAACAGATTAGTGTAAAAAGCAAAAAGGAATTATTATACTGCCCAGATTAAAAGTGATTTAAAATCAAGCTAAAGAGCTGTTTTTGGTTGTGAAAAAGTTGAAGAATATCTTATTGATTGCGAGATGTTGTTTAACTATTTTCTAGACAAGGTTGAAAAGCTTCAATTTCATTTTGGATATTGTTGAAGGTGAAGTTTGGAAAACGTAACAATTCTAGACTCCAATCAGTATGGAATTAGAAAACATCATAGAAGTAAAGTTTTATTACTGTCTTTGACTGCTGCTTTCAGGCATCAGTTAGATTGAGGAGCTCCTGCACTGTTAATTCAGCTGGATCTTTGGCCTTCGATACACTATCTCATGAGTTAATGATTTATTTATAAAATATTTATCGACTACTGTTCCAATGGTCTTGGTGATTTACAGATAAAACATTCATAATTCAAAGTCAAACACAAACAAATCAACAGTTAAATGAAATCTGATTTAAAGTAAACTTAAAACATTATAAAATCCAAAAAATCAACTCCATTATAATAAAAACAGATAATACAATATAAATAAAAATAAAATAAAATGACAAAAACTGCGTATCTGTTAATCCGTGGGTAAAAAATCTGCCCTGAATGGGTTTAAGCTGTATTTTCATTGTATGCCAAGTTTAATAACCATTTCTCACAGGACAAGCATGATGGTAGTCCTCACATATGGGTGTCATCACAGAATGGAGCCCAATCACGGAACACTTTTGTCAAAGTTTCTAGAACTTTGACTGGCACCTACTGGGCATGCCCAGCATGGCACTAAACCTGCAGCCAGCAGGGGTCCCCCTTCAGTCTTCTTTTTTTCGCGCAGCAGTAGCCACGCGGGTTAAGGAGCTCCACAGAGATTCCTGACAGTAATTTTCCTCACGGAATTACTAAAAACTTTCATACCCCACAGGGGTCCCTCCTTCTAATTTTTGACTCCACAGTACTCTAGTAAGTTTTTACCCATTTTCGGTCGATTCCCATCGAGTTTGGCCCTCGCGGCCTACTGGCCATCGACCGTACCACGGCTCAATTTTTTTCAGAGGCCATGGCGTCAGGGTTCCGTCAGTGCCCGGCCTGTACTCACACCATGTCCATAACAGACCCTCATAAATTCTGTGTAATGTGTCTTGGATGCGAGCATGATATCTTGACCTGCACCAAATGTGTCTTAATGACACCTAAAGATCGCAAGGACAGAATGGAGAAGATGGAACTTCTCTTCCGTTCTCAAACCCCAACGCCGTCTATTGCATCAACGTCGTCTGAACCGGCACCGTCCACTTCGCGCCAGTATCGGCCACTGGCCAGTGACCGCCCAGCATCGACGACTTCTCGGCCTTCGACTACCTCTACCCCCTCTCAGGACCGAGGGGATCGGAGAGAGAAACATTGGCATCGACACCGGAAGTCTCGGACCATCGATGAAGGAAAGCCATCGACCTCTCCATCTTCCGAGCTGCCATCGAAGAAACCCCGTCCAGAAAAGGCACCAACCCTTTCTGCGACCAGGTCACCGAGGCAACCCTCATCCGAAAGGGGATAGGGAGCTGCGACTCCACCTTTAACAGTGGTCCCTCCGGCTATGCCTCTGCCTCCTTCTTTCCTTCCGGAGCCGGGGCTGCTTGCTCCAGGCCTCCGTGAAGAACTGGACCGGATGGTTCAGGAGGCCATCGATAAGGCGATGCACAGACTCCAAGGTCCCGCAGTGCCGAAATCGGTGCCAGTCGCGGAACTGACCATCGATCACATTCCAGCAGCATTGGCACCACTGCTCTTGAAGATGGAAGCGCTTATAACCGCTTTTCCACCGATGGATCCTGGGTCACCGATGGCTCTGGTGCCTTCCCCGCTTATTCTGTCATCGGGAGGAGAAACACCGTTCCGCATTCCGCCATTGGGTGTTTTGCCGATGCCTCAACCATCAATGCCGATGCGCCCATCGGCGCCACCGATCCATCCATCGATGCCCTCGATGCCTTCATCGGTGCCTCCAGTACTTCCCTCGTTGCCTTCGGAGCCTAGACCTGGACCTTCAGAAATACCATTGTCCTGTACTTCTCAGGTTCTTAGAGGGGCAGGTCCTGATCCCTATGACACCTGGACCGACGATTCTTCTCAAGACACCGATGACTTGCCATCGCCACCTTATCCTACTGAAAGCAGGAAGCATTCTCCTCCAGAGAACCTATCCTTCATAAATTTTGTGAAGTAATTGTCTGAATTGGTTCCCTTCCAATTGCAGACTGAACAAGATGACAGACATCAAATGATGGAGCTGTTACAATTCCTGGATGCTCCCAAGGAAATAACCTCCATCCCTATTCACCAGGTTCTTTTGGATCTCCTCAAAAAGAACTGGGAACACCCTGGTTCTGTTGCTCCAGTCAACAGAAAAGCTGATACCACTTATTTAGTCTAGTCAGCCCCAAGACCCACCCTCCTGACCCCCCCAAGACTTACCAAAACTCCCTGGTGGTCCAGCGGGGAGTCTGGGAGCCATCTCCTGCACTCACACCCTTGGCTGCCGGTATTCAAAATGGCACCAATAGCCTTTGACCTACTATGTCACCGGGCCTACCGGTGCCATTGGTCAGCCCCTGTCACATGGTAGGAGCAATGGATGGCCGGCACCATCGTGTGCTCCTACCATGTGACAGGGGCTGACCAATGGCACCAGTAGCCCTATGACATAGTAAGGGCAAAGGCTATCGGCGCCATTTTGATTACTGGCAGCCAACGGCCCGAGGGCAGGAGATCGCTCCTGGACCCCCGCTGGACCACCAGGGACTTTTGGCAAGCCTTGGGAGACCCTCCTGACCCCCACAAGACTTGCCAAAAGTCCAGCAGGGGTCCGGGAGCTACCTCCTGCACTCGGGCCGTCGGCTGCCAGTATTCAAAATGGCCATCCATTGCTCCTACCATGTGACAGGGGCTGACCAATGGCACCGGTAGCCCCTGTGACATAGAAGGTCAAAGGCTATCAGCGCCATTTTGAATACCAGCAGCAGAGGATGTAAGTGCAGGAGATGGCTCCTGGACCCCCCACTGGACCACCAGGGAGTTTTGGTAAGTTTTGGGGGGGTCAGGAGGGTGGGGGGTTGTACTTAATTCAATTTTAGCCAGGAAACGAATAAGAATTAATGCATGTACGGATCAGGGGCCCCCTTGCTGAATGCAACGTTTCTGCCCCCTGATGAATCCCGAATGCAATGTATGGCATCCCCCTGGACATCCCTACTTTGTATCATTCTATGGTGAGGCCTCACCTAGAGGACTGTGAGCAGTTCTGGTTGCTGCATCTCAAAAAAGATATAGCTGAACTGGAAAAGGTAGAGAGAAGGGCAACCAGAATGTTAAAGGGGATGTAACGGCTCTCCTGTGAGGAAAGGCTAAAGAATTTGGGTCTGTTCAGCTTGGAGAAGAGACAACTGAGGGGAGATATGATACGGTTCTATAAAATCATAAGTGGAATAGAACAGATAAAAGTAAATTGATTATTTACTCTTTCAAAAAATACAAAGACTAGGGAACACTTCATAAAGTTAATAAGTAGCATATTTAAAACAAAACTGGAGACAATTCTTTTTCACTCAACACAAAATTAAGCTCTTGAATTCATTGCCCAAGGATGTAGTGGAGTTTAAAAAAGGTTTGGACAAGTTCCTGCAGGAGAGATCAATAAAATGTTATTAACCACGTAGACTTAAGAAATGGCACAATAACAACTTGAGATCTATTTACTGTTTGAGACTTGCCAGGCACTTGTGACCTAGATTGGCCACTGCTGGAAACGGGATACTGGGCTTGATGGACCCTTGGTCTGATCCAGTATGGCAAGTTCTAATGTATAAAAATAGGCTGGCTCTAAATTACGCAAAAATCAATAATTTTATGGCTAGAAAGAACTGTACCTGAAAAGTTGCTAGTGCTAAAACATAAATGATGCATCTTTCCTATTTGTGTGGGAAATATGTGATTTAGGGGTTCTGTTAGATTCCAGGATAACACTGAAGTATCATATTAGGATAGTGGCAAAATCCTCTTTTAATAAACTGCATCAATTAAGACATTTTAAAAAATTATATCCCAAAGGAGAATTTTAGAACCATTCTTCAGGCTCTGGTTCTTAGTAGATCAGACTAGGGAAAGTCATTATTTCTGAGCCTTTCTGATAGGTTATTAATAGTATTGCAACAAGTGCAAAATGGAAAAGTAAGGCTCACTACGGGAATAGTGTATCATTATAGAATCACCCCTCAGTTGAAACAATTGCACTGACTTCCAATTAAGTTAAGAACACTTTAAATTTGTAACTATTATGCACAAAGTTGTACATTGTGATCCACTGTTTATCCAAGCTAGCCACATCTTATTCCCCGATATGATCATTTCAAAATTTGCATGTAGTTTCTTTCTTCCATGAATTTAGATTCCAGGAAATAAGACTAGGAACCTGTTTCATTATAAGCTGACTACTTGAGTTTTAGGAAGAAATTGAAGGGGCAGTGTTTTTTAAACAGGTGTTTGACTAAATATGGATGAACAGTTGTTTTTAAGTTTTTACCAAGATTATTTTATTAGCTTATATTTTAAATGTAGAGTGTTTGTTTTATGTCTTGTCTAGATTTTATGATGGTATTATTGTAAGCTGCACTAATAACTGAAATTATATTTGCGGGATATAAAAGATGTAAATAAGATTCAATTTGAAGAATAATCATAGTCATCTATGAGTAAGCTTTGATACAGTTGCTAATCCAACCATCAAATATCTTCTTAACACCTAATAACTGTTATGAACGCGCTGCCCGCGGGTTTCCCCGCGAGCAGGCTCACTCACCCACGCTGTTTTCCTACCCAACGCGGCAAGGACACCGCTGTCAAGCCTGCCTATGTGGCCGGAGCCACGGACTGTGATCGCCCACGTGGCCCGAAGGCTGCCCCGGATGTCCTTCTTCGCCGTGGCAGGAGCCGTGGACTTCACTTCACCATCTTCGTGGCTGAGAGCCGCTGCCGACTTCCACCTTCCCCGTGGCATAGGCCGCAAGCCCCGGGACTCTCTTGGCAGTTGGAGCCGCCCTCAGGGCTCCCTGCAGCGGCAAGAGCCGCTGCCGAAGTCGGGCCTGCTCCTCAGGCCCAGCACTGTGCTCCTGGTGTCTGACGTCGGTGCAGGTCGCTGTCTGCGGTCCTGCTCAGCTCTCCTGCTGCTCCTTAGGCGCCGGCGTGCACTTCTCTTCTGGATTTAAAGGGCCAGGCACAGGAAGTGTGCTGGCCCCACCTAGGGAGTGGACTTCCTCTACCAGCCCTATAAAAGGGCTGCTCCATCAGTCTGTCTTTGCCTTGCATCGGAGTTGCTTCACTGTGGAGGCTCCTGCCTGCCAGAGCTCCGTCAGGTCTTCTTGTCTTCTCCATGGAGTTCTTGTTGCTTCGTCTCGTCATGCCAAGTTACGTCTTCGTTGCCTGAGGTCCCCGTCCAGGTGTCCTGGTATTTCGTCTTGATCTTCTGTTTCCTGATGTTCCAGGTTCCTTGATGTCCTGCTCCTGTGTCTTCGTCTTCAGCACTCTTGAGCCTTCTGGTACCTGTTAGGCCGGGAGTCCCTCGGATGAGGTTGTGCCCGAGTGGACTAGCCTACTGGTGGACAAGTGTCCTGTGCTCCTGAGCCGTCATGGCCTGCCAGCCGTTGGTGGAGCTTCGGACGACAGCGGCTTTGTCGTTGGAGTTCTGCTTTGACTGGATCCTTCCCTACACTTGTCCTGCTCCCAGCGTGGTCCATGACCAGCCTCCTCGGGCTGTGTAGGGCACGCAGTGGGACAGGGTGGTCCGTGACTCAGTCCCGTGGGTGGGCTGAGTAGGGCGCCCTGAGAGACAGTGCCAATGTGCTTCCGCCCAGCTTCTCATCTCCTATGGACTTCGTCAGTTCTTCGTCTCGTCTTGGATGCCATTGCATCACTCTTGGTAATATGTCTGGTTCCTGATGCCGTCACATTGACCACTGGTCTGGGATGTCTTCGCATCAGCCCTGGTGTCATGTCTTCATCTGCGATGTCATTGCATCGATCCTGCTGTTAAGTCTTCGTCCGCGATGCCGTTGCATCGAGTCTGCTGTCATGTCTACGTGTCAAGGCCCATCTGCCCTTGACCTCAGGCCAGGCCTGCTGCTCCATGCTGTTCCATGCAGCAGGTCCGAAAGGGCTCGGAATGGTCGGAGGACCATTCACATTCCAACATCATCTTGTTGTTGGCCATGGGAGCTTGCCGACCTGGCAGAGGGTCAGACAGTCAGCCATGGTGGAACACACCGTCAGCCCTCGGTTCGGTCCTGGATCCATCGGGGGCTGGCCCGAGGCCCTAGGGCACACTAAAACACCCGAATTCAACAATAACCAATAAAAATATGCTTAATGTAAATGATAATTGTATTCAGAAATAATCTTATATGTAAAGCATCTTTTAGATCTGGAAAGCAAAAAGCTTCTCAAAAGTCTGAGAACTTCTCTTCAAAAAATCTCAACATGAGCGATGTTTTGCCAGCCAGCTCATGGGCTGCCTCTGGGGAATTCTTACAGCATCACGATAAATATCTGAAAAAAACAAAGTTCAAAAATAAAAACAAAATATGTAATAAATAATAAAGCAACCAAATATGAGCACTCACAATGTTGTTTCTAATATTCACTATAGTAGATGAGACCTTATAAAGGAAGATAAGATCTTACCAGAATAAATAAGCTCTGTACCTTTAAGGCTAAGAGAAACAGAAGAAAACAATCCCAGGACACTGCAGTTTCCAGGGATCCTGCTGCCACTGCAGCAACTGACAAGAATCTCTGCTTGTTTTCTAGGTAAATCCCCAGGTTCAGATTAAGCTAGTGCTTTTTTTTTTTCTCTAGAAAGAAAGGTGCTGGTACTGAGATGCAGGGCCATCCTTGGATGGAGAGGCAGGGATGGGAGAAAATCAGGGCAATGGTCCAGTGTCCCTGCAACTGGATGCAGGGTTCAGTCATGGCATGATCCTTTCCCAATCCCATCCTTTTTTTCCACAGGTAGATAGTATAAGAGGGCAGCACTTTTTATGCTGGGCCTCCTCTGCCATCAACATGGCAAGGGAAAAGTACCAGTAGGAGAACGAGATTGCAAGGGAGAGAATCACCACTGGGGCTTTTCTCAAATTTCAGTTCAAGAATCGTTGTCATGACAAATGTATATGTGGGTAAAAGAAGAAAAAATATAAAAACATGATAGTAGAGAATGGTTAATAGTATGGACAATTACCAGGTTCTGGTGCTATTCTGTATTAACTGTAGTCAAGGTACACAGAGCTGATGCCCCAGTAGTATAGCCAGAATTGATTTTTTGGGTGGGCACATGGTTAACATGGGTGTGCTGTAGGTAGGCAGGTCTGAGACCTACTAGTTGTTAGGGATGTGAATCGTTTTTTGATGATTTAAAATATCGTCCGATATATTTTAAATCGTCAAAAATCGTTAGGGCCACGATACAATACCAATTCCCCCGATTTATCGTTAAAAAATCGTAAATCGGGGGAAGGGGGAGGGCAGGAAAACCGGCACACTAAAACCCCCTAAAACCCACCCCCGACCCTTTAAATTAAATCCCCCACCCTCCCGAACCCCCCCCCCCCAAATGCTTTAAATTACCTGGGGATCCAGCGGTGGTCCAGAACGGCGGCAGTCCAGAACGGCCCCCTCAATTGAATCCTTTTGTCTTCAGCCGGCGCCATTTTGCAAAATGGCCGCCGCAAAATGGCGGCAGCCATAGACAAAAACGATTCGACGCAGGAGGTCGTTCCGGACCCCCGCTGGACTTTTGGCAAGTCTTGTGGGGGTCAGGAGGCCCCCCCAAGCTGGCCAAAAGTTTCTGGGAGTCCAGCGGGGTTCAGGAAGCGATTTCTTGCCGCGAATCGTTTTCCGTACGGAAAATGGCGCCGGCAGGAGATCGACTGCAGGAGGTCGTTCAGCGGTGGTCCGGAACCCCCGCTGAACGACCTCCTGCAGTCGATCTCCTGCCGGCGCCATTTTCCGTACGGAAAACGATTCGCGGCAAGAAATCGCTTCCTGAACCCCGCTGGACTCCCAGAAACTTTTGGCCAGCTTGGGGGGGCCTCCTGACCCCCACAAGACTTGCCAAAAGTCCAGCGGGGGTCCGGAACGACCTCCTGCGTCGAATCGTTTTTGTCTATGGCTGCCGCCATTTTGCGGCAGCCATTTTGCAAAATGGCGCCGGCTGAAGACAAAAGGATTTAATTGAGGGGGCCGTTCCGGACCGCCGCCGTTCTGGACCACCGCTGGATCCCCAGGTAATTTAAAGCATTGGGGGGGGGGGTCGGGAGGGGGGGGATTTAATTTAAAGGGTCGGGGGTGGGTTTTAGGGGGTTGGCTCACGATTTTAATGATTTTTCACGATATTTTTAAAACCCAAATGGCAACAATGCGATTCCCTCCCCCTCCCAGCCGAAATCGATCGTTAAGACGATCGAGGACACGATTCACATCTCTACTAGTTGTATTCTTATTGATAAATAATGCCATATACTGCACCCTAAAATGGCTTTCTAAGTAGTTTGCAACAGCCATTATGCTTCATGCATGAAACTTCAAAATATTTTACCTCAATTATTTCAAACACTTACCAGCATTAAAAATTCTTTATTAATCTGTATTAATTTATTTTATATTTATTGCAGTTTATAAATGCACAAATATATATTTAAAAAGCAAACAATCAGATCCAATCAATCATGTAATAAAACAAATATTAATGAATTCTTTCATGAATCCTCTTTGCAGAAAGCCAAAAATCATCATAACTACAATAAAATAGCATTAATCATCAGAACAGGTGCAGAGCAGAGCTAGGACAATTCACAATACAACTAACATGAAAAAAAAATTTTCAAATTCTGGTGTCACCTCAGCAAAAAATATCTCTCCGCTGCTGTTTTGTGAAGTAACACAAACTCCTGCAAAGAAAGAGACATCTAGAACCTTGCCATACCATACACTCTCAAAATTCAAATAACAGCAACCTTATGAAAACGCAGCAATGCAAATACTACACCAGGCCCAAGAACATTAATTCATCACCTACTGGAATAACAGAACAAACTGGACTACTTCAGAGAAAATAACTACATGCGAGCAGAAATGCTGCACTTCAGTCACACACACACAGGGCCGCCATCAGGAATTTTGAGGCCCCATACAGCCAAAATGTCTGGGCCCCCAAGCGCACCTGCCGCCTGGCGGCTGCGGGCCCCCATATGTGGCAGTAGATCCTGGGGCCCCATACTGCAGGCCCAAGAATACTGCCCTGATGGCGGCCCTGACAGGTAAAACAGAGACTGACCTTTATCTAATCTAGAAATAAGAGACTACAAATTAGAAACAGAAACATGCAGATAAAACCAAAATAGAAAGCCTGAGAAACTAGACTCTGAACAGTGAAATACTGAAGAAAGAGCAAAATACAGAAATATAAGAAATGCACATTCCCAAAGATGGCATATTCAGATTGCTAAAATCAAAATAATTTTATTTTTTTTTACCTTTGTTGTCTGATATTTGTATTTTTCTAATCAGTTGGTCCTGGTCTCTTTTTCCCATTTTTCCCTTGTCTCTCATTTCCTAATTCCTTTTCAGTATCTCTCTTCTCCTACTGTCTTCTTCCCTTCCTTCCTCACACTCACACACATGCTTTCTCTCACAGACTCCCTCACACACACAAGCTCTCACTCATATGCTCTATCACACACACACACACACACACACAAGCTCTCACTATCTCACCCCCCCCCCCCAGGCTCCCTTTTTTATGCACACACAGACTCACACCCAGGCTCCCATTTTTATACAATCAGAGACACATACTAAGGCATTCATTCTCACACACATACACCCATTCAAGCTCCCATTCTCACTCACACATACCATACGTTCAAGCTCCCATTTTCACCCACACATAATACACATTCAAGCTCCCATTCTCACCCACCTACTGTTAGGATCCTGGGCCGTGCTCCGGTTCCCCATCCTACCTCGGAGCCGCTCCAAGAGGCTGTGGCGTGTTTGGGGCCTGTTCGGGCCTGGCTGGCCTGTTTCCGCAGTGCTCCCTCTGCGAGGGAGACACCGATGACATCCTCTGGCTGGCCCTGCCCCTTTAGACGTGCACGCAGGGGCTCCTAATTTAAAGGGACCAGCGTGGGAATGATGGCTCTTCCCCCAGGAAGATGTCAGACGCCGGCAGGGATTTAAGCCCTGCAGCCAGACATCACTTTGCCTTGCAACGAGGTTCGCTCGCTTGAGTCTTGCTAGCTGCAGTCCCTTCCTGTTCCTGCCTTGTTCCCTCTTCAGTCTTCCTTGTCGTCTCCTGGTTCCTGACTTGGTTTGTCTCCTGACTCCTGACTTTGGCTCGTCTCCTGGCTTCTGTCTTCGGCTCGTCTCCTGGCTCATGACTTTGGCTCGTCTCCTGGATTTCTACTGTCTGCCGTTTGCACCGACTCCTGGGTAGCTCCGTCCCGGAGACCTCACCTAAGTCCAAGCGGCTTGGGTCCTCACGGGTTCCTCCTGGGGGGACCTCGGGCTTCCAGTGGTGAAGTTCCAGTTGGTCTCCTGACTTGAACCGCTTCCCGGCTACGACTTCCACTGTGGATCTACTCACAGTGCACCATCATCATCTCTAGCCGGCTCAAGGGTCCACGAACTCTGCACCTACACACATAGGATCTCTCACAGACACACACACATGCACACACAAACAGGCTCTCAGACACACCCAGGCTCTCACTCATTCACACATACAAACAAGCTCACACACATCATGGTCCCCTGTTATCATTGGGCTGTGGTGAGATGAGCTTCCCCACGGCCCAGAGGCCTCCTTCTATCAGCGGGCCATATGGCCCATCGATTTTCCTGCTTGGGGAGGGAAGAAGGAGCGGAAGCTGTGCCCGGGCATGCACAGGTTCCGTTCCCCCACCCAAGCAGGAAGATCGGTGGCCGTTTGACAGTAGGCGAGGCCGTGGATCACCAGCAGGTTAGGCTCCGATGGTGGCCCACAGCTTGGCCTGCTGCCACTGGACTGCCACCTCCCCGGGTGTGCCATGAGGTAGATCTTCACAGGAAAACTTTCCACTCTTATGGAGTACAAGATGGAACATTTCTCTTACAGTGCAGATATCTTTGATGTGGGTTTTACATAGTTATTAAGGATGTGCATTTGTTTTGAGGTAAATGGGTTAAACATAACAAATTTGACCCTGTTTGTTTCATTTGTGGTCACCCAAAATGAATGCAGGGGGTCCCATGAATGAAACAAATATTTTATGTTTCCCATTCATTTCTATGGCCCACTGAAGACTTAGGGGTGAATTTTAAAAGTGTTGCTCATGCTAAAAAGCCCATATGTGCAAGTATCTTGGCTGTGCGCAAGCAATGCATATTTTAAAAGCCAGAAATTATGCATGTATATACGCATGTGTGAGTAAAAGAAACAGGATGGAGTTGGGGGCAGGGCATGGGCATTCTGGGTAGTGCCAGCAGTTACATGCATAACTGTATAACTGTATTTTAAAAGCAGCTACCTCAGCACTCAGCTGCTTGTTAGCCTCTGCCACTCCTGGTGAGGTTAAATCTGGAGAAATTGCTTTTTAGGCCTAACATGGCAGGGTGAGGGATCTGGGTCAACTTGGAGGAGTGCAGGATGAAGAACCAGAAGGGTCTGGATGACTTTGAGATAGATAAGGCAAACTGGTGGACCAATTGGTAAAACAGGCTATGGCCTGCAAGTGAGGATGTTTTCAAAATCTGCTTACCTGTCGGGTAGATTTTAAAAAGGGTTGCACATGCACCCATAAACGCACGTGCTATTTTATAAAGTGTGCAGGTAGGTTTTAAAAGCACATCTGGGGAGAAGTTCATGACTATTCCTGTTCAAATATATGGTTTACTCTTTTATTTATTTAGATTTATATTCCACTTTTCACAGTGCTTCAAAGTGGGGTCATTTTCTATCGATATCGCACACGTGCAATAGCTAGATAGGGGCGGGGCAGAGTCAGGACTGGAAGAGGAGGGGTCGGGGTGGCATCAGGGCAGGGTAACTTCACTGGTGGCGATAAGGTAAGACCCATTATTGCCACCAGTAGAGTGCCCAATAGCACCACCTTTCACAATGGCACTATTGGGTGTGAAAGTGGTGTGATTGCTGCCAGCTTTTGCAGGCCTGTCCCCAGCTTCCCCCCCCCATTACTGTGGGATTCAGAAAACCATGCGATTTTAGAAAATCCAGGCCTAAGTTTGTACCTGAGGCAATGGAAGGTAAAGTGACTTGCCCAAGGTTACAAAGAGCGACAGCAGGAGTTTGAACCCTGGTTTCATGGTTCATAGCCCACTGCTCTAACCACTAGGCTACTCCTCCACTCAGGTGAGGATTCTGGGTAAAGATAGGCCCAAGGATTTTCCACCCAGGCCGATTCTGTCGCAGTCGCGCTCGGCAGACCACGTGACCAGAGCGACCAGCCTACCGAGGGATGCCTGATCCCCGATAGGCCAATCTGCCACTGCCTCCACTGCACTTCTCCTCCACTCCACTTTTACTTTTTAAAAATTTTTTCCTTTCTAACACTATCTTTGGATGCATATACCTAGTAATTTGTTAAAACAATGCTTTTCTGTATTATTTTTCAGATCTCATCCGAAAAATAGCACAACAAAAGTTCGGACAAGTACACAATGATTATCAAAAGGTAATTTCTTATATTAAAAATGGTAGTAGATACAGTTTTTTTTAGTTTGAATATCCTGTGCTACTAAATAATTAAACCCTTATATCCTCTATTTTCATCTAAGTAAACAGTAGTGGCATTACTGTAATTAATCATAAGAACTGTACTACACTTTGCAACTGGCAAATTTTATTTTCTATTTAGTTGTCACTGTTGAGACTAAAGTATTTCCGTTATGCCCTTTTCATTAGTTTTCTTTAAATGTCTGGGCCTAGCATTGTGTTTGCGCAAGGCTAGCACCCATATTCATATGTGTGTGTGTGTGTGTGTGTGTGTGTGTGTGTGTATGTATATACTATAGATAGATATGTAGGTATAACTATAATTATCCAACACAAAGGGTGAGGAGGTAATAAATTCATACATGTATGTGTTTTGCTACAAAGCTGCATTGGGAGGGACAAAACACTGCAAGAAGCATATTAAATGAATAATAAAGCATAGTGCTTGACAGACTGCAGCTTTGTAGTGAAACACATTTGTGTCGAGGGGTCCTATGGTTTTTTAATCTTTATGTTATATTCTTCGAGTGCCTCTAATTAAATAAAGGAACTCTTTCTACTCTGAACCTGTGGGATTTGAAGATTTGTTTTACTTTATTACCTCTTGTGTCGATTATCGATTGTGACTTAGTTTTGGGGTACTTGCCAGGTTCTTATGGCCTGGATTGGCCACTGTTGGAAACAGGATGCTGGGCTTGATGGACCCTTGGTCTGACCCAGTATGGCATGTTCTTATTTTTTTTCCACGTTTTTATGTTTGGATATTCACTATAATTATCCAGACAATTTCTCCTTCATTTGAGCACTGAATAAGGGTGCCACATAAATACTGAAAATAAAATAAATCTGGAATTTATCATCTTTGATTTTTTCCTAAATATGCATATGTGTATTTGGGTAGGAACAATAGCATTATTCTTTCTCCTATTACCTTTCTGGAAGCTTTTATGTTGCTGGGACAGCATTAATTTATTGCCAGATCATCCATTCCTGAAGTGGCTGCATGTATCTGAATTATGTATTTGTTACTGATAATCTGTTTGGATGAAAAGTGCTAATTTATTATTGTGTATGATTTTTGCTGTAGCTTTTATATACAGTTAATAAAGTGAGGATTTATACAGTTAACTTTGTTTTGATATGTATTTCCTCTGTAAGATGGTTTTCTTTTTCCCCAGGTAGTAAAAACTTGGATTTGTGAAGAGCAGTATATTCATTTTGGAGGGAAAGGGTGTGTGTTTGTAGAAAATCCATTCTTTTTTTCAAATGATTATGCAGGGAAAAGCTTAAAATGTATTCATTATATCTATTTATGTAGCTTTAGCTTACATGTTTTTATTAGTAGCTAAACGTGAGTTACATTCAGATACAGTAGGTATTTCCCTGTCCCCAGAGAGCTTACAATTATGTTTCTACCTGAGGTAATGGAGGATGAATATTTCCATTGTGTAACAATATGAGTTATTGCAGGCTCAATGTTGTATCCTAATAAGCTGTACCTAAGCAAATAAGCACTTAAATGCCAGGGCCTCCCAGACTTGACCTTGTGATCCCACAGGGTTTTAGGGTAGTCAGGTTTTCAGAATATCCCCATTGAATAGGCATGAGCTATGTTATTAAGTTTACAAATACTGTAGTCTCTGATGCATGCGTACGTCTCTCATACCTAATCAGTGTAGACATTCTGAAAACCAGACTGGCTGCAAGGTCGCCAGGCCAGGTTTGTGAAGCCCTGCCTTGTGCAGGTTACCTTATGAGCTGTATCACATAACACTAGAATCCCTGATATGTATTGCAATGTATGCACAAATTTATAGTTCTGCAGTTGCCACTGGCATAGACTGTACTAAAGGAAGATGTTTTTCACACACACACACACATACATACATACATATATATATATATATATATATATATATATATATATAAACCCTTCAGTTTCCTTAGCCTGCTACAGTTCATTTCCACTGATGGTAATTTCTTCCTGAATTACATATTCCATGAGGCTTAGAAAACTGCACTTCTTGGGATTTCTTAACCATTTTTATACTTTTCTAATACCAAGCAGTCAATTGCAACATGTCATAGTTAAGCTTAAAATTAGAGCTTCTCTTTTAAGGTTTTAACTTATAAACAATGATAAAACACCTCTGATGCAAAAAAACAAAATAAAATGTTTATTGAATAAACATCTAAAAAGCAATACTGCCACTAGAACTTTTTAATCTTGCCTGCTTTGGATTCGCCATTCTGATGACTCCTGAGCTGCACCAGTTTTTAACAACTGATCAGCCTTCATTGTCCTCCTCCTCCTGCTAACTCCGCTGCACAGCTGCAAGTGGAGCCAGTAGTACTAGAAGAGAATGAGCAAGCCTTGGGGGTTTAAGAGTGGTAGAAATAGGGGTAGTGAGAAAGTTGAGGACTGGCTGGTGGAGAGAGAGAGAGAGAGTGGAGGGGCTGTGGGAAGGAAGTACTAGGTGGGGAGATATGTGCTGATGGCTAGGGAGCAAGAGCTGTGCTAATTACTGGGGAGAATGCAAATATTGATTTGTTATGGCAGTACATTTACATTATAGCAATGTATATAGTTGATTAAACCAGAAAATGTACACAACAATTGTACCTGTGCTACAAAAACACCAAGAAACACCAATGAATGTACCGTGTTGCTGGTAGGGATGTGCAGAGGGACGCCATACGTTGCATTCGGGATTCGTATTCGTCTGGGGGCAGGTACGTTGCATTCGGCAAGGGGGCTCCCCGATATGTTCTATACATCAATTCCTATTCGTTTCCCCACTAAAATTAAATTAACTACAACCCCCCACCCTCCTGACACCCCCCCCCCAAGACTTACCAAAACTCCCTGGTGGTCCAGCGGGGGGTCCGGGAGCCATCCCCTGCACTCACACCCTCGGCTGCCGGTTTCAAAATGGTGCCGATAGCCTTTGACCTACTATGTCACAAGGGCTACCGGTGCCATTGGTCAGCCTCTGTCAAATGGCCATCGGCGCCATCTTGTGCTCCTACCATGTGACAGGGGCTGTGACATAGTAAGGGCAAAGGCTATTGGCGTCATTTTGATTACTGGCAGTCGACGGCCTGAGTGCAGGAGATCACTCACGGACCCCCGGTGGACCACCAGGGACTTTTGGCAAGTCTTGGAGGACCCTCCTGACCCCCACAAAACTTGCCAAAAGTCCAGCGGGGGTCCGGGAGCGACCTCCTGCACTCCGGCCGTCAGTTGCCAGTATTCAAAATGGCGCCGATAGCCTTTGCCCTCATAGTGAATTGGTCAGCCCCCGTCACATGGTAGGAGCACAACATGGCACTGATGGCCATGTGATAGGGGCTGACCAATGGCACCGGTAGCCCCTGTGACATAGTAGGTCAAAGGCTATTGGTGCCATTTTGATACCGGCAGCAGAGGGTGTGAGTGCAGGGGATGACTCCCGGACCCCCCGCTGGACCACCAGGGAGTTTTGGTAAGTCTTGGGGGGGGGGGGGGGTCAGGAGGGTGAGGGGGCTCCTAGGCGGCCGAATAATTCAGCGAAGATTCGTTGTATTTGTGGGGAATTGCGATACGTTTTGCTTCCCCACGAATACAACGAATAAGGCCCTATACATTGTAGATTCCAAATTCGTAGGGAACGAATGCACACCCCTAGTTGCTGGCAGCCTAGGGGATTTTGGGAGGGCTCTAGGTGGAGTGTGAGAGTTGGGGTAAGGGGTAGAAGGCAGCCTGGAGCACCATGGGATTTTTCGTATCAGCAGGAAAGGGGGGGGGGGGATGCTCCTCATGCCTCCATAACCCACAACTTCTTTTAATCTTTTGGTGGGGTTGGATACGCGGCGGGGGATGGGGATTGAGTATAAATTCCCAGTATGATTTTTACTTATTTTGAGTGTAGGGATGAGAGGATTAGGTCTACTGGCCTGATAGAGTTTTTTAAGTTACCTGCTATATTCTGAATATAGCTAAGTAGGGTTAAAGTTACTTGAGTACACCAACCTGGATAACTTATCTGGCTAACTAGAATATTGTGACAAACCAACTATATCAAAGAAATCACCACAAAATTCAGCGATCTAAATAGTAAATCAACAAAAATCAAGAGCAAAGCTCTATCGCTAGAATATTGGCCTGCCCCTGTAACACCCCTAAGCTTTCTGCATAAATTATATCCATCTAATCACTTAGCCACATAACTTGGGGGCATTCAGACTGAGGTGGGGGGGGGGGGGAGGAGGAATTTAAATCCTCCAGATTTGTATATGAACTTGCTTGAGTATAAAAATAATAAACAGCTGGTAACAACTGCCAGACACCTAGAAATCATAACTGTTGTTGAGAAATCTCTCACCTCCTCATTCATTTTTTAGAGTTTATCCTAGTTGCTGTAATAAAATGCACACTTTAGGGTTTAAAAGGTGGTAGAAATAAATAAGCTTTTAGGGTGTGCATGTGTGTGAAAGAAATGTATGAAGATAGTACTAATCCTTGTTTAGATGACTTCTCTGATTCCATTGTTTCCTTCAGTTGAGCAGTTTTACCTTGAGTTAATCATTTGTTATTCACCTGATTTGTTTTTTTGTGCATGCTGCTTCTACATTACATGCCTCCATCTGCTTTGACTTCTACAGCCAGAAAATGTTGTCCTGACGCTTCAGGTAATTAATGCCTTTTAACAGTATTTGCTAGTGGTGCTCCATCCTTTGCAAGATGGAGCTTACAAACAAATGGTATCAACTGGTTTTGATGAGCAAATATTTATTATAAGCCAAGCAGTGCCCCATTCATACAGTAATGTTATGTTTCTGGATACCTGGATAAATATATCTGATTTGAATGTAAATGGTGATAGATCATCCCTTTTAATATGTTAACAATTCTGATTGCATGATATAAATGTAGGTTTAATACATTTTTAATATACTGCCTTACATAAAATCAAAGCAGTTCACTTAATAAAATTAATACATAAAATGCCTATACCATCATAACAAATAGATAACATCAAAAGATGTTACAGCAGTATTATTTACAGTCTTTTAAATCACACTTTGGATAAGGTGCCATATGAAAATTGAAAATAAAAAATAAGGCTTTAGTTTGCTTCTCCTTCGCCTTTTTGTATACCGTCTTAGCTAACTGATAATGCTTTCCTTTCAAACTCCTTTTCCATTCAATCAGCAAAAGGTATTTATCCATTAGAAACACAGGCAGGTTGATATAGTTCAGAAAGGTTTCCATCACAGGATAAGTATTAAGGCTTTCAATTTTTCAGTTCTGTGACTTCTTAAGTTAATAGTTTTAATTGAAAGTCATAGCAGTGATGGTCAGAAGATGAGAACTTGCAAATGCAGATCAGTCAGCTGTACATAAGATGATTTTGGCACTCTTATATGTCCCAAAAAATACTGGGTAATGCTCTGCTTCTTTTTCTTTTTTACTTTTCCTCTCCTTTTTCTATATTCCCTCCCTACTACATACACACACACACACACATTTCTTTCCATTCCCTCTATAATTTCTCTTATCTACCTTACAGGGTCATTTTTCAAATCATGTTAGGGCAACAAAGTGTAATAATAGTCTCTAACGCATGATAATAGACTCTAACTCATATTATATCACAATATCATCACCTTACCCTGGCCACGTGGCCTGAGTCCGATCCCTGGACTTTACCCCAGTCACATAGGAAGATAAAGTGTGAAGGTTCGCCTGCCCCCGCTGCGGGATCAAACGTAAGGTAAAGAGGTATCTGGAAGGGGGCCAGGGAGTGGCGAGAAGGGGGCTGAGGATATTGTGATGTCAGGGGGAAGGGGGGGATTGGTCTTTGGCTATCAAGGGTTAGGGGGAGGGAAGAGGGGGGCTGAAGATATCGGAGGGCCATGGGGAGGGGGTTTGTCTTTGGCTATCAGGGGCTGGGGGGAGGGAGGATTGGTCTTTGACTCTCTGGGGAGTCAGGGCGGAGGTGGGAAGGGGCTGAGGATATCAGGGGGCTGGGGGGAGGAGGGATTTGTAGATGGATATTAGCAGGGTTTGGGGGAGAGTGGCCATTGCCACTGTGTGCTTACTGTCATTGTTATTTTTGTTTTCAGCCCTGGGTTGAAACGGGAGTCAGCAATAAACCCTGCTCAACCTCCTCGTTTGGCCATGGGTTTTTTTCCGCAGCCAGCAGCCCTTTAAGTCAATGCTGGACCCGTGAGGTTGGGGAAGCCATCGCGTTAAAGGGTCACTCATTGCAGACTTTTGTGTAAACAGCATTTGGCCATGTCACAAAAGAACGTGCCATGGAGCTGTGATTTGTTTTCAGGGGAGGGGCCCCACTATCATGGCAACACCCCCCTGCAATATCGGGACACCTCCTGCAAAGACACATTGCAATTTAATGAATGTAGGAGTTAGTTCTGCATGTGCTCCCCAATGTTGAGTCTCAAATTGTTCCTCCCTGCAGTGGCAGCAGATTCTCCTCCTCTCCACCTCTTTCTCCCTTTATCTCTCTCTCTTTCGACCGTCACCCGTATGACATAGTGAGGGCAAAGGTAGCGCCGGCGCCATTTTGAAGATTGGCAATACGCCGGCGCTACCTTTGCCCTCACTATGTCATACGGGTGACCGTTGCCCGTATGACATAGTGAGAGCAAAGGTAGCACCGGCGCCATTTTGAAGATTGGCAATACGCCGGCGCTACCTTTGCCCTCACTATGTCATACGGGCGACCGCCGCCCGTATGACATAGTGAGGGCAAAGGTAGCGCCGGCGCCATTTTGAAGATTGGCAATACGGCCCGCGTGCAGGAGGTCGCTCCCGGACCCCCGCTGGACTTTTGGCAAGTATTGTGGGGGTCAGGAGGCCCCCCCCAAGCTGGCCAAAAGTCCCTGGGGGTCCAGCGGGGGTCCGGGAGTGATCTCCTGCACACGTGACGTCGGGAGCCAGGAACCAAAATGGCGCCGGCGCTACCTTTGCCCTGTCACATGATAAGGGCAAAGGGCCACCGGCGCCATTTCTCAACGCAGCCGTGGCCAGAGAGCTGGAGATCGTGCCAGGTCCCCCCCACTGGACCCCAGGTAATTTAAAACATTTTGGGGGGGTTCGGGAGGGTGGGGGATTTGTTTTAAAGGTTCGGGGTGGGTTTTAGAGTTGTTTTGGTGTGCCGGCTTTCCTGCGCCCTATTTAACGATACAATACAAATGCCCCTGACGATAAATCGGGGGCATTTGTATTGTATCGTGCACTCTAACGATTTTGGACGATTTTAAAATTATCTGACGATAATTTTAATTGTTCAAAAACGATTCACATCCCTAGTAACTAGTGTCAAGATTGAATCTAGATCTGTGGATATTGCTTTGTCTAGAAGTAAGAGTCCTTGAATTATTTCAGGACAATCTAAGCAAGAGCAATCCTTTGGGGGATGATCCAGTTCACTTATGTGACCACAGATTTAAGCAGAGCAGGATGTGGTTTTAATACAAGGTGTTGGGGTCCCAGGAGGAGTCCTCTCTCAAATAAACATTTCAGGGATGAGAGCAATTTTATTATGCATTTCCGTTACATCAGACAAGAATGTTAGGATCAGATCTGATAATTTTGTCTCAGTTATGTATATAAACAATGAGGCATAAGAAGTCAGAAAATGTTGAAGGAATTTAGTAGACTTTTACAATGAGCAAAATCATTTGTGCTCAGTCTGTCTTTAGTACATATATCAAGGAAGAATAATATGCCAGCCAACTGGTCATTCAGATAAACTTTAGGTCCTTGGGAATGGGAGTTAAATCAGCAAGTCTTCCATTGGGCCTTTTCTCGTGGGGGAATTTCCAGAATGGGCTTTAGGGCATCCTGCCACAAAAGGAAACTGAGATGCCTTCACGAGCAGAGGTGAGGTACTCTAGCAAAGAAAACAAACACTGAAATGGTGAAGGGACTCCTCAGTTTTTGCACCTTGGAGAATAATTACTAAAGTATTAGACACAATACTTTTGGTCAACCCATAAAAGGCAGGCCCTAGGGGGTCCAAGGCTGTAGGCAATTATGTCAGTATGGTGTCTCTAGTCTAGGGATAAGGGTATATGTCTGAGAGAGGGCTGTCAGCAGAATGCAAAATGATGCCTAACGGAGATTGCTGCATGTGTCTCCCCATGCACCCTACTGGTGCCTAATTTGCATGCATGTGGACTGTAGCATCACAACTCCCATCTTCTTTTTCATCCAAAGCAGCAAATTTAAGTCCCTTCTGAGCATGGAGTTAGGTCAGTTGCCCTGCTTGCCATCCCCCTCTGTCTAAGGGCTTGTACCTAAGTTTAAGAACATTTAACATATAGCTATCAAAATACCATCATAGCTAGGCACTACCGGCTGAAGCAGCCTTCAAATTGCCTTATATATAATCATAAAGTCAAAGCTTAGTGACAGTTAAATGGCCATATATTACCGGGAGAGTTGTGTTTCAATTTTGAAATACATTCTCAAAAAAACAAAAAAAGCACTAAGCCTTGAACATATGATTATATATAAGGCAATATGAAGGCTGCTTCAGCAGGTAGTACCTAGCTATGATGGTCTTTTGAAAGCTACAGTATATGTTGCATAGTGACTGGAGGTACTAACACTATAATTGATATTATTACCGGCCCTTAATTATTGTTTCAGCTTTATTAGGTATTCTTAACTTTAAGAAACTATTACAGTCTTGGATTTATTTTTATTTTATTTAACAGTTTTTTATACCGACCTTCATAGTGAATAACCATATCGGATCGGTTTACATTTAACAAGGGTATAAAAAGGAGTAACAAATTCAAGTGAGCGAAAGATAAACAATAGGTAGGAATAAGTCAAAGTTACAATCAACAGGGGGAGAGAACTTGGAAGCTTGCAAGCAAGCTGGAAGGAAGGTAAGGCCGGAGATAAACCAGTGATACCATAAGCTCATGGATCATGAACATGGTCTTAAATGCATCAATTGGTTCACCCTTTGAATCCATGGGTTTTGTTTCTTTGTATTTTTTGACCGTTAAAATCATTTATAGTAGCCATAAGCTCAGCCAGAAGAGTAAGTGATCTTGATATGCTACTTGTATCCTCTTTGTTTCTCCAGATTTTATTTTTTTGGTTAAGGCTGTAGCCATCTTATTTTGGAAGGGGAGGGGAGATGGTCCCAGCAATTTCCTCCTGCTCTTCTGGGCTTTCAGTTTTATCAGAATGTGAGCTAGGATCTACTGCCATATGCCCTTATTTCCAACTACTAAGGGATATTTTATATCCTCAACTCACTTAATGTAGTCATTGCAGTGAGAGCCCTTGGCTTGTGCCATGCACTAGGATTCCTTTTGTAACTCTGCAATCAATGGCCTTAAATTCATCCACTAGGTGTCACTGTCCCCCAAGGGGCTATGAGCACCATCTTCACAGAATCTGCAGCCTCGGCTGGACCAGGCAGTGGAAGACCTGTCCTGACCCATAAATTGAACCTGTCTGTTATGGTAGTGACCCTTGGCTCGAGGCAAGATTGGCACCACCTGCAGGGAGGAGCCCTGCAGGTCCTCACTGTTGACAAGCAGACCTGGCTGCAGAAGACACCCAACAGGACCTTCACCAATTCCAGCCCTTGTTCCCCCTCAGATTGAGCCCTTGGGTGCCGGGGCTGGCTGGACTTAGGTGTGGGTATCTAGATCATAGAGAATCCAATGAAGGCTATGATCTGCTGAAGAATAGTCAGTGCAGGCTAAAGGTCAGATAGACCACAGGTGGAGACAAGAGGTACTAGAGGTCGAGGCAGGCGAAAGCAGTAAGAATGAAGGCAGGCCAGAGATCAGGGCAGGCAGAATGTGGGCAAAGTCCAGAGGAGGTCCAAGGTCAGCCAGTTGTCGATCCAAGAAGAAGGCAAAGTATCTGGAGCCAAGAGTCAGGAGCCACAAGAGGACCTATTGCCGAGGCATCTGGTGTTGGGCAGATCCAAGTTTAAATACCCGAGCCCCGCTGATGTCATCTGTGAGTGCCACGGAGGTTTTCCCACCAGGCCCTTTAAATCGGAATGTGACGTGCACGCGCACACCTTTGACTTCCCTCTGCTCAGGGCAGTGTTTCCAGCATGGCTGGGCCTATATGGCAGCCTTCCGTTTCTTTGTCGAGACATCGGAAACCCTGGCTGGGAGAGGTAAGAGCAGTCGGCCATGGGGCGAGCCTACAGCCGGCTGAATGCAACAGTACCCCCTCCTCTAGGGCCTTTCCCAGGAGGTTTAGGTCTTCTGGGGTGAGCTGCATGGAAGGTCATTAAAAGACCCTTATCCAAAATGTCCGAGGTGAGTTCCCATGTGTTCTCTTCGGGGCCATTGCCCTCCCAGGAAATTAGGTCCTCCCACTTGTGATCCATTCATCATATGTCCAGCACCTTCCTGACCTGGTAAACTTGATTCCCTTTAGAGATAGATCTGTCGGTTTCGGCACTCTTCGGGAGGGCCAGGAGAGCACTTAGGGTTTGAGCAAAGACACATGGAACACATTGTGAATCTTCAGAGAAGTCTGTAATTGCAATGGGTAAGAGACAGGACCAACATGACGCGTAATGGTGTAAGGTCCGATGTAACGTGGTGCGAGCCTCATGGAAGGTACTTGGAGCCGGATGTCGTGGGTACTTAGCCAGACCCTATTTGGGGAGCCGGTCACCGATGAAGGTCTTCTGTCTTTTTAGCTTGTTGGGACGCCTTCCAAATCATGTCCTCAGTTTGGAGCCAGAGGGTGTCTAGTTCCTTAGCTGTCAGCTGTGCTGCAGCTGATGAGACAGAGAGGGGGAGCTGGCTGTCTCTTGTACACTATCAAGAATGGGGAGGATCCTGTGGCAGCATTAATGTGGGAATTGTGAGAGAACTCGGCCCATGGGAGTAGTGTAGCCCAGTTATCTTGCCATGCATTAATAAATGCTCTAAAAAATGTCTTCAAGGTATGGTTGGTGCGTTCCACCTGACCGTTAGCTTGTGGATGAAAAGTGGTAGAGAAGATGAGCATAATATTGAATTTCCAGAGTGAGTGCCAAAATTTGGCCATGAACCTGGACACCTCTGTCGGAGACTATATTTTGCAGGAGACTGTGCAGATGAAAAATGTGAGAAGTCAAGAGACGAGCCAATTCAGGTGCAGAGGAAAGGCCCAGAAGTGCCACGAAGTGAGCTATCTTAGAAAATTGGTCAATTATAACCCATATAGTATGGCAACCATTAGAAAGAGGGAGGTCCACCACAAAGTCAGTGGACAAATGTGTCCAGGGATGCTTGGGGGCCAGCAATGGCTATAACAGCCCCCAAGGTTGTCCTACCACAGGATTTTATTGAGTGCAGTAGGACATGAGTCCATATAGGCCTTAACATTGCCTTTTATCTGGGGCCACCAATAATACCATTGTAGCAGTGCCAGGGTTTGGGACCACCCAGGATGTCCTGTGATTATAATAGTCATGGGACCATTCAGAATTTTCTGATGGAGTTGGCTTGGGATGACCATCTTTCCTGCAGGGTTGGTCAAGGAAGTTGCCAGGATGATTCAAGTGGGATCGATGATACGTGTCAGTGGATCGGGGATGACCTCTCCCTCAAAGGACCGGGATAGAGTATCCGCATGGACATTCTTGTCTGCCAGCCAGTATCTCAGTTTGAAATCAAATTGCACAAAAAATAGGGACCACCAGGTTTGGTGAGCATTCAGATGTTGGGCCTGGAGTAGATGTTCCAAGTTCTTATGATCAGTGTATATTGTAATAATGTGTTGTGCACCCTCCAACCAGTGTCATCACTCCTCGAGTATCAATTTTATGGCTGGGAGCTCCTTATTCCCAATATTGTAATTTTGCTTGGCAGATGAACATTTTCGAGAAAAAAATGAACAGGGTCAGATGATCCCCGAGTCTGCATGTTGACTTAACATGGCTCCCACATCCAGGGAGGAGGCATCAACCTCTAAGAAAAAAGGACGCGTGGAATCGGGTGGCAGAGACGAGGTTCCCAAAGAAAAGCCTGTTTCAGCAATGGAAGGCCATGACTGCTTTGGGTGACCAGGTCTTGGTATTGGCTCCTTTCTTGGTGAGTGCCATGAGGGGGACAACAATCTAAGAGCAATTGGGAATGAAGTGTTGATAGAAATTGGGAAATCCCAGGAATTTTTGTAAGGTTCAGAGGCTGGATGGTTGCACCCAATCTTAAATACAGTGTGCTTTCTCGGGATCCATACATAAGCCCCTGCTAGAAATTATATACCCCAAATACGGTAGGCTTTCTTTCTCAAAGGAGCATTTTTCAAGCTTGATATAGAGCTTGTGAGCCCATAGGCACTGCAGGACCTGGTGGATGTCCCACCGATGGGATTGAAGGTCCTGTGAGAAGACGAGGATGTCATCGAGGTATACTACTACAGAAACATATAGAAGGTCCTGGAAGATCTCATTCATTATGTTTTGAAACACTGCGGGGACATTGCTCAGTCTAAAGGGCATTACCGTCCTGCATGTTAAAAACTGTTTTCCATTTGTTGCCTGGCTTGATGTGAACAAAGATATATGCTTCACGTAAGTCCAACTTGGTAAATACTCTGGTGCCCTGAAGCCAGTCAAAAAGTTCTGGAACGAGAGGCAAGAGGTACTGATCCTTTTTCATTATAGTTTGAGTCCATGGTAGTCCATGCAGGTGCGTAGCGTTCCGTCTTTTCTAGACACAAAAAAGAACCCCACACCTGCTGGCAAGATGGAAGGTCTGATGAATCCCTTGTCAAGGGTTTTTTTTTAATGTACTGAGACATGGCCTTAGCCTCTGGAAGAGATGAGGGATATATCCTATCCTGTGGTTGGATAGCCCCCGGCAGGAGATTGATAGCACAGTCGAAAGGCTGATGTTCCGGTAACACCTCTGCCTTGCTCTTAGAGAATACATCCACAAAGTCCACATACTGCGGAGGTGGCCCTACTGAGGTCATGACCACAGGAACCGCTGCTGGAGGTCTAACTTGAGGAAGGCATGAGCCATGATAGTGGGAGCCCCAATAGGTAAGCTACAGTGTCTCCCAGTCAAATCGGAGGGAGTGATGCTGTAACCTTGGTAGTCCCAAAACTATGGAGTATACCACCTTGTCGATGATAAAAAAAAAAAAAGTTATTTGTTCCACTTGCAGGAGACCAGTATAGAGGCACAGTGCAGCCGTCGTTCTGTTAATCCAACCAGGAAGTGGTTCTCCACAGATGGAGGAGATAAGAGGCTTCTCTTGAGGGACCATCAGTAGCTTCAGATGGTCTACCAAAGCTTTCATGAAGAAATTTCCTCCTATGCCGGAATCCACCAGTGCCAAAGTGGCAAATTCATGGTCCCCTATGGAGCTCATTACTGGAAGGGTGAGTTGAGGAGCCGAATTAGTACAGCTTACGATCATCTCCCCACTGGCTCCTAGCCTTGTTTGTTTCCTGACCTCAGAGGACAACAGTCCAGAAGGTGCCCCTTCCTGGCACAATGGTAACATAGACCCAGCCTCCGGCGGCAGAGCCTCTCTTCCACAGTGAGTCAAGTCTGTCCCAATTGCCAGGGTTCTGGGGCTGAGATCACCATTGCTGGTGGAACAAGGGGACGGGAAAATGCCGGTGCCAATAGTACTTGCCTGCAGGGACCCCGTGATTCCTGATCCTGCTGCTGAAGATGGCGGTCAATCCTTCCGGTGAGGTCAATAAGGGCATCAAGGGATTCGGAGAGCTCCCTTTCTGCGAGTTCATCTTTAATCCATGAGAATAGTCCTTCAAGAAAAATACTGCACAGGCTGTTCTCCTGCCAATTCAGCTCCGTGGCAATGGTATGAAATTCAATGATGTAATCAGTCAATGGCCGTGAGCCCTGCCGAAGGTGCAGCAGATTGGAGCCAAGAGTGGCCACCTGGCCGGGTTCATCAAATACTTAAACGTCTGCATGAACTGCTAGTTAGTATAGCTGTGTTTAAAAAAGGACTGGATAAGTTCTTGGAGGAGAAGTCCATTAACTGCTATTAATTAAGTTGACTTAGATAATAACCATCGCTATTACTAGCAACAGTAACATGGAATAGACTTAGTTTTTGAGTACTTGCCAGGTTCTTATGGCCTGGATTGGCTACTGTTGGAAACAGGATGCTGGGCTTGATGGACCCTTGGTCTGACCCAGTATGGCATGTTCTTATGTTCTTATGCTATATATCTTGGAGCAGTGCGTCTCCAAGTTCCCAAAGAGAGGTGACCCAGCCCAGGACTTTGCCATCAGATAAGGAAACAATGAATGTGGTCTTAGTGGCACTAGTCGGGAACTGCGCAGGTTAAAGCGAGAAGTGCATCAAGCACTAGTTCACAAATCCTTGGCAACATTTAGGGTCCCCCGCATACCAAGTGGTACCAGAAGGTGTGCTATGGGAGCAGCTGCTGCGGAAGTCGGAACAACCAGTGTCGGGGTGCTATTCATGGTGGTGAGGGCATCGTGACGGGCGCTACGATGATCCATGGTGCCCGCTACTACTTCCAAACATTGTTGTTGCTGCTGAATTTTCTAGGCTAGATCGGATGTAGCCTGAAGACCAGAGAGATCCTCCAGGTCCATGGCCTCAGCAAACTGTTACAGTAGAGGACCCTTGGGTCGAGGCATGGTTGGCACCACCTGCAGGAAGGAGCGCTGCAGGTCCTCACCATCAACAGGCGAATCTTGCTGGAGCAGAGATCAATTGGGATCTTCACAAATATCAGCCCTCATTCCACGCAGGTTGAACCCTTGGGTGCTGGGACCAGCTGGACTTAGGTGCAGGTCTCTGGATAGTGGAGAATCTGATGAAGGTTGTGATCCGCTGAAGGGTAGCTGGTGTAGGCTAAAGGTTGGATAGACCACAGGCAGAGTCAAGAGGTACCAGAGGTCAGGGCAGCCGATAGCAAGAACAAAGACAGGCCAGAGGTTGGGGCAGGCAGAAGACAGGCTCAGTGCAGAGGAGGTCCAAGGTTAGCCAGGCATCAATCCAAGAAGAAGATGAAGTATCTGGAGCCAAAGAGTCAGGAGCCATGAGAGAACCTGTTGCTGAGGCATCTGATGTTGGGCAGATCCGGGTTTAAATACCCGAGCCCCGCTGACTTCATTGATGGGCACTGTGGAAGTTTTCCCGCCACGGGCCCTTTAAATAGGACCGCAACGTGCACATGCCTAAGACTGCTCCCTGCTCGGGCAGCGTCTTCAGTGCAGCTAGGCCCACACTGAGGCCTGCTGTGTCTTCGTCGCAGTGTCAGGAACCCTGGCTGGGAAAGGTAAGGGTGGCTGGCCATGGGGTGAGCCCGCGGTCGGCCAAATGCAACACCGTTACATCCTTTTCATGGCTGCACACAGCATTTCCACTGGGTTGGCCCTTCATTTTCCATCCTATTCAAGTAGTTTGTCAACTTTCTACACAAATCTAAACAATGCCAAGTAAAAAACACTTATTTGGACAGAACAAAAAACTTTTGCAATTTTATATAGCTTTTCATTTTATTTTTAGCCAGTAAGAGATAAAACCACCTATTTTCAGGTAACTGAAGCACTGTATTTCAGAAATCTACAAAGCAATGTACAAGGAACTGCAAGAGTTAGTTAAAGCACATTCCACTTGAGCTATATTAACATTTTATTGTTGAAAAAGTCGGGAGTGTTCACAGAGCAGCTCAGCAAGGCTGCAACATGGAGTTCCCTACACGTTTTCTTCAAGCACTATTGCAGGGGTCACCAACTCTGGTCTTCAAGATCCACAACAGGTCTGGTTTTCAATGTATCCACAATGATTATGTATGAGATATTTGCACACACTTTATCATTTGCATGCAAATATATCCTGAAACCAGGCTTGCAGCTGGATCTTGAAGACTAGGAGTTGATGACATTCACACTATAGACTGGATAAGTGGGCTTCCTGAGATGAATTCTTTTGATAGATGGTGATCTAGGAGGCTTTATTTCCTACTCGTCAGGATACAACTTTGGTATGCCCTAGCTGACAGTCTGGTGGGAAGAATGTTACAAAATGGGAATTTTGGTTTACCTTGGTCAATTCTTTTTATGTAAGTTTTCCGAAAACCAGTGTGGATAAATTTTCCCTTTCTAATCTTCCATGTTTTCAAATTGATGACATTATACTCAAAGGGCCGGATTTTCAAAAGGTTACACGTGCCGGGCCTATTTTCAAAAGGCCAGGCGGTGCACGTAAAGCCCCAGGATGCGCCTAAGTCCCGGGGCTTGCAAAAAGGCGAGGGGGTGGGGCGTGGGCGGTCTGGGGGCGGGGTCAGCGGCTACTGGCACAGTGGCCATTTGCTGCTGTGTCAGAGATCACGTGCTGGCAATCGGCCGGCGCGCGCAAAAGGTAAAACAAAAATTTTGGGGGGGGGGATTAAAGTAAGGCTAGGGGGTGGGAAAGGTTAGGGGAAGGGGTGGGAAGATCAGGTTAAGGGGAAGGGAAGTTCCCTCACAGGTGGGAAGGCTGTGCGGCTTGGCGTGCGCAAGTTATAAAATCGGGTGTACATATGCGCGCGCCAGGTAGCACGCGCACATGTACACCCTCGCACAACCTTCTAAAATCTACCCCAAATTATCTGTTTAATGTTTTTCAGTGTTAAAACTTTGGAAGTCCCCACTACCAATGAGGTTGGACTTCCCATCCTATGCTGATATTTGCTGATCTCATGATATCTGAGAACATGGTGTTGGTCTATGCCCTAAAGTGTGGACAGAACTCAGCCTGGTAGGAAGAACTGGTAAAACAGTAATTGACCTAAGTAAGTCAGCATTCCTATTATCAAAATGCAGAGAGCGATAGCAGTCAATATCACAACAAAACTTCACTGAATTATGGTTTTCTAGCATATATTTTTCTAGTATTTATAATTTAGAATTAAACTGAAAGAAAATAACACTGGTCTTTATTGTATGGAAAATTTTACAAATCTATTATTTAAGGGCCTGATCCATGGAGAAAATAGATTAGTGAATCAGGCCCTAAGTATCCAAAAACGTTCACAATAAATTATAAAGTGTATATTAATCCAATCAGGAGATTATCAATGTATGTTAGAAATAATGTCTGTTTTTCCTGGGTAATATACTCTTATAATGTTTTATATTTGAATTACAGGTTATCTACTATGAGCTTGGTTTTATTATCGCTGCTGTTCTTGGATTGCTGTTTGTTCTGTTAATGCCTCTGGTGGGTCTATGCTTTTGTATGTGTCGTTGCTGTGGCAACTGTGGTGGAGAAATGCATCAGCGACAGAAGAAAAATGCAGACTGTCAGAGGGGATGCTTTGCAACATTTCTTTTTGCCTCTTCTGTAGTGATGAGGTAAGTAAAAATGCATTGTCTCTTCATTAATCAACTAAGTAGAGTATTAGGAGTGTGTTCTTCCTGCTGATCTACTTACCCATTACTGCACTTTCCTGCTCTGATATTGTTTTCCACTTCCGTAATACATAAAATGTTTGGTCTGTAAGGTTAGCTAAGTTTGCTGGTATTGCAGGGTGCACATCCGATCATTCTTTGCTCCTCTGGCTCACCAGGCCCAGAGTTAGGTATAGGAAGCATAGGCAGTTGCCTAGAGCGACAAATTTTGAAGACGCCAAATATCCAGGCAAAAGAGGAGCCTGCTTCTGCTTGGTTTAGGGCCATGTGCTGGCAGAGCTTCAAAGCGGGGCACTCTGCCTATGGGTCCAAAATCTGAAATCTGGCCCTGTAGCTTACACAAAACATCATGGGATGAAATCAACAACCTGCATTCACTATAACTATTGTGATTTGGCCCTGGGTGAGTGAGCCAAGGTTTTTTAGAGCCAAGGTTGGCTGAAGGGGATAAGCTACATTGATCTTTTCCACTGTTGCTCACAAGGTGTATAACAGGATGTATCAGAGGTTGGCTTTTATATGTGTGTAATGTTTGATAGTGACCCCCATAGACATCTAATTAGATATGCTGTAATATCTGCTCCACATTAAAAGATGCTGCTAAAAGCCACTTTTAAAAGCTAAGATTTGTGAATATCACAACAGCAGGTGTTTGAATTGATACTACCCGCAGGAGCTCCAGGTGCCTTTACAGTTAAGTTCCATTGCTCTCAGTCATCAGCACTGGATATTTTGTTTACCTTTCAGTTCATGATTACTTCATTTTAATATTGGGCAACATTTGTTTACTGAGTTTTGTATAGTGAAAATGTTTGGTAAAACCATTTGTATGTTCTGTGTTTTGTAATATTATGAATATCTTGGCAATGCGAACTAAGGGGCAGTGGAAGCATCCTAATGGGGTGCTGAAGACAAAAACAGAGAGAGATTTCAAGAAAGCATGGGGTAAGCACTGCTTCTCCTTAGTGGAGTTGAAATGAAGGGAAAGCCAGAGAAATCAAGCAGTTCTAGTAACACAATAGAAATGATACATAGCATTAGATGGGGTAGTTAACTGGGCCTCTTGGTCTTTATTCGCTATCATATTCTTGTTTCTGTGTAATTACTAATAATATGAGCAGTGGAAAACAGTTTAGTTCACAAATAATTTTTAGGCAGAGCAATCAGCATAGTTCAGAAACTGAAAAAGACATTTGGTATCATGTTAATTCGGCCTGTTTTTCCAAATATTCAATGTTGATTGTATTGCTCTTACAGTCCTATATTAATTAAAATTTTTAGAAACTAGAAGTATGTCCTTTTTATTTTTGAAAATCCAAGGTATCGCAAGATGATAACTCTTGCCACAGTCTTCATGCTTGCCTTGTAAAAATAAAATTGTCCCTCTTCTTTTAAAATAAAACTGTGGTTGATTAGTATCCTGCTTTTTCTCTTGGTTCGACCCACCATTTGTCCCTTGAATAACCCCTCGCAGCTGGTAGCAAAGATCAGGATTTAACACCAGCACCTCTAAGTAAATGTAACCTGAAAGTCGTAGAGAGATGTGCATGCAATGCAAAGAGCAATCATACTGTCATCACGCTTCTTCCTTCTGAAATCAAAGCAAGAGTTTATCAAATAATGTTCTACAGCTGTTCATTTTGCCCTAAAAAGTCCTTAATTTTTGCAATTGATTTTCTGAGTGTAAGTTTAATTATAACAAATGTTTAGTCAGGCATAATTGTTTATTTATTTATTTAGCATTCGTTTATATACCGAGGTATAGCAGACATTGCCTTCACTCCGGTTTACATTATAACAAACCAGTTACATTTAAATCCATAACAGTATAACAGTAAAAAAATAGAATCAGAACAATAACTTAGTAATAGTCAATAAATACATTACATTAATTAATTAATTAATTAATTAACTGCTCATAATTTACATAGAAAACATAGAATATGGCATTAGATAAAGAGACCACCTGGCTCAGTGTACCCATTATCCTTTCCTGTTGCAGTGTCACAGGGACTATTTCATCTCTCTCTAGCTTTTTAATCTTCATTTCCTCCAAAATTTGGCTCACAAGTTATCCAGCTAAATGCCTTTCAGTATTAGCCTCATAATATCTAATGTAGAGATCAGCAGAGTTTTTATTATGAATCAAATTTCCCTAGAGCAACCAAGGCCAGCAACATGCTGAATGAAACATGATCTTCTGGGACCTTGAGATATTAGACGTTTGCTGACGCTTTCCTGATCGCATCTTTTGTTTTGTATTTGAACCTCAGGGGCAGGTGCTGAATACGACTGCATACTGTAGTACACTTGTATTGTAATCCTTACCCTTGAGACTAGTTTTGGGAAGAGAATGGGGGAGAAATAATGACAGTTTCTTTTCAATGAACCTTTGTTGGGCTTTGAATGTGTTGACCTCTGCTACTGAAAATCTGAGCGGGAAAACAGAGAAACCATTGAGAAGCTACACAATTTTGCAGTTTTCGATTTTCTGGAAAATTATGAGCTTTTTCTGTTGGTCTCAAGAAGGTAGATAAAACAATTTGCTTCTCTTTAATAGTTTATCCTGTAAATGAATTTCACAATCATTTACCATATTTCTGTGAAAAGACCAGAAGACTATGCATAAAAATAAAAGTTTCTTCTGAACATTATGGGATCGATATTCAAAGACACTTAGCCAGATAGCTCACAAGTTATCCAGTCAAATGCCAACTTTTGAATATTGGGACCACAGGAGTTATCAGCTGAAATTTAGCTGGATAAGTTGGGAGCTTTCCAGAGGCGTTCTGGCATGGGGTCAAATCATCCAGCTAACTTAGGGCCTCATTTTCCATCCGGATCGCACGCGATACCAAAATGGGGGTGGAGTCGGCCCCGGAAGATGAGGCGTCGGGGTGTCACTGGGGCCGACTCCGCGAAGATGCCGCGGACGATGAAAAGGTAAGGCCCTTTTCGCGTCCGAGTTCGCGCCCAATAACTACACCTCCTATGGTGGCGCTATTGAGTGTGAAACCGGCAGCGATCGCACTGCGACGGTGCAATCGCTGCCGGCTAGCACAGGCCCGCGCCCTGTTTCGGCCCCCGCCCCTCATTCCCTAAAGTATCGCAGGCCTGCGATACTTTAGAAAATGAGGCCCTTAGTCAGTATCACCATGTAGCTGGCTAAGTTAGTTAGATACATTTAAGGCTGCTCTGGAGCAGTATTAAACTTATCTGGCCTCATGTGACTGGATGCCTTTAGCCTGCAAAGCAATAGAGCAGGTTAAGTGGGGAAGCAGAGTATAAAGAAAAGAGAAATTCTATCAGGTTCCTCAGAGCACCAGGCACACTCCCCGACCTTTTCAAAAACCCCTGGATCCTGCTCTGAGCCTTCCCTCCTCCCCTGACACCCTCTGATTGACGTGATGGTAGTATAAAAAAAAGAATAGCGAGGGGTTCAGGGCCTCCTCCAGCTGCCCATTCCCCAGTACATCATCATCATTTTCATAATTCAGTCCCTCTCCCTTCTCCAACCCGTTACCTTCTTTAAAGTTTATTTTCCTCTGGGATTGCTACACAATCCACGGCCAAGGCTTTGTGGTTGCTATGTCAGCAACACTGGGAGTGTAACTTAAGCTTCCAGCATTGCTGGCATAACAGCCAAGACAGCTGTGGCTGAGGATCAGGCTAGCAATCCCAGCGGACGTCAGACTTTTCAGAAGGGATCTGGAGTAGGGGGAGGGAGGGAGGCACAGGGGGACTGATTCATTGAAAATCATGATGCTCCAAGGAGTGGGGGGAAGAGGCCCAGAATCGCTAGCTGTTTCTTTTTTTTAATATATATTGCAATCAGAGGGATTTGCGGGTGGGCAATCTTGGCTTGGCAGAGACCAAGGGTTATTGAATGGGTAGGAGGCATAATTCAGATCCATGCCAGACTTATTTTTTAGCTCTACTTTTCTACTTAACTGTCTATATTATTTTGAATATAGCCAGTTAAGGCTAAACTTATCTGACCACACAAGGCTGGAAAATGTTTAATCTAAATAGCCATATTCAAAAGATGATCGGTTAGTTTTTAGCGTTAACTGGCTAAAGGTACTTGGATAACCTTATTTGGGTATATTCAGTGGGATGGTATCCCACTGAAATCCAGTCCAACTTATCTGGCTAATTTTAGCTGGCTACGTTATCTGTTTTAGAGCTCTTTGAATATTGGCCCCTAGAAGTTTTCTGAAGGTTTAAAAAATACACAGTCTCCAAAATTCTGACTTCAGGCTTCAAATGGATTATAAAACATTGTGGTTAAAAGATAAATATGTAGCTTTTGTAAAACTGTTTAAACAATAATATAATAAAAGCATAGTTTAATATTTTTCTCTTACCATTGACTCATTATTTAATATAAGGTATTATACTTATTTTTTTTTTATTTCATGTTTAGAGTTGTCATTGGTACCTTTTGGGCTGTAAAACATATAGATTTAGCATATGTATTTACCACTGCCTAAAATTAGAACTGAAAAGAAAATTAACCCAGAACAACTGTAGTAGTCAAACAAGCCACACCCACCTGACTTTCAAAATTATAAATAGTGTTGGTTTTAAACTGATACATAAAATGAGTACACTAGGATGCAAACTGGTATATCTACTGAGATCCGCATGTGTAGCCGACCCCTGTCTTGTGCTGTGAATATCATTCAGGGATGCCACAAGTCTATGTTCGGGTTCGAGTTTGGATGGGGGAAAAGTTAATCTCAAGGGCCTCTAGTGCAGTCTCAAAAACAAAGGAGGTAACTTTTAAACAGGCACACATGTTATAAAATAGCTTGGATGTGCGTACAAGTGCACACAATTTTAAACAGACACGCTCATGTGTGTGCAAATTCCGCTTGTACTGTGTAAGTGGGGGAATTTTATAAGGGACACGTACCAACGCCATTCACCATTTTTCCAGTTCGTTCCCAGCTTGCCCAGTTAAGAGAGAGTACTTCCAATCCCCTAATTTAATAGCCACCCTTCCCTCCTGTTAGCCCTGACCCTTAAAACCCTGCTGACTAGCGTAGATTTTTTTTGTTTTAATACTTACATGCCATCCATAGCAGAAGTAAATTTACATGGCAGGGGACCCCGGCATGCAAGGACGGGTATATATTTCAGCGCATATTTCTTGGCCAGACCCCAACACGCCCTCATCCTGCCCAGATCACACCCATGCTCCACCCCTTTTTTGAATCTTTTCACTTGTGCGCAGCAAGAGATACGTGCGTCCATGAGCGGCTTATAAAATCCACTCAGCCCGCAGCAGTCCAACCTGTGTCTATATCTCCTGCTTTTGGCACTTGCAGGGCTTTTAAAATTCACCTTAAAGCGAGGACGCTAACGTGTTCAAAATAAAGTCTTTACTGCAACTTATAAAAGCAGCATCCAATCCAATATCACAAAAAATCTAAATCAGCATCAACCAATAATCACACTGAAAAAAATGGTTTCATCGTCCATGTCCCTTTCACCAAGGGGAGAATTTGAAAATGCAAAACTCCTCTCCCAATGCCTAATGATAGAAAAATACTGAGGATTGTATTTGCAATTGTTTGAATATATTAGTGTTTAGTTTTTGAAAGCTGCTTCTACTCAGCTGCTTTTGCAACTGTGACTCAGAAGTGAATGAAAACATTCCTCCTACCCTTTCCAGAATCACTTGGAGCCATCACACTGATATGTGTACAGCTTATTTTGTAGCAGGATTAACTGAAGGGTAGACTCTGGAGTTACTTGCCCTTATCATTCACCACTAAATGACAAAGAGTGACAGACGAGGGGCAAGAAATTGATAGTGAAGGGATGGCAAGCCTTTATCGTCCTCTCATCTCCTTCCCCCATTCTGTCTCTTATCTCCCTCCTCTTTTCTCTCTCCTCCCTACCTCACCCATCTCATATTCTCCCTGCTCTCTTCCTGTCCCAGCTCTCCTCATGTCATACAACCATCCCCCTCCAGAGGGCCCTGAGGCTAATTCCTTAGGGCTGTCTAATTGGGTTTTCTAGCTGCAACGGAAAGCTAGTAAAGGATATGACTGCACAGGGATTTCAGTGGTTTTGACTGTAGCATGGGAACCGCCCAAGCTCTTGGGTCCCTCTGGTGGTTCTTTCTCTTTCCTTGAACCATGATTATGCGTTACCTCACAATCTCAATGTTATTAGACTGCTGCTGGAGTTGGAAGATTTTCAGGGTGCCAGAGCTGTGATCAAATTGCAAAACTCAAAATTGCCAGTTTAGTCCATTGACTTGTTCTTGAAAATGCTAACCAGCAATTCTCTGTCTCCATTGGGAACACCAAGCTAGGTGTGCAGGCATAAATGTTTTTTTTCCAGTAAAAATTATTAGCATAAACTGGGCATCCTGAAGAGAATTTTGTGCATCCGGTGTAATTGTGTTTTTCATTTTTTTTTCAGTATGACCTTCCACATCTCTGTATTCCCAGCTGTAGATGTCTAGTAACCTCAATATTCTTATTAGATTTGTTATTTGGAAATTATCATTTGTTCTGGTCCTTTAAAAATATGATTCTGGCCACTTTCCTAAGAAATGTATATAAGTATGTTTCCTTTAGATTGTGACTGAAAATTTGTCATAGGACCAAATATGGATGAAATGTCCTATATCAATCCATACTATTATCTACTTTAAAGAGAACTGATGGACAACAGATGGAAAAAACAGCTACTATGCAGTTTATCTAGGAATAAACTCAGTGTACATATACTTCTCTCCTGTAAACTTTCAGGCCAGAATTGTTTTAGAAGAAATCAAACTGCATTTGTGTAAAATACAGGTGAAATTCTCAGGATTAAATTTGCAATGATATATGACTGCATTGCATCATCATTACTACTGGTTTTCTATTATATAATATGTTAACTTAACTTTGAGAAGTTTTCATTTTAAGGTGAACTTGATTTGTTACTGCAGTCATTCTAAAACATAGATCTTTTCTACCATCTAGTGGTGTAATGAATTATTAACATTAAATGAATAGCTGTGCATTTTTTTTTATTAAGGCTTACATTTGACT
The DNA here is from genome assembly GCF_901001135.1 of Rhinatrema bivittatum. Lineage (NCBI taxonomy): Eukaryota > Metazoa > Chordata > Amphibia > Gymnophiona > Rhinatrematidae > Rhinatrema > Rhinatrema bivittatum. Next base: position 196,538,500 of record NC_042615.1, read on the forward strand.
ATGTTTATAAAAATATTTCCTCATTGCTTCATAAACCTGAAGTATAATCTAGATTTTCATAATGTTTTTGACATTTTTTTACATTGATAGGACCTACCTACAGTACCTGAATGTAATCCACTTTGAAGTGCCGAAAAGCCAAATATAGACATCTAAATAAAGAAAGAAAGAAATTGTCAAAGCCATTTTTTATCTGGGTAATTAGTCTGTCTGAAAATTGCCTTCATCCATTCCAGTTAAAGGTATATGTGGGATTCTATAGTTCATGTACTTTTAGCTGGATGAAGAGGAGGAGTTCCCAGGGGCATTTTTAGGGTGGATTGGAAAAAATTGTATAGCACTGTTTTCAAGTAAAAAAAAGCAGGTGTAAAATTTGCTCGATAAAATCTGACTTATCTGTTTGCTACCACTTACCTGGATAAGTCTTAAAACTGCTAATTATCCGGCTAACTAAGATAGTACCCAGCCAGATAAGCAACACTTTTAAGACTTATCTGGCTAAGTAGTGGCAAAACTGCCAGTTAGCTGGATAAATTGGAATGTATCCGGTTAAGTAGTGCTGAAATGCTGTACAAGAGTATTTTTACTTTTCATTTAAAAAATATACACATGGAGATATATATGCATCCTAGCGCTTTTAAGACTTATCTGGCTATCTTACTTTTACCTAAATTCATCATTTTTGCTATAAAAATAACACCTGTGATATAAAAAAAAAGGGGTTGTGGTTAGGATAATTTTGGATATACCATAATGTATGCTATTTTAGTGCAATGTGTGTTAAATTTATCACACCCATGATAAAGCGAGAGAGAGAGACACTTGATAAGGCTCTCATAAGTAAACTATTTATATCACTATAAGAGGGACATCTAGTAACTTGGGGTGAGGTTTTGGTGCTGGCCTAGGTTTTGGGGGGCACTTTTACATGCACAGATACGAACATGTTTTGTTGGAGGTCATTTTGGCATGCAGAGTCAGTGAGCTTCTTCAGGTCCTAGTGATTTATGTACCTTAAACTATCTGAATGGTTTTAACACGAGCATGTGGGCACCCAATAAATGTGAGTATGGGTGCGTGAGCAGTCAAAAACTGGAATTTTAAATCATGCGCGCACTTGCAGGCATGAGATTTAAAATATGCCTTCCATGCGTAAGTATGCTCCTAATTTTAAGCGATTATTCAAGCAAATGTACGTTGCATATATTCTTTAGGACCTTGTTGACTGTAACACGCATAAGCAAGCGATTTTTAAAACATGCTTGCGTGAAGGACATTCCCAGTTTTTCCAATTATTCCACCAGTTTACCCAGTCAGTATGAAATTCCCTGTTAAAATGTAACTTCCATACTTTACCAGTTTTGATGTAAACCGGCATGATGTCCACAACTAATGCCGGTATATAAAAATGTTTAAATAAGTTCAATCAGACCCCTCTGGTTCTTCATCCTGCACTCTCCCCGGTTGAACTGGATCCTTCACCCTGATGGGTTAGGTCAAAAACACGATTTCTGGAGCAGCAGTAAATATATGCGGCTAATAAGCCGCTGAACACTGCAGTCTCTGGTTTTAAAATACAGATTTACACGTGCAACTGTTAGCCCTGCCATGAAATGCCCATGTCCCGTCCCTTTTCCTTCCCCCTTTTTTTTAAACTTGTGCACTCGTATATATGTACATAATTAGCTGCTTTTAAAGTCCACATTGCTCACATGCAGTCCACGTACTTGCATATGTGGGCCTGTTAGTTTGAGCAATGCTTTTAAAATTCAGCCCTAAGTAGTTTATTTTTAAAATAATAAGATGGTTCTGCACCCATATACTAAGTTCCTGGCTAAGGTAGTCGGACGGACAATTAACGAGTTAATTGTCCTTCCCACATACTTTCCTAGGCCACTTCCACAAGGGTGAACAAGCCTTGCACAGTTTGGATTGTAAAAGAACCTTAGCCTTTTATATGGAGCAGACCGAAGCCCTTAGAAAACCCACACAGCTTTTTGTTTCTTTTAACCCCCAACAAACCTGGACCTGCCATTGCCAAGAGCACCTTTTCTAATTGGATAGCAGATTACTTCTCATTCTGTTATCCTCAGGCAAGTCTGACTCTGGATGGGCCTATCAAGACTTATAGTGTTAGAGGTATGGCAGTGTTTTGTGGCCCACCTGAAACTGACCTTCATGGAGATTTCTAAGGCTGTTTTGTGGTGTTCAGTCCACACATTCACATCCCATTATTGTTTAGCTAAAGATTTCTAGCTTAAAGTAGATTTAGTCAGTCTGTCCTGAAGAATCTATTTGAGGTTTAGAATCCAACTCCATCACTCTAGAGCTCATTATTATTGTTTCTAGACCGTAAAAACAACAAAAACAAGTGAAAATGGTATTGTGTTTAGTGGTCTGCGGGACAAGGCTGCGGACCATTGTGCTTACCTCAAGCCCCAAGCCAGGTTTGTCTATTTTTGACACCACCCCAGATTCTGAAAACCTCGACACAGCACAGCACACCACCACGCTCAGCCTGATGGAACATGGCTGGATGCCGCCAACTCTCCCATACTGCTCCTAGGTGCGCTCGTGCCTAACTTTCCCTGATTTAAATGGCCCATAGCAGGAAATCCCCCATGGCACCCACTGGTGATATCACAGCCTCTGACCCATAAAAGGGCCTTCTTCCCTGCTATCCACACCTGAGCAATAGGTCCACTACTGTGGTAGATCAAGTTGCCTTAGTGTGTTTCTGGTCTTCGTTCCTGCTCCCCAATTAACTCTTCCGGTGGCAATCACTGTGGACAAGAAGAATTTCACCACCCTAGTGCTAATGGACTCCAGTGCTGGGGAAACTTCCTAATGAAGATATTGGTAGACCATATATGGATTCCCATTGTTCAAAGGAAGTCTCCACTAATTATCTCCTTCATCTATGGGGATCCTTTGCCTGACCAGATCACCCTTATGCACAGGCTTGCTCCATAAGGAACAGATAATGTTTCATGTCCTCACCTGAGCTGTTCACCCAATTGTGTTGGGACTTCCCTGGCTCCAGAAGCAGTCCCCAACAGTTTGATTGGGCCACGCTGCAGCTTGCTCGCTGGAGCTGACAATGCCATGACTCGTGCCTGGAGCAGATAGAACCCCCACTCTGCCTAATACGGGCCACCACACTCTCGAGCCTTCCTCCTCAGTACAGCAACTAAGAGGACATTTTTTCCAAATGAAAGGCGAAACTCTACATTCCCATTGGTCATGCAACTGTGGAATTGAGCTGCTCCCTGATACCAAACTTCTACAGAGCAGGGTTTACCCATCATCTCCCCGAGACCAGAGCAATGTCAGACTATATCTGGGAGAATCTCAAACAGGGCTTTGGGGGGGTTGCATTTGGCAGTCCATGAGGCAAAGCTGTGGAACACCGTGCTTACCTCCAGCTCCGAGCCAGGTTTGTTGGTTCCTGACACTGCCCCGGACGCTGCAAACCATGATATGGCAGACCAATGCGCTCAGTCTAATGCCACGCAGCTGGATGCCACTGACTTTACTGTGCTGCACGCCCGACTTCCCCTGATTTAAAGGGCCCACAGCAGGAAATCCCCCGTGGCATCCACTGATGACATCACAGCCTCTGGCCCATAAAAGAGCCTTGTTCCCTGCTATCCACACCTCATAATAGGTCCACTACTATAGTAGAGTAAGTTGCCTCAGCGCATTACTGGTCTTCGTTCCTGTGATCCTGGTTTTCATTCTTCAGTTCCTTGTCAGCTCCTTGTTTTGTGGTCAGTCTTTAGTTCTTCAGTGTCTTTGGTGTCATCACCTGCCCACCTGTGCTGTTCCTCGCCTCCCTGCCTGCCTATCAATTCCGCCTTCCTTCGGATGGAACTCTAGTTCTGACTTTGGCCTGCTTGACATATGACTATGCCTGAACTTCACCTGCCACTGACCACTTCCTGACTCACGACTTTGCCTGATCTCTGCCTGACTCATGACTACCCCTGAACTCTGCCTGCCACTGTCCACTGCCTAACTCACAAACACATCTGAACGCTGCCTGCCTCAACCTCTGCCTGTCTCAGTCTATGCCTGAACCCAGCCTGCCATGTATAGATGTAGTCACTTTTGCTCCAGAGTAGCTACCACCCAGAGTTTAATTAATAAATCTACTTCCCTACGATGATGCAGCACATGCAATCTGAGCATTTCAATCATTGCTGCATACCTTTCAGATTTTCCCCGGCAGTTCTTTGCCTATTTGCAAGCTCAACACTACCTCCAGGGATTCCATTGGACAGCCGAAATCTTTACCTCAGAACACTCATTTGCAACCATTCTGTTTGATAACTCCTGTGTTGCTAACACAATTACTGGCTGGAGCAAATTGGGCAAAAGTTTCTGCCCCCACTGCAAGTGCTGGCTCGATATTGGACGAACTTGCTGGGCTACCTGCTGATGATCCGGGCACTTTCCACATGTTTCAGAACAACATAAACTGGAGTGAAGGCTTGCTCCAAACTTCGGTATATAAAAGCACACAAACAAATAAATAAATAAACATACTCTCATATTCCGGTTCCTGGGCTGAGGGAGCTACAATTTCATATTTTGCACCATACCATCTGTGACGATGTCCGGCGGTTCTGCATGAAACGTTTATCTTCCCCTATCCATAACAACAATCTGTATAAAATGTGAGTTTCAGGATGGATGCTTTGCTGCACCGCCTGCTGGACTGCCCGACCCTGGATGGGTTTTGGTCTTCAGTGCTGGCGGTCATCGACAAGTGTACTGGAACACCAGTCACTAAAACTGGTGCGGTCCTCCTTCATGGTTCCCACCCACATCATCCTTCGCTGGACCGGTTTGGCCAATGTGCTGTCTTACTGGCATGCCGCACTATCCTTTCTGTATGGATAGAAACAACTACGCAACAGTCTATTACGGCTTGGTATCAGCGGATGGCGTCTCTCATGCAGCTGGAACATTGGACTTTGTTGTTGGCCGTCGTAAATCTGACAAAGTATATTGTGCTTGCTGGGTCGTTTTCTACGGCCTTTTGCCCCAGGACATGCAAAACAGCTTACGTATTGCGGGATATACCCTGGACTGGCGTTAACTCTTGAATTACATGTACATTACCTTTGGTGCTACTGAGATGTGGGATTCGCTTGGTCTCCTGGGAGGGAGGGTGGAATGTATGGATGTGTGAATGGATATATAGTAGGAAGTTGCATGAAGTGGGGTGTTATAATGGGGGTTCGCGATGGGAATAGCATATCCCAAATGCACTTTTCTCTTGCTTGTATGCTGTGCTAGATCTACTGTGTCCCTGAGTTCTAGCGTACTGATGTACTCTGCTTTGGAGTTATGTATGGTCCCCGCTGCATTGGGACTGCTGTTTCTTTTTGTGAACCCCCTGAAAAAAATAAAAATCTACTTCCCTTGCAATTGTGGGTCTAGTCCATATCCTTGCCAAAGCAATTGTGGCAGTCTTAATGCAGTGTATAATATAATCATTATTGTACTTCAAAAGCAGAATGCCTGGCAAAGAAAATAAGAAGAAGACAGTTGGCTATAATGGTAATAGCACATTAATGATCTTTGATATTATTTTTTAATCCTAACTCACTGCATCCAAGAACCACTAGACCATATCTATCTAATAGATTTCACTGAGAATATGGGATTCAGTAAATAAAGTAATTTGTCAGACAGTTTTCCCCAGATTGGCCTCTAAAAGCTTCTAGAGATGAGATGACTTGCGTTTGAATTACTTGGGCCAATTGATTGACAAAGGTGGTTTTTGTAACTTTGAAACCTTACATTGTAAGTTTGGTCTTTTATTTTCAGACTCTTCCCCTTTTTTGCAATTAAAATACACTGTAGAACAAAATGGCATTAAGAAAAATGTTAAAACCATTACTACCATATGCTTAGAAATTGCTAGTACCAAAGGTTTAATCTTCAAATTATATAAACTACAGGTTAACAAGGCCTCCATAAACAAAAAATAGACAAATGCATAGTTAGGAGAAGGAACTGGATGAGCACTGGGGCCAAAATGCAATAGGTTTAAGAAAATCTTCAGTGCCAAACAACATATTAGAATGTGGCATGAAGATTGTGTATCACTGGCACTTTGTCCCTGCAAGAATAAATAAGGTTCTCCCTAATGCTTCCAAAAATGCTGGAGGAATTATGGAGGAGTCTGTGCAATATTCCTCATTTGATGCCTATGCCCAAAGATTACTGCCTTTAAAAAAGAAAAGGTGCATCATTTTGTTTTAAATGTGCTGAGCTCAGATCTTTTTTGGGAGCCTGGGATCTTTACAATGAGCTCCCACTGGTTGTTGGTGAAGGAAAGCAAAAATTGATTGGACATTACTTAACTGAAGCTCATCGTTATATAGCTGCCTTCTGGAAAATAGATACTCCACCTAGCATGCTGAATTGCAAAGTCAGATTATGGAATGTATCTACTATAGAAAAGATCACAGCAGAGCAGAGTAACAGCTTGGAGGGATTCTAAAAGACCCAGGCTCTGTTTCTGGCATCCTTAGGCTGACTGGTTGCTTGGAAACATTTTTTTTTCTTTTTCTTCTTTCTCTCTGTTTTTACTAGGTAAGTTAGTAACTTTCTTTTTTTCCCTGGGGCTTTGACTCTTTTTGTATGCAAAAATGGTTATATATTAATTAACAAAGAAATATGCTTTATATTCTCTTTTCTCGTTTATAGAGTGTAATGTTTGCTTATACACTGTTGGGCTCATGATATACCATTGTAACCTTTGAGCTAGCTTGTACTAGTAATTTTGCATTGAATAAATTCCTTGAAATGTTAGGTATGGCTTCTCAAGTCATGCCAGGCTTGTAGTGTTGAAGTACTTTTTCATATATGTTGAAATAAGGTGCAGGCTTTTTACAGTGAATGTGTGTGTTATAAGTTTGTTTTCTAGCATGTTTGGATTTCCTGTACAGGTACATGGTGTAGGATTTTTGCTGTCAGATCTGAAGCAAATTGGTTTAAAATTAGCTATAGGTAGAGGTGTTTTAGGAGAGCTAGCTAGATTAGAAGACAAAAAAGGAAATTTGTCCAGTGGATAAATATACTATCTTTGATCAAATTCTAAATGTTTGGCATTGATGTTTCCTTTTCAACTTTATATCTCAGCATCATAGGAGAGCCTTCCTCATAAGAACATAAGACTTGCTATATTGGGTCAGACCAAAAGTCCATCAAGCCCAGTATCTTATTTCTCCCAGTGGCCAATCCAGGTCACAAGTACCTGGCAGGAGCCCATGGAGTTCATAGATACCATGCTGCTTATCCAAGGATAAGAAGCAGAATTCTGCAACTCCATCTTAATAATGGTTTATGGACTTCTCCTCTAGGAACTTATCCAAACCTTTTTTAAACACAGCTACACTAATAGCTTTTACCATATCTTCTGGCAAAGAATTCCAGAACTTAATTATATGTTGAGTAAAAAAATATTTTCTCTTATTGACTTTAAGTGTATCACTAGGAACTTCTTAGTGGAATGCAGGATTTGGTGAGGGAGGTAACGGTGATGGGGCCACTTGGCAATAGTGATCATAACATGATCAAATTTAAACTAATAACTGGAAGGGGAACAATAAGTAAATCTACAGCTCTAACACTAAATTTTCAAAAGGGAAACTTTGATAAAATGAGGAAAATAGAAAAAAAACGGAGAGGTGCAGCTGCAAAGGTTAAAAGTGTTCAATAGGCACAGTCCAGATGTATTCCATGCATTAAGAAATTTGAAAGGAAGGCAAAATGATTGCCGGCATGGTCAAAAGGTGAGGTGAAAGAGGCTATTTTAGCCAAAAAAAACATCCTTCAAAAATTGGAAGAAGGATCCATCTGAAGAAAATAGGATAAAACATAAACAATGTCAAGTTAAGTGTAAAACATTGGTAAGACAGGTAAAGAGAGAATTTGAAATGAAGTTGGCCGTATAGGCAAAAACTCATAATAAAACCTTTTTAAAATATATCCGAAGCAAGAAACCTATGAGGGAGTCAGTGGGACCATTAGATGACCGAGGGTTAAAGGGGATTTTAAGGAAGATAAGGCCATTGCAGAAAGGCTAAATTAATTATTTGCATCTGTGTTTACTAATGAGGATGTTGGGGAGATATCAGTTCCGGCGATGGTTTTCAAGAATGATGAGTCAGACAAACTGAACCAAATCACTGTGAACCTGGAAAATGTTGTAGGCCAGATTGACAAACTAAAGAGTAGCAAATCACCTGGACCGGATAGTATACATCCTAGGGTACTGAAGGAAATAAAAAATGAAATTTCTGATCTATTAGTTAAAATTTGTAACCTATCATTAAAATCATCCATTGCATCTGAAGACTGTAGGGTTGACAATGTAACCCCAATATTTAAAAAGGGCTCCAGGGGCGATCCGGGAAACTATAGACCAGTGAGCTTGACTTCAGTGCCGGGAAAAATAGTGGAAACTATTCTAAAGATCAAAATCTTAGAACATATAGAAAGACATGGTATAATGGAACACAGTCAACATGGATTTACTCAAGGGAAGTCTTGCCTAACAAATCTGCTTCATTTTTTTGAAGGGGTTAATAAACATGTGGATAAAGGTGAACCGGTAGATGTAGTGTATTTGGATTTTCAGAAGGCGTTTGACAAAGTCCCTCATGAGAGGCTTCTTCGAAAACTAAAAAGTCATGGGATAGGAGGCGATGTCCTTTCATGGATTACAAACTGGTTAAAAGACAGGAAACAGAGAGTAGGATTAAATGGTCAATTTTCTCAGTGGAAAAGGGTAAACAGTGGAGTGCCTCAGGGATCAGAACTTGGACCGGTGCTTTTCAATATTTATTTATTTAGAGTTTATATACCGGCAATCATATCTTGCTGGTTTACATAGAATGGGGGTGCAATAAAATACATAGAACTTAAGAACAAAGAACTAGAACTGTGGTGACAGAAGGTACAGTTACATTTAACAAGGTGGCCAAACTTGGAGTAGGAAAAATAGAAAAGAGGATAGAAAATGGTTAAACAATATACAATTTAAATGTAGTATACAAAATAGATAAATGTTATAAACAAACGGCAAGGTGATTTAGGAGTTATTGGATTGTGTCATTGAGTTGTGTCCGGAAAGGCTTGCTTGAATAACCATATAAATGATCTGGAAAGGAATACGACGAGTGAGGTTATCAAATTTGTGGATGATACAAAATTATTCAGAGTAGTTAAATCACAAGTGGATTGTGATACATTACAGGAGGACCTTGTGAGACTGGAAGATTGGGCATCCAAATGGCAGATGAAATTATTGTGGACAAGTGCAAGGTGTTGCATATAGGGAAAAATAACCCTTGCTGTAGTTACACAATGTTAGGTTCCACAATTACAATTGTAGTTACACAATCGTCAGTTCAGTGTGCTCAGCAGTCAAAAAAGCAAATAGAAATTTAGGAATTATTAGGAAGGGAATGGTTAACAAAACAGAAAATGTCATAATGCCTCTGTATTGCTCCATGGTGAGACCACATCTTGAATACTGTGTACAATTCTGGTCGCTGCATCTCAAAAAAGATATGGTTGTGATGGAGAAGGTACAGAGAAGGGCAACCAAAATGATAAAGGGGATGAAACAAATCCGGAATCCCCTATGAGGAAAGGCTGATGAGGTTAGGGCTGTTCAGCTTGGAGAAGCGACGGCTGAGTAGGGTTATGATAGAGGTCTTTAAAATCATGAGAGGTCTTGAATGAGTAGATGTGAATTGGTTATTTACACTTTCAGATAATAGCAGGACTAGTGGAGGGACTAGTGGGCATTCCATGAGGTTGGCAGGTGGCACATTTGGGACTGGTTGGAGAGGGTTCTTTTTCACTCAGCGCACGATAAGGCTCTGGAGTTTGTTGCCAGAGGATGTGGTTGGTGCAGTTAGTGTAGCTGAGTTCAAAAAAGGTTTGGATAAGTTCTTGGAGGAGAAGTCCATTAATGGCTCTTAATCAAGTTTACTTAGGGAATAGCCACTACTAATAATTGCATCAGTAGCATGGGATCTTCTTAGTGTTTGGGTAATTGCCAGGTTCTTGTGGCCTGTTTGGCCTCTGTTGGAAACAGGATGCTGGGCTTGATGGACCCTTGGTCTGACCCAGCATGGCAATTTCTTATGTTCATTGTGTGTCCCCTAATCTTTGTACTTTTTGAAAGAGTAAACAATCTATAAATATTTACTCATTCCACTCCATTCCTCCTTTCTCTCTCCTCTAATCCTCTCTCCCATTTATTCTAAATTATGATCTTCATTATTTGAAATAAATTGCATCCTGGTCCCTTTTTATGGTTTAGTTTTAATACTTTTATAATCTCTGTTAGAATAGTTGGTAACAGATCAGTTCAAGAATAAACATTTGCCACTCCTTAAATAAATACTAAGGCACAGGCAAATAGTGTTAAAGGCAATTATTTTAAATAGTGCTGTTAATAAAGGGTTATACTGCATGATTTTTAAAATACATGTTGCTGAATGCATCCTCATTTAATAAAAGACTCATTCTTCTTTTCTTCCACAGTGTTGGCGTTCTTTGTGCTTATGCTGCAAATGAGCACCTAACCAATCAAGTTCGGGGAGCAAAGAAACTCGTGAACAGCAACTTCAAAGACTTGAAAACTTTAATTAATGATATGCCAATGGTAAAAAAAAAAAATAATAAGAGAAAAGTTTTCATTTTTAAATGTCCTTATTTAAGAGATTTTTGCTTATAGTTCAGATATTGTAGTAACCATAGTTCTGACACTGATTACAATGACTTATTAATGTTTCTGCTTTTACTTAGGCATCTGTCTGAAATTATTCCATAGCAAAGAGTTTTACTTGACATTATGTTATATAAAACTAAAGTGAGTTTATACATAAACTGTAGAGCCAAGTTGTATTTAAAATTGTAAGTAAGGTGGCTGGAAGTAGAATAGAATCATGAGATTAAGGTCCTTTATGATGAATATTGAGAAAAGCACTGTAGTGTTCCTCTGCCCACCTTTATGTAGGGTGTATTGCACTTGGTGTAAATAGGATAGTGGAAAGGAATGCCTACTTGTCTTACTGTACAAAATATTAATTCAGTATTGTCTTAGCTTGTTACCCTCACTTTGCTGGAATACTACACCATTCTTCTTCTTGTACCACTTTTCTCTGAGATGAATCTTGGAACATATTTTTTCCCTACAAAAATCTTAGCTGTCTCCATCTTCTTTCTGGTAATCTTCCTTGCTTTGCCCTTCTAGCTTAATCTTTCCAGTCCTGCCTGTTTTCTTTCAGCATCCTCTTTTTGATGTGCTACATCTTCAGCCTTAAAAAGAAGACTTTATCCTGTAACTTATCCATAGGCCTCTTTTCCTGTCCATCTGCTCTCATTTCCTCTTACTAGTATTCCTTACCTTCTTTATATCCTCTTTTGTGTCAGGGCATTATCTTAAGAACTTTAGAAATGCTCTAGTTTCACACATTTTCATAGACACAAAAAGGGGTTGAAGTAGCCCAAGTTTGAAAATCCTGAGCAACAGCATCAGTCATCAAGCTTTAAGATGGCTACTGTGCATTTGCGCATCATTTAGATACATTCACAATTCAACCATTTTAAGAAACATTTTATCTCAGGTGGAGAGTACCTCACATTTACTTACCTCATGCTTGGATCAGGGATGGCATTCTGGCTATCACCTTTTAAAGAGTTTCCTTGGGAAATTTAAATTTGAATGGGGGAAAAGGTTTGTAGGTTGATGTGATTGTTGAGAGATCAGAGGGAGGAAGGGAGGCAGAGAAGTGCATTAAAAAAAAAAAGTAGCTGGGATGGACTGAGGTTAAAATCACAAAAAATATAGCTTTTATATATTGCCATTGATTCTGCCATGATCCCCATCCTCTTCCCATATAAATTTCAAAGCTTGTTTAATTCTTTTCAGGCTTTCAGACTGTCCAATTTAATTAAATGTAGTCTTGGCACATTTACTTGGCTGTGAGGGTGCCAGGAGTACTTTTAATTAAATTGGACAGTCTGAAAGCCTGAAAAGAATTAATATGGGAAGAGGATGAAGACAGTGGCAGGATCAGTGGCCATGTGTAATTGCTACATTTTTTGTGACTTTAACTTCTCTCCCGGCCTGCTCCTTCCCTCCCTTCCGTCTCCCAAAGTTACATCCACCTACAAATGTTTTCCCCTAATCACATTTAAAATTCCCAAGGAAACTCTGTAACAGATTGCAGCCATCTCTGATCCAAGCATGAGGTACGTAAACGTGAGATACTCTCCTCGAGAGAGATTTTTTCTTACAGTGATTGCATTATGAATGTCTATGAAAGATGTATAGGCAGACAGTAGCTAGGGATGAAACTTTGCCGATAGACATTCTGCTCACAAGTTCCAAACATATGGTAATTCTGTCTAGGGATGTGAATCGTTTTAGGACGATTAAAATTATCGTCCGATAATTTTAATATCGTCTTAAACCGTTATGGAACACAATACAATACAGATTCTAACGATTTATCGTTATAAATCGTTAGAATCGTGAGCCGGCACACTAAAACCCCCTAAAACCCACCCCCGACCCTTTAAATTAAATCCCCCACCCTCCCGAACCCCCCCCAAATAACTTAAATAACCTGCGGGTCCAGCGGCGGTCCGGAACGGCAGCGGTCCGGAACGGGCTCCTGCTCCTGCATCTTGTCGTCTTCGGCCGGCGCCATTTTCCAAAATGGCGCCGAAAAATGGCGGCGGCCATAGACGAAAAAGATTGGACGGCAGGAGGTCCTTCCGGACCCCCGCTGGACTTTTGGCAAGTCTCGTGGGGGTCAGGAGGCCCCCCACAAGCTGGCCAAAAGTTCCTGGAGGTCCAGCGGGGGTCAGGGAGCGATTTCCCGCCGCGAATCGTTTTCGTACGGAAAATGGCGCCGGCAGGAGATCGACTGCAGGAGGTCGTTCAGCGAGGGTTCCGGCGCCTCGCTGAACGACCTCCTGCAGTCGATCTCCTGCCGGCGCCATTTTCCGTACAAAAACGATTCGCGGCGGGAAATCGCTCCCTGACCCCCGCTGGACCTCCAGGAACTTTTGGCCAGCTTGTGGGGGGCCTCCTGACCCCCACGAGACTTGCCAAAAGTCCAGCGGGGGTCCGGAAGGACCTCCTGCCGTCCAATCTTTTTCGTCTATGGCCGCCGCCATTTTTCGGCGCCATTTTGGAAAATGGCGCCGGCCGAAGACGACAAGATGCAGGAGCAGGAGCCCGTTCCGGACCGCTGCCGTTCCGGACCGCCGCTGGACCCGCAGGTTATTTAAGTTATTTGGGGGTGGGGGATTTAATTTAAAGGGTCGGGGGTGGGTTTTAGGGGGTTTTAATGTGCCGGTTTTTCGATTTTTCGATTTTTTAACGATTTTCACGATTTTTCACGATATTTTACCCCCCCAAACGGCAACAATACGATTCCCTCCCCCTCCCAGCCGAAATCGATCGTTAAGACGATCGAGGACACGATTCACATCCCTAATTCTGTCATCTATGGTGTCTACCACTATGCATTCAGTATATGCACACAGGGATGGTAACTTTAAAACGTGCACATGCACACCCATATAAATGTGACTATGAGCGCCCGACCATAATTACTGGATTTTTATATCCTGCGCGCAGGTATACGCACATTATAAAATAGGCCAAGCACGTGTAAGTGTGCTCCTAATTTTAAGCGTATATGCGAACCGCAGGGAAATGTCGGCATTTACACACACAAGTGAGGGAATTTTATAGCATGCGCACATCCAGGAAATGACCAGTTTAACCAGTTCATCCACCAGTTTGCCCAGTGTATCCCTATGTCCTCAAGACCCCCCTGATTCTTTAGCTTGCACTCCCCCCAGTTAAGCCAGACCCCTCAAGCAGTTCATATATGGCTACTAATAGTTTTATTCAGACTTAGACCTCATCTATAGCAGAAGTAACTTTGCGCTGAAATGGACCTGCATCTAGCTACATGTGCACATATCTCTTGGCCCTGCAACAGAATGCCAATGCCCTGCCCACATTCAGCCCCTTTTTTCCTCGATGTGAGATATGCACGCATCCGTACTTCTGCTCATATGTGGCAGGTTTATAAAATCAGGTGGACACACGAATGTGCTAGATGCACATACATCTCCTGGTTTTGGCACGCATATCGCTTTGAGAATTCACCTTATATTTTCTCTATCTTTATAAAAACCAAGTCGTTAGCTTACCTTCCTTTCTGTCATTCTTTCTTTTCATTTACAAAATCAGAAAAGAAGTTCATAATCAGCTTTGTTTTTCTTGATTCTCTGTTCTTTTTAGTTCTCTTTATTCTTATTCTTTCATACTTGTCTGCACCCTCTGATAAGTCAATCAACAGATTATTTTGTCTACTTAAACAGAAAAAATGTTAAACTGTCTGATAATCACATCTCTTGTACATTTCTGTTCTGTGTTTCTGAATGTTATCCTCTGTCGTTGGCCTGCACTTTACCCTTTTCGTGCTTAATCTGCATTCTCACTCATTTTTTGCTCTCCTTACAGTCATAGCTCTCAGTACTTAACTCTGTTCACTTTCTTGAGGGCTTTGAATGGTATTGCACCAAATCTCTCAGCCAACCTGTGAAGCAAGAGTTTGAACCATAAATTGAATCCAGGCAATGCAAATGATAGTGGCAAGCTTGGAAACTGGATGTACAAGTGAGCCAGAGTGAAGCAGAGTGGTTTGATTAACTCAATGAGCCAAAATAGGAGTCACCACCAAAAACTACAAACTGAATTTCCATTCAGACTTAAATGTCATTCAATTTTGGATCCGGCTGTAAGTTACTTTATTGCTGTCATTTTTCTTATGCCCTTTTTATTTATTTATTGTTTTGCTTCATCAGAATAATTATTTTTTTTGTCCCTTTCTCCACCTACAAAAATGTTACTGTCTCTTAGGGATGTGAATCGTTTTTTGACGATTTAAAATATCGTCCGATATATTTTAAATCGTCAAAAAATCGTTAGGGCCACGATACAATACCAATTCCCCCGATTTATCGTTAAAAAATCGTAAATCGGGGGAAGGGGGAGGGCAGGAAAACCGGCACACCATAACCCCCTAAAACCCACCCCCGACCCTTTAAATTAAATCCCCCACCCTCCCGAACCCCCCCCCCCCCAATGCTTTAAATTAAGTGGGGATCCGGCAGTGGTCCAGAACGGCGGCGGTCCGGAACGGCCCCCTCAATAGAATCGTGTTGTCTTCAGCCGGCGCCATTTTTCAAAATGGCTGCCGCAAAATGGCGGTGGCCATAGACAAAAACGATTCGACGGAGGAGGTCGTTCCGGACCCCCGCTGGACTTTTGGCAAGTCTTGTGGGGGTCAGGAGGCCCCCCCAAGCTGGCCAAAAGTTTCCTGGGAGTCCAGCGGGGTTCCGGGAGTGATTTCTTGCCACGAATCGTTTTCGTACGGAAAATGGCGCCGGCAGGAGATCGAGTGCAGGAGGTCATTCAGCGGCGGTCCGGAACCCCCGCTGAACGACCTCCTGCAGTCGATCTCCTGCCGGCACCATTTTCCGTACGAAAACGATTCGCGGCAAGAAATCGCTCCCGGAACCCCGCTGGACTCCCAGGAAACTTTTGGCCAGCTTGGGGGGGCCTCCTGACCCCCACAAGACTTGCCAAAAGTCCAGCGGGGGTCCGGAACGACCTCCTCCGTCGAATCGTTTTTGTCTATGGCCGCCGCCATTTTGCGGCGGCCATTTTGAAAAATGGCGCCGGCTGAAGACAACACGATTCTATTGAGGGGACCGTTCCGGACCGCCGCCGTTCTGGACCACCGCCGGATCCCCAGGTAATTTAAAGCATTTGGGGGGGGGGTTCGGGAGGGTGGGGGATTTAATTTAAAGGGTCGGGGTGGGTTTTAGGGGGGTTTAGTGTGCCGGCTCACGATTTTAACGATTTTTCACGATAGTTTACACACCCAAACGGCAACAATACGATTCCCTCCCCCTCCCAGCCGAAATCGATCGTTAAGACGATCGAGGACACGATTCACATCTCTACTGTCTCTTGGTTTTTTTGTTTTTTTCATTCTAAACTTTTCATTTTCTTTTCTTTTTTTTGTACCTGATACAATACCTGTTGTGGTGGTAAGGAGTTGCCACTACATTGCCACTGCCTTTTACATGCAAGCCAGAGTGCATTAGTTTATCTTGAGCTATCTCCATACATTTATTTATTTATTTACTTAATTTAGATTCCACTTTTCAGCACTTCAAAGCAGATTACAATCATATACTCTAGATATTTTCCTTTCCCCAGAAAGCATACAATCTAAGGAGGTAATTTTCATAACAGTTAAGTGTGTAAATGTGACATACTATCATAGCAATTTTCAAAAGCCCATTTACACATGTGGCAGTAACTTTCAAACCAGCGTGCGGGCACACATCGGCGCATGTACGTCGGCTTGCGCCCAGGGACGAGGCCATTATATAACATACATGCGCATATGCATGCATGTTATAAAAACTGCCTGGCCGCACGCATGTATGTGCCAAATTTTCAGTGGGTGCGCACCTATGTGCATAAATCCCGCTTCTATCGCATAAACTGGTGGAATTTAAAAGGGGCGCGTGCCGATGTCATTGCCAGTTTTACCAATCTGTCACCAGTTCGCCCAGTTAAGAGAGAGGTCCTCTAAACTCCCTGGTTTGATGGCCTGAACTCCCCCCAGTTATTCAAGAACGTTAAACCCCTCAGAAATGGCTCGATCCTTTTATTTTTTAACTTACACGTCATCCATAGCCGAAGTAAAGTTATGTGGCACGGGACAGCGGCACACATCAGGGTGCATAAGTATTTATGTGCATATCTCTGTTCACATCCTCAATGCCCATGCCCCCTCCCCCCCCCCCCCAACCTTTTGAAATTTTTGGCGATGTGCGTGCTGCAGGAGATACATACATATATGGGTGGCTTTAAAAATCTGCTCGCGTGCGGGATCCCAACTTATTTGCAAATCCCCTAATTAATGTGCATGCTAGGTTTTTAAAATTCACCTCTTATTTGAACTTGTTGATAATACAATGGCGTATATTTTGGCAATTTTCAAAAACCCACTTAAATGTGTAAAACCCAGTTTTAAGCATTATAAATGCTTTTGAAAATGTCCCCCATAGTTTGTACCTGAGGCAATGGAGGGTAAAGTGACTTACCCAAGGTCACAAAGAGCGACAGTGGAACTTGAACTCAGGCTTCCCTGCTTTATAGCCTATTCCTCCACTCCATATGTAACACTTATGCAAAATTCCAGATAGGGAGATTGCTTCAAATCATCCCCCATTCCTTACTGGAAAAGCTTCTTTTAAAAAATGTTGTGTTTGTTTCCGGCCCAGCACTTTCCTCCTCCTTTGGACATTCAGCTCATTTGGAACCAACATCTACTGGGAGTACAACACAATGGACCTTATTTTCCAAGGCTATGCGATAGCTAGCAAAGGTAGTGCACACGCCTGCGCTACCTACATTGGGGCGGAGTCGGCCCCGGAAGAGGAGGAGTCGGGGCATCACCGGGGCCGACTCTGCGAGGATGGCGTGGACAGCGAAAAGGTAAGGGCCTTTTCGCTGCCTATTTTGTGCCCAATAACTACACCTTCTATGGTGTAGTTATTGGGCACAAAATAGGATCCATAGATAGTAGCTTCCTCTGCAATCTAGTATACACCCAGGGCCAGATATTCAAAGCTGGCTGGATATTCAGCGGCATGACTGTCACTGAATATCTGTGTATGAGCCGCTATTTAACCAGATATATTATATCCAGCTAAGTCAAACCTGCTCATTGATAAATATAACTTACCTGCATAATTTATCCAGCTAAGGCTAAATATTGCTACTTAGCCAGATAAATTATCCGGCTAAGTAGTTCCACCCTGATCCGCCGACTGCCCACCCACTATCTAGCCGGCTAAGAGATAGCTGGATAAGTCCTACTTATCTGGCTATGGAGCGCTGAATGTGCTTTGAATATCAGGCCCATAGAGTCTATTCAGTAGGTGTTGTACGAAGGCTGAGATTCCCACAATCCCAGGAGCTGTGAATGCTACCTCTGCAGCATCCCTCCAGTCCTGGCCAATTGGGGAACAGAAGGTGGACTCAGAAATTGAATCCTTGTCTCCTGCATGGACAGGTACATAATTTCCTCCAAGCTATTGGACTGGCCCATATTTTAATTATTTTTAAATAAAATATGTTTTAAAATTGTTTTGACTTTTTCATATCTATTCTGTTGCATATTTTGCTTGTTGTGTTACTGCCTTCTTTATTTTTTGTTCTTGGTATTTCTTTTTTTTTTTTTTTACTCTGCTTTTCCTTATGTCTTTGTATAGTCATTGATTCCCTGTCTTTCCTTTGCTTTTCTTTATTTTTCCTCTTGTTTTCTTTATTTCTTCAACTTTCCCTCTTCTCTTTCTCTCCTTCCACCTATTCCTCTATTTTCTTCTTTCTATCTGTCTTCTGCATCTTCCCCTATTTAATTGACTAGTGCTAACTTCTTCTTTTTGGTGCAGTAGCAGGAGTTAATTGGGGACTGGTTTTTGAAGCTATGATGAAGGTTTTACAACTCAAGGAGCTATGTTCTTATGAGTTGTAAAACCTTCATCAGGTTTTAATTGGTTCCCTTAATTATGGACATAATTTCATGATATCCTAATAATGAAGCAAATAAGGAAACAATGCTTTCTTTGATCTCTGAACATATTATGACAATATTACATTTTTTTTCTTTCTTAAAATGTCCAGGAATATATTTGTATTTATTTTAAATGTTAAAATCAATATAATTTTTTTTTATAAATGTTAAGAATAGTCCAGAGTTAAAATACAGTTTCTGCATTCTGCTTGATGCAGAAATGAAGTATTGGTCATGTATATGGCATGTATAGTTTACACAATGTGTTTTTATATTTTAGACTTCAGTATGTTGTGTTTTTTTCCCTTTTTTTTTTAAAGCAAATTGACTATTTGGTGAACCAATACAACACTACTAAGAACAGAGCAATATCAGATCTTAATAGTAAGTAGACATCAGATACTTCATATAAAATAATTGTTATAGATTTTCTTTAAACCCTCATAGCAGTATTTGGTACATACTAGAAACACTAAGGTCAAAATTCATACCCTCAAAATCTCATAAATAAAGTTATAGTTCTATCTACTAAAAGCATGAAAAACTGAGTATATCATCAATAGTCTTATACATGACATTTATAATTTGTTTAATCATCCCAAAGTAAACACCACCAAATCAGTGTAAAGATAAAAAAAAAAGCATTATTTTTCTTAACCACTTGAAAAATGCTCTCATTCCCCTAAAAATAACCTGTTGAGCTCAAGTAGCCATATTTACTGAGTTTCAATATATGGCAATATTTACATCAAGGGCAGAATTCATAAAACTGTAAACTTCTTTCTTTCTTCTGTAGAAGTCCCAAGTGGATAAACATCTCAGGATGGTAGCTGACACTGTTAATGTAAACACAAGCAAAAACAAAATGGAGGGAAGAACTCACTATCAGATCCATTAATAAATATTTATGTGAGTTCAACAACTGAAATTAATTTGAACATGACACTTGATCTTCAAACAATAAATCAATTGATCGCTTTCCCAATAACCAATCAATAGTTATTTTGTGTATATCTGTATCACTTTTTTTCTTCTGTGCTCATATAAGAAATACTCTTTCCATCCATATTAACAGACAATAAATCGTTATGCTAAATTATTCATTCCGCACTGTTTAAACAATGAAAACCAATCACTGAGTACACAGCCATCACAGTGTGTGATTCATAATGTTTAAACAAAGCAGAAAGAGACAACTTTGATCCAGCAGTATTAAGCCATCCTGATCGAAAGTAGTTCTCCATAGGCAGGCAGGATGATGTCATCCTGATGGTGCTGGAATGGAAAGCTCTCTCAAAGCTCAGAAAATCCTTCATGGCTTCTAAGCATACATGGGCCTTACCGCGCAGCCGCTTGCTGTTTGAGTTTCTTCCACTCGTGTAAATGAATACAAGTTTTGCTCTATTCTCAAATCCTCTCGTAGTTTTTTTGCATTCAGTTTATGTTTCCTATATTTCTCTTTAAGTTTTGTAAGTCTCCTTGAAAAAAGAAATTCCTTAAACTTTATTTTTATTTTTTCCTAATTTTATTTCTTTTAAAAATTGCGTCTACTTAGTCTCACATCTTTTCACTATGCCAGTCTTCAAAAAGTGACCACTCTGTGACATAAAGAAGTCTCTCACAGCCTGTTGTGATTGCTATGTGAAATATTTGGGCCCTTCCCATGATATACTTAATCATGCTGCCGCCTGTGCTCCTATGTCCCCGAGGGCCAGACGATACAAAAGTCTGACCCTGAAGGATTTCCTAGAATCTTCTCAGCCATCAGCCTCAGAAGGTAGAGGATACCTTTGAAAGTTGAGGGACATTCATCTAAGCTAAAAAGGCAGAGTCAACACACTCTCCGCACAGCACCATTCCTTCTCAAGCAAAGAGAGGGTAAATCATGCCATGGGGTGCAGAAACAAACTGGAGCCATGCATCCCAAGGCTTCAGTGTAGTGAAATGAAAAGGACCATCTTCAGTGGTAGATACAGGAAATAAATCAGTGTGAATTATGACGCAATCAGCAGAATCCCTTTTTGGTGCAGTCTCTTAGTGCTGTGGGCTAACAGAGCAATAAGAGGTCTGTCAGTACTGAACTTGTCTTGGCGAGAAACATCATTCCTTTTTTTAGAAAATGTGGTTAAAATGTGCAGAAAAGTATGCTAAAATTACTGTCTTCTCCTTGAA
Organism: Rhinatrema bivittatum; assembly: GCF_901001135.1. Taxonomy (NCBI): domain Eukaryota; kingdom Metazoa; phylum Chordata; class Amphibia; order Gymnophiona; family Rhinatrematidae; genus Rhinatrema; species Rhinatrema bivittatum. The sequence continues at coordinate 196,559,397 of NC_042615.1, forward strand.
TGGAATTAAGGTATGCATTTTGGACATGATGCCTACCAGGTTAGGTACTCAGTCAACTAGCCCCCCTTATCAGGGAAGGAATAAAAAGATCCAGATTCAAGTCCATTTTCAGGCCCATGAATAGGTCACTTCCAAGGACAGATCAATGCCAAAATACCCTCCTATTGTATTATCTGGGCCCACTCAAGAAGGTTCAGAATTCTGCTGTGATTCTTTTTCCCATCCCGTGGATAATGAGCAATCAACAGGTATCCCCAAAAAAAGGAAACTCCAAAATAGGAGAAAAGCCTTCACCAAAAAACCTTAGTGAAATATTTCTATAACCAATACCGTGAGCTTGTGAAAATGTATATTTAGAAAACGCATCAGCAAGCCTTGACGGCATACCCTTTTTAAATCTGAGTTGCCCGGACTTCTACATCATATGTGCAGAAAGGATAGTTTTTTATGTCTAATTTTTTTAATGTGCATGTAAAAAACCTAGAGCTCTGACACTAGGATCTGGGCTCAACACGGAGCGATGTTTCGCTGCACGCTTCGTCAGGAGCACTTAGATCTTAATGTCGAATTGCTTTCTTCCAAATATTCTTTAAGCCAATCTTAAATGATTTGATAGTAACCAGTTTCCTTCAAAAGAGAGCATATCAATTCACAATTATTTGAGAAAACTAAAAAAGCTCACAATACTTATCTTTGTTGTAAAAGCAATTACCCAATCTTCTGGACATTTCCGTCTCTTCAGACGATCTAAATATACATTTTCACAAGCTCACAGTATTGGTTATAGAAATATTTCACTAAGATTTTTTGGTGAAGGCTTTTCTCCTATTTTGGAATTTCCTTTTTCTTGGAATTAGTGTCATTTTTGGTGGAAACTCCAGGCTCTTGTATTTTGTTACAATCAATAGGTATTCCATCAGATCCTTCTCTTCAACATCCCAGCAGCACATCACAACCTGGAGTATGTTTTATTTTGCTTTTCTTCATAAAAAGGCAAGAGAAATACCCTTTAATCTTCAACAAAATGCAGACCCTAGAGAAGATATGTTTTGGTTGCTTAAATACATTTAGATACCCAGCAAGTAGTAACGGTTCAGTTCATACAAGAACTTTAAGCCAGCATGTGGCAGATTCCACTATGTACCCTTCTGATAAGAAAATTAGACATCAAATAGAGGGTGCAACCAGCTCCAGGTACACCAGTCAGTAGTAATGGCGCCGACAAAAAGATCAAAATGCTCAAATACACTTTCAAGTGCTCTTATAACTAAGGATGCCAGGATGCTAGATAATATAGCAAAGAAGGTTTTCCAGTTGGCATGCTTAATTCAAGAATAGTTGTTCATCAATTATATATGGTTCAATATATGTATTTTTCCCTTAAAAAACTGCAAACGTCACAAAAGCCCCTGCAGTTGACTTGATAGAATGGTTTCTACTAGTAATTCAAGAAGTCAAAGAATGTGACAAGCATGTTATTAGATCTGTCAATGATTCCTGTGACACTTCTTCTAGAACATCAGCAGTCATTATTGGAGTCATAAGACTTGCTTGACAGTGTGCTTCTGGCCTAGAGGAGGGTGTGCATGTCAAGCTGAAAGAAGTCCCATACACAGGTGGCAATCTCTTCAGGTAAAAAGTAAAAGAAACAGTGGATACCATCAAAGATCACTGTGCTATTCTGCTCACCCTTTCAGCAGTCTCTATAGAGCAACTTTCTGTTTCCAGAAGGTTTCAGCAACAGCCATACAGAAGATAATACTTCTATTCCAGATGATATTATTAGTATCCTTACTAATGCCATTGTCTGCTGCAGCAGTAGTAGCATGAATCCAGACTAAGGGCTAGGGAAAGAACACAGCTCAAACATTTACAGAAAAATCAACCCAAATCTAATCAGAATTTTTAACTACCATCTAGTCAAATCTTCTCTATTAATCTGACTAATCTTCCAGTAGGGAGAAAACTGCAATGCTTCAGTCTAGCATGGTCCTTGATAACAATGGAAAATTATCAAAAAGGCTACAGATTAAATCTCAGATGTTTTCCACCAAATAACCCTCCAGAGAAATATTCCTTGGAGACTAAACAGCAACTACTCTTTCAGCAGGAGCTGGAATATCTACTAATAGCCAATATATGGTCCCACTAAAGGAAAGGAACTTGGGATTCCATTCCAGATACTTCCTGATTCAAAAACAAGCAGGTGATTTTCTACCCATTTTGGATCTCAGGAATCTCATCACGTTCATAAAAAAATAAAAGAAAATTCTAGATGAATTCTCTGGGTACAATCCTTCCCCAGATAAAAAGAAAACAAGCTACAGTTGCATTCCTTCATTATATCTCAAAGATTCTTACACACGCATATTGAATTGATTCACTGTGCCTATAGGAGATTTCTTTGTTTTATCATAGTAGAAAGTCACTACCAATATCATGTTCTCCCCTCCATCTTTCAGCTGCACTTAGAATGTTTTTTCGAAGTGCCTAGCAGTTGTTGCTGCTCACCTAAGAGTGAGCATTGTTTTTTGTTTTCTCCTACCTGGTGATTGGCTCATATCAAGTCATACCCTTAAAAAGGCCCATTCTTCCATCCTCCATACAAGGACCATTCTTCAGTCCCTAGATTTTCCCAACAATCTTTCAAAAGCCAGCACTTATAAACACATTAAAGGGGAAAGCAATTCTGCCTCAGCAAAGGCAGACAAATTCTTGCCACAGATGTTTTCAGTCAAACAGAAGATGCTTCATATAAATCATTTAGAATTAGGAACAATTTTCAGTGCTCTAATAGTATTCATTCGGTCCATGCCTGATGAAGGTGGTGTTGATCCAGACTGACAACCAAGTAACAATGTTCTACATCAACAAGCAGAGGGGAACAGTTTTACAGGTTTTGCCTGGAAAATGCAAAGATGTGGAAATGGGCGATTTCTCAAGGAATGTTTCTTCTGGCTTTCTATCTTCCTGGAGATCAAAATCAGATTACAGATAACTTAAGTGGCCTGCTTCAACTGCATGAATGGTCATTACACACTCAACCTAGCTTAATGGACACTCTACCTGGGTAACATCAAGCTAGGTGGAGAGAACCTTGCACAAATATCATCTTGGAGTGAGTTTCCTCACTCTGAAGGTCATCAAATCTTCACAAGAGACCACTGTTCTGTTCGTATGTCTCATGTTGAATGTCAAAGTGGCCCCTAACCCCCTACACTAATACCTAATAGGGATGTGAATCGTTTTTTGACGATTTAAAACAATCGTCAGATATATTTTAAATCGTCAAAAATCGTTAGAGCCGTGATACAATAGCAATTCCCCTGATTTATTGTCAAAAAATCGTAAATCGGGCGAGGGGTGAGGGCGGGAAAACCGGCACACCAAAACAACCCTAAAACCCACCCCGACCCTTTAAAACAAATCCCCCACCCTCCCGAACCCCCCCAAAATGTTTTAAATTACCTGGGGTCAAGTGGGGGGGGGGGGTCCCGGCGCGATCTCCCGCTATCTGGCCACGGCTGCGTTAATAGAAATGGCGCCGGTGGCCCTTTGCCCTTATCATGTGACAGGGCAAAGGTGGTGCCGGCGCCATTTTGGTTCCTGGCTCCCGACGTCACGAGTGCAGGAGATCGCTCCCGGACCCCCGCTGGAGCCCCAGGGACTTTTGGCCAGCTTGGGGGGGCCTCCTGACCCTCACAAGACTTGCCAAAAATCCAGCGGGGGTCCGGGAGCGACCTCCTGCACATGGGCCGTATTGCCAATATTCAAAATGGCGCCGGCACTACCTTTGCCCTCAGGATGTCATACGGGCGACGTCGGCCCGTATGACATAGTGAGGGCAAAGGTAGCGCCGGCGCCATTTTGAATATTGGCAATACGGCCCGCGTGCAGGAGGTCGCTCCCGGACTCCCGCTGGACTTTTGGCAAGTCTTGTGGGGGTCAGGAGGCCCCCCCAAGCTGGCCAAAAGTCCCTGGGGGTCCAGCGGGGGTCCGGGAGCGATCTCCTGCACTCGTGACGTCGAGAGCCAGGAACCAAAATGGCGCCAGCGCTACCTTTGCCCTGTCACATGATAAGGGCAAAGGGCCATGGCGCCATTTCTATTAACGCAGCTGTGGCCAGAGAGCGAGAGATCACGCCGGGACCCCCCCCCCCCCACTGGACCCCAGGTAATTTAAAACATTTTGGGGGGGTTCGGGAGGGTGGGGGATTTGTTTTAAAGGGTCGGGGTGGGTTTTAGGGTTGTTTTGGTGTGCCGGTTTTCCCGCCCTCCCCCCTCCCCCGATAAAACAATTTTTTAACCAAAAAAACTAAGACGATCAGATTTCCCCCCCCCCCCCAGCCAAAATCGATCGTTAAGACGATCGATCACACGATTCACATCCCTAATACCTAAACCTCACCTCGAGTTACTAGGTGGCCCTCCCATAGGGATAGAAATACCTATCTAGGGAGAAGGCATTATGGCTTCTCTCTCTCTCTCTCCCTCCCCCCCTCCCTCCCTCTTCCCCCAGGGTTGCTTGCAGGAAATACAACAGGCCTGGTACTTATTGCCAAGTCTGAAAACATTATTGCAATTTGTCCTAACTTAGCTCTTTGCATAGGTAATTAGCGCAAATTGTGATAAACTGTCTAATAGTATAAACCACACCCCTTTTGCTATCGCATGCAATACTTATCGCATTTTGATAAATCCAGGCCTAATCCTGCAGTATTAAATTGATGTACATATTTCATTATAAATACTGTACAGTCATAAATGGCAATATTTATAACCTCTATTAATCATATTCATAGTTGTGTATCCATCATATGGCTCTTATCCATATTGAAGAAATTCCTTCATTCATAAAAACATCACATGCTTAAAATAACCAATACTTTATATCACAAATGGAGAAAGACAGGACCTGAACTACAAATAAACATGAGTTCATAACAGCATATTGCTGTTTGCAAACAAGAATTGAATATGGCCTGAAATACATTTGGCTTATTCTCTTCATAACCATATGACCTGATTCCATGATAATATATTAATGCTTATTCATGCCTACATTCTTAAATTGATATGCAAGTCACATGTTATCAAGAATAAGAAAACCTTAGCAATCAAGCAACTGCCATTTACCAGTATTAACTGCTATATACAAAACTCTTCAGTCGAAGAAAGATGTAGCTTTTAAGGAAATAATCACATATCAGTACTTTCATAAATAGTAAACCCCTACACAGTGAATAACTTTGGGGAAATGATATCAAAGAAATGTTTTACAAAAGAATTCCATTATCCTGAAGAAAGTGCATGTTTACAGAAAAACACTATAATCAATGTAAATCCAGAATGCCTGTCTCAGAAGTCAATCTCTATCTCCTCCCTAACAAAGACCCAATAACATTTCTTAAAACAAAGTAGCCTCATTTACAATCCCAATGCATTTCCTAATGCAAAATACTCAACTTTTCCGCCCTTCTGTGCACCTGAAAGAGCTCCTCACATTTGAAAACTGAAACAGGTAATGTCATCCAATGACCTGTTCAAAACTTGTAAAAAGAGAGCAGAGACTAGCAAAAGAAAAATAGAAATATCATCCGCTGTTTGTCCCATCTGAGAGAAATGTTGTACCAGTACTGCACTGGAACCTTTGCTTTGGATCAGGCTAATATGCTTTATGATCTCTGTTTGAACCACTCTCAAGGTCTTGCATAATATACATAAAATTGCAAGGATACATGTTCATAGCAGTAACCCCCATAAAAGGAAATACAATTGGAAAAAAACCCTCTAAAAATAAAATACTTGTTGGAGTTGGCCTTGTGGCTCAAGTCACAGTGTTGAGGTATGAAGGAACCCCTGTATATACCTGGCCATGCCTGGCCATACTGCATAGGTGGGAGAGAGGGAAGGCATTAAGGCTCATCTCAAAGGAGGTGCCCCTACAGTCCGTAGGCTGGTGTGGGACTTTGTGCTACCCACAGTTTGCTATTTGCGATACAGGTGTGGGAACTTGGAAAAAACAGCTACAGATTTGACAAAAAAAATAAAATCTTTCCCAGTAATCAGATGGACATTTATAAATGTTTCTAACTATAGGACAAACCAAAAAGTATCTACAAGGAAAAAATAGCACTAATGCTATTTGTTGCATTTTTTGCTGTTGTCCAACAGTTAGCATAGACTTTGCCAATTAATTTTTTATGATCCTTCCCTAGGTAAAAGAAAATGAGGCAGTGCTTAAATGCATTCTGATAGAACAAGTGTCATATAATGTCCACCAGGTATCAGTCCTCAGCCACTTGAGAGTCCCAACAAGCTCTGCATAAGCCTTGCCTGCATCTGTACATGTGCACCTGTCCTGGTGACCTACCTGCCATTTGAGTTCCAGCTTTCCTCTGGGCAAATACCCTGCTCTAAGCTAATCACTGTAGGTTTCTGGGGACTCTGTGACTCCACAAACATGGTTTTATATAGCTTCCAGAAAAATACTCAGAGAGGAGAGGATCACCTTGCTGGTGGCTGAAAGGAATCAGTAAGGTTTTGCTTGGGACATTGTCTTTTTTAAAAGTTTTGGGGCAAAGTTAACTATTTGGTAATATTATTTAGTGTGTTTGTGCTTTTAATAGTCAGTAAGGCAGCAAATAAACAGAAGTTAGACTGTTTGTATTTTTAAATAGTCAGTAAGGCAGCTAGTAAGCAGATGTTAGAGTGTTTGTATACTTTAAAAAAAAAAAAAAAAAGGAGCCAGAAGCTAGAAATAAGCTAGGAGCAGTGTATACCTAAGTAAAAAGGTTGAAACGTTCAGTTCAGTTACTCACCTTGGAAAAGTGTTGAGGTAGTGTGATTTGGTTTGAATAGGTACCAACATTTGTTAATCAAGGGAGTAGTGAGTCACTCTGGCTGACTAACTGAAGTTAGACTGTTTGTATTTCCCAAACCTCCCACCCCTCGCCTACCCACCCTTAGCTCATCCTTTTTTAAAGTGGCAGGTGCCACTTTAGATGAGACCTTCAGGGACATAGTAGCCAACTCCCAACTTCAGACTGGCAGCCCTGGTGCTGCCTTGGAGGAAGAAGGTCTCATGATTGGAAAGCACCAACCTGATGCAGCAGGAAAGGATCCTGTAGCAAGGACCTGCTCTCCAGGTGATGCATTGTCCTTTTGCACCGACGATATCTCCCCAAGGCCTACTGCTCAGGAGGGAAGGGTTAGGTCAGCCATCATAGCTGGTGATTCGATTATTAGGAATGTAGACAGCTGGGTGGCTGGTGGGCATGAGGATCACCTGGTAACATGCCTACCTGGTGCGAAGGTGGCAGACCTCACGCTCACCTAGATAGGATTTTAGACAGTGCTGGGGAGGAGCCAGCTGTCGTGGGCACCAACGACATAAGAAAATGTGAGAGGGAGGTTCTGGAAGCCAAATTTAGACTCTTAAGTAGAAAGCTTAAATCCAGAACCTCCAGGGTAGCATTCTCTGAAATGCTCCCTGTTCCACATGCAGGTCACTAGAGGCAGGCAGAGCCCCGGAGTCTCAATGCGTGGATGAGACGATGGTGCAAAGAAGAGGGATTCAGTTTTGTTAGGAACTGGGGAACCTATTGGGGAAGGGGGAGTCTCTTCTGAAGGGATGGGCTCCACCTTAACCAGGGTGGAACCAGACTGCTGGCGCTAACTTTTAAAAAGGAGATAGAGCAGCTTTTAAACTAGAACAAAGGGGAAAGCCGACAGTTGCTCAGCAGCACATGGTTTGGAGAGAGGTATCTTCAAAGGACACTAATGATGCATTAGAATTAGGGCATCCCGACAGTGAGGTTCCAATAATAAGAAAAGTAGTCCAAGTGCCTGTAACTAAAAACTCAGCTGAGCTAAAACATTCTAACTTATCCCTATCAATTAAAAAGCAGAATGAAAATACAAACAAAAAACAAACTTTGAAATGTTTGTATGCAAATGCCAGAAGTCTAAGAAGTAAAATGGGAGAATTAGAATGTATAGCAGTGAATGATGACATAGACTTAATTGGCATCTCAGAGACATGGTGGAAGAAGGACAACCAATGGGACAGTTTTTTACAGGGGTACAAATTATATCGCAATGACAGAGAGCAGTGTGGCGCTTTATGTCCGGGATGGCATAGAGTCCAACAGAATAAACATCCTGCATGAGACTAAATGCACACTTGAATCTTTATGGGTAGAAATTCCTTATGTGTCGGGGAAGACTATAGTGATAGGAGTATACTGACATCCACCTGGTCAAGATGGTGAGACTGATAGTGAAATGCTAAGAGAAATTAGGGAAGCTAACCAAATTGGTAGTGCGGTAATAATGGGAGACTTCAATTTCCCCAATATTGACTGGGTAAATGTATCATCAGTACATGCTAGAGATATAAAGTTCCTGGATGGAATAAATTACATTTTTATGGAGCAATTGGTCCAGAAACCGACAAGAGAGGGAGCAATTTTAGATCTAATTCTCAGTGGAGGACAGGATTTGGTGAGAGAGGTAACGGTGATGGGGCCGCTTGGCAATAGTGATCATAATATGATCAAATTTGAATTAATGACTGGAAGGGGGACAGTAAACAAATACATGGCTCTCGTGCTAATCTTTCAAAAGGGAAACTGATAAAATGAGAAAAATTGTTAGAAAAAAACTGAAAGAAGCAGCTACAAAGGTAAAAAGTGTGCAAGACGCATGGTCATTGTTAAAAAATACCATCCTAGAAGCACAGTCCAGATGTATTCCACACATTAAAAAAGGTGGAAAGAAGGCAAAACGATTACCGGCATGGTTAACCATGCCGGGGAGGTGAAAGAAGCTATTTTAACGAAAAGATCTTCATTCAAAAATTGGAAGAAGGATCCAACAGAAGAAAATAGGATAATGCATAAGTGTTGGCAAGTTAAATGTAAGACATCAATAAGACAGGCTAAGAGAGAATTTGAAAAGAAATTGGCCGCAGAGGCAAAAACTCACAATAAAAACTTTTAAAAATATATCCGAAGCAGAAAGCCTGTGAGGGAGTCAGTTGGACTGTTAGATGATCGAGGGGTTAAAGGGGCACTTAGAGAAGATAAGGCCATCATGGAAAGATTAAATGATTTTTTGCTTCAGTGTTTACTAAAGAGTATGTTTGGGAGATACCCGTTCCAGAGAAGGTTTTCATGGGTAATGATTCAGATGGACTGAACCAAATCACGATGAACCTAGAAGATGTGGTAGGCCTGATTGATAAACTGAAGATTAGTAAATCACCTGGACTGGATGGTATACACCCCAGAGTTCTAAAGGAACTAAAAAATGAAATTTTAGACCTATTAGTAAAAATTTGTAACCTATCATTAAAATTATCCATTCTACCTGAAGACTGGAGGATAGTTAATGTAACCCCAATATTTAAAAAGGGCTCCAGGGGCGATCTGGGAAATTACAGACTGGTTAGCCTGACTTCAGTGCCAGGAAAAATAGTGGAAAGTGTTCTAAGCATCCAAGACACAGAACATATAGAAAGACCACACACCCATTTTATCTGGGTTACTGACTAGATTCAAACACATAGTTAATAAATTAAAAGTTTATTATTAACAAGGATTTATACTGAACACAAATATTAAAAACTGCAAGAACAGACAAGAAAAAGAAACTGGATTTTTACAATTAACACTAACTGATATACATAAATTAACTTATCTACAAAGTTAGCACTATGCATTTCTCAGTCAGATCTGAGTATCCTCATAATCTTCCTGTCACTGTCTGAACTGAGAGACAATCACAGATCAGCATACTTTCTAGTCAGAAAAAAGAGCTTTACAGCACTTTGAAACTGACACTGTCTGTAAAAAAAAATATTTCTCCCAGCTTTTCGTATAAGCTGTAACTGTTTCTCCTTGTCTCAGCCATTTCCTAACAGTTTAACTGTCAGCTGCTGTCTCAGGAAATTGACCCTGTTGTCTTCAGCAACTAGTGACTGTAGAACTCAACACTTTTGTATTGCTGTGTGGTTTAGAACCATTAGAAAATAGTTTTTAAAAGGAAAGGAGATACACAGAACAGCTAACAGGAAAGGAGATACACAGGACAGCTAAAATCTCTATTTTTCCATAATAGCATTCTCCAGTATTTCAATATAATTTTCCAAATAGGACTGGCTGATGGTGAATTTTGAAGACTGAAGATTAACTGATCATTAATTCCACAGTCCACTAGTTGAAAGTATTTCATGGTCAATGTATACAGCCCAGAGATATCCTTGGGAAGCCTCTTTTATTTCAAACTGGTTAATTATCACTATAGATTTCAGTTTTTATATTTTGACCTTCTACTCCACTCTCTTCTTAGACACAAGAACGATCCCATTAGCAAATCTCTATAGAAAATTCATTAATGGAAGCTGTTGTTAACACTGTCCATTCTTTTATTCTTTTCTTCTTCTTGTATAACCACATGCTATATACCTGAGCAGGTTCCAGTATGTGCACACATGCATCTGCATGAATAGACAGAATGTAGTCTCCTATATATACTTTTTGTCACTGCACAACATTAATTAATCCACTCTAAATTCCAAAAAAAGGGAAAAAGGACATCCCATAACAAAATATTATTAATCTCATACTGAATATTGATTGGGGTATCTCAGCTATGGTGTCATCTAGAAGCAAAGAGATCCTGGATTGACTGCAGGAAGAATTGTTCTGGCAACTGGTAAAAGAACCAATATGGGAGGGAACAATACTGAACCTGGTGCTTCCAAATGGAGAAGGTGTTACTTGGGATCCAATGATCACTACTTGGTATGGTTCAGTTTAAGAGAATAGAGAGTGATGGTTCACTCAAAGGTCAGAGTCCTAGTTTTCATGAAGTCCAACTTTGTTAAGGTGGGAGAGTACCTTAGGAAGTCATTAGCTGCATGGGATAAGCTAGGGGAAGTTAGAAGAGCCAGGGGTCAAAATTAAAAGGAGATACTGTAAGGGCAAAAATTACTTTGCTCAGAGAGTAAATAAAGGAAGTGGCAAACGAGACAATGTGCTTTTCAAAGAAATGACCTGAAAAGGTAAGCGAAATAGTTTAGCATTCATAAACTACAAGGGATCACAGAAAAAGAAAGATAGGCAGCAATCTCTGGAAAAGCTGGGGAAGTACTCAGGAGAATGGATGTGCAATCTGTTATGGAGTCTCAATTTAGTGGACCCTTGGGCCGACCTGCAGGAGACTGGGAAAGGAGGTCAATGTCTCTAGTATGTGGCAGGCCGGGAGGCAGATGTTCAGGCAGGACGTAGAGGTGCTCTTCACCCTGGAAGTTGGTACTCCCCCGGGAGGAGCCCGTAGGAGCCCAACTGCTGGGACTTAGGTGGCTTCACCCTTGGAAGCCGAAGCCCCCCCGGGAGGAGCTCGTAGGGACCCGGCCGCTGGGACTTGGGCGAGTTGTTGATCAGGGCTGAGAACTGGAACCAGACTAGGACAGTAGACAAGTACTGTAACAGGGCTTGGGTTCTGGAACCAGGCAGGAACTGTAGCAAGACTCGGGTACTGGAACCAGGCAGAAACTGTAGCAGGACTCGGGAACTGGAACCAGGCAGGAACTGTAGCAGGCAAGCAGAAACCAAGCAGGTATTGTAGCAGGCAAGCAGGAACGGAGCGAGTAGCAAGGCAGTTCACTTCGGGGCATGACCAACAGGGAACCGGAAGGTAAACCCGTTGCAAGGCAAAGACTGAGTGTCCGTGGCCAGCTTATCAAGGACGCGGCATCTGACATCAGGAACTGGGCGGAGTCACCACTGGCAGGAAACGGCCTAGAAAAGCGTCCAAGTGGCACGTGCACGTGTGCCTAGAAGCAGGGCATCCATGGGAAGCTTCCTGGCAGTGCGGCCCCCACGGGGACACTGCCAAACAGGGCGCAAACCAGGCCTCCAGAAGCGGGAGTAGATCCAGGAACACAGAGGTAAGGGTCTGGTCGCGGCGCTCACAGCCAGAACTGCAACAGAAATGGAAGGAAAAATATGTAATATAGTAAAAGAGAGGGGGCAAGACTTTTTTTTAGTGACAGTAGGAAGTACAGCAGTGAGATTGTAAAACTCAGAAGTGAAGGGGGAATATAAAGAAGATGAAGAGTAAAAAAAAAAACAGAATTGTTTAAGACATATTTCTGTTCCATGTTCACTGAGAAAGTTCTTGCAGTAGGACCACAGAAACCTGCCACAACAGAGAATGGAAGTGAAAAAGACCTCAGTTTTCAGAAGACTCAGTGCAGGAGGACCTAGCAAAACTAAAAGTAGATAAAGCATGCAATGGGACTGGACAGAATACTTCCAAGGGCATTAAGGTAACTTAGGGAGGTTCTGGCAGCTCCACTCTAACCTTTTCTTCTTCAGAATCAAGAGTGGTAACAAAGGATTGGAGACAGGCAGATGTAGTTCCACTTCCCAAAAGTAGGAGGAATCTGGGAACTATAAGCTGGTTAGTCTGACCTCAGTGGTGAGTAAATTAATGGAATTGCTGCTATAGTGCAGTTTATGGAATCTAATGATTACAGAATATGAGGCAGCATAGTTCTACCAGAGGTAGGACTTGTCAGACGAATCTAACCAATTTTTTGATTGGGTGACCAGAGATTTAGATCTTCGGAAGGTGCTAAAACCTAACTGGCTATGTTTTACTATGGCCAGTTGGGTTTTTAAGTTATCAGGCCTTGTGTGGCTGGATAACCTGCCACATAACTGGATATCTTCAAAGTTGTCCTGTTGGGTGGCAATGTTAATTTTTTTTTTAAAGTTCTCTAAAGCAGGTCTGGTGTTGTCTGGCTAATTTAGCTAATTACAGCTGAAAAATGGACAAGTTAGCCAGATAACTTAGGCCTATCCCAGAACACCACTTTTTTATCCAGCTAAATTTTAGCTGGACAAGTGGCCCCATATTTAAAAAGTTTTCATTTAGATGGATAACTTTTGAGTCGTTCTGCTAAATGGCTTTGAATATGGACTTCTTAGAGTCTCTGTCTCTTCTTGCGTAGCTTTTATGTCTGTTCAGTATGCCAAGACCATTGAGAAGGGCTGTGAAAGGGAAAATAATGGGATTATGACTTGATTTTTGCCTTGATGCATCCACTTCGTACACAATGGGGCGGATTTTAAAAGGCCTGCGCACGTAAATCCTTCCGGATTTACGCGCGCAGGGCCCTCGGCGCGCATAAAGCCCCGGGACGCGCGTAAGTCCCGGGGCTTTGGAAAAGGGGCGGGGAGGGGGCGTGTCGGGGGCGTTCCAGAAACGACGCGGCGTTTCGGGGGCGTGCCGTCCTGGGGGCATGGTCGAGGCCTCCAGACCAGCCCCCGGGACCGGAACACGGAGCGGGGCTGCCGGCCAACAAAGATAGGGGGGGGGGTGGGTTAGGTAGGGGAAGGGAGGGGAAGGTGGGGGGAGGGCGAAGGAAAGTTCCCTCCGAGGCCGCTCCGAAATCGGAGCGGCCTCGGAGGGAACAGGCAGCGCGCGTTGGGCTCGGCGCGCGCAGGTTGAAAAATGTGCACCCCCTTGCGTGCGCCGACCCCGGATTTTATAAGATACGCGCGGCTACGCTCGTATCTTATAAAATCCAGCGTACTTTTGTTCGCGCGTGGTGCGCGAACAAAAGTACGCGATCGCTTATTTTTTTAAGATCTACCCCAATGTGTGCAACACCCTCTCAAATCCTCTTTGCACTCACTGTTTGTGACCTCCCTCCCTCCATCCACATATGTGAATACTGTATGTTACCTCCTCCTATCTCTCTGTATGCACACTGGACCCAATATTCAAAATAAAACTTTTAGGTAAGTTAGCCGGATAAGACTTATCTAGCTAACTTACATGGGATATTCAGCAGCACGGCTATGCTATTGAATATCCCCATATTCAGCACTATTTAGCCAGATTAAGTTATATCCGGCTAAGTTAGACATGCTTTATGGCAGGTCTTACTTATCCAGTTAACTTATTTATCCAGTTAACTTAACTGGATAAATCTGAATATTAGCACTTATCAGCTAAGGGGGTCATTTATCAAAATGCACTAGAACACTATCACCCTAACTCCCTCGATAACGCTGTAATGCATGTGATAAATATTGCATTGCGAAATGCGTATGCAAATTTGAAAATTGTATTCAACTGGGAGGAGTTTGGGCAGAGTAAATGGAAATGAGGACTGGCTAATGTTGCATGAGATAATGTTACGCACACTGTTATAGGATTTAATGCTAGAAATAACTACACCTTTTTTCTGGGGGTTATGCCTGCAATAGTTGTGCATTATGTCCGAAACAGGATTTGTCACAAATTCCATGTCAGGAGGAGGGGGGGGGGGAGAAACTCTGTGGAGGGCCACTGATTTTCAAACTTTTTATACTACTGTAAGAGGGGGCACTACTAACTCGGGGTAAGATTTGTGGGGTGAGTTCTGGGGTGAAAAGTTTACATACATAGTAGAGATGTGAATCGTGTCCTTGATCGTCTTAACGATCGATTTCGGCTGGGAGGGGGAGGGAATCGTATCGTCGCCGTTTGGGTGTTTAGAGTATCGTGAAAATCGTTAAAATTGTGAACCGGCACACTAAAACCCCCTAAAACCCACCCCCGACCCTTTAAATTAAATCCCCCACCCTCCCGAACCCCCGCCCCCAAATGCCTTAAATTACCTGGGGGTCCAGCAGCGGTCCGTAGCTAAATCGGGGGAAGGGGGAGGGCAGGAAAACCGGCACACTAAAACACCCTAAAACCCACCCCCGACCCTTTAAATTAAATCCCCCACCCTCCCGAACCCCCCCCCCCCCAAATGCCTTAAATTACCTGGGGGTCCAGCGGCGGTCCATAGCTAAATCGGGGGAAGGGGGAGGGCAGGAAAACCGGCACACTAAAACCCCCTAAAACCCACCCTTCTGACCCCCCCAAGGCTTGCCAATAATCTCTGGGGGTCCAGCGGGGGTCCGGGAGCCATTTCGTTGTCGGCTGCCAGTAATCAAAATGGCGCCGATAGCCTTTGCCCATATTATGTCACAGAGGCTTTCGGCGCCATTGGTCAGCTCCAGTCACATGACAGGAGCACAAGATGGCGCCGATGGCCATGTGACAGGGGCTGACCAATGGCGCCGGTAGCCCCTGTGACATGGTGTTCAGAGGCTGCGCGTCACCATTTTAAAGAGCACGGCTGCAGAAACATGGGCACGGAGGAGGGCAAATGGATCCCGGGACCCCGCTGGACCACCAGGGATCTACTTTGTAAGTCTTGGGGAGGGATCGGGATGGGGGGGGGTGGTGAACTATAGTTAAGGTAAATGTTTGGGGTGGTTTGGGGTGGGTTTTAATAAAAAAAAAAAAAAAGTGTGCCCCTCCCCCAGGCAAACCCGAAAACCGAAATTTCCCCGAAAGTCGGGGAAAATTCTTTTCGGGTTTCGGGCCTCCGAAAAAAACCCGAAGTAGGAAATTTCGGGCAATTTCCTACTTCAGGCGAACAACGAAGCACATCTCTAGTGGTTACAGCAGTTAGTGTAACCTGGTTTAAAAAAGCTTTGGATAAGTTCTTAGAGGAAAAATCCATGAACTGCTATTAATTAATAAGCAATAGTAGCTTGAGATTTATTTAATGTTTGGGTACTTGCTAGGTACTTGTGACTTGGATTGGCCACTGTTGGGAACAGGATACTGGACTTGATGGACCTTGGTCTGACCCAGTATAGCAGTTCTTATGTTCTCTCTACCTAGCTTGATGCATCTTGTTTCACCTTTCATCCCTCCAAATCACATTAAATCTTCACTGATGGTAACTGTGCTGTTCATACGTATGACTGTGCATGTAAAATTGCCCCCCAGAACCCACCCCACACCACAAACCTCACCCTGAGTTACTAGCGCCTCCTCATACAGTGTCATAAATAGTTAACTTTTTTGTGAGCCTCTCTCTCTCGCTCTCTCTTTTTCCAGCAGCAGCCTAAAAATGTGATAAAAGCCTGTCTGAGTACTTCTCAGCTTGCAATGTGAAAATATCGTGGGTGTGGAACTAGGAAAATTATCCTAACCATGCCCTTTTTTTTTTTTTTAATCGTGGGTGCTATTTCTGCTATATTTATAGCAGAATGATGAATCTAGGCCTAAATTAACTGAATGAGTAGTGCTGCCCCCTTATCCCATGGCCCACTCCTGATTTATCTGGCTATCTACTTAGCCAGATAATTGACTTATAAAACTCAGAAGTGAAAGGGGAATATATAGAAGCTGAAGAGTAAAAAACAGAATTGTTTAACAAATATTTCTGTTCTATGTTCTTATATGGCTAAGTGACAACCACTGAATGTAGCCAAATATTCACCACTATCACTTAGCCAGATAAATCACTAATTATTGGCTAAGTAGCTTTGAATATCATGCTAACTGTATGCAACTTCCCTCTTCCCCCCTACCCTCTGAATAAACACAATGGCTGAGCCTTTTCCTCTTCCCTCACTCCTGTTCCACATATGCACACAATGTGTTCAATAAAATTTAACATAATCAATAGAGGAAGAAGAATAAAGGGAGTGGAAGAGTAGCCTAGTGGTTAGAACAGCATGCTGCAAGCCAGGATTCAAATCACATTGCTGCTTCTTTTGACCTTGGGCAAGTCACGTCATCCTCCATTGCCTCAGGTACAAATTTAGGGTCTGATTTACTAAGACTTTCTCCCATTCTGTGTCTATGGGAAAAATGCTTAGTAAATGAGCCCCTTAGATTGTGAGCTTTCAAGGGACAGAGAAATACCTACAGTACCTGAATGTAATCCATTTTGAAGTGCCTGAAAAAGTAGAATATAAATAAAATAATAAATTGTTTATTTGGATTTCAGAAAGGCCTTTGACTTGGTTCCATAAAGGTGACATAAGCAAACTGAGCCTTAGGTATGGGTCCCAAAGTGCTTGACTGGGTTAGTAATATGGTTGAGTGGGAGGCAACAAAGCATTAGAGATGTGCATCGTTTTTTTTGTTCGTGTCATTCTTCGTTTCTCAGCCGCCATGGAAAATGTCGGGGTTTTTTCAGTTCGGATCTTATTTTTTCGCGAAAAATTGATTTTTAGTCAGTGCGCGCTAACTCCCCGTTAATGCGCGCTAACTCCCCGTTAGCGCTCGCTAACAAAAAGTAACAAAAAGTAACAAAATCTAACGGTTTTTGTTAGCGCGCGCTAACGGGGAGTTAGCGCGCATTAACGGGGAGTTAGCGCGCACTGACTCCCGTTAGTGCGCATTAATCGGAAAAATGAATTTTTGCGAAAAAACGGGAAAATCCCGATCTTTTTTGGGCTCCCTGAAACATACCGAATTGGACAATTTTGTTGAAATTTTCCAATTCGGCAAAAATGAATGCACATCTCTACAAAGCATAGTTTTAAATGGTGTGCCACAAAGATTTGTCCTCAATCTGGTTTTGTTCAATATTTTCATAAGCAATATTGTGGTAGGGCTATCAAAGAAAGGTTTACCTTTTTGCAGATGATACCAAAATCTGCAACAGTGTAGACACTGTGGAAGGTGTAGAAAACAAGAGAAATGATCTATTGAAGCTTGAGTGGTCTAGAGTTTGGCAGCTAAGATTTAATGCTAAAAAATGCAGAGTCATGCATTTGGGTGAAAAATACAAGGTAGTAGTAGAATACAAGAGGCAATTTTCTTCTGTGCAAAAAACAAGAGTGGAATCTGGTGGTGATCATATCCGATGATCTTAAGGCAGCCAAAAAGGTAGATAAGGTGATAGCAAAAGTCAAAACGTTTTTTTTTTTGGATGCATAAAGAAAGGAATAGCCAGTGAGGGAAAGGAGGTGATATTGCCTCTGTATAAGTCTCTGGTGAGACCTCATTTGGAGTACTGTGAACAGTTCTGGAGACAACTCCTTCAAATGATATAATCGAATAGTCAGAAGTCAGCTACTAAAAGCCAGTGGGACAGATTTAAAGATCTAAACATGTATAACCTTGAGGAAAGAAAAGAAGAAGATATGACAGAGACATTTAAATACCTCCAAGGAATAAATGCATAGCAGTGGACTCTTTTGGCCATGAGATAAGAAATTAGTCTCTAGCGTCATATAAGGAAACATTTCTTTACAGAGAAGGTGGTGGATTTATTTATTTATTTATTTTATTTATTTAAGTTCTTTTTTATACCGACGTTCATGGCACAAGTTATATCGCATCGGTTTACATCAAATGAAGGTTTACATTGAATGAGATAGGTTACATCAAACAGAGATGGATTAACCAAAAAACTAGTCAGTTAACGAAGAGGAATGAAGAACGAGGAGGTAATAACTAGGAACTAGAGATACAGAAATTGAGAATCATATCAACATGATACATTAGCATTCATTATAGTGTCTGCCGAGTAACATACATAACATGGTAGGGTAACACTTGACATTTGTGGGGTATCGAATTAGGTATGATGGGTATCTAAAGACGTTTGAGATGTTAGGGAAAGGCTCGAGTGAACAGCCAAGTTTTTTCTTGAAGGACAGTGGGCAGCTTTCCTGGCAGAGGTCAAGGGGCATGTTGCTCCAAAGGGCTGGTCCAGCTATGGAGAAGGCCCGTTTGTTAGTGTGGGAGTGCATGGTGTGTTTGGTGGGAGGGGGGGTGTGTGGAGGGTTTGTTTATAGGCCTCTCTAACCGGTCTATTTGAGGTGTGGAATCGGAGTGGGAATTTTAGTGTGAGTGAGTGCTGATTGTGGATAGTTTTGTGTAAGGGACTTATAGATGATTCTGAAGCTTATGGGGAGCCAATGTAAATTCTTAAGTATGGGTGTGATGTGGTCGCCTCTTTTGGAGTTTGTTAGGATTCTAGCGGAGGCATTCTGGAGTATCTGTAGGGGTTTTGTGGTGCTTGCAGGGAGGCCCAGGAGGAGGGAGTTGCAATAGTCAATTTTTGAGAACACGGTAGCTTGGAGAACCATCCGGAAGTCCCAGAAGTAGAGGAGAGGTCTGAGCTTTTTTAGTATTTGAAGTTTATAGAAGCATTCTTTGGTCGTGTTGTTAATGAATTTTTTAAAGTTCAAATGGTTATCCAGTGTGATGCCTAGGTTTCTCACATGGGCAACTGTAGCTGTAATAGGGCTGGTTGGGGGATGAGTATTGGGGTTAGAGGAGATGAGAAGGAGTTCAGTCTTGGAGGTGTTGAGGACTAGGTTGAGGCTAGTAAGTAGGAGGTTGATGGAGTGTAGGCAGTTGTCCCAGAACTTGAGGGTTTTTGATATGGATTCTGTTATGGGGATGAGTATCTGCACAACATCCCTGTAAATGAAGTGAGTTAGATTGAGGTTTGAGAGGAGCTGGCAGAGGGGTAGAAGATAGATATTGAAGAGGGTAGGGGAGAGGGATGAACCTTGGGGTACTCCAAGGATGGAGCTGATAGGGGGGGATTCTTTGTTGTTTGTTCTGACTTTGTAGTATCTGTTACTAAGGAAGGATTTGAACCATCTGAGGACTGTACCAGTGATGCCTATGTCTGCAAGGCGTTTGAGGAGGATGGAGTGGTTTACAGTGTCGAACGCTGAGGAAATATAGAGTAGCACCAGTAGGTGAGGTTGTCCCTTATCTATTTTCATGAGAAGGTTGTCGTGAGGGAAATTAGGAGGGAGTCTGTGTTTAATGATTTGTGGAATCCGAACTGGGCGGGAAATAGTATCTTGTGGTTTTCTAGAAATTCAGAGAGTTGTGTGTTGACTAGTCTCTCCATGACTTTAGAGATGAATGGCAGATTGGAGATGGGGCGGAAGTTTGATGGGTGGATGCATGTAATATCCTCCTAGTGGAAGTGGTGGAGACAAAGGCAGTATAAAAAAAAAAAAATAGGACAAGCATAGAGGATCTCTGAGGGAGAGAAACGGACTATAAAACTGAGCAGGAGATATGGATGGACTTTTGATCTTATATACTATAATGTTTAATGGATCCAAAAACGAATGTATGCCCATTATTGACCATTGTACATCACATCATATTCAAAAGTCCCAATATACAAATGTATTACTTTGTATATTATAGTTGCCCTATAGTAGTGCCACAAGCCTTCTGGTAAAAAAAAAAAAAAAAAAAGAAAAAAATCCCAATTATTTGAACCTATTCCTTTACATGACTATATCTACTAGATTCCTAATTAACTGGTTCATTCATGAAGGTGTGATAACGCCCTACCACATGTGATACCAGCAGGGAAGGGGAGGTGTGTCAGCGGGGTTTGGGTGGAGTTATGTCCTGGCAGCACTGCATGCAATAATGTTTTTCACATTATCGCCAGCAGCACCTCAGGCAATAACTACATCTTTTCCTGTGGCGCTATGGGGACAATAATGTACGGCACCGAGGTGGGTGAAACCACACTGCCACGATGCGGCTGGCTGCAGCCTATCATCCCCCGCCCCTTTTTGTTCACGGGCCATGAATCTAGGCCAAAGTATGTTGAAGGATAATGTGAGAATCACCTCTTGTCCAGAAATTGTACTATGACCCAATTGCATCATTATGTTGAATATATGAATATGAAGAATCTGTCCAACTGACTCCAACCTCTAGATAATGAGTCAAATTATGTATTATGTTAGCACAGAAGAACAAAGTGATACATGTATTGTATATAACAAATGACCGATGACTGGCTAATAAGCAGCATAAATTGATTTATTATTTGAAGATCAAACATCATACCCAAGTAATATAAATTAATTATCACACAGAATTTGGTATAGGTGTAGGGTCATCAACTTCATTTTATTTTCACTCTCGGGTAGCTGATGTCAGCTGATGTCCTCAATTGTTTATCTATGCTGGACTTCTAGAGAAAAAGATGGAATACATGTGCATGTTTTGATAAATTTTTTGTCCTTGATACAGACATTACAATAGTCAAATTTTGGGGAGATTATTTTTCAAGTAGTTTACAAAAAGTAAATTGGGACAAATAATGATTTGTTTATTATACAGTTTATTTCAGGGATGATTAAACATGTCATCAGAATATTATACATGTCATATATATGACTATAATTGGTGATATACATGGTCTTTTACTATTTTTGATCATAAGACCTGTGCATTATTAGTGAAATTTTGTGACTACAAACTTTCACTTTTGTATTTGCAGTCTTCCCACGTGTTTGCTTTTTCAGATTTTCTGGCATTGGCTTTTTGCTTTTAGCATTTGTATATGCCAAGAGTTTTTGCCTGTATATGTATAGCACTAATTTGAACAAATTGAATAATGAAATGAGGTCATACCATCTGTCATATCCACTCCCCTAGTATGTTGCAATATTGATTGAGATATTGAATTACATCTTTATTTATACCTAAAGGTCAAGCAGCAGTTCATACTAATAATCTAATGTAAAGTCCTACTACAGTAAATTAAATTGAATGTTAAAATTGGTTGTGTTATGGTATAGTGCTCCATCATCAAATGAGTTCCAATAGTTTATTGTAACTGCATATTAATTATTGGATACAATTATTTAGTTAATAGTACAGTAATATATATTGCCATAGGTGAAAAGATCATAGGATTTTTTTTATTTTGTTTTATTAAACAGATATTGGTCCTTTGCTTGGAAAAAGAATTCATGAGCAGTTAACGAAAAAAGTGCACCCTGCACTAGATGCTGTATTGATTATGGCTGGAGGTAACGTGCATCTTACCTTTTATAGCTTAATGTCAAGCACAAGTTCATAACAAAAATATGGCATGAAGTCTCACTACATCAAGTGCCATGATATGTTTAAAGTATTTGTATTATAATACAGTTGTTCTTTGCATTCTGTGTTCAAAAACAAACAAAACGTTAAACATTAGCAATTCAGCACAGTAAAACTCGCAAAAAATATAAGAAAATAAGAGCAAAAAAGGAGCAAACCTAACTTTTATTTTGGTAATAATAGAAAACTTTGAAATATGTGTCAGTATGACTGAAAAGCCTGCAGATTTTACAGGCCTTAACGATGTAACACAGAGGTTTGTTGGGTGTGTCCTCTTTTCCATGCCGCCTGATCTTATGCAACATCACATTATCCTGCTATCTTCATCGAAAATATTGTCAACACTTTGGCCTTCGGTTTCACAATTATCAGTACCAATGGGCACTTCAGCTCAATGAGTGTAATTGAGCAACCACATTGCTAGAGAGTTTAGTGCCTTGTACTTTTCCGGCAAGTTCTTTCTGCCTCATTTCCTTTTGTTTTAGTGGAACAAAGTTTAAGCCAGCAGCACATAAAGCACCTTATTTGTGCGTATATTGCAGATAGCCAAGGATGGGTGGGAAATGCCAATTTGCTTTTTTTCTTTTTTGGCTGTAGGCCCCACAGGCAAACTTTCAAAATGAAATCCAGGCTACAGGACAGTCTCAGTTGCTGCTTTAGCCAGGCAGGACCATTCTAGATATGCTACCTTTGTATTCTTGCTGACTAATGGCCCAGGGCTGGAATTGGAAAATAAATGCAAGCCCCTCAGAGGGGAGAACACCGTGACAGACTGTTCGTCCAGGCTTTAGAAGCTGACTCATTCTGTCTGATGTGTGGGGGGAGGCATTTGGAATGGATGCTACTGCTTGAAGACATCTTTGAGGTAGGAGACATTGTCTCTGAGTAGACTTCTGGCTCCTCCTCACTCAGTATGACTTTTTTCTTTAATCCTGCTTCGATTCTATGACTTAATGAAAGATTTGATGAGAACCCTTCATATTTTAAACAGGCTATTGCTCTTGCAGAACTGATTAAGTATCCTAAGTGATAAAGGTGGTCAAGTATATCCTCTTCAGATTCTTCCTTTTCCTGACTTAAGGCTCCCTCAGTTTTTGGGAAGACACTCCCCCTCATTCTGATTTGTATAACTCAGAGCCAAAATGAGATTTGGAGGAGAAATTTGTCTCATCCAAGGGTCTAGGTATAATTCTTTGTTCTAGCAAATTGCAGGAGCCATGCACATGGTATGTTTGTAAAACAATTGACAGCCTAGAAAACTCCTAGAGTCTCATTTGAAAGAAAGGAATGATTTTCATGTGTGCCTGGCAACTGAAGATGTAATTTCTAAGGAATAAGTTCACATTTAGAAAGGTACCTTAAGGATGGAAAGACAACTTGAAAATAATAAAGTTCTAGACTAAGAGCCCAAAGGTAGATTCTGCTGGTAACACTTTTTTCCTAGAAATTTCCTTAATGATGTAATAGAAAGATACATGGGACAAACCCTTGAAGAAGGGATAGGAAATGAAGACTGCAGGACAAAATTGTTCTAATAACCTAATCCTCTAACCAGCTAGATACATATATGGAAAAGGAATATCTCCATGGGCTGACAAGGGCAGGAGGAATAGCCTAGTGGTTAGAGCAGTGGGCTACAAACCAAGAGACCAGCATTTGAGTCCTGCAGTCACTCCTTTTGACCTTGGGCAAGTCACTTTACCCTTCATTGCCTCAGGTACAAAAAAAAACAACTTAGATTATAAGCCTTCTGGGATAGAGAAATACCTACAGTACCTGAATGTAAACCAATGTAATATCTCAGATCGAATGATGGTATATAAAAATAAATAAAACGGGCATGGACTTGCCATCTACTTCATTGTCAGCTATATCTATTACCTCTACCTTTATTGCTGGTCCTGCATACGATAAATATATCTCTTTTCCAGACTATCGGGCCGATACAGTAAAAGTCACGGGAGAGCGGCGAGCGCCCACTCTCCCGGCGCGTTCACAGGCCACTCTCCTGCGCGCGTGATTCAGGGGGAAGAATATGCCAATGAGGGCCCACGGTAAAAAGAGGCGCTAGGGACACTAGTGTGTCCCTAGTGCCTCTTTTTTGACAGGAGCGGCAGCTGTCAGAGAGTTTGACAGCCAACGCTCAATTTTTCCGGATTCGGTTCTCAAACCCGCTGACAGCCACGGCTTCGTAAAACGGACACCAGCATAATTGAGCGTCCGTCTTCCGACCCACGAGCCACAGGCCAATTTTAAATTTTTATTTATTTTTTTTATTTTTGGGGTCTCCTAAAAATATCGCTATGATATTAAATCGGAGGGTGTACAGAAAAGCAGAAATGTGCGGCTTCGCTGCACATTTTGCTTTCTGGATCATGCGGGAATAACTAATAGGACCATCAACATGCATTTGCATGTCGCGGGCGCTATTAGTTTTCGGGGGGGTTGGATGTGCGTTTCGACGCGCTATTACCCCTTACTATATAAGGGGTAAAGCTAGCGCATCAAACATGTGTCAAAACGCGGGCTAACAGTGCGCGCCAGCGGAGTGCACTGTACTGTATTGGCCGTATGCCTGTAATGTAGCAGGCAGGAAGAGATTGTGGTTAAAAAGCTGAGCTGCACACTTCTTTTCTTTTTTTTTAATGAATTTTCACAAATGCAATTCCAAGAATACTCTTGAAAGACAATGCATATAACCAAAGAAATTTTACAGAGGCATAAAAAGTAAAATAAAATCATAAATGTTACATGCTTCTTAAGTCCACAAATTAGGGGATCCAAGATCAGTGGCATAATAAAGTCAATTCCTACTACCAGGAAAAAAACTAGTTCATAGGGTAGCTTATGAATTATAAGAGGACTAGTTGCTAGTATATGTGCTCAACATGCAAATACAGGAGAGGAGCAAGGCTGAGTTTCTACTTTATTTGATAGAAAAGTTGACAATTGAGAGGGTTGATAGAAAACATATGAAGCCCCAGACATTTTAACCACACATTTACATGGAAATTTGAGCAAGAAAAAGGCTCCAAGTTCTAGAAACTTGGGCTTCATTAAAAGAAATCGACGCCTTCTTGTCTGTGTAGATCTAGCAAGGTCAGGAAAAATTTGGACTCTATTATTTAAAAAGGGCTCCATACGATGTTTAAAATATTTCTTAAGAACCCATTCTCTATCCGACTCACGTAGAAAGGAGACAATTAATGTGGCTGGTGTAGCCAAATTTTCTTCAGAAGTTTTCATATTGATGTAATGTCCAGTTTGGATGTTTCTATTGGAGAGAGAACTTGCATATCATCCTTATCAGGAGGGCTTCTCTTGAAAGGTGGGATATAATATACCCTTGAAGTTAAGAGAAGAATCTGTTCAGGAACCTTAAGTATTTCCATTAAGTAGTACCTTTTCCACATGTCTTTGAGAAGGACATGCGGTAGTTTAGGAAAATTAATACACCGAAGATTTCTTCCCCTTATTTGATTTTCCATATTTTCTAGTTTAAATTGAAGAACCTGGTTTTCCTTAATTAATGCTTGTTGTAAAGCTGAAAAGCTTTCAGATCTAACTTTAAAAGATTCCAAGAGATCCAAGATGGTGACCTAGGGAGAGGTCACAATAAAGTTGGCTCCGCTAGATAACAATCATTCCCCAACTTTTCATGACACATACCAAGAGGAAAGGCAGGATCCGATAGGATTCCTCGGTGCCTGCCATGATGACGCCTTCCCAACCCATGATAGTGGGCTTCTTTGCTCTGACTGCAGCTTCTACTCCAGGTGGGTCCACTGGGGTGTCGAGCGGGGAACACGCTGATTCACCCCTGGACATACAAATGTCACTGAGTCCTGGAGCGCCCGAGATGCCCTTGCCTCCGACCCGCAGCAACATCCAAGACCTGGGCTGGCTTGCCCACCAGCTGTTACTGGAGAAGGACGCGGCAACTGAGGCGGGGAGAGGTTTGTTTGCTGTGAGTGCAATTGAGGATAGCACTGCAGTAATGGAGGAACAACAGAGCCTGGAAGTTAGAAGGGAGAGATGGGCTGATGAAAAACCAAGTGCTACCGGTTTCAATCTGACAGGGGAAAGGGACTCGACTAACGAAAATGAGAGAATTTCAGAAGTTTGTTGAGGAGCCAAGGTAGGCACAAACCACATTCAAAAACTGGTTAAACCAACTGTAATAATAATAACTGTCTGAAGTGCCCTGGTAATTTTAGAAAAATCAATTACATTGCTAACTCAGGCGTTGTTAAATAACCAGGAAAGCATTAAAAAAAATTGAACTCTTGGTAGCACGGCATGAAGTAAAGTTCAAAGAATTGGACATTAAATTGGAAGCGATGCAAGAGGCACTTCTAAATCTTGCAAAATCTGACTTGGATACTACTAGAAAATTAGAAAATTTGAAGAATACACAAAATATCTGAACCTAAGCGTTTTAAATTTCCCTCAAGTGAGGATGATTCTATTGAGAGATCAATTCAAGAAATATTTGACAGAAATTCTCCAAGTTTCTCCAGAAGCGATTCCCCCAATTGCAAATATATACTTCGTAAATAAACCAAGTCTGGCAGTAATTTAACAGATTTTCGTGAGACATCTACGGAGGACCAAATTGAGTCACGAGGAACAGTCTCTGTTTCCTTCATTTTCCTAATGGTCAGAGATATGATCTTAAAATTAATTCTGTGAAATAGAGAAAAGATGTTCTACGGGCAAAAAATTTGGATTTTCCCAGACATTACAAAAACAACGCAATTCTAGAGAAAAAAGATGCTTGAGATGTGCCAAGAGGCAAGGTTGATGGGCGCCAGGAAAACTATAAGATATCCTTGCAAATACATATTAAGTTGGAATAATGCCCACTACATTTTCTTTGAACCCGACCATCTACTTATATTCATAGATAGCCATAAGAGTGTGGGGAGTGTGACCTAAATCTCGAGCTAAATAGAATGATTAATATCCTCCTTAATGTTCTGATTTCTAAATAATTGCATAGATATTGTTCCTTTATATCTTGGATCCCTCAATATTGCCACTTAAATAGTTAAATATGATAATGGGGGAAAGATGGAAATAATTGATTGGTGATATTTTTCCTGTATTTGTATTGTTTCTTTCAATTATTTCCAAAGATTTGAATATTTGGAATTTATTCTGTAAATCATATGAAAATCATATTAAAAAAGAATTTAAATAAACAAACAAATAAATAAATAAAAGATTCCAAGAGTTTCTTGTTTTCCCTGGATTCTTTCTCCACATTATTTAATCGATAGTCCAAATCTTTAACACTCTCAAAGAAAGATTCATTTGAGCTATAATGCTGGAATTTAGAGTTTGAATTGCTTCCCAAATTACCTCCAAATTAAATATAGCAAGCCTTACCAGCTCAACAGGCTGAAACTGTGGAACTTCAGTCTGGCTTCCTCGGACCTGTTGCAGGGCAGCACAACTAGCAACTTCCCCTGATTCATTGAAGATCTTCTGCGAGGCTGAGGCGCTTTCCTGCAGACCCTCAGGCTCATAACTAGATCGGTCGCTGCCCACATCCTCAATCAGTTCCCGATCTTGTTGCTGGGACTGCACTTGTGCCTCTGCTGGATTAACAGGGGCAGTCCTCTCCGATGCAGATAGCTCAGGGAGGGGATAGGGTTCAACTTCCCCCTGTCTCTCCTCCAGCGAGCTGACAGTAAAGGCTCCCCTTTGGACATGAGCATCCATCGGGCCGATCAGATGGGTAGAAGAGAGAGCAGCTGAGCCAACCCGCTCTCTCGTCCTCCGTTTACGAGCAGAATGTGGCATTCAGGAAGAAAAAAAAAAGCAGAAAGTAAAAAGAACTCTCACAGCCGAGACGCTAGTGTGCCATCTTTGAATCCCCAACACCTCCCGCTTTCTGAACTGCACACTTCTAAGAGACATTTATTAGGCATTGACTTTGAAGCAGACAGTGTGTTTGGACTTCAGTTGGACAGAATTGTCAAAGATTTAAAGAAGAGTAGAAGTGTTTATTCAAGACAAATCAAATAACTGACATTACAGCTTTATATTTTCTTTCAGGAGCTCTTAGTGCAACTCTACACCAACAGGAAGATGTTTTTCTAACCTCAGAGGCAAGGGGATTAAATCAGAGCAGAGTCAAATAAAGCAATAAGCTTCAGTTCCAAAGGTGTTAGAGAGAAACAAAAGAGAGACTTAAGAGTTTTCATGCTGCTTAGGCCCAGTCAATGACAAACAAGTGGGTTATAGGTATCATCAAAATGTTTATCTCAGAATTCTTGTTTCTTACTTTGCTTGTTTATATTTTCAAGAATTCCACAGGAAATAATTGTCTGCTATTTTGTTCTGAATAACTTGACACCTTTTTGAAATCAAGGCTTTATCCCCCATGGCACAAGAAATTTTGGGGGAAATTTATTCAAATTATATCCAAATTATAAAAATATTCAGAGACTTCTGCCTTATCCTTGATTGTAAAAGGTTAAATATATTAAGCAAAGTTTTGCTACTTCAAGATGGACTCAGATCATTCCAAGAATATTAATGCACCCTGGACTACTTTCATATCTTGATAACCAAATATAATAAGTAGTTCCTTTGTTTTTTGCTCCTGAATACTGTGTTTCCGGCACTATATCAATCAGGCCGATACAGAAAAATGCGCGGGAGAGCCGGCGAGCGCCCGCTCTCCCAGTGCGCACACAGACCACTCTCCTGGGCGCGCAATTCAGGAGGGTAGCCTATGCAAATTAGGGCCCGCGGTAAAAGGAGGTGCTAGGGACACTGGTGTGTCACTAGCGCCTCCTTTTTGACAGGAGCGGTGGCTGTCAGTGGGTTTTTCCATGGGTTCAGAAAACGGATGCCGGCATAATTGAGTGTCCGTCTTCCGACCCGCAGGCCGCGGGCAGATTTTTTATTTTTATTTTTTTAATTTTTACATTTTTTTTTTACTTTTGGGGCCTCCGACTTAATATCGCTATGATATTAAGGGCCTTATTTTCCAATATCGCATTAGGGGGCGTTACCAATGCAAATGAGGCTTCTTTCGTGCAGTGGGGAAAAATCGCGTGCGGCGATGTTTTCGCCATTCACGAAAACATTAGCGCCACACACGATGTTTTCCCAGTGCACGATGATTCTTTCAGTCTTTTATCGCAGTGCACGATAGTCCCAGAGAGAGAGAGAGAGAGAGAGAGAGAGAGAGAGAGAGAGAGAGAGAGAGAGAGAGAGAGAGAGAGAGAGAAAACCTTACTATAGTGCCTGTGCCCTACATAGGTATTTTAACCCCTATGGGAGGGCCACCTACTAACTCGGGGTGGGGATTAGGTATGAGCGTCGGGGGTTGGGGGCCACTTTCGCATTCCACATGAGACCTACGGACAGAACAGTGGTCTCTAGTGCAGATTTGCTGGCTGTCGGAGTGAGGACGCTCACTCCAAGAAGTGGTTTGGGCAACGTTCTCTCTACCTAGCTTGATGGACACTCTACCTGGGCAACAACATGCTAGGTGGAGAGAACGTTGGCCAAATCTCCGCTTGGAGTGAGCGTCCTCACTCCGACGGCCAGCAAATCTGCACTAGAGACCACTGTTCAGTCCGTAGGTCTCATGTGGAATGCGAAAGTGGCCCCCAACCCCCGACGCTCATACCTAATCCCCACCCCGAGTTAGTAGGTGGCCCTCCCATAGGGGTTAAAATACCTATGTAGGGCACAGGCACTATAGTAAGGTTTTCTCTCTCTCTCTCTCTCTCTCTCTCTCTCTCTCTCTCTCTCTCTCTCTCTCTCTCTCTCTCTCTCTCTCTCTCTCTCTCTCTCTCTCTCTCTCTCGGTGGTAATCCTTTTCAGGTCCATAACGCGAGGTTGGAGTTGTAGTTAGCAGCCGCGCTAACACTGCGGCTGTTTCGCCGCACACGATACACAGGTTCCCGCTTTACATATGCTCCGCCCCCTGACTACCAAATGACTAATTTGCATTCGCAAATCGCGTTAACGCGAATTTATCGCACGCGGTAAAGTGCTTGGAAAATGAGGCCCTAAGTCACAGGGTGTACAGAAAAGCAGTTTTTTCTGCTTTTCTGTACACTTCCCCGGTGCCGGCAGAAATTAACACCCGCCTTTGGGCAGGCATTAATTTTTTAAAGTAAAATGTGCAGCTTCGCTGCACATTTTGCTTTCTGGATTGCGCGGGAATAACTAATAGGGCCATCAACATGCATTTGCATGTTGCGGGCACTATTAGTTTTGGGGGGGTTGGCCGCGCATTTTTGACGCACTATTACCCCTTACTGTATAAGGGGTAAAGCTAGCGTGTCAAAAACGCGCGGCCAAACCCGGGCTAACAGTGCACTCCACCGGAATGTTTTCTGTATGAACAGGTTCTGATCAGCATGTCATTCACATGGGGGACCTTGATTACTTCTGTGCCAGAACTCGGAGGTTTCTGATTTCAGCGTGGGCATTTGGTGAGACACCCTGCCCCAGAGGACCCCGAGGACCATAAAAACAAGGCACGCTGTGGCGCGCTGCTACCGGCACATCCCTTCTGTAAAATTTTCCTCCCTTGTTTACTCATTATGGGAAGAAAAAGGAAGGGAAAAATTATAACAACGGCAATTACGTCTACTCCAGCTTATGGCCCAATGGACTCACATGTAATTAGAGCTAATTCGCCACTGCGGGAACCGAGTATGGAATTAGCTGGGTTTCATTATCCCTAGAAATGCGTTCTCTACCTCCCATGCAACAACCTTCAACAGGTGCATCTCTGTCTGATTTAAATTTTTCTCAGAATGACTCTCATAATCCGAGGAATATTAATGTGCTGGAGATTCAGCACGCGTTGGCCCCTACACTTATTAACAGCGATTTATTACCTGGGGAACAAGAGAACCTGGACAATGCATTGTCTTCTTTAATGGTTATCCACCCTGTTCCTGATCGTGTGATATTTAATTGCTCTTTACAACATGGCTACTTATCCAGAAAGAGAATTAATAGCCTGGAGCAAATTTTGATACCTATGTAAATTATATGGTGCACCTTAACAAGCCAGAATATTGTATATTCTTCAGCATTGGAATTTGCAATTTTACAACATGCAGCTTTATAATTACTTTTTACATTTGTAAGCATTGGTCTTCCTGATGTGTTTTCTCTTTCTTCTTTTATTGCTCACCTTCAATTAATCATACACTTCAGTTAGCACATTTAACAAGGTTTAACTAAAATTTTTCAGCCAGCTGTATTCTGTAATGATCTTTAGAAATAATTGTGCTAGCATGTATACTGATTGGTTGATTATCCTTTGAGCTTTATTAATTCAGCCACTGGGGGGGAGAGGTTCTGTTGTACATTGTTCATTTGTATTTATGTATGCCATGACAGATATGTATTTCCTTTGTAATATTTTTTATTATGTTGTCCTGTGTCGCCATGTGTCAGGATTTGGCAGTGGAATGGTGAACTTTTCCATGTCACTGCATATTGTATTATATTTCAAAGAGGTGACATTTTAATACTAAGGATTTTAACTCTTTATTGTTACTTGAAATTTAGGTTCACGGTTAGAGCATTATGCTTTAACGGCAAAACTTAATAATTGAAATAGGGAATCTCATCATGGGAGATGCTGACGGTCATTGTGATGCAACTCCTGAGGCTTTGCTGCTGGAACATAGTAATACTTCTTATTGGGCTTCTTCATCTTGGTTTACACTTTCATCAAGCTCTACTATTAGAATAGCACTCTTAGGGAGTCATTTACTAAGCATTTTTCCAGAGACATAGAAAGAGAAAAAACCTTTAGTAAATATAGGCCTCCATTTCTTTTGCGTCAAAAGAAAGTTTTCTAGAAAGAACCCATTTTGCCACCAAAGCATGCAGTCTTTGCAACTGAATATTGGTTATAATTTGGCTGTGATAACTTCAATTGCTTGTTTTTTGTTTACTCATTCTTTGCATGTTTACTTGCATCATCACAATTTTCTTTTGTATCATTACCATCATCATCATCATCATTCTTTTTTTTTTTATTTTTGCTTTATTTGACCTGAAGTCAATGTGGAAAGGTCTATCAAAGGTAAAAGACTTGTTGAACCTTGTCATGTGATGTGAAGTATTTAGCCCAGTTATTTTCCTGTGTTCATTTTTAGTTGTGGTAACTGTGGTCTATGGCTTTTCTGCATCTTGCCATCTTAGTTTTTATCAGGTGACTTTGGTATAGTTCCAGGATGCAACTCCGAGAGCAGTAATTGGACTGCAAATGAGAAAGTTGTGCATGTTGAATACTACCACACAGAATCCTTGACCTGAGATTCCCTATTCAGTCAATAGTGTCACTTGTGCAGTATGATGCTTGTTATTACTTGAACGCATGGTTTAGCAAGGGAGCCCAAGGATTAGTTATCTAGTGTGCTTGCCTTCAAATTGAGAAGGTGGTTATTTATAACCAACAGTAACATACCTTTATGCTAATATACAATAGTTAAATAGTGGTCGAATTCCTAGGATTTTACTGTGTTGAAATCTACCGTATCAGTGCAATAATTTATTTAACAATTACATTTTTATTCACCAGTCCTTTCATTAAGCACCTTGGAACAAGAGAATTACAATGAGAAAATAAAAATAAAAAAATCATAGTGTGTACCTAGATTTTACAAAATCTGTAGCAAGTAACATATCTTTGGCCTTTATTTTTACAGTATATCATGCAGTGGATGTGTATTTGTTGCAAATCTGAACTGGATTGATTTTTCTAAATATAAATTGCATATGGTAAACTGTGTTGAATTCACAGCAATCAGAGAAACAAAGGAGGCAC
Organism: Rhinatrema bivittatum; assembly: GCF_901001135.1. Taxonomy (NCBI): domain Eukaryota; kingdom Metazoa; phylum Chordata; class Amphibia; order Gymnophiona; family Rhinatrematidae; genus Rhinatrema; species Rhinatrema bivittatum. The sequence continues at coordinate 196,591,971 of NC_042615.1, forward strand.
TGGAGAATGTGAGTGCATCTGTGGAGATTTTACAAGAAGGGACTGAGCGTCTGCAAGCCAATCTGAAGGACGCTAAAACAAATCTAAGCAACACACTGAATGACCCAGCATGTGCTCAAGATAAAACTGTTACAACTTGCAACAATATCAAAAGCTCATTAATCCATCTGAATATCAATGCAAATTTCAGTGGGGTAAGACAATATTTTTTAACCCTCTGTGGTACAATTTCATTAATTTATCTCAATGGCACTGTTTAACTTTTTATAAATCTTATGTGGGAGAAGCTAATAATATTATTCTGCATTTATGTCTAATTATACATTCCATTTCAGCTCTGCTTTCCACAAGAACAATGAAGGAGTGTTAAATCATGACTTAATATTAAAATTCAAACCAGAGCACTGGTGTATTATGCTCAGAGACAGGCTACGATAGTCCTAATTTATATATCTGTATTTATGGACCTGATTTCATAAAGACATTGTAAGTTCAAATCCACAAATATAGGGCTGGATTTTCTAAGTTCGCAGAACTTAGAAAATCCGGTGGTCACAGGGGGTTGGGGGGGGGGGGGGGGGCGGAACGGAGGGGCGGTCCTGCGCTAGCCGGCAGCGATCGCACCGCCGTGGTGCGATCTCTGCCGGCATCGTGCCGAATAACTACACTATAAAAGGTGTAGTTATTGGGTGCAAAATAGGCAGCGAAAAGGCTCCTTACCTTTTCGCTGTCCATGCCGCCCTCGCAGGGTTGGCCCCGGTGACGCCCCGACTCCTCCTCTTTCGGGGCCGTCTCCGCCCCGATGAAGGAAAGACTAAAGAGGTTAGGACTTTTCAGCTTGGAGAAGAGACGACTGAGGGGGGATATGATAGAGGTGTTTAAAATCATGAGAGGTCTAGAACGGGTAGATGTGAATCGGTTATTTACTCTTTCGGATAGTAGAAAGACTAGGGGGCACTCCATGAAGTTAGAAAGTAGCACATTTAAAACTAATCGGAGAAAGTTCTTTTTTACTCAACGCACAATTAAACTCTGGAATTTGTTGCCAGAGGATGTGGTTAGTGCAGTTAGTATAGCTGTGTATAAAAAAGGATTGGATAAGTTCTTGGAGGAGAAGTCCATTACCTGCTATTAAGTTCACTTAGAGAATAGCCACTGCCATTAGCAATGGTTACATGGAATAGACTTAGTTTTTGGGTACTTGCCAGGTTCTTATGGCCTGGATTGGCCACTGTTGGAAACAGGATGCTGGGCTTGATGGACCCTTGGTCTGACCCAGTATGGCATTTTCTTATGTTCTTATGTTCTTAGGTAGCGCAGGCGTGCGCTACCTTTGCTAGCTATCGCAGGCTTGTGCTGTTAGCTGTTAGCGCAAGCCTGCGTTAGACTTAGAAAATAAGGCCCATAATTGGGTGAAACCAGGATTGGCTCAGCCTTTTGATACGGAGCAATCATATCACTTGAATTTTTCACCAATGATTTGGTTCACCTTGGGTTCTTTTATTTGGTTCCATTCTGCAGCATATATTTGCAATCAAGAAAGATAAAAAAAAATATCTGGTTATCTTAAATAGTTAATAATGAGAACCTTTCATATAGTCAGGAAGCTAACATTTCTCTATGGACTAGGAGTATGAAATTAGTGACATATGTGGGTGATGTCATCTGATGGAGTAGAAATAGAATGTTTAATAGAGATGTGAACTGGAACCAGAATCGGTTCGGATTCCGGTTCCAATTCACATGTGGGGTTTTTTTCATCGGGCCCAATGCAGTTTTGTTTATCGGCTGCACCCGAGCCGATATAAAAAACCCACCCCGACCCTTTAAAACTAATACCTTAGCTTCCCCCACCCTCCCGACCCCCCCCCCAAACCTTTTACAGGTACCTGGTGGTCCAGTGGGGGTCCCTGGAGCGATCTCCCGCTCCCGGGCCGTCGGCTGCCACTAATCAAAATGGCGCCGATGGCCCTTTGCCCTTAGCATGTGACAGGGTATCCGTGCCATTGGCCGGACCCTGTCACATGGTAGGAGCACTGGATGGCCCATGCCATCTTGTGCTCCTACCATGTGACTGGGGCTGACCAATGGCACCGGTAGCCCGTGTGACATAGTAAGGGCAAAGGCTATCAGCGCCATTTTGATTACTGGCAGCCGATGGCCCGAGTGCAGGAGATCGCTCCTGGACCCCCGCTGGACCACAAGGGGCTTTTGGCAAGTCTTGGGGGACCCTCCTGACCCCCACAAGACTTGCAAAAAGTCCAGCGGGGGACTCAAAATGGCACCGATCGCCTTTGCCCTCACTATGACGGTGATCGGCGCCATTTTGAGTATTGGCATCGGACGGCGATTTTGAGTCTCAAAAAGGCGCCGATCGCCTTTGCCCTCACTATGTGTGTCATAGTGAGGGCAAAGGCGATCGGCGCCATTTTGAGTATTGGCATCGGACGGCCGGTGTGCAAGGAGGTCGCTCCCGGACCCCCGCTGGACTTTTGGCAAGTCTTGTGGGGGTCAGGAGGCCCCCCCAAGCTGGCCAAAAGTCCCTGTGGGTACAACGGGGGTCCCGGAGTGACCTGCCGTCCGATGCCAGGACTCAAAATGGCGCCGATAGCCTTTGCCCATACTATGTCACAGGGGCTACCGGTGCCATTGGTCAGCCCCTGTCACATGGTAGGAGTACAATATGGCGCCGGTGACCATGTGACAGGGGCTGACCAATGGCACCGGTAGCCCCTGTGACACAGGCTATCGGCGCCATGATGAAACCAGCACCGAGGGTGTGAGAGTGCAAGGAATGGCTCCCGGACTCCCCGCTGGACCACCAGGGACTTTTGGTAAGTCTTGGGGGGGTCAGGAGGGTGGGGGGTTTAAATTTTTATTTAGGAGGCCGAATAAAACAGAAATCTGTTTAATACGTGGGGGAGTCGCGATGCGTTTCGCCTCCCCACGTATTTAACAGATAGCAAAAAATAAGTTGTGGATTACAAATCCATGGAAAACGGATGCACATCCCTAGCAAGAACACACCAAGATGTAGAGTCTGTAGTATGACAGCAAGGCAGAATGACAGCAAGACCCTCAAGGTGGAAAGTTAATGCTAAGTGGAAGAAATACCCTGTTTCCCCGAAAATAAGACATCCCCCGAAAATAAGACCTAGTAGAGGTTTTGCTGAATTGCTAAATATAAGACCTCCCCCGAAAGTAAGACCTAGCAAAGTTTTTATTTGGGAGCATGCCCGTCGCACAGAACACCAGAGCATACAGCTGTGATTTTTTTACCCTGCAGGATTCACAAACCAGCATAACCAGACAACTATTCAGAATATAATAAATGTTCATTTTTTGTTCAACAATATATATGAATTCTTCTTCATGAAAATAAGGCCTAGTGCATCTTTGGTAGCAAAAATTAATATATGACACTGTCTTATTTTCGGGGAAACACGGTATTTCTAAGGTGTAGGATAAGGGATGGAGCAGCATGGCAGAGTGGCATGGGAGATGTCTGTATTCCTGTTGAAGCACTTGCCACTTGTAGAATTTAGTACAAGATAATGTCATTATTATTTTTTGTGACATAAACTTTTATTACATTCCCTACTTGAACTTGATCTTGTTGCTGGGTGAAATTTTGGGTTTCTTGTGAAACATGGGGATAGATTTTACAAATCTACACATGTGCGTACTTTTGTTCGCGCACCAGGCGCGAACAAAATTACGTGGGATTTTATAAGATACGCGCATAGCTTGATGCATTCTCTGCTTAGCTGCAATCATGCTAGGTAGAGAGTAAATTATACAAATCTACTCTTTTACTTTTCATCACTCCAAATCACATAAAATCTTCACTGATGGCAACAATGCTGTTCGTACGTAGGAATGTGCACATAAAATAGCACCCCAAAGCCTACCCCACCCCACAAACCTCACCCTGAGTTACTAGTGCCCCCTCTTAAAGTGGCATAAATAGTTAACTTTTATGTGAGCCTCTCTCTCTCACACGGCCCAAAATGCCATTCACGATAGGTAATGCGGCAGATTACTCAGCGTTCGATGTGAAAATAGCATACAGTATGATAAATGTATCATACATTTCAGAAAATACCGATGCAGTATCAGGAAAATTAGCCTGACCATGCCCCCTTTTTTATCATGGGCGCTATTTCCACGATATTTATAACAATGTGCTAAATCTAGACCTTAGCCAGATAAGAGCTGATATTCAGCCTTATTTGGCTAAGTCAGCCAAATAAATTAGACCTGCTATTCAGTTGGTCTAAAGTTAGCCAGATATATTTATTAAATAGCCAAGCATATTCAGTGACGCAACTGCACCACTGAATATCTCAGCTAAGTTAGCCTGATAACTTTATCTGGCTAAGTGCTGAAGGTCCACTTCAAACATCTCAGGAAGGTATTTATTGTAAAGCTGTGCAGCTTTTGGAATAGTTATAGCTGATGGTGCTCTCTTACGAAAAAGTGTTCCAAGTGGGCCATCTGCAGGGAATAGGGAAATTCCAGACTGTACTAAAACCTTGTAAATTAATATGTTATAACCATCTCTTCATCTCTTTTTCTTTTAATCTTTGTTATACCTCCCAGATGATCCTCTCTGAAATTGCGATATAATTCTTACCCCAGTATAGCACTGTCCCATTGGTTATCCTCCTTCCACCATGTCTCTGAGATACCAATTAAGTCTATGTCATCATTCACTGCTATGCATTCTAATTCTCCCATCTTACTGCTTAGACTTCTGACATTAGCATACAAACATTTCAAAGTGTGTTTTTTGATTGTATTTTCATTCTGCTTTTTAATTGATAGGGATAAATTGGAATCTTTTAGCTCAGGTGAGTTTTTAATTACAGGCACTTGGACTACTTTTCTTATTATTGGAACCTCACTGTTGAAATTCCCTAATTCTAATGCATCATTAGAAATTCCCTAATTCTAATGCATCATTATTTTGTTTTTGTCAGCTGGTCTCTCCCACAACTTTTGCACTAACAACTTAAAATAAAAAAAAACATGGACTTTCATTATTGACTGTTCTAACAAGGTGCTCCTTATTTGCCTTTGGGGAAGGAGGGGCTGCAGAAGGGCAGACAGCCCTCCTTTGAAGATACCTCCCTCTGAACCATGCACTGCTGAGCAACTGTCAGCTTTCCCCTTTGTTCTAGTTTAAAAGCCACTCTATCTCCTTTAAACTCCTCTAAACTCAACTTTGCATTTAAGAATTACACAATTGCCAAACAAGCGGGCCGATACAGTAAAAATCACGGGAGAGCGGGCGAAACAGTAAATTAATTTATTTAAATTAGAGTCCGCGGACAGGAGTGGCGGCTGTCAGCGAGTTTGACAACCGACACTCAATTTTGCTGGCGTCGGTTCTCAAACCCGCTGACAGCCACGGGTTCGGAACCTGGATGCCAGCAAAATTGAGCATCTGGTTTTCAACCCGCAAGCCACGGGCCCATTTTAAATTTTTTTTTTTAATTATTTTTTACTTTTTTTAACTTTTGTGGCCTCCGACTTAATATCGTCATGATATTAAGTCGGAGGGTGCACAGAAAATCAGTTTTTACTACTTTTCTGTGCACGTCCCCTGTGCCCGCAGAAATTAGCGCCTACCTTTGGGTAGGCGCCAATTTCTTAAAGTAAAATGTGTGGCTTGGCTGCACATTTTACTTACTGTATCGCGCGGGAATACCTAATAGGGCCATCAACATGCATTTGCATGTTGCAGGCACTATTAGGTTCGGGGGGGGGGGGGGGGTTGGATAGCGGTTTTTGACGCGCTATTACCCCTGAATCAGCCTGTAGATTAGCCCAGCTGAAAAGTAATTAAGCCAGTGTTCTCACCCTTCAAGGTACTGCACAAGACCAGGGTCACTCCTGTAGAATGAAACTATCTTGATACCAAGGGTTAATCCAGTGAAGCCCCTTTTGATGAATGATAGATAAAACTCAAAAAGTTCTCACAGACATCTCAGTGAGATATGATGGCAGAAAAAGAATAAGATTCACTAATTGGCCAAAAGTTCTTCAAGGGAATATTTGGCAAACAGTTACATTCACTGAACAACTGTGCTGAGTATGAACTCAGTTTTAGCTTAAAAGTCACAGTCATAGCAACCTACACAGGCAGTTCTGGCAGCAAGGCTCTCAAACCCAGCTTTTGGATAGTCTGTGAGGAAAGTCAAGGGGAAAAGCCCTTAGAAAAGGCTCTTTCAGATAGTGTCCCCAGGATAATGTCCATTCAAAGAATGTCAGGTGTCAAAGTCTGTCTGGGTAACTCAGAGTCTTTCTTGAATATTCAATTCCATAAGGGTTAAATGTTGATCCAGATTGGATATTGTCACCTCCTATAGACACGTGATTCAAATGATGTCATCTAGGTCCCAATGCATAAGAATATTCTCATACCCTCCTTAGAGTCCATTAGCAAAAACAGATCTTCGAACAATACCCACTTCATAGCTGGTCTCAGGCTGGATACAAAGTTTTATAAAGGATATGTTCTTATTTCTGGATCAAGGTTCTACTTTCCAATGGGAGATGATGTCAACCCTCTGATATGAAGAAACAAGCAAAGTCTTTTCTCCTCTGTGTGAAAAACAGTTTCTTATAAAGTTTTCAGAATCACAAAGCTACAAACTCCATGTCTATATTGCTTTAGGCCTGCACCTTTTACTCAGCCTGTGTGCATAGGAGTAGGCCTCAAAGGTTCATGATGCACATCCTGTTTAGGGTCACTGGTGTTTATCCTACACTATTCTAGTCTATTTTTTTTTTGTGGCATGGTGTATATGGTTACCTTGTGGTACTTGCATGCAAGCATTTTATTTTCCCTTTTAATTCTTCAGCATTCAAGCCCAGTGCATATGCATCCAGACTTTTGTAAGCCCTAGGCATACATTTTTGTTAGACACAGAAAGAAAGTTTTGAATGTGACAAGTGCAAATGTTTGTCAACAGAAAAGATTTGTCTCTGTGAAGTGCAAATGTTTTATGTCAGAAAGGCTTTACATGTCACAAAGCATTTTGCAAAATTACCATTTTCATAGTAACTTATAACACCAATGGGTTTTGAGTTCTGCTGTACTTGGAGTGGGAAATCAGGAACAACAGTGGAAGTGATTGCCTCCTTTTCCCCTCCTGTCCGGATTTCTCTCTCCTCTCTGGATAAGGTCTAGAAAAAAAAATCTATATTGGGGTTTTTATTTTGTTTTTGTCAGCTGGTCTCTCCCACAACTTTTGCACTAACAACTTAAAATAAAAAAAAACATGGACTTTCATTATTGACTGTTCTAACAAGGTGCTCCTTATTTGCCTTTGGGGAAGGAGGGGCTGCAGAAGGGCAGACAGCTTTCTCAGGTCTTAAAAAAAAAATGCAATTACAGTGTACCCTTGTTTTTAATCCCTCCAGCAATAAAAATAGGAAAGGCATTGCAAGTGTGGGCAGAGGCAGTGGCAAAAAAAACTTATTGCGTGTCTATTTCTTCAATGAAGGAGGCAGGAGGAGGACCAAAGGGACAGACAGCAAGAGGCTTTCTCTGGTCCTACTTAAACATGCAATTTTATCAGCTAGGGAGACAACATAAGCTGGTTTTCTGCTTTGTTCTTGGTTTGCATCTGCAAAAACAGTTAAAAAAAAAAAAAAACCAACAACATGCTTCTTCCATCTCCTTCTCACCTCCTCCTCTGCTCTCTCTGCGGCAGCAGCAATTAAAAAAAAAAAAAGTACTTAACTGTTTGTTTGAGGCAACAGCGTAGGAAGACAATGTGTCCTAGGTTTCTGCTCCGCTCTCACAGTCCTGTTTCCAATGGCAGAAGCACATTTCTCTTCAGGGGCTGAGGGACAGGTCCCATGCAGCAAAGGGAATGTGCCCACAATCTTTCCTCCTTTTTGTCATCATTCTGTTCTCCCAAGAGCAGGGGGGGCTAGGAAAGATGACCTCAATTGCAGGGGAAGCACAGGAAAATGTGCCGTATTACGCTATGGATGATGTCAGCAACAAAAGTCGGTTTCTGGGTAAATCGGTTATAACCAAAAAACAGTGTCTCTGGCAGCCATGGGAGATGTCATCCCTGTCACTCATGGGTCATGTTGCAAGCATTCCAGACAGAGTCACTGTAACTTTCCAGTCCAAAACTATTGTGGCTTTACAAAGAGATGTCTGTAATTGTTTTGGTAAAACAGGAGAGTGACCTTGCAGTGACTGTACACACAAAGCTATAGAAACTTGCAAATACTGTACTTTGATCTTGGTTTTTCACTAGCATCAGTATTTGCAGTATTCCATCTTGGTTGACAGATGTTGGCATAAGTTAGCATGAGTGACTGTTTTCATGGCCTTTATGTAGAATTGTACCTGAAACTTGCATCATGTACAATACATAATTCAGCAGAACCAAAACTGACGATCCCAAGAGCAGTATGTCAAAGATTTACTCTCATCTTGAAATACAGTATTGGGTTTTCAATATTAACATGCCTTTTTCTCTCCCTAGTTGCCTGATGTGAGCCCCCAGCTTGCCAATGTAAATGATGTACTCAAAACAGACCTCACTAATCTGGTTCAAAAGGTAAATTATTTAAAATGGCCTTATAGGGGGTTTTTTTTGGGTGCAGTTCATTAGTGAAAGTCATCTATTGTCATCACAGTGTCCATTCCTAAAGATGCATGCATCGAGGGCCCAATCCATGGGAGGTTCAACTGAAATTCTGTAGGAGAATTTCTAACTGAGGTCTCAGCTCTCCTACAAAATTTTATTTATTTATGGAAAGCGCTCCCATAGACATCAAGAAAGAGAGAGAAGACAGGAAACAGAATGAAAAAAAGGTCAGGGAGGTCCATTTCAGACAGCAAAGTTAGTACCTGATTCACTAAGGGTTTTTACAATAGACACAAAGTGGGAGAAAAATGAATCTGGTCCTTAGCCAGATAAACTTATCTGGCTAACTTTGGAGGTATAGTCAATAGTGTAGCCACACTACTAAATACATCCAGCTATCTTAAAGTTAGCCGGCTAACTTTAGCTGACTAACTTTAGGACAGCTCTTTAACCCAACCATACTTCATTGCAACTAACTTTGAATGTCGGAGCTAGCAAGATACCCTAGCTGGCTAACTCATCTCCTCTCAGTTATGTCCCCAGAATGCCCCTAACTTATAGAGTCATTCACTAAAGCTTTATCGCGTATGTTAGGGCCCTAATGCCCGCGATAAGGCCATATCGATATAATGCTAATTAGGGGGAGGGGAGGAGTCAGGGAGGGGAGGAGTCGGGGCAGGGGGAGGGAGAAGTCAGCGGTGTCTTCGCTGCCGGCAAAAACGTTACCAATGTTATCGTCGGCAGTAGCACGCCGAATAGCACCACCTTTCACAGTGGCGCTATTTGGTGCGAAGACTGCAGGCTTTCGCAGACCTGCCCCCCCCCCCTTCACCCTCCCACCCCCTGTTTTCGCTGAATTCATCATTCAGCGATGAATGATGAATCTAGGCCTTAGCTGGCTAAATTCTAGCCAGCTAACTTACTTGCCAGCTAAAATATAGCTAGCTATATTTTTTGAGTTTTCTGTCTAAATGCTTCTGAATATGGACCTCACTATTTTTAAGAATAAAGGGATGGAAAGACTAGAGATGTAAATTATTAACCATTTAAATAATTAAACACTAAGAAAAATCTTACAATTTAAGTATTTGAATGTTAATATTTACTGGTGTGATCCAGAGACCTTCTCAAGTTAACCTACAGCTTAATTCTAGGTTCCCCTTCCCTGGCATGCTTCATGGCACTTCATGTTGTGGCAGACTGGGCTGCTATTGGTTAGCCTGGAGAGCAAGTGGCATGTCAGGGAAGGGGTGGGCATATTGTGGGGGGTATTCTCCTACCTACCTCCCTCTGCAACTGTAGGTGAATCTTCTAGGTATATATCATTTGAATGGCTAGCTGTTTAATTTTCAGTGGTTTAAATAGTTAACTTTTTAGATGAGACATAACTGAGATGAAGAGAAGAGAAAACATAATGCAGGAAGGTTAAAAATAATATTTAATTTTTAGATTTTTAAAATTGCTGTAAATTATGTTTTTGACTAACTGATTCACAAAAATTACTTTCTATGTCAGAGAACACTACACAAAAATGTGTTGTAAAATATTCCCTTGTGGACGCTGCTTGCATTGATCAGGTCCTCTGTTTCCATGGAGCTCAAAGGCAGATGTAATTAGTTTCATGTGATTACTTGTTACCTCGTTCACTGTCTAATATGCAATCCATTTTTCCTTTATTTTTTTTTTTTACAGAGATTGTAGATTTTCCATTTCATCATTTTGGATCAAATTGTACAGATTTTAGTTAGATCAAACTTATTCCTACTCACCATCATATCCACAAGGTGTTACGTCGGCCGGCCATGGTACCTGTGACTGGTCCTCCTTACCCTTCACCGCCCCAGGGACAGGCTCTGGTCCATTGCAATGTGGAGGCATGCATGCACGTCTTTCTAGATTATTTAAAGGGCCCGCAGCACGCTGAGGCTGCCGGCCCTTCTTGCAGTGAGGTCATGGGGCCCGGAATATAAGGCCGGGCCCAGTGTTTGCTGATTACCTTCGCAACAGGTCTCCTTGCTGCTTGTTGCCTTCGGCTCTTCCGTGTTCCTGAGCTCCTGCCTTGCCTTTGTTGATTCCAGGATCGACCTCTGCATTGTCCGACTATGCCTCTGATTATCTCCAAGCCACAACTCCCGCATTGTCTGACTACGTCTCCCATTCTCTCCAAGCCACGACCCCCGCATTGTCTGACTACGTCTCTGATTCTCTCCAAGCCACAACCTTTGCATTGTCCGACTACGCCTCTGATACTCTCCAAGACACAACCTCCGCATTGTCTGACCATGCCTCTGATTCTTTCCGAGCCATGACCTCTGCATTGTACGACTACGCCTCTTCAGATTACATCTTGGACTCAGCCTTCTCAGGCTTCGGCTTGCTCTTGCTCGGGTGCTTCCTCTCCAACTGTGCTCCTACTGGCGCCCGAGTCTCCGGGACTCCGCCTCATCCAGTGTAGACTCCTTTATTCCATTGTTGCTGCCTCAGGGCTGAACTCCCTGGTGTCTTCATCCTCTATGTCGTTCGGAGGCCCACCTAAGTCCAGCCAGCCCCGGCACCCAAAGGCTCAACCCGCGGGTAACGAGGGCTGGTATTAGTGAAGCGCCAGCCGGCCTCTGTACCTTAGTCCATTCTGCCTGCCGACAGTGAGAGCCCAAAGGTCCCTACTTATGGGCTGCGCCAACCCCACCTCGGCCCAAGGGTCCACCTCTGGCGCAACACAAGGTGTTTCCCCTACTACATCCACAGGCATCATACTGTGGTCAATCAATCAATAGAATAGCCCTGTGTTTGTCACCTATACCGGCACCCATTATTTAGCATTGAGTAGCAGCAATATCTTTTATACTTATGAAGAAAAATCTCAGCAAGCAACTCAATGTTGTCTGTTTCCTGAAAATGATTACAAACAATAACACAAAGGTAGGGAAAGCTTCTTCTGAACCACAATAGTGAATAAGGGTAAGATGAATCCAGCCAAAATCCATACAGTTTTGATCCAAAGTGTTGAATTAAGAAAGTCCCTGAAATTGTGGCATCCCATGCAAATGAGAACACCACTTGCCTGCCACAGCATGGCCTGGCTTCTCATGGTTGGAAGCAATATAGCAGCCCAACCTCCAACCCAGGGGAATCTTGCATGGGATCAGTGAAAGTTGAGCTGGCACAAGGGACCTGTGGAAAGGAGTTGGCAGGGTCTGGACAGATGGAGGTTGGGGTGGTTAAGGTGCAACCAGCAGCAGGAATAAGGGACTGAGCAAGTGCAGGCTCAATCTCTTTTGCAGCCCACTCGCTAATATGTCTTCTTGCTTTTTCGACCCCAGGTAAGTCTGCCTTCTTAAAAAAAAAATACAGAGCAGGCTGAATAGGATTTATGCTTGATTCTCAAATCCTCCATTATGCTGAGCATGTCTCCTTGCTAATAATTGCAGCAATTATGGTGGTCATGCATTATGGCATTTTCGCATGCAAAAAACACTGTACTGCAAATTTTTGGGGTGGGGAGGAATTAGGGGCCATATCACATGGAAATAACTACACCTTTTTCCATAGCATTAAGCTGTGTGATTTGGCCATAATGCAATTCAGAGGGAGAGAGGGACCATTGACAAGGCCCTCATACTAGTTAAGTATTTCTCTATAGGAGGGCCACTTGATAGATCAAGGTGAGGTGTTAGTGGTGGTATAGGGTTTAGGGGCCAGTTTCGCATATAGAGTGAGACGTACGACCAGCACAGTACACCTTGGTGAAGATTTGGCATCATTTGGCGTGAGGAAAGTCTCAAAAAGATGAAATTTTGTACCATGTTCTCTTATCCAAGCTTGATGGTACCCTGTTATAGAATCCATCAAGCTAGGGCCCCTATGACATAGTGAGGGCAAAGGTAGCGCCGGCGCCATTTTGAATACTGGCAATATGACCTGAGTGCAGGAGGTCGCTCCCTGACCCCCGCTGGACTTTTGGCAAGTCTTGTGGGGGTCAGGAGGCCCCCCCAAGCTGGCCAAAAGTCCCTGGGGGTCCAGCGGGGGTCCGGGAACGATCTCCTGCACTCAGGCTGTATTGCCAATATTCAAAATGGCGCCGGCGCTACCTTTGCCCTGTCACAGGGTAAGGGCAAAGGGCCATCGACGCCATTTTTATTAACGCAGCCGATGGCCTGAGAGCCGTTGATCGCTCCCCGCGCTCCCGCTGGACCACCAGGTAATTTTGAAACCTTTTTTGGGGGTTCGGGAGGGTGTTTTGATTATTGGATCGGGCGCAGCCGATAATCAGAACTCAAATCAGGCTGGGCGATAAAAATTTTAAGATTTGGATCGGAACCGGAACCGATCAGATTCCGGTTCCGATTCACATCTCTATTGGGCACTAGCTTACAGACTATCCCCTGTTTAATTTTCAAGTTGGGTCTTCTCCTCCCCAGGATGACTGGGGCCGGAAATGCATGGAGGTTATGTTTACAGCTCCAGTGGGGGAAGTCATGCTTATTGCTCAACGTGGCAATGCTTAGTAGGGATGTGCAGAAGGAAACAATTTGTTTTGATTCTTATTCGTGTCACCAGAACCCAAATTCGTTGCATTCATTTCATGGGGAAAAAACCAATTAATTTGATTTGTTTTATTCGTTTTCTGCTTTCCCATTAAAGTCAATGGGGGAAGTATTTGCATCCTATTTTTGGCTGCAGAATTGGGGTTTTCTTATCAATTCTGATAAAACTTCGGGGGAGCAATCATCAGAATGAGAAAAGAGCTCCAAGTTACTTAGACTGTGGCAAAGTGGCACCAAAGTGGCATGAATAGCCTAAGGCACTTTAAAGGGGCAAAGGGGTACCAGGAGTGGCAAGAGTGCTTTAACAGAGGTACAAAGCAGCAGCGAGAGTATCAAAAACACACCACAGCTTCAAAAGAGAGCACCGATAACAGATGCATGAACCCTCGAAGGCAGCATGACAGGCAAAGTGGCAAGAAAAGTGGCATCAATATCCTACAGCTCAATGAAGGGGGAACATAGCAAGCAGAAAGACTAGCACCAACATACTGAGGAATCATGATAGTGGCAAGAACACCACAAGGAGTTGTGAGTCATCTGGTGTATGGCAGCAAGGCAGAGTGGCAGAAAGTTGATAGGGGCAAGACAGGCTGGCAGAGCAGAGGTAGTCTGGTCTCTGTGGTTTTGATAGGGGCTAGACAGACTGGCAGAGCTGAGGTAGTCAGGTAGCTGTGGTTTTGATAGGGGCAACACAGGCTGACAGAGCGGAGGTAGTCAGGTCACTGTGGTGTTAATAAGGGAAAGACAAGGAGCCAAGACAAGATGAGGCTCAGCATGCGGCGCGACTGTCAACTGGGGCATACTGTCCACCCGACCCATCTTGAAACACGGACCAAGGAGTCTAACATGCATGCTAGGACCTGAAACATGATGAACTATGCCTGGGTGGGGTGGAGCATTGCTGCTGTGCATAGGGCTGGTGCAAGGGTATTAGGCACCCTAGGCAAACTTTACAGCCTACCCCCACCTCCCCATACACAATTTTAAATTATGCATTTAACACATATTTTACATGAAAAGTGACATTCTGAGGTAAAATTAATATATATGTTATTGTGATAATTTCATGCACTGTTGTGATGCCAACAAGAAAACTTTGCATCTTAGAATTCATATGGCATCATACCTATTGTGATATATTTCAGCATGGTCCTCCCATATCAACACAGTACTATCTGCCAACACTCAAAGAATAACAACCCTACCTATGAAAAAGAATACCACAAATATTACACCAGAATCTAAAATATCAATACACCTCCTATCAGGAAAACAGAACAGGCCAAGCTAAAGCTAATACAGATCCCTACAGAAAAAACACATATTAAAAGAATGCTTCATCTTGGTCTTTGCATGCAAAACACAAACCCTTACCAAATACAGAATAAAGCCACATAAAGTATAAATAGAAATGTGCAGATAACAATTGAACTATAAAACGCATCATGCCAGACTCTATACAGTGCAACAATGGAAAAACAAAAATTTCACCATTCCTCATGAAACAATCAATAAAATCAAGATATATAAATCATTAATCATAATAGTAAATAATACTAATAAAATAATTTCAAAACAGCTGATGAATAGAATATCCAATAATTAAAGACGCATGCAAATTTTGAAAGCTTTACCAAACACCAATAAAATATTTCAAACAGCAGACACATCACATACTACCCAATAATTAAAATGTTAGTCAATCAAGAAAAATGAACTTAAAAAGCCACCTTTACTTACCCTCTCCAGCAGTTCTCCTACTCCTTTCCATTGCAGACCAAACCAGAAGCAGCAGTAGCTGCTCACAATCCTCTTCCTTAGGGACCACAACCAGTCTCTTCTGTCTCTCACACACACACACCAGACACACCCTCAGGACCAGTTTCTGTCTCTCACACACCCATCATCTCCTCAACCAGTCTCTCTCTCTCTCTCACACCAGTCATCTCCCTGATCAGTCTTTCTCACACATACACACGTCACCTCTCTGGCCAGTCTCTCTAATCACACAATTCTCTCACTCTCTCTTACTTACACACAGGCTTTCAATCACACACAGGCTCTCTCTATTTCACTTACACACAAGCTCTCAATCACACACATGTTCTATCTCACTTGCAAACAAGCTCAATCACACACATGTCCTCTCACAGCCACAAGCCAGCCAAAAAAAAAAACATGCTCCATCTCTCTCTCGCACACACACATTGACACACACAAGCACCCTCCCTGACTCACATATACACCACACACACATACAGAAGCACCCTCCGTGTCTCACATACATGAAGCACCTTCCCTGTCTCACACACAGAAGCACTATTCCTTTCTCACATACACACCACATACACACACAGAAGCACCATTCCTTTCTCACATACACACCACATACACACACACAGAAGCACCATTCCTTTCTCACATACACACCACACATACACACACACACACACACAGAATCACTATTTCTTTCTCACATATGCACACACACAGAAGCACCCTCCCTATCTCACATACACGAAGCACCTTCCCTGTCTCACACACAGAAGCACCATTCCTTTCTCACATACACACCACACATACACACACACACACAGAAGCACCATTCCTTTCTCACATACACACACACAGAGAAGCACCATTCCTTTCTCACATACACATACACACAAAGGCCCCCCAGCTGAACAGCTTGTCTCCGTCAGTGGCTGGCTGCACCGGTCTTTATTTCTCCGGTGGCGGCTGGCAGTGGCCATCTTCTTTTCTTCGGCCTAGTCTCGGGCTGCGCCGATCTTGTTTTCTTCGGCCCCACCAGCCTGCTCTCCATCGGCAGCTGACTGCGCCAGTCTTCATTTCTCCAGGAGCGGCTGGCAGCGGCCATCTTCATTTCTCCGGCAGTGGCGAATGGCAGCGGCCATCTTCTTTTCTATTTGGCCCCGCTGGCCTGGTCTCTTCATTTCTTCAGCCCGGTGCCCTCAATGTCCCAGAGCAGAGGAGGCCACATGATCCACTAGTCTGGCCCACCGGGGGAAGCCCGATCCCCCAATAGGCCAATCTGCCCCTACTCTCACATGGCCTTCTATTTCTAAGGAATCATCTTCTCCCTATTCAGAAATGTTTGGTGAAAACTGCCTCCCAGACAAGTTCCCAATACCGAGTCCTGGGGGTAGAAGGATCAGCTCTGACACGCAAGCAGATGGGAGACACACACTCTCCCAAAGGAAAAGGAACGAGCTCTGGGAGAGCACAAACTCTCTGCTGCTTTTCCTAAGCTCCCTAGTTGATGAACTCCATGGAGTGTCTCTTTTTATAACCTTTTGAATCTGAGCCACCCTTTGGGGGATGGCCACCTTCTGAACATCCTAATTCTAGAAGATTCCCCTTTTTAAGAATAGGAAAGCATACATTCTAGTAGTAAGGTCTAGGCATCCTTTACAATCAAATTATCATGCAAACATTAATGTATTCCATTCTTTTCAACAGAAGAAATGCCAGCTCCTACTTTTGGGGTGTAGCTACCAACATTATGCTGAATTTAGCAACAAAAGACCCAGATGAAACTCCAAATTGTTTATTACTGTGAAAGATTTGAATTATAAATAAAAGCTGTGGCCAGGTGCTTATGCCAACAAAGCTTCCTTGTTGTTCTTTACGATCTAAACAGAAGGGAGGGAAAGGAAAAGAGTAGCAGGTAGAGGATAACCAGGGGTGCAGCTGGGTGGGGTTGGGCAATATTTGTAAAAATGTAGGACATAAGGAATGGCATTATTAGTCTTTGTGAACTAAAGAGCAGTGATTATTTCTGCTTTTGAGTTCATGGAAACAGAAGACACAATTAATGCAAATAGCATCTGTACACACAGGATTTTTGAACACAAGACGGATTATGCAGCATTCAGTATATAAACTTGACAAGAAGGGATTCAGTAGGTGAATATGAATGGACTCATTTCATTGACTAGAAAAGTTTTCCTGAAGCAAGTAGTTTTGAGAACAAGCTAATGCATAAATACAATGTTCAGTGCTTACTATTATGAGATCAATATTCAGAAAGCCAGTAAATGGGCAAGTAACCAAGGAACCTATTTCGTAGGGGTTTTCTCACATTTTGAATCTATGGCAAAAATGCTGAGTAAATAGGGCCACAAATATGTAAAGAAGTGATTGTAGCCAGAGAGCTAAGCAGACATGAGCTGGAAGTCCAGTGGCAGCCAGAGATAGCACCTGAAATTCTCATTTTTGCACAAGGAAGGAGACTTACCACTGGTATGCCTTCAGAATCACTCTTTGGGTCTAATTCTGTTCAATATTTTCATACATGATAGTGTGGAGAGGCTTGAAGGAAAGATTTATCATTTTTTAGATACTAAGATCTGCAACAAGGTAGTCACTCTCTGGATGAAATAGAATAGATAACGTTTGATCTGGAACAGCTTGAGAAATAGTCAAGAGATTGGCAGTTACAGAAAGTGTGTACAATGTACATAGTTTGCAAACTCCAAGAGAGAGCTGATAAATGCAAAACAGGAAAGAGATCTTTTGGTGATTGATCATATCTGTTGATTTTGTGGTCACAAAACAGTAGAACAAGGCAGAGGCAGGAGCCACAGGAAAAAGATAATCCAGAATTAAAAAGGAAGCAATAATTCCTCTATACAAATCATTGGTAAAACCTCGTCTGGAGTATTGTGTCCAGTTCTGGAAATCATATCAACAAAGGGATATGCACTAATGTAGAGTAAGTCCAGAGAAGGGTACCATAGTGGTTCAGGGCCTGTGCCATTAGCCCTTTGAAATGAGACTTGAATTACAAACTATAGAAGAAAGAAGAAAGAGAAAGGAAGGCTATAATAGAGACATTCTAATATCTCACAGGTATAAATATAGCACAAATAAAAAGTATTTTTTTTTAGTAGGAAAGTAGTTACAGAGCAAGGGCTCGCAATTTGAGGCTTCAGTTGGTGCACTGAACAGCAACAAAAGGAACTATTTCTTCAGAGAGGGTAACTATTCTGTTAACCGTTGTGATGGCATTGCCGAATGATGGTATATAAAACCAATAAAATAAATAAATAAATAAAAATAGATAAATGAAGCAACCTGTCAAAGAAGATGGTGGAGCAAAATCTGAATCTCAATGCAAGGAAGCATGGGATAATCATGCCTTCTTCTATGTCCTTATTTATGAGGAAGTAAAGATAAAGCTGGAGGTACTACAGCCTGAATTTAAATGGACCTTAAAATCTCAATTGTCAAATTCTGTTTGTATTGTTTTTACTGTAAGTCTTGACCCACTTATCAATGATGAGTTCAAACCTAAACTGTTATATGTTTTTGAAAGCAGATTGCTTTAGCTGAGTCCCTTGGAAAATCACCTCCTAAATTTCTTGACCATATTTGAACAGTTAAATAAACTCCATAAACAAACTCACTTTCACCAACTTGCTATTTATAGAGATTTTTATATTTGTTGTTTTAGGGTTATGCTGCACTTAATGATACTCCAGAATTAGTGCAAAATCAGACTAAAAATATTAAATCAGGTAAGATTTCATATCAAAATTTTCTGTCAAGTATATAATATCAGAAAATGTTCAACTTTTAAATGAAAAACGTATTTGAATCCTGTATAAGCAGCAACTTTCTTTTAATGTTAAGAATCCATGTATTAAATTTGAACTCATTACTGGGAAGAATTAATGTAATTATTTAAATAATTTATAGTCCACTGATCCACAAATTATCATCTAGTTATTACATAGTAACATATTAACAGTAATGACAGCAGAAAAGGACAAAATGGACCATTTCGTCTGCCCAGCAAGCTTCTTATGGTAGTAACTGCCATTCCATGCAGTTATTCGCAAACCTTATGATAACCCATAAAAAATTTACTGCAAGCAAATTTTTATTGGATGTTGAACCTTCTTGAAAATTCAGACAGTGCTACTTGAAGTGCTTTACTTATGGACTTGATCGTAGAAGCAGCAGTCTAGTGCTTTTCCCCTTATGTCTGCATATCAGTACCCCAGACCGTAAAAGTCAGGGCCCATGATGCTTATCATCTGAATCCAATTTCTCTTCCTTCCCCCACCCTCATCCCCACAGTCACAGCCTCACTTGTAGGTTCCATTCCATTACCATTTGTTTAAGCAGAGCCCCTTGAAGGGCATCCACTATCTCTCTACTTCCCGCATCCAGTAATTGAAATCTCCAATGAGCAACACGTCTCCCTTCTTTCCCATCTTTTGGATGTCTTCAACCAGACCTGTATCCAGTTCTTCTGTTTGAGTCAGAGGTCTGTAGGCTATACAAATTTAAAATGAAGCACCATCCTCTCTTTTTGACAGTCCATAATGCTTCTTCCCTACACCATATTCCTTGCATTTCAGTTGTTGATATTGTTTTTGACATAAAGAGCTGCTACTCCACCTTTTCTGTCCTTCTTCCTTATCAAGTTATAGTCAGGGATGGCCATATCCTAACCATGAGACTCAGTGAACCAGGTCTCTGTAACAGCAACTATGTCCAAGTCCGCTTCTACCATTAAGGCCTGCAGGTCTGGGATTTTATTGCCTAGACTACGAGCATTTGCAATCAACTTTTCTCTCTTGGTTTGCTGCTCTTCCTAGTCACCTTTTCTGCTATTTTGAGCTGATTGATTTTGTTGTTTTCTCCTCCTAATTCCCAATGTTTGGGAGTAACATGGCAATTTCATTGGCCACCTCCTGCCACCCCACCTTCTAGTTTAAATGCCTGATAATGAATTTCTCGCTTAGCATCCTTTTTCCAGTCAAGACCATCCTTACAGTATAACCTATTACTGCTCCATACATGGCCCCAGCCACCAATCTAACCAAAACCACTTGCTTTACACCATGTTTTGAGCCAGACATTGAAGTTATCTATATGGCAGAGTATTTCCTTCCCCTTTTCATGATCAAGTAATACTACTTTGCTATGTGTCTAATCTTCTTTCCTAGATTTTGGAAATCTTTCTGTACTGCAAGGATACCATGTTTAGCAATGTCATTGGTTCCCAGATACATGATAACATTGATATCAGAGTCTCTACTTTCTTCTATGATTGCATTGACTATCTGGTTGGTATTTCTACTGCCTGAAGATCCTGTGTTAGCATTTAATTGTTGTGTCCCCATCAAAATTATTTTCCAAATTGGTTCCTCTGATGGCTGACTCTCCAGCAGAATCAGTTTCCCTTTATGATCTTTGATAGTTTAAGGATTTCTGGATAAACTGGGTGACTACAACCCTTTCTGACATCACCTCATTTTCCATTCGCTTCTTCATTATCCAGTGCAAAATAAGTATTATGTAAGGGTAACGGTGGGGAAAGTAGGGTATCTTTTCAAAACAGGCTTTATTTAGTGTTTAGAACTTTGGACTTTGTTATGAACTATTGAGTACCAATCCTTTCTCTGCCACTAGCTAGATGGTGACCTTCTATGGTTTATTTCTCTGAAGACAAGGAAGTTCACCAGTCTCATGAGTTGGTTGCATGGCCATCCATGGCACTATGCAGAACATACTTGCCTGAACTTTCTGATAAAGACCAGAAGTCTTTATTGCTCATGCACAGACCTTCTTGTTCTGCCATGGCTCTACATCTTCTTTGTTTCCTTCTGTCTGCTGGCCCAGTTATATTTTTTTCCAGCAGCACCCGTATTTTGTTCTGGCTTCTGCCAACAATTTAATTAGTTTTTCTTTTCTCATTTCCTAATCAGGATTTCAGCTCTACATTAAGTTTTATCTTAGTTTCTGATCACTCCCAACACCTTGCAACCCTGATTTTTTGAAGCAGGAATCAGGGCATCGAGCAAGCATCAGATTGTTTCTTCTCTTATAGGCATCTGCTATCTCTAAAGAGAATATTTATTTTCCTTTTTTGGATTTGCATCAACAATTTTTCTCATCACATCACAGATACAGGCCAACAGCTTCATATTCTGTCCCAATTGCATACTGACCATCACAAAATGATCTATGCCTGCTTGGAGAAAGACTATGACACTGTTGGTTGTGAAAAGCACAACTAGCAGCAGCGGCCATATCCATCCACTCTCTTCCAGGGTGTGTATATGAGGATCTGGAAATCTCTAGACCACATACTGGTGAGAAAAAAGTATTAATCTAGGAAGCTATAGGATTTGAGAAGCCCCAACTGCCATACCACGATACATAACATTTTGCAAGAGTCACCTTTTATGGAAAAAGGAAGAATGTGAGAAAGATCTAGTTTGTACAAGCTACGATGTTTTCGAGATGGGATCACAAGTCTGTGTAATGGCCATAGACACTCATAGATTCTCATGGCTACAAGCTTCAGGCCTTTGTGAAGATGTGCAGTAAAGGCTTGCTAATGTGCTGTGCAGCAGGGACAATCTCTTTGGAATTAAGATCATGTAGCAGTAGACGTCATAAAATAAGACCACTCCATGCTTCAGGCCCTCTCAGCTGCATTATCTGTGTGATCTTAGGTACTCCCAAGCCTGCCAAAATAATTTTCTGTAGTAGTATCTTCCTCAAAGGAGATGCTTTCAAAGTTTAGAATATTAAAATCTCTTTACTGTTTTACCCACAAATTGTTCTGTGTAGTTTACAAAGTTAAAATCATTTCAGTATATAAAATTACCAAAGCCTAGGTTATATAAACAAAATTACCCTGACATTATCACAAAAATCAATGCTTAAACCTCAATAACACATTAAGAGGATAACTTTAAAACAAGTGTGCATGGACATGTATTTTATTTCATGTGCACAAATGCACGTACACTAGGGATGTGCATTTGTTTGCAACGAAATAGGAAATATCATCTTTATTTCCTATTTCATTGCGTTTCGGGGGCCTGATGAAACGAAAGGAAAACCCATGAAATTTCGTGTGGTTTTCCTATCGTTTTTTTTTGGTGGGGGAGAAAGGGCACACTTAAAAAAAACAACAACCCCAAATACACCCCAACCCTTTAAATTAAATTAATTACAAACCCCACCCTCATGACCCCTGCAAGACTTACCGAAAGTCCCTGGTGGTCCAGCGGGGGTCTCGGGAGCAATCTCCCCTTCTCAGGCCATCGACTGCCACTAATCAAAATGGCGCCGGTGGGCCCTTTGCCCTTACCATGTGACAGAGGCTACCGGTGCCCTTGGTCGGCCCCTGTCACATGGTAGAGGCAATGGATGGCCCGCGCCATTTTGATTACTGGCAGCTGACGGCCTGAGAGGGAGAGATCGCTCCCGGACCCTGGCTGGACCACCAGGGATTTTCGGTAAGTCTTGGGAGGGTCGGGAGGGTGGGGGATTATAGAGATGTGTGAAGCAGATTTTCCCAAAATTTCAGGAAAATTCGTTTCGGGGCGGCCAAAAAAAAATCGGCCTGAACCGTGGGAAAATGAAATTTCCCATGGCGGGCCAATAATGAAGGCTGAACCTAAAGGTTTGGCCGAATCACATCCCTAACGTACACTATATAAAATATGTGTAAATCTACCCAACAAAATGTTGGCATATCTAAAAGATACATGGCATGTATTTTAAACAAAGCTGGATAAGTTATAATTTATCTGGTTAAGTAGTGGTAAAGCTGCTACTTAGCAAGATACATCTTAAACAATGCTACTTATCTGGCTATATAGTGCAATTCAAGACTTATCCAACTAAGTAACATGGCTGGTTAAGTAAAAGAAGAGTGCTATTAGCTGGATAAGTAAGATCTTCAGATAACTAGCCTTTGAAGATTTCTCCAGCTATCTTACCTAAAAGATGACTGACTTACTGATACCACTGCATTGTGGTACAAAGAATCTAAATTCAGATATGCTATGCCAATGAGCCCACATACAAGTCGTTTATCATTTCGTGTTAAGGTCCTAACACGTGATAACGTTATATCGTGCGCTAGTATGCAAATGTGACATTAGCTATGCAAGTGGGAGGGATTTGGGTGAAGTTAATGGTAATGAGCGGCTCCTAACATCAAATGTGATAGAGTAATATGGGATTTAATGCCAGAAATAGCTACACGTTTTTTCTGTGCATTATGCCCGCATTAGCTGTATGTTCCAGGGCAAAAAGATTTTTATCACACATGGAAAGAGAGAGAGACACTGTAGAGAAATCAATATGTCACTCTCTATTTATAGCACTGTAAGAGGGGGCACTTTAACTTGGGGTGGGGTTTCGGGTGGGGTAGGTTGGAGGGCAGTTTTACGTACACAGTAGGAGGTACGAACAGCAAAGTTGACATCACTGAAGGTTTTCTGCTGTTTGAATCAATGAAATTTACAAGCGGAGTTGTATATATGTAAAATTGACCCCCCCAACCTACCCCCCCCTAAACCCCACACAGAGTTAAAAGTGCCCCCCTCTTACAGTGGTTTAAATAGAGAGTGACATATTGCTTTCTCTACACAGTCAGTCCCTCTCTCTCTTTCTCTCCCCCAACAGCATGTGCGATAAAAACCTTTTCACTTTAACACCCCCACAGTGGATTAATCAACACACAAAGTGAAAATTAGCACAGGTGTGATAAATTTATCGCGCCTTGCGGAAATTATCTATGCAATACAGGAGCAGAGAAATAAGCCTAACTACGCCCCTTTTTTTTTTATCATGGGCATTATTTCTGCTATAAATATAGCATTTTCATAAATCTAGGGGTACGTGTTTTCTCCAAGGACAAGCAGGATGGTAGTCCTCACATATGGGTGACATCACTGGATGGAGCCCTATCACAGAAAACTTTGACTGGCATACTGAGCATGCCCAGCATGCCATGATCCCTGTGTCTACAGGGGTCTCCCTTCAGTCTCTTTTTTTCCATGATGCAGTTTGCCTCGTGTTTAGGAGCTCTGTGAGATTTTCTCACAACTTTTCCTCACAGAAACACTTGAAGTTTTACTTCACAAA
The DNA here is from genome assembly GCF_901001135.1 of Rhinatrema bivittatum. Taxonomy (NCBI): domain Eukaryota; kingdom Metazoa; phylum Chordata; class Amphibia; order Gymnophiona; family Rhinatrematidae; genus Rhinatrema; species Rhinatrema bivittatum. Next base: position 196,616,062 of record NC_042615.1, read on the forward strand.
TAATTTCCCTACACGGGTCTCCCTTCGCATACATTTCATTGATGCTCAGTGAGTACTATGCCCTTTTTTTCGGTCGGTTCCTGTCACCTCACTAACGGTTCCCCAGGGTTACCAACAGAATTGCGGCCTTCTTTTCACCCTTGATCCACCCCACGATACACGCGAGTGCCCTTGCTGTGAACCTCTACCAGGTCCATTGGGATTAGAGGGATTGGGATGTCCACAGTTCCTGTTGCCTCCAGGGCCGCCGTCGATGCTGTCCATCCCCTGTCAGTGCCCCGTCAATGCCATCGATCCCCCGTCGATGCCATCGATCCCCTGTTGACTTTGTAGACACCTCCATCGATTTTGTCAATGCCCCCATCGATGCCCCCGTCAATGCCATTGATATCCCCGTCGATGCCATCGATTCCATCGATGCCTCGGGCGATGCAATCAGTGCTTCCGTCGATGCCATCGGTGCCTCCGTCCATGCCATCGATGCATCTATCGATGCCTTCGCCGATGCCATCGTTGATGCCATCGATACTATCGACGCCGCCATTGATACCTCCATCGATGCCGCCATCGATACCTCCATCGATGCCCTCAACTAAAGAAAACACTCCACACTTCAGGTTCTAAACCAGAGCCCGTTGTAATCCTTGGGCAACAAACAATGCCAAGAGCAGTAGAGGCACAGTGACCGTCCGTCACCAAAGCCATCCAAGACATCAGTGGCATCTTCCTCGGTGCTGGAGAATGACCGGGCCAAGCAACGAGGGAAAGATTGTTACTGCCATGGTAACCGTCTGTTACCTTTGCCATTCTAGACATTGGTGGCAGTTTACTCGGTGCTGGAGAATGACCGGGCCAAGCACCGAGGGAAACATCGTCGCCGGCACCGAAGTGGTTCCACATTCAGTGCCAGCACTGATACCACACCGGCATCAATGTCCCTTGAGCCAGTTGCGAAGCGGGTCTGGGTACAAGAGTCTCCATGCTCCTCTGTACACAAGGTACCAAGGCGTTCCCCACCGACACCGGTGCCGAGTACTGAGCCACCACAGATTCATGTGGAAGTGCCAGTAATGCCTAGCCTGTCTCCCCCTGTACCTGCACTACCTATACCAGCTTCCAGGGAGGAGCTGGATGTCCTCGTCCATCAGGCTGTCATCGATGCCTTCCAGAATCTACTAACATCGATGTTCGCACCATTGTGGCACTGCCTTGTTGTGGCACCTACCAACGACAGTCTAAGTCATCGACGCCGACTTGTCCTTCTGAGCCTCCATGGGATCCTCAAGGAGTGATGGGCACTCTAATCCCATTTCGGCATGGATCCCATTGAGACCTAAATTAAGGATGTGCCTGAAACCATCCCTTTCAACCTGGTCACTAAAAAGGACCAGAAGTTTTGGGAGGTTCTAGGTCTTAATATCTTCCAAGAACCAAATTGGTGTCACATATTGCAATTTACCAGCTATGTTTGACACAAAACCAAGGGAACCTCTCTGCCATCCACATGAAATTCGAGCAGCATGTGATTGCTTTGAAACGTCCTCCCATTGCCAGCAACAGGACTCAGTACTAGATGGTAACCTGGTTTATGGCCTCTGATTTATGGCCTAAAGTCCAAGATAATCTAGCTGATCTGCCATGCACCGCAGATAATCTCTTCATGCACAAGCTCCAGCAGACAGCGATTCAATTGCAAGACCACTGCGAGACCCTGTAATAGCTCTCTATGTTTCTTGCAAATCCTCCCTCCTTGGCTAGAAAACCAGCGAAGTGGGATGCTAGAAGGACCTTTTACCGCCCCCGCTCCCGTGTGAGACCAACGGGTATCCAGATCACACCAGCTCCGCCAGTCAGGCAGGCTCCTGGATTTTTCTACCTTGCCAGAGAACAGAACAGTCCACCCCACCGAGGACTAGGGCTCGGGATACCATTCCCCGTACACAACAAGGCAGAAGTTTTTAATTCCACTATTTCCTACTTTCAAAGAAAATAGATGACCTCTGACCATCCTGGACCTCACAAATCTCAATTTCTTCAGAAAGAAAAGTTCAGAATCGTGTCTCTTGGCACCATGCTTCCCTTACTACAACAAGGGGGTTGCCTCTATTCTCTGGACTTTCTATATACTTCATAGTGAGTCAGTAACATTTTCAATACCAAGTTCTGCCATTCGAACTAGCTTCGACAACTTGTGTTTTTCACCAAATACCTAGCAGTGACTGCCATTCATCTACAAAGAACAACAGCATTCATGCATTTCCTTTCCTGGACAACTGCCTAATAAGGAGTCAATCCAAACAAGAAGCTCTAAATCCTCTAAGACCCACTATAAATCTAGAGCAGATCTGGGCACAACAGTCGCAACGGCCTTCCTACCCAGACATCCTATCAAATTGTCCACATCTCTGCGAGCATGCAACATAGCCTCAGCCCATCAAACTTTCATTGCTGGGCCACATGATACCATGATCCACATCACTCCTATGGTCAGACATGAGAAGAACTCAGTGGATTTTAAAATTTCAGTGGCTCTAAGCCATTCCACCACTTTCATCCCTGCTCCATATCACCGATCCAGTACCAAATCTTCAGATGATCTTGGTCACGGTCGCATCCAACTTGGGTTGGAGAACTCATATCAATACCCTCCAAACCCAAAATGTGTCAACTCTGCTCCATAAAAAGTCTCAGGTCAACTTCCTGGAGCATCAAGCCATGCGTTATGCCCTTTATGCCTTCAAACACTGCCTCTCACACACAACCTTGAGGATACAGACAGAGAACATAGTAGCAATGTGGTACTCGAACAAACAGGGACCACCAGGCTCTTATCTGCTCTGCCAGGAAGCTGCACAGTTCTGGGCCTGGGCCTTTGCACACTCCATGCATCTCTGGGCCACTTATCCAACAGGCATACCGAACATACTAACAGACCATCTCAATCGATGTCTCCATTCCCACGTGGCCTCTGAATCCATGTGTAGCGAGCAAAATCTTCTAGTGCTGAGGTCAACCAACCTTTGACCTCTTGCGTCCGAATCAAACCACAGAGTGGACAGATTCTGCTCCCTACACAGGCATACAAATGCATTAGCCATGGGCGCCTTTGCTCGCCCCTGCAACAAAGGCCCCTTATAGGCGTCTCTTCCGACACCGCTCATAGCCAAAACTCTTGTGAAGCTACAGCAGTACTGGTTTTCAATGATTCTCATAACCCTGTACTGGCCTTGACAAGTATGTTTTCCCATACTTCTCAACCTATCACTCTAGGAACCAATTTGCCTGCCCACAGACTCACTGATATTCTCAGGTACTTGTAGCTTCACGACAACCTTCCACACATAAATCTTACCATTCGAAATTGCAAGATTTACCAAATGACGTGCATAAAAAGGTATTGGCCCCTTTTTTCCTGCCCCACTCCATCTCTATTGGGCTATCTAGGATACCTTTCGGATTCTGATCCCCAGACATCCTCCGCACAAGTACACCTCAGTTCTATCTCAGCATACCACCAGGGAGTAGGGGATGCCCTGTTAATGGCTCAACCCCTTATGAGTCGGCTTATCATGGATTTTATGCAACTTAAGCCTCCTCTACGATCACCAGTTATGGAATGGGGCCTAAATGTAGTGCTTACAAGGCTTAGGTATTCCCCGTTCGAGCCTTTGCATTCCTATAATATTAAATTTCTAACATGGAAAATTATTTTCCTCATAGCCATCATCTCTGCTAAAAGGGTCAGTGAGTTACAAGCCCTTGTTGCATATTCACCCGACACTAGGTTCCTCCGTGACCGACTGGTCCGCCGTACTCACCCTAAATTTCTTCTTAAGGTGGACACAGCCTCTCACCTTACTCAGTCTATAGTCTGCCCACTCTTTCCCAAGTCCTCACTCTCATCAGGGTGAGAAGTTGTTGCACACCTTTGACTGTAAGCATGCACTTGCATTCTACCTAGACCACACTGCACTCCATACGAAATCCACCCAACTCTTTGCTTCCTTGACAAAGATAAGCTATGAGTTCCAGTGGGCAAACAAACTCTCTTCAACTAGCTAGCAGACTGTATCCAATTCTGCTATGAGAAAGCAGGGCTTCCTATCCAGAGGTGAGTGCAGGCACATTTTGTAAGGGCCATGGCAACATCGTACCACATTATTGTTCAGTACCAATTGCCGATATCTGCTAGGCTGTGACATGGAGCTCTCTTCACACATTCACAGCCCTCTACCGCTTAGATAAGGAAGACCATCAAGACTCTGCCTTTGGCTAATCTGTCTTGCAGAGCTTTGTTCCAGTATAATCCCCAACTCCTTCCACAACCACCTGCTGTGATTTCAGGCTGCCTCATCATTGCCAATAGCACCCCAGTTATTGGGCCTGCTGCACGAGTTGTCTGCTATTGGCCTGTTGTAATATGAGTCAGCCTGTAGCTTGCTAATAACCCATATGTGAGGACTACCATCCTGCTTGTCCTGGGAGAAAGCAGAGTTGCTTACCTGTAACAGGTGTTCTCCCAGGACAGTAGGATGTAGTCCTCACGAAACCCACCCGCCACCCTGCGGAGTTGGGTCCGCTTACGTTTTGTTATTTTATTTTTCACTTGCACTTTTTTTGCTACAAACGAGACTGAAGGGAGACCCCTGTGGACATAGGGATCATGGCATGCTGGGCCATTACTTTGAATACAACAAAAGACCACTGTCAACAGTTTAAATTTTATTCTATCCGTTATTGGTAACCACTGAAATAATTGCAAGTAGACACATCATACAACCTGCTGACCATAAACCTCCATGGTAAAACTATAGTCTAAAACAACACCCAAACTTTTATCCTTATCTGAACTATCAATTACAAAGCCATGTAATCCAAGCCATTCAGTCCAACTTCCCAGATTTTTAAAAATCCTACCTATACCAAGAATTTAGGTTTTTGCCTTATTCAGTACAAATGTATTGGTGCCCATGCATCTCACAATTCTAGTTTAGAAAATCCTTTTCTCCCCACTGTGGTTCTGCAACAATATCCATGAGTCTGATCTTCCAATCCTCCACAACAGTGGTGAACTAGATACGACAAAACAATGGGAAAAGAACATTTTAATATAAGCATTTTCCCAGTGGATTCTATATTTCACCTAAAAAGATAATAAGAATGCATGTTTTCTTATAATATTCAGATAAATTATATATAGTGAGTTACCAACAGCAGTGTGGATCAGTGTCTTGTCATCCCTTTATTTCGTTAATTAAATAAAATTAAATTAAATATTAAATATTGAGACCAAACCTGAACTGTATTCCTAATTTTTTCTTATTATATAACTGTGATTAAAAGCATGTGGTATATCTTCTATTGTATTATATAAACTAATGATTTTTTTTTTCATTTTTGTTTATTTTGTGGACCTACTCTTCAATTATAAGCAGCCATTCCTTGTAAGTTTGGCAAAAGAGTGCACAGTATATCAAACATCTTCTATCATACTGTGTTTTAATTTGCCTAAAGTGAAAAAGTCAGAGTTTTCTTACACTGTATCATTTTCTTTGCAGAATCAAAATGTGTGGATTTTTTCCAGTAATTGATATGGTTCAGATCGCTCATCTTCAGGTGCTCATAACTAAATGATGAATTCCTCCCAATCCCACCACCCATCTCCCATCCTATATCTGTTTTCATCTAAACAGAATATTAACATATCTAAGGTGTAATTAATTTTCTATAAGATTTATTATATTTTAGATTTAGCCCACCCTTTTTCATTGATAACTCAAGGCAAGTAACATTCGGGTACTGTGGGTATTTCCCTATCCCCAGAGAGCATACAGTCTAAGAGAACTCATTTACTAAGCCATGGCATTTTTCCAGAGGGGAAAATACCACATATTTCACTAAGATGTGGTATTCCATACTTGGGGTATCTGGGAAAGATATCCCATGGTATTTGAAATACTGCACACTATCACTGTGTGAGGCCATTTACCATGTGATAAACACCTAATGCAGCTAATAAATGACCTCCTAAGTTTGTGCCTGAGGCAATGGAAGGTGAAGTGACTTGCCTAAGATCATAGTAGCTTACTATAATGGTACAAAAATAAACAAACAGTGTGAGCTCATCTTAAAGTTCAAATTCCACCAGTATAAAATGGTGTTCCAGTCTTGAGTACTGATTAGCACATCTGAACCGAAAACCAGATTCTAAACCCTGAAGTAGATAAAGCATGATGAAATAGGTCATCAAATGTTTGATAAGTAGAAAAAGAAAACTCTGGCTTAACATTCACAAATATTCATTACCATTAAGATGAATCATTGTCAGAATTGTGTGTTTTAAAGCACCTTCTGTGTTGTTTTAAACGTTACCAGTTAATTTTGTTATTTGTATTCTGTGTAATATGTATTCTTCATACCTCAACTCATGGCATTCAGTCTGAAATATGTTTATGATGTTTTTCCCCCATATATGAAATATATGGCATTAGACCTTTAGACTTATTGGATAATTATTGTGTTTTATTTTTAGATATCAAGAATGTTTTTGAGTCCATTGGTTCAAATATCACCAACTTTTCTAAAGTGATTCCTTTGCATCACCTTTTGTCCAATTTAACAGTGCATATTTCTAAAAGTGAAACATATATCCGGAATTATTTCCCTGTAGTGGAACAGTATGATTTCTATAGGTAAGTACATGAATATCCTTAAGAAAATATTAGTGGATTCTAAATTCCCCATGTGAATATTACCTTGTTGTATGTTTCTTATTTTAGATTTTCCAAGCCCTCTGTAAAATTATTGCAGTTATTATCATTGTGATATAACAGCAAAAATTGAGCAGGCCTCAACCTAGTCATGTCTCTGTGGCCTGGAGCCAGGCCTAGGCCTAGGCAAGATACTGAGGCCCAGACAAAGGCCAGATCCCAGTCATTGAGACTTTGCCCTAGGCCTGAAACTGGGTACCAGTCACTTAAGCCCAGGCCTGACACTGGGTATGGACTGAGGCCAGGTTCCAGTCACTGAGGCCCAGGCCTAGATACAGGTCCAACATCATAGCCCAGTCAAGGTTGTGTTCTGTTCAATGAGCACCAGGCCCAACAAAGCCCAAACCAGCCAAGGCTGACTGCTGGTCACTGAGACCCATGCCCAAGACTGGATCTTGTCACTGGGGCTCCACCTAGGCTAGGTCCAGGCCCAAGGCCTAGCCTTGAAATCTCAGGGAAAGGACTTCCAATTTTTTTTTTTCATGATCAGGTGATTTAAAATGACATTCTCTGCTTGTGCCCTGGTGATGGACTGTGGTCTCAGCTGGGCCCTGGTTTCAAGCCTAGGCCTAGGTCTGGACATTAGCGAATAGGGCACAGTATTGGGCATAGATCTAGGCCAAAACCTGGGCTTAAGGACCTGAGAACAAGCCTTGGGCTTGGGCCTAGGCCCAAATCCAAGGCCTAAGGACTTAGTGACCATGACCAAGTTTTGGCAGTACATTGGCATCAGACTAGGGCTAAAGTAACTTTATCTTCTACATAGTTGTTTGTTTATTGGTTCTCCCCCCTGTTACATTGTAAACCGGTTCGATAAGACATGGTCTTGAGCATCGGTATAATTAAAAGAATTTAAATAAAATAAATAAATAAATAAATAAATAAATAAAGTATGGCCCTAAGTCTTGGGTGGAGGCTTGGGTATCTGCAACCAGGTCTCAGTCTCAGACCTGGCCTTGATATTGGGCTTAGGCCTAAGTTCATTCTTGGTCCTCAGTGACTGGGACCAGGCCTTGACCAGACCCCGACATTGAGTACAGGCCTAAGCAAAAGTTCTCGGCCCAGTCCTTGGCAACCAGGAGCTGGACTTGTCCAGGCCCCAGCATCAGGCCCTAGCGTTGGATGAAATCTGGGCCTTGGTGACCATGAACTGCATTGGGCCTGGCCCCATTTAGTTTTATGCTTTATAGTCAAGTCAATGAGACCTTCCTCCCACAATCCAGTGGAAGCACTGAGAGGAGAGAATCACCTTACTGGTGGCTGAAAAGAATCGGTAAGTACTGCTTGGGGAAATTTTAAGTTGTAACACAATAGTGGATCTTCTAATTTGATGAGGGGACTCCTCAGGTCTTCCACTAGACATCTGAGAATGAAGTTGCCTCCTGTCCCTGAATCCACCAGGGCAGGAGTCTGAACCTTGATCGGTCCGTAGGTCAAAGAGACTGGGAGAGAGAGCGGAGGAGATGTCGCGGTATGGCCTAAGAACAGTCCTCCTGCAGGACTTAGGCCCGTCCGTTTTCCGGACGAATGGAGCATGTGAAGACATTATGGCTGGGCTGACCACAGTACATGCAAAGGTCGCGCTTCTTCCGAAATCTTCTCTCTTTGGAGGTCAAGCAACCGTGACCAAGTTGCATAGATTCATCTGTATCAGCAGCAGGGATTACTGGAACCATCCGAGGTGTAGAGACAGCACTAGCCTGTTTCAACCCAGGTAACACCTTAGGCCAGAGTTCCTTCACCTTGTCCCGGAGCCGGTGATCAATCCGAGTGGCCAAGGCTATTAATTCGTCCAGCAAGACAGGTGTTTCGCGAGCAGCCAGCTCGTCCTTTAAACGGGTATCCAGGCCTCTGCAAAAGAGTGTCTTGAGACATTTGGGGTCCCAACGAAGTTTTGCCACAAGAGTTTTGAACTCAATGGCAAATTCAGCCATTGATCTGCTGCCTTGCTTCAATTCCACCAAAGCAGAACCGGCTACAGCAGTTTGAGCAGGGTCATCGAAAACAGATTTAAATAAGTCCATAAATCCCTCTATGTCCTGCAAAATGGAGTCCTTGCATTCCCACAAGGTAGATGCCCAAGACAAGGCCCTACCATCCAGGTATGAAAGGATGTAGGTAGTCTTGGAGAGAGCTGTAAGGCAAAATGCATGCAGCACTGGTTCAAAAAGTCCCGGGTCTTCTGGATTTCTCCGGAAAAGCGGATTGGAGCCGCCAGTGGTACAGCAGTCTTCAAAGTTACCTCCGGTGACTGACCTTCTTGGTTGGAGGCTGTGCCTTGAGCCTTCTGTGTGTGTAGCTGATGAAATGCTGCAGTAAGTTTCTCCAAGGCATCTTGCTGCTCCACAATGCGCTGGGCCAGGCCCGGTATGGCCTGCAAGGCATTGAGTTGTGCCGGATCCATGGAGTTAGCAATCTGTTAGGAGTTAGCAATCTGTTGTTATTTAGGAGAGTTGTGGGTGGATCCTTGGACCAGTGGCAGATGACCACGCCCCTGGGGGAAGATCCCAAGAGGGACCACCGGTCAGGCTCAGAGTATGGAGACAGACACACACTAGTTCTTTTATTAGACAGTATACTGAACCACCAGAGGTGGAGGTAGTGAGCTGGAATGCCCGGCTGGGCTGTAGTCCCTCAGATACTGGAACAGCGATCCCTGGAGAATGAGCTGTAGAGAAATTGAAATATAGTGAGTAGGCAGGGTATGCAGAGTTCATGTACCAAACCTGATGGTAACACTCACACAATGTCTCATAGAAGCCCAGGAGCCGGAATGTATAGGCCCTTGAGGAGCGAGTACCTGGTTCCAGGGAAAGCTCTGAGAGAGCGATGGTAACTCACAGATGTGGTTGGCAGTGATGACTTCCAGGCAGAAGAGAATACGGAGCAAGTCTGGGAACGAGGGCCCTTGAGGAGCAAGTACCGGTTCCAGACTGTAACCTGAAAAACAAAGGAGAGAACGAGGCCTCCGAGGAGCGGGTACCCCTGGTAAGTCCAAGGAGGCAGAGTAGCTTAGGTAGTGTAACCCGAACCCTTGCTAACTCGATCTGTTAGCAAATTCTAAGACCTTATATATCCATCATGTGTGACGTCATCTCAGGGGGACGCCCCTGAGGTTCACACCATCACCGGTACTTCAGTCGGGGCCGCGCCACACGCGCGCTCCTAGGCCTCCAGGAAACATGGCGGGTTGCAGCATCTAGCCAGTCCAGGGATGCTGGAGGACTTCGACAGGAGGACGCCGCAGCAGCCAATCTTCCCGCGGTCAAAGAGGTCAAAGAGGGAGGCGCCAAAGAGGTAAGGCGGGCAGATTTGATGACCTTCGGAGTGAGGAAACTCACCCAAAGATGAGATTTGTGCAATATTCTCTCAACCCAGGTAGAGAGTCCATCAAGCTAGGTTGAGAGAACATTGCACAAATCTCATCTTTGGGCGTGTTTCCTCATTCCGAAGGTCATCAAATCTTCACAAGAGAGCACTGTTCTGTTCATACATCTCACTTTGAATGTCAAAATGGCCCCTAACCCCTACACTAATACCCAAACCTCACCTCGAGTTACTAGGTGGGCCTCCCATAGAGATATAAATACCAATCTAGTGTGAGGGCATTACAGCTAGGCTCTCTCATTACAGCTAGGCTCTCTCTCTCTCCCTCCCAGGGCCCTGATAGCACTTTGCAGTAAACTGTCTATTACCATAAAACACATTCCTATTTTTGCAATATTTAGTGCATTGTGTGGATGAGACGATGGTGCAAAGAAGAGGGATTCAGTTTTATAAGGAACTGGGGAACCTTTTGGAGAAGGGGGAGTCTTTTCCAAAGATATGAGCTCCACCTTAACCAGGGTGGAACCAGGCTGCTGACGCTAACCTTTAAAGAAGATGGAGCATCTTTTAAAATACATCAAAAGGGAAAGCTGACAGTCACTCAGCAGCGCATGGTTCGGAAGGAGGTATATTCGAAGGATACTAATGAAGCATTAGAGTTAGGGCATCCCAAAAGAGAGATTCCAATAATAAGAAAAGTAGTTCAAGTGCCTATAATTAAAGACTCACCTAAGCTAAAAGATTCCATTATTTCCCTGTCAACTGAAAAGCAAAATGTTAGTGCAAACAAAAAACACACTTTGAAATGTTTGTATGCTAAGTCCAAAAATCTAAGAAGTAATGTAATTAGGTTTAGGGGTGCAGAGATCTGTCTGCTACAAGACACTGCCAGCTGCCCTCCCACCTTACTTGCGATCCTAACTTAGGAAAAGATCCCGTGTATTCTCCTCAGAAATAGACTTTTATTTATCAGATTTGGCAGGATATAGCATTTAGAGAATAATGACAATTCCTATCTCTAACATCCTGGCCACTAAGCATCAGTTTTCCCTAAAGAAAGTTCTGTATCATGGGTGATTTCACACATGTCATAAACCTTAGACTGCTCATTATACTCATACTTATAGCTAACTTACTTACCCTTGGTCTTGGCTTCAGGCGATATCTCTGTTCACCTCTGAAGCAGGCTCTGACTGGAGGGCTGGAGAATGTGGGCAGGGGAGAGCTTGCTTCCTGGGCTTGGTACTGGCAGAGTGGGCAGGTAATCCCGGAAGGAGACTTGCTTCTGGCTCTGGTACTTGTCGGCTGTCTGGGCTTGCTCTCACCCCTCACTGTCTCAGACTTCGTCCTACTGTCCGCACCTGAGCATGCACCTCATCTCTCAGGTCTCCGAGCCACACCCTGGCTTTTCCCTTTGATAGCAAGGAGTGCAGCCTTTCACTTGCAGGGATGTTCAGGATTCGCTCTCCGGGTTTTCTCCCCGGCTTATGCTCTCTTTCTCCCTTCCTTTCAGGGGGTCCTTTGCTTCAACCTTTCTCCTTCTTTTGGTTTCAGTGTTCTTCTCCCTTTTTCCTTCTTTGCCCCCCTGTCTTATTCTTCCCAGCTGATGAATATGCATAATCTCATTCATAACCTTGTGGTGAGTGAAGGGTCTATGCCTCATTGCAGGTCTTTTTCCCCCTTTTCCAATACTTTGGGAGGGATCCTGCCACATTGTAGGTCTTGTTTCCCCTCCCCATTTCTTCCGGGGGAGAACTCTCTTGTCTGTAGGTCAAGCTGTCTTGCCAATATCATCATTTTTCTCTAACCTATGAACTCACCTTGGCTTATCCCTGACACTTGCTTATGGGCTTAAGTCATATGACTCTTTGTCTGCTTTGCTCCTATTGACACACAAACATGTAAACAGGCAGTTCTGGTAAGGTATCCTTCAGTGTAACAGAATTGTAGCTTGAGATCTATTTAATGTTTGGGTACTTGCCAGGTACTTCTGACATATATTGGCCACTGTTGGAAACAGGATGCTGGGCTTGATGGACCCTTGGTCTGACCCAGTATGGCATATCTTATGTTCTTGTGTTCTTATGTTCCTCCATTGACTTCAATGTAAAATGAAAAACAAATGGAATGAATGAACACTTTTTTTTTTTCTTTTGAAAACTCATGAAACAAATTGGGGTACCCATGAAATAATGAATTGAAACAAATTTTTCGAGGGTGCACATATAGTACTTATCAAATAACATTAACTGGGTCATTCATCAAGCCACGTTAAGGCATTATGGCATGTTAAACGAGGGCTATCTTGCAATAAAGCGGTACTAATGCACGATGCTTATCGCAATGTGCGTTAGTATTAAAATATGATAATGAATATGCAAGATCAAGAAAATTGTGCAAAGGAAGGACTCGTACTGCAATGGGCAATAAAATATTGCATATTAACAGTGGATTTAACATAGTAAATTAAAACACCTTTTTTATTTGCATTATGGTGGCAAAACAATTTTCTTGCACCATAACAACCATTATCGCGGGATAGCAGCAATTATCACATGTGATAAAATGAGGCCTTCTCTTTGACATACCTACACAGCCCTGGTGAGCCACCTGCCCTGACTTCCTAAATCCAGAATGTTACGGGCAGGGGTAGTAGTAGTAGAGGGACACTGAATGCTTCACACCACTCAACAACAACAAGCACAACAACAACAACAGGGAAGGGAGGTTCAAACTCTTCCTAGGGAAGTACCCGCACGAGCTAGAGCTGCAAGCCCCATCAGTGGAACAAGATGGCTCACATCATGGCTTATCAATCACAACCTTATACCCGTATACAACTGTAATCCAGTGTACCTTCAAAAATGTCCCACAAAATCAACCCAATAGTAACACTGGTAGAAATATTTCAACTTCATAGGTTTTTGCCAAGTAATATATGTAGTAGAGATGTGAATCGTTTTCCATATCGTCTTAACGATAGAAATCGTGTGGCAGGAGAAGAAAATTGTGTTTGGCACGATTATTTCGTTGAAAAATCGTTAAAAATCGTTTTTTCCGATTAGTGCGCACTAACTCCCCGTTAGTGCGCACTAACTCGAGTTAGTGCGCACTAACTCAAAATGATACAAATAGACACTTTCCAGGTCACTGAAGGTCAGTTAGGAATGAATATGTGTTCCTATTGGCTGGCAGCCCTCTTATCTATTGATGTTACCAAGGTTACCACTGAGGTGATGGTTGGGGGGATGGGAAATGGAACTGGAAACTCATGAACACCAACAGAAAATGAAACAAAGTGTTCACACTTCCCAGGTCAGTAAAGGTCACTTAGGAATGAATATGTATTCCTATTGGCTGGCTGTGCTCTTATCTATTGATGTTACCAAGGTTACCACTGAGGTAATGGTTGGGGGGATGTGAAATGGAAACAGTTGGAAGCTTGACATGTGATGATCAGCACTCACGTGACTAGAACTTCTTTGTTTATTATTTTTGTTAGCAGACACGTGCATGTTGAATTTGCCAATCACTGTGCATTTTAGAAAGGTGGTCCTGGCTGGAACTGTACACAGTTCAAATATATGTAATTGATTGTTGGTAAGTGTATTTTTTAAGTAGCCACACTGGCACAAGTATGTTTACTTTTCCTCCTACTTAACTCACTAGCTCAGCTTTGTAAGAAGGGCTTCTCTGCTTGAGTGAGGGTCAGGCAGCTCCCCCCTGTCTGTGAAGCCAGCCTCTCACTAGTAATGCAGGGAGGGAGCTGTCTCAGACTTCACCATCCTCCCCCCCCCCCCCCTCACCCACACACCATTCACTAGCTGGGACATGGGGGAAGTCAGGAGTGAGGGTCAGGCAGCTCCCCCCTGTCTGTGAAGCCAGCCTCTCACTAGTAATGCAGGGAGGGAGCTGTCTCAGACTTCACCATCCTCCCCCCCCCCCTCACCCACACACCATTCACTAGCTGGGACATGGGGGAAGTCAGGAGTGAGGGTCAGGCAGCTCCCCCCTGTCTGTGAAGCCAGCCTCTCACTAGTAATGCAGGGAGGGAGCTGTCTCAGACTTCACCATCCTCCCCCCCCCCCCCCCTCACCCACACACCATTCACTAGCTGGGACATGGGGGAAGTCAGGAGTGAGGGTCAGGCAGCTCCCCCCTGTCTGTGAAGCCAGCCTCTCACTAGTAATGCAGGGAGGGAGCTGTCTCAGACTTCACCATCCTCCTCCCCCCCCCCCTCACCCACACACCATTCACTAGCTGGGACATGGGGGAAGTCAGGAGTGAGGGTCAGGCAGCTCCCCCCTGTCTGTGAAGCCAGCCTCTCACTAGTAATGCAGGGAGGGAGCTGTCTCAGACTTCACCATCCTCCCCCCCCCCCCTCACCCACACACCATTCACTAGCTGGGACATGGGGGAAGTCAGGAGTGAGGGTCAGGCAGCTCCCCCCTGTCTGTGAAGCCAGCCTCTCACTAGTAATGCAGGGAGGGAGCTGTCTCAGACTTCACCATCCTCCTCCCCCCCCCCCCTCACCCACACACCATTCACTAGCTGGGACATGGGGGAAGTCAGGAGTGAGGGTCAGGCAGCTCCCCCCTGTCTGTGAAGCCAGCCTCTCACTAGTAATGCAGGGAGGGAGCTGTCTCAGACTTCACCATCCTCCCCCCCCCTCACCCACACACCATTCACTAGCTGGGACATGGGGGAAGTCAGGAGTGAGGGTCAGGCAGCTCCCCCCTGTCTGTGAAGCCAGCCTCTCACTAGTAATGCAGGGAGGGAGCTGTCTCAGACTTCATCATCCTCCCCCCCCCCCTCACCCACACACCATTCACTAGCTGGGACATGGGGGAAGTCAGGAGTGAGGGTCAGGCAGCTCCCCCCTGTCTGTGAAGCCAGCCTCTCACTAGTAATGCAGGGAGGGAGCTGTCTCAGACTTCACCATCCTCCCCCCCCCCCCCTCACCCACACACCATTCACTAGCTGGGACATGGGGGAAGTCAGGAGTGAGGGTCAGGCAGCTCCCCCCTGTCTGTGAAGCCAGCCTCTCACTAGTAATGCAGGGAGGGAGCTGTCTCAGACTTCACCATCCTCCTCCCCCCCCCCCTCACCCACACACCATTCACTAGCTGGGACATGGGGGAAGTCAGGAGTCAGGGTCAGGCAGCTCCCCCCTGTCTCTGAAGCCAGCCTCTCACTAGTAATGCAGGGAGGGAGCTGTCTCAGACTTCACCATCCTCCTCCCCCCCCCCCCTCACCCACACACCATTCACTAGCTGGGACATGGGGGAAGTCAGGAGTGAGGGTCAGGCAGCTCCCCCCCTGTCTGTGAAGCCAGCCTCTCACTAGTAATGCAGGGAGGGAGCTGTCTCAGACTTCACCATCCTCCCCCCCCCCCTCACCCACACACCATTCACTAGCTGGGACATGGGGGAAGTCAGGAGTGAGGGTCAGGCAGCTCCCCCCTGTCTGTGAAGCCAGCCTCTCACTAGTAATGCAGGGAGGGAGCTGTCTCAGACTGGTATCAGGGTTAGGGCACTGTGTGCAGGAAGATCACAACACTCCTGGTATTAATAGGGATAGGGCACTGTAAGAGATGACTGTAGTAGATTGAATAAAGATCTGATGTTTCTGCTCTCCTCACACCAAACAAAAACAACACACAAGCAGAGAAGCCCTTCTTACAAAGCTGAGCTAGTGAGTTAAGTAGGAGGAAAAGTAAACATACTTGTGCCAGTGTGGCTACTTAAAAAATACACTTACCAACAATCAATTACATATATTTGAACTGTGTACAGTTCCAGCCAGGACCACCTTTCTAAAATGCACAGTGATTGGCAAATTCAACATGCACTAGCATTTCAGGTGCCTGCTAACAAAAATAATAAACAAACAAGTTCTAGTCACGTGAGTGCTGATCATTACATTACTTTTTTTGTCAAGCTTCCAACTGTTTCCATTTCACATCCCCCCAACCATTACCTCAGTGTTAGCCTTGGTAACATCAATAGATAAGAGCACAGCCAGCCAATAGGAATACATACATACATATTCATTCCTAAGTGACCTTTACTGACCTGGGAAGTGTGAACACTTTGTTTCATTTTCTGTTGGTGTTCGTTAGTTTCCAGTTCCATTTCCCATCCCCCCAACCATCACCTCAGTGGTAACCTTGGTAACATCAATAGATAAGAGGGCAGCCAGCCAATAGGAACACATATTCATTCCTAACTGACCTTCAGTGACCTGGAAAGTGTTTATTTGTATCATTTTCAGTTAGTGCGCACTAAATCGAGTTAGTGCGCACTAACGGGGAGTTAGTGCGCACTAACACGATTTAACGATTTTTAACGATAAATCGTTAGAATTTCTATTGTATCGTGTTCTATAACGATTTAAGACGATATTAACATTATCAGATGATAATTTTAATCGTTGAAAAACGATTCACATCCCTAATATGTAGGCCCCTCACTCTCAGGGTCTGAAAAATCAAACAGACTCCTAAATTAGGTACGAGGCCACCTTACTTTAATTATAACATTTTTTAAGATTTTTCTCTTTTTTCTATTAAAACTTCCCTATATCAGTTATTCAGTAATCCTCTTAATTTTCGCAAACTGTACTCAAAAGGATACGAGAGAACTTATCACTACTTATCTTTCCAGTCTTGAGTAATCACCCGACACGCGCGTGTTTCGAACCACAGGTTCTGCTTCAGGGGTGTTTTCTTCCGTATCTGTCTCCTGGACATGCTTCTCAACTTCAGTCATACGATTTTGAGGCTTCCATATGTCTTCTCTTGGCTAAATCGTATGACTGAAGTTGAGAAGCATGTCCAGGAGACAGATACGGAAGAAAACACCCCTGAAGCAGAACCTGTGGTTCGAAACACGCACGTGTCGGGTGATTACTCAAGACTGGAAAGATAAGTAGTGATAAGTTCTCTCGTATCCTTTTGAGTACAGTTTGCGAAAATTAAGAGGATTACTGAATAACTGATATAGGGAAGTTTTAATAGAAAAAAGAGAAAAATCTTAAAAAATGTTATAAAGTAAGGTGGCCTCGTACCTAATTTAGGAGTCTGTTTGATTTTTCAGACCCTGAGAGTGAGGGGCCTACATATATTACTTGGCAAAAACCTATGAAGTTGAAATATTTCTACCAGTGTTACTATTGGGTTGATTTTGTGGGTCACATCATGGCTTGCCATGCAGGAGGGAATGCAGGCAGTAGAAGAAGTGCACATTTCATCCCCGCACCTCATTACTGGGATGCTGGAGGAGCACGTGATTAAGATGTATCACCTAAGCTCTCAGGCTATAATGGAATTATATCAAGAACTCAGAAGGGAGCTGGATCCAGTCATAGAAAGGTCTCACACTATACTAGGCCTTGCCAAACTATTATGCACCATGCATTTTATGGCATCTGGCTCATTCCAAACAACAAGTGGGGTCATCTGGGGAATGTCACAAACACCATTTTCCCACTGTCTGGGCCAGGTCTTAAGAGCTGTACGCAACCACATTCATTATTACATCTACTCCCTCGTGAAAGGAAGGACTTTCTGGACTTGAAGAGAGGTTTTTATGATATAGCAAATTTTCCACATGTTCTGGGAGTTATTGACTGCACTCACATAGCCATCATCCCTACCCCGTCTCAGGGAGGAGATCTGCTGCAACAGAAGGCTCTTTTACTCCATCTATGTGCAAGTGGTCTGCGATACTGGACTGTGCATTCTTGATGTAGTTGCCAGGTTTCTGGGAGCTGCACACGATTTATTTATACTTAGGAAATCTGGACTGTTTGAACAATTTAAAGACGGCCTCTGTGGTGACAGTTGGCTAATAGGTAAGTGCAGTGCTTCTTTCTATCATCACTCTCCATCTATGTGTTTACACAAACAGTAGTGGCATAGGGGGCTGTCAGGGATGTGACTGCATCAGTTAGATGATAAGTAACTTGCACATTTAGGTCAACAAGCCATAGTGGCAGGGCCTAGGCTTCTCTCTCCATGCTGTTACCTGCTAATGTTGCATACGTCTACAATGCAGTTTCCACTAAGGACATTATGTTACCAAGCACTATAGAGTTTCCACTTGATAACTTTAAACAAGTAGCTCTTTAAATCTTCTCTCTTAGACCTGTTGCAATGTCACTTGTCAGCCAAAACCTTTTTGGGTCCAGAGTGCAGGGACTTCCAGGTCAGGTGTGCCCTGTTAGTCCTCTGTCAGTCCTTAGCTAATGATGGTCATGTCAGTATCCAGTCTGCAGCACTTGTGCTCTGACAGCCAGGATGTCAGCCACAGTTTGTCTTGACCATCACAGGGGAACATAGGTTCAATTGAAGCTGTGGGATGTGCTTTATGGGCCAATTCTATTCACTGTGTCATGTCTGACAAATGTGTATCTCTGGAGGATAGACTGGGACATTATCAGTCACATAACAGGCTTGATGTCTTTCTGCAGTGACATGTGTGGGAGCTGTGATGTAAAGCTTCAGTATTATAGGAGTGCTAGAACTGGGTAGAGATTGATTGGTTGTGAGTGACGTACACAGATACAGTTTTCCATTCATAAAGATCTGACACAGCCTAACAACGTGCTATGGTGTACATATAATATAACAGTAAAAGGCAGCATGGATTTATGGTTCTAAAACAGCCTTTTATAGCATCTAGTGAGTTACAGCATGCTGTGGATTGGCAGTGACATAACAGTGGTGTGAGTGATGCAGCCGTTTTCTCTTTTCCACAGGAGATACAGGATATGGCTGCAGGACCTGGCTTCTCTCACCTGTCGCTAATCCCAACATACACGAAAAAGGGCAGAGTAAATAGCACACACATACAATAGCAAATGCAACAAGAACTAATGCATGGCAAATATAAAGACCTGATCAATATATCTCAAAAGGACACACTTTTATTGAAAATGCAGTCACACCAGTGGTGTACATTGGTTAACAGATTACAGTTCACAATTTTGAAACAGGGGCCTCGACATGGCCGTGTTTCACATCGGGCTGCGTCAGGGGGGACCAAGCACGTAAATAATCTTGCATCAGAAGTTTCAAGAGAAAAACAACCTAAAATGAATGGTTAAATGTCATAAGGGAGCCTTAATTCACAAAATTTAGTAGAAGCCGTGACTGCATGGGAAAAACACGTCAGAGCCGCTTGTTAGTGAGGGACAATTTTTATGGCGAATAATTCCGATAGGTGCTAGTTAATTCTAGCGATAGGAGTCGGATGACGTACCGCGGGTATGAGGGGAAATCCCACCATGGTTAGAAGAGAGTATATGAGCTTTAAATCATGAGACTCAATGGGGAAACAAGAAAACCTTGTAATTGAAAAGGAGAACTACCGACCCCGGGCTTTTGGAAACTTTGTAATCTTCAAAGAAGGTTTGGACAGCCAAACATACAAAGGAGAAGTAGCTAATCCCAACACGCCAGCAGAGATGAATTACAACAAGGCCTTATGTTCTGCCCAGTGTGTCACTGAATACACTTTTTGAGTTCTAAAAAGTAGATTTCACTGTTTGGATAAAATGGGAGAGCTTTAATGTATGGCCCAGCCAGAGCAGCAGAGATAGTGCTTGTCTGCCATGTATTTCATTATCTTGCTCTATGTTATGGCATTCCAGTTGACCTTGTTCTAGGTCTACCTGAGAATCACTCCATGTCCCCTTACACAAGGACTGGTAGCTGGCTTCGGCAAAGTGTTATAAAGTGCTATTTTGCTTGATAGTCATCATCTAGTCCTTCCCGTTGCATAGAAGATAGCCCAGTAGAGTAGTTCTTGCTTCTCACATTGTATTTTTCTTTAACTCACCGATCCTTTGTCGGAGTCAGTGTGTAACACTTACAGAAAGAGCACAGTCCATTAGCTTCTCTGTCCCAGCCCTATCTCGTGTATTTGTACTTGCCAGCAAGGATTTATGCTTGACCTCAGCTGAGAGACTGAAGCAGTTAAGATGAGGTACTGAATTTGTGAAAAAAAGGCAAGGAAATAAACCTTCTCCCTCCTTTGCTAAGATAGTCTCTATGCAAAGTTTAGATTACTTAACTTAGTCTCTTAGGAGGGTAATCCAGCTATGTACTCCTGGGCCTGAATATCTCTGGAAAGGAAGTCTCTCAGTCTCTGTTTCTCGGCTTCTCGCTCCTCTACCCTTGTTTGGATTACATGTAGCTCGACTTTGAAGCAAGAACAGCTGTTTGTTTCTCTATTTCCTCAGAGCTCAGACTTCTGTCTCTCCATCTCGATGATTAGCTCTTCAGAAGAAGAACTGATTGCAGGGCTGCCAGATTCATCTTGCGTCCGTTGGTCTCAGATGGCTTCGACCCTTGTGCCTCACCTTTTTCTCTGCTCTCCCCACTAGTCTTGGGAAGATGGCCACCGCCGCATCTGCAAGCCTCTCTCTCCGGCGTCCCCAGAACGGCTATGGTGTTGCCTCCCGCCATGTTCCTCCCAAGGGCTTCCTAGGGTGCGCGCACGTGCACTACCCACGTCTTTATTCCAGCTATGGCGCGAACCTCGGAGGTGTCCCCCTCAAGTGATGTCACGCCATCCGGGTATTTAGCCTACGCTTGTTTGCTAGCTCATTGATTTAGCAAGGATTGGACTCGTCCTGTCTAAGCTACTCTGTCGCTTCTGTGCTGCCGCTGGAAGCTCTCTCTGCCCTTCGGGGTATACGCTAACCTGAGTACCCGCTCCTCGAGGGCCCTCTGTTTTCCTTTCAGGTGCCTTACTGGGATCAGGTACTCGCTCCTCGAGGGCCTGATCTCCCTGCCTTGGTGCCTGTTACCATCAACTTCTGCCTGGTGGAATCATCAACCTTACAGCTACCATCTAGTGAGTAATCTAATTCTCTGTCTCATCTACAGCTCTGCTGTGCTGGGAAACCTACACCTGGATATCCTTATACCATCTTGGTGAGATGGGTTCCCTCTGCCGAGGGTCCCTGGACTGCTACCTCTGGATCTACTCACTACTGCCACCTCTGGTGGTATACATCAGCTGTACAATAAAAGACAAAACTCTGTGTTTGTGCATCCTGAGTCTAGCCCAGTACTGTGGCTCCCCACGGGGCTCCTCCCCGTGGGCGTGGTCATCTCCCACAGTACCCAAAAATCCACTCAAACACCTTGAAACCATAACAATGCATTCCTCTCTTCCTGGTTCCTAGCTCCAACTCCTGACCATCCCCACCCCTCACACACAGACAGAACCAGCCAAATTGCACCTTTTCTACCTTAAATGGTTTCTCAGCATTCCTTTGGCTTTCTTTTCTGCTGGCTATATATTACTATTCTCTGGACAGGCTAAACAGTACACCTTTTTCCCATCTTAATACTGCGAGTGCTAGATGCTAGTTCTTATAGAACATTTGTGATTCACAGAAGAGCACACAAGGGTTTTCAATATATTTTTATATTCCTTTACCTTGTCTGCAGCGGTTTGCATACTGTGCAGGATTGAAAATCCCTTTTTGATGGATCAAAAACTCATCATTCAGATTCAGATGCAGCTTGGTCCACATTGTAATGTTCCAACACATGATAAACCTATTGGAGCAATAAACTGATTTATAGTAGCTTCATTGCTAAGGTTATAAGTGTGAAATATATTTATCTGGATGTATCCTTCAGAAGTTCTTATGCAAGCATATTAAAGCATTCTATTCCAAGTGCTAGTTTTGGAATCAAGCAGTCTGATTCCAGTTTGGCAGGCTATGTATATGCCCAAAAAGTTTGATGTATATGTTGAAAAAAGTCAGACTGGTTAGTCTGATTTAGGTTTTTCCATAGCTAGAGTCTTAGGCTAATATGTCTTCAAAAATATTATAGTACTTGAGCTTTTGAGACCACACAAGTGCCTTCTTCAAATCTAACTAAAGCTTGCATATTTGAAGGAAGTTGTGGGGCAGGAATTCAAACAATAGAGGTCATTCAGAGGTGTCCAGTGGAGATTGGAGTAATACATTAGAAACAGCAGAAACTTTGTCCTCATGCGTTATTACCTTAAAACATTGTTCACAACTATCCTAAAACTGAGTGAACACTTTCAGTTTTAAAAAGTCTTTGAATTTCAATAGAAATGTCTTCACCAATTGTCTTTTTACTTTTGTTCAACTCCTACCTTTTTTTGAAAGATAGTTGCTTAGTAATTTAATGTCACTATAGTTAAAATAATCTCATTAACACGAGATTATTTTAACTACACCAGAACCCAATTAATTACAGTTTGTGTTGTACCACCATCAAGTAAAATCATTCAGAATGCTTTTTTATTTAACTGTAAGATTTGCCATTTTTTAAAATGGTTTATGATTTTTATTGATGTTACTGCTACCTAGCAATGTTTATATGATTATTAGGAAACAGCCTGCTTACTGAACTCCTGGAAATGGACTTTTACTCTATTTGTCATAAAACATATTTCTTGTGATGCATATTTAGGTTAATTTTCTAAGGCACTCACATGCATAAAACCTGATATGAAAGTAAGTGGCTCTTTGAAAATAGCCCCAGAAGGTATGCACATACAGTACACAAGGAATACAATTTTATGCATACTTTTGCACACATACTAAATAGGCATACAAGGAGCAGAGTTAGGGCAGGATTTGGATTTATGCAATATAAACATGAATTTTAAAAACCCTACACTCACCATAATTAGGGGATGTGCAAATATGTTGGACTGGAGTGCGCCAAGCAGATTTTAAAAGCCGGCCAGATACATGTGTACTTGCCACTGCAGGCATAGATGAAAAGTTCAAAAAAAGGGGTGGAATGTGGGCATGGTCTGGGTGGGGCATGGGCGTTCTTGGATTCAAACTTGAAATTTGCACCTAAATACTTTCGTGCACTGATGTGCGCCAGGGTCCCTTGCTATGTAACTTTACTTCTGCTATGGATGACATATAAGTTGTAAAACCAAAACTTCTAGGCAGATCAGTGGGGCTTTAAAGGTTGGGGCTAACAGGGGAAAAGGGAGGCTAATAAGCTATCCTATCCCATACCTGGGTGAACTGGGACAGAACTGGAAAAACTAGTAATGGCATTGGCGAGCATGTCTTTTAAAATCCCCCCATTTATGAGGTAGAAGCAGCATTTGCATGCATAGGCATGCATCCACTTAGAAGTGTATAATCTTGCTCATACTATACAGCTAACAATTCAAAAATAGACTATGCAAATATTTGTATAATATCTCAAAGTGATCATCTTTCACCTCAGGTTATTAATCACACGTGACTATAACTCACCCGGAATAAAGCTTAAAGGTTTATAATCATCGGTCACTTGTTTGAGATGTATATATAATTTTTGCTTATTTTTGTGTTTTTTTTTGTTAATTTTGTTAAAATTGTGCACACATGTACGCGCGGTCAGGCTATTTTATAACATGCGCATAAAATACACGCATATGTTATAAAATGGTTGTGTCCCTGGGCACGGGCCGATAAATTTGTGCATATGTGCACCTTTGCACTGTTTTAAAAGTTACTGTTATAGGAGGTATTTTCAGAAATATTTACATCTGTAAAACCTGGTATTACGAGCATAAATGGACTTTTGAAAATTGCAATTTGTAATTGAAAATTAACTCCTTGGAAAATTCACTCAATAGTGCTGAATTGTCAAAAGGTTTTATGCGCATAAATAGGCTTTTGAACATTTTTATGATATATGCTACATTTACCCACGTAAAATTACCTCCATATTTTTTATTTTTCTAAAACATGTATTTAAATCCATATGCAGAATGTTACACATGCTCTCAAGTAGGTATGCCACCCTGTCCTCTGCACAAAGCCGAAAGCCGTGAATCTTTCAAACCAATTTATGCCCTTAATTCAGCTTTAAAAATTCAGGCTAAAATCTGTGGGTAAGAAGTAGCCTAAGCAGGCTACCTGGAAATTACCTCAGAGGTGGAAATTTTCAAAATGTTTACATGTATAACTTGGAAGTTGCACGTGTGAATAGCATGTGCGTGTGTAAGTAGTATTTGCAAGAGCCTGAAGTATGTGTGCACTAGCATTGTGACACATAAACATGAAAGGATAAAAAAAAAAGGGCAGTTTCGAGGCATTCTAGAGCAGGGTTTGGAAGTTGGCACTCGAGTTAGTATTTTGTAAGTATTTATCAAACTTGTCTGTATGCTTTTACACCTGTTAATTATGTCACAGAATTGAAATTGCACTTGCATTTTATCTGCAGTTATTGTGGGAGGTCCAGGTGAAGCGCTAGAGAGTCTTGACTAACTGGTAGAGGTCTGGATGAACTGGTGGGGTGTCAGCCAACTGGTGATTGCATGTATACACACAAATATTTCATAAGTGGAGCATGTGCATTCTTTGTAAAATACATGCCTCCACAAATAACTCAGGGTTATTACAGTCACATTACAATTATTACATGCGTATAATATATGCACTTAGGAGTAGATTTTATAAATATACGCACGCACGTACTTTTGTTCGTGCACCAGGCGCAAACAAAAGTACGCCGGATTTTATAAGATACGTGCGTAGCCGCGCGTATCTTATAAAATCCGGGGTCGGCGCGCGCAAGGGGGTGCACATTTGTGCAACCTGCGCGCGCCGAGCCCGGCGCGCGCTGCCTGTTCCCTCCAAGGCCGCTCCGAAATCGGAGCGGCCTTGGAGGGAACTTTCCTTCCACCTCCCCTCACCTTCCCCTCCCTTCCCCTACCTAACCGACCCCCCCGGCCCTATCTAAACCCACCCCGTACTTTTGTTGGTAGATTTATGCCTGCCGAAAGCAGGCGTAAATCTGCGTGCGCCAGCGGGCTGCTGGCGCGCCATCACCCGACCCGGGGGCTGGTCCGGAGGCTTCGACCATGCCCCCGGGCCGGCGTGCCCGGAGGCCTCGACCATGCCCCCGGGCCGGCGTCACGCCCCTGACACACCTCCCGCCCCGCCCCGAAATTCGTGTCGCCCACCCGACACGCCCCCGACACGCCCCTTTGCAAAGCCCCGGGACTTACGCGCGTCCTGGGGCTTGTGCGCGCCGCCAAGCCTATGCAAAATAGGCTCAGCACGCGCAGGGAAGGTTTGGGGTAGGTTTTCGGGGGGTACGCACGTATCTTACGCGCGTACCCCTTTGAAAATCTACCCCTTAATTATTTGCAGAAAATAAATGCATTTTCCTGCATTACAATTATATGCACATACTGAAACATACATGCTTACTTAAGGGGCAGAAATATGCGGTACTTTATAAACTGTGTGGTTCCCACCACGTGGTTTATAAAATATCACTTTAACTTTAGATATACTGACTTAAGCACGTATGTGCTTACTTACACACACTAATAAAAATTACCCTCATAATGTTCCTAATTGTGTGTATTTGTGCTACAAGTCAGGATGTCCATGCTGATTCTGCTGTTGTCTGTATTGATGCTAGGTGGCTTGGTTTTTTGGTCCTCTGCTGCACCGTGATGTTGATTTTGGTCTTTTACTATCTGGGTTTAATGTGCGGAGCCTGCGGATATGACAAAAAATCTTCTCCAACAACCAGAGGCTGCATCTCCAACACTGCAGGCAATTTCCTCATGGCGTGAGTGTTTATGTTCTGCTTGACTATTTTGTATGGTGGAACTCTTGAGCAGTTGTCAGCTGAAAATATTCAAAAAATGTTTCATTTAGACATTGAATTGAGAGCAAAAGAATAATGAACTGTGAAGTGTATGTATTTGTACATTAGCAGGATTTAATTCATCAGTAGTGCTTTGGGTTTTTCTTCTCCTGCATATGTGTTCTCTTGAATCTTTCAGGTTGTGAGGATAATTTATCTTTACTAGGAAGTCACTTTACATTCCAGCAGAACATGACATGGCATGTTTGCCGATGTTATAACTAATAGATATCCATAGTAAACACGTTTTCTGAATAAATTGTGGGTAAAATGCCAAGATCAGTGCAATGCAATGCAAGAATTTATTTTTTTTAAGTAAAAAAGATGAAGTACTGTATGCTTAGACCCTGTAGGCTTCAAAAAAAGTTATATTAAACTGTCAGTGTTTGGTATGGGAAGAGGTAGGAATGTATCATACTTTGTATGTTAGCTTTTATCAGTTCAAGATCCCTTAAAGGCATTTAAATAGAATACATTAAAGTAAGCACAAAATGAAACATGCTGAAGCAGTTTCTACAATATATGTATTTATGTCATTTTATTTATTTATTTAAAAAATGTATATTCCACACTCATGCAAAGCAGAGTTCAAGGCAAATTACGAGAAAAACATTCACAATAATAAATAACAAATAAACATGTGGAACATAGGCACTGCCTCCATGTATATCAAATCAAGCTTCGATCAATGTTATGATCCAAGGACATCCATCCGGGAGTTCAGTTGGAAGGCTTAAGAAAATAAAAATGTTTTAATGCCTTCTTAAACGATCTCAGATATGTGATGGTGTGCAGCTGCTCCGAGAGAGAATTCCACAGATGTGGGTCAGTCACTGAAAAGGCTCTTAAGGGGACCTCTAGCAAGTTCTTTTGTGCCTATCACAGTTGCCTTGTAGGTCTGTTTAATCAAAGAGTTGTACTTAGCCAGGCTGAAGAATCCTTATTTAATCATTTCAAAATAATCATTAAAACTTTATATTGAATGCACCATGTTACTGGAAGCCAATGTAAAGAGAACCAAACAGATGTAAGATGGTCCCTTAATCTTGTGCCAGTCAAAATCGTGGCTGCAGAATTCTGAACAATCTGCAATGAATGTGTTACATTAGCTAGAATCTATCAAGCAATCATAGAATAAATAAAATGTATTCAAACATTAAACAAAGAAAATAGTTGAAATCAAGTCACAACAAAATTTGGATTTTCATAGCTTTAAACTAGTGTACACATTTCATGCCAGTTTAGGCACAACCTGCTGCACATACATACTGGGAAATAGAAACATAGAGGTCAATGTTTAAAAGGATTTGTCTGAGTAACTTTTGAGTTAGCTAAATAAATCCCAAGAATTTAATTTCCCACCCCATTACCCGGCTAAAATTTAACTGGATAAAAAAGGCAGGGCAGGGAGCTCTGAGGGCATGAACTTTATCCAACTAGCACTGATATTCAGCGTTAGCCAGTTAAACTTAGCCAAGCAGATTGCCTAGTACTTTATTACTATCTTCTGTCTCCAGAGATCCTCAGGAAGGATAACTTTCAAACAACTCCACACAGCTCCATATTCATTTGCATATGGCCGTACGGAGATCTACTACAGTATTTTATTGCCTGCGTGTATCAGATTTGCGCAGATTATTAAATATGTCTATATCTATCCCCAACATTTGCACGTATGTATGGTTACATGCGAATATCTGCAATGCCTTGAAAGCACATACTTTTCCTACCAATTTGATAAATATTTGCACATATGCTTTACATATGGAAGAAAATACAACTTGCTAGTGTAAAACCTTGATTTATGCGTGTAAGTTGGTACATTTTAAAATTAAAATCACCTGTCTGCCAGTTCACCCAGTCCTTCTCCAGGTCAAGACTAGCCTAGCTCTTCAGCCTGAGCTCCCCCTAGTTCACCCAGACCTCCCACCCCCACCAATACTTGATAACAGATCAGATTGATATCATTTCTCAAGATAATTAGCAGGCATAAAATTGCACGAATAAGACACCACATGTATTTTGTAAGTCCCTTATAAAACAGAAACTTATATACATACATCTTAGCCCCACCCCTTTTTTGTGCAGTTAAATATGTGCACTAAAGCAAAAATACATGCATATGTTTGGTGTTTATAAAATAGCAAATACGCAAGTACAAACTACTTACGGGAGTATTTGCTAATTTTACATGCGTAGCCCCTATGTTTTTAAATTCTGTGATTCCAAAGCACTTGTAAAACTTATACTTTATGAGATTTGACTCTTCTGCCCATGAGCTTGTTATGCCCGTCGGTCTCAGACGGCTGCGACCACTAATGCTCACCTCTTTTTATGCAGCCCTGACATCATTGGAGAAAGTGGTAGCCTCCGCCAGCTACTGCTGACCTCCCTGGCATTCCCAGGACAGCGTGGGTGCTGCTGACCACCATCTTCTTCATGGGATCACTTAGGCGAGCGCGCGCATGGGCCAGTATTAAGCACACCATGGTGGGAACCTCGAGAGCGTCCCCTTCGGATGACGTCTACACTCTGCTGTACTTAAGCTGCCTGGCCCTGCCTATCAACGAGTTAGCAAGAAGTTCCCTCATTGCTGAATCCGCTTCTCTCGTACGGACTTCCTGTTCCAGTTCCTGCACTTCGGCATGAGACGCTCTGGGTAGCCACTCCTCGGAGGGCCTTCTGCCTTGGACTGCGGTTGTTCCCGTTCCCCAGGACCTCTCCTGGAACTATCACTCTGTGAGTACCTTGACTCCACGGACTACTACAGAACCAGCTTTATTGTGAGGAGCCACCTTGGTGTACTGTTGTGTTCGTGCCTGTTCTCGCCCTTGCTCCACTCTCTTTGCCTTATGGTGACTCCCTTTGGGTCTGACGGACAGATGCTGCCACGGCTTTTTCTTGCCATTTTCTTCCTGGCATCCCCGGGCTGGCCTTATGCTACGGATCCTCCATGTTCCTGATGACATAAGGGTGCACTCGCGCGCATGCTCCAGACTTTGTACCAGCAAGGACGCGAACCTCGGGGGCGTCCCCCCATAGTGACATCATCCGCTTCCAACATAAAAGGTCTTTGATTGCTACTACGAATTGAGTTAGCAAGGGCAAGGGTAGGAACCCCTTCCTTGCAACTCTCGGGGAATTCTTTCTCCACTGCTCTGCCTCTACAAACTCACCCAGGGGTACCCACTCCTCGGGAGCCCCGCTCTCTCTCTTCTTGATTTCAGATTGTTGGACGGGATCCAGTACTCGCTCCTCGAGGGCCTACGTTCCCGAAGACTCAGAAGACTCCTATTGCCTGGAGGTGATTGCAAATGTGAACACAGTGAGTCCTATTACAGACAGGAACCGGTGCTCACTCCATGAGGGCCCATGTTCCTAATCTCTAAGACTCCCTTCAGGCTAAGACGTTATCGCAGGTATGGAGATTGTAAGTTACCATTGCAGATTGCAGAATAGGAACCGGTACTCGCTCTATGAGGGTCTATGTTCCTAATACCTTTCTCAGACTCTCTTCTTCCTCAGAAGTTATTGCCTACCTATATCTTATGGATTACTATTACAGATTTACATATAGAAACCGGTACTCGCTCCACGAGGGCCTCTGTTCCTAAATCTCTCTTAGCCTCTATTCTATTCCAGAAGCCATCCCATACACAGACCAAGATGTATTTGAAGCAGTTATACAAAGAAAAATAGGAACAAAATCCAAATACTTAAATGCTGTGTAGTTAACCCCGCATACTAGGGATGTGAATCGTGTGATCGATCGTCTTAATGATCAATTTTGGCTGGGGGGGAGGGAAATCTGATCGTCATGGTTTTTTTTGTTAAAAAATCTTAAATCGGGGGAGGGCGGGAAAACCGGCACACCAAAACAACCCTAAAACCCACCCCGACCCTTTAAAACAAATCCCCCACCCTTCCGAACCCCCACAAAATGTTTTAAATTACCTATGGTCCAGTGGGGGGGTCCTGGCGCGATCTCCCGCTCTCGGGCCACGGCTGCGTTAATAGAAATGGTGCCGGTGGCCCTTTGCCCTTACCATATGACAGGGCAAAGGTAGCGCCGGCGCCATTTTGGTTCCTGTCACCCGACATCATGAGTGCAGGAGATCACTCCCGGACCCCCGCTGGACCCCCAGGGACTTTTGGCCAGCTTGGGGGGGCCTCCTGACCCCCAAAAGACTTGCCAAAAGTCCAGCGGGGGTCCAGGAGCGACCTCCTGCACTCGGGCCGTATTGCCAATATTCAAAATGGCGCCGGCGCTACCTTTGCCCTCACTATGTCATACGACATAGTGAGGACAAATCGGGATAAATCGGGGGAATTGCTATTGTATCGCGGTTCTAACGATTTTTGACGATTTAAAATATATCTGACGATTGTTTTAAATCATCAAAAAATGATTCACATCCCTACCGCTCTATGTCCCCTATACTGTAGTTGCACTCGGACAGAGAGAACGTTTTGGAGAAATAGGAGCATGGGAGCAACTTGATTGTGTCTGAATGCTGACTGAGTATCGCTCCTACTGCGATGCTGGACGCGTCTACTTCCACAATAAAAGGGCATTGCGGGTCCGGATGATACAAACAAGTGTCCATCAAGAAAGCTTGTTTTAAATCCTCAAAAGCTCGACAAGCTGTTTCAGGCCATTCCTTGGCATCCGCCCCTTTACGAGTCAGTGCAGTGAGGGGTGCAACTCTTAATGAGTAATTAGGAATAAAATGTCTGTAGAAATTCGCAAATCAGAGGAAACGCTGTAAGGCTTTCACCCCTACAGGACGAGGCCAGTTTGTGATTGCTGATACTTTCTCTGGATCCATTTGAAAGCCGGTGGATGACAAGATGTACTCCAAGAAGGAGATGCGACTCACATTTGAACATACATTTCTCAAGTTTGGCATACAAGTGATTGTCTTTCAAGACTTGTAACACCTGTCTAACATGTTGGTGGTGGGACTCCAGATCTTGGGAATAAATTAAGACATCATCTAGATACACTATGACATAAGAGTGTAGCATCTCTCTCAACACCTCATTCATGAGATTTTGGAAAACTGCCGGAGCATTACACAATCCAAATGGCATTACTAGGTATTCATAATGCCCATCTCTTGTATTAAAGGCAGTCTTCCATTCATCTCCAGGACGGATGTGAACCAAATTGTAAGCTCCCCGTAGATCGAGCTTGGTAAAAATCTTTGCCCGCTGCAATCTGTGCAAAGGTTCTGGAATTAAAGGAAGGGGGTGCCGATCTTGCTTAGTAATGGGTTCAAACCTCTGTAATCAATACAGGGTCTGAGTGTACCATCCTTTTTCCCCATAAAGAAAATCCCCGCTCCAGCTGGTGATCGAGAAGGGCGAATAAATCCCTTGGCGAGGTTCTCAGTGATGTACTCGGACATTGTGCATGACTCCGGCAGAGACAAAGGATACACTCTACCACGCGGCGGCGTAGTACCGGGCAATAAGTCTATGGCGCTTTCTTCTTTGAAAAAACCTCTGCAAAGTCCATGTAAGGTAATACTGAAGTACTTAGCATGTGCAATAAAGTACTTAGCATGTGCATGACAGAAGGCCTCGGCACCTTGAGACAGTTGGAAAAACAAAAGGGGCTCCACTGAGCTATTTGTAAGTAGTCCCAATGAATTATGGGAGAGTGTTGCTGTAACCACGGCAACCCCAGAACCACCGGATGCACAGCTTTCTCCAAGATCAAGAAAGAAATCTCTTCCGAATGTAGCACTCTGGTCCGAAGAGTCAGAGGAACCGTAGAGTCAGAAATACTCCCAGGAAGAACTGTTCCTCGGATAGAAGTGATGCGTAGCGGGGGGCTTCGAGGAACAGTAGGCAAACGCAGCTGTTGCACCAAATCCGATAAAATTAAGTTTCCACCTGCTCCAGAATCTATGAAGGTGAGAGTGTGAAAAGGCCCTCCTGGGTATTCTAGAGTCACTGGTACAGTACATTGAGGAGCAGAATTAACACAACCTAGGAGTAGCTCCCCTGTACTACCTAGGCTTTGGCATTTTCCGGGCGCTCCTTGCACTAGGCTAGAAAGTGGCCTTTGTTGCCACAGTATAGACATAATCCCAGTGTGCGGCGTCTTCATCTCTCCTTGGCAGTCAACGGCGTGCGGCCTAACTGCATAGGTTCTTCATCTGGTGGCTCTGATTGTACCGTCCCGTGACTTGAAGGCATTGTCATGGGTCTAGAGAAGACTGGTGCTAAAGATATAGACCAACGACAAGAACGGCCCTCCTTGGCCCTTTGCTGGAGGCGTCGGTCTATCTGACCGGCTAGATCGATTACGTCGTTAAGATTATCAGGAATGTCTCTGGCCAACTCATCCTTGATGTGACCAGACAAGCCTTCCAAAAAGACTGCCCGCAAGCAGTCATCGCGCCAGCCTACCTCCATTGCAAGAGTACAAAACTCAATAGCATAGTCTGCCAAAGACCGAGATCCCTGTCTTAGCTGTAACAACTGTGATGTAGCTGTAGGCAGATTTATTTATTTATTTATTTATTTATTTATTTATTTATTTATTTCAGATTTTTATATACCGGCATTCGAGACAGCAGTCACATCGTGCTGGTTCACATAAAACAGGGGTGCATAGTAAACATAACTATAACAATGGTGTTGAAAAGGCAGTTACATATAACAGGGTGATAAGAACTTGGCTGAGAAGGAAGAGAAAGGAAAGGTTATTAATGTGCGGGTTCATCAAAGGCTTGCTTGAAGTTAAATACAAATTGCTGCAAATTGTTCAACAAAGGATCCTGGTGCTCCCACATCGGTGAAGCCCAATTCAACGCCTTCCCCTCCAGTAGCGACACGATGTAGGCAACCTTCACTGAATCTGACGGGAACTATCCCGGAAGTAGCGAGAACCTTATGTAACACTGGTTCAAGAATCCTCGGCAACCCTTGGCATCACCTGTGTAGCTGAAAGGGGCTTGAAGCTGAGTGGGCGCAGTTATGCTTACTGTGGGAACCGAAGGAGGTACCGGCGGTGGCTCTGGCAGAGTGGCATCCATCCAATTCGCCAATCGCTCTACGGTGGCAGCCAGGACATCAAGACAATGTTGCTGCTGCTGCAGTCGTTGGGCCATCCCGGGAATGGCTTGCAGTCCGGAGATGTCCGCCGAGTCCATGGCCTAGCAAACTGTTGCGGACAGGATGATGGACCCTTGGGCCGGCCTGGCGGAATGCGCCGATGAGAAGAGCAAATTCTTTGGAAATGGCACATGCCAGGAGGCGGAACCAAGATGGAGATGAAAGTGGAGTCTTCACCCTGGAAGTCCAAAGTCCCTCCGAGAGGAGCTCATGAGGACCCGGACCGCTGGGACTTAGGTTACGGTAGCGAGGTTGAAGAGTAGATGGAGTCTTCACCCTGGAAGCCTGAAGTCCCCCCGAGAGGAGCTCGTAAGGACCCGGACCGCTGGTACTTAGGTGAAGGAACGAGACGAGACGAGAAGGCAAGCTAGAAGTAAAGGCAGGCAGCTGACATGGAGAATCAGAAGCCAAAGTCAAAAATCAAGGAATTAACCGAGGAGAATCTGGTAGCGGAGTGGATTCAGGAACAGCAGGATCAGGATCAGCAGGATTAGAATCAGCAGAATCAAAAACCAGCAGGATCAAAAACCAGCAGGATCAAAAACCAGCAAGTTCAAAAACCGGTAGGATCAAAACAGTAGGTTTTAAACTAACAGCGCCGGAACGGGCGGAGTGCTGCTCGAGACTAGGCGGCGTCCCCCTCGCGGAGACGCCACCGCAAAGAGGCCCGGCAGGCCCGGGACGCGCCACACCTCGCTGCGACCCACAACGGGAGGCAGCCGGTAAGGACCCGGTCGCTAGACTAGCGACCGGGACCGCAACAGATGTTTCTATCTTTTCAATTTTACATTCCAGTTTCTGAGTTTTATTAGTACCCTCTTGTACCATCATTGTTAGAGTATTAATAGATTTATCGATTACAACCAATATGTTCCATATTTCTTCTAGCGTTATTTTCTGAGGGGGGGTTACATATAACTCTTATTTTATAGTCCTCTGTTCCTACTTCCTCCGGGCCCTCTCCACAATCGTCTCCACAATCATCTCTTCATTTTGGTTCCTGGAACCCTGGACTTCCAAGTTCACCGTAGACCTAGATGTTTCCTCAGCTCTTCTCTGGTCACCAAAATTTATCGAAGCAGGTAATTTCTTCATCGTTTCAGGTGGCAATTCTGTCTCAAGCATTCCGGACAGTGGTTCAGGAGTTGTTGGCGCGCCGGTGCTAAGGGATGTTTCGTGAGTCAAAGGGCTCGACAACTGCTCCTCACCGACCTCCCTAGCGACCCCTCCCCCCGGTTGTACTTGCGGGGTCCTCGAGAACATAGCCTCTATCCGCAGCTGTCATGATTTGGAAACTGGAGTCGAGGTAACGTCTCTCACCCTGGCTTTTCTCTTTGTATGAGGCATTTTGCAAAGTAGAATTTCTGCATTTTCAGAAGTATATACTAAAATGGCTCAAAAACTTTCTGCACACAAATTAGCAAGTGTAATTGTGTGCCACTAATTTTGGCAAGTTAACTTTCATGCTTTACTGTTGAAAATTGATATAACTTATACTGTTTATTAGAGATGTGAATCGGAACCGGAATCTGATCAGTTCCGGTTCCAATTCAAATCTTAACATTTTTATCGTCTGGCCCGATTGGGTTTTTGTTTATCGGCTGCGCTCAAGCTCCCCGTGCCCCCATTGGACCACCAGGTAATTTTAAAATGTTTTTTGGGGGGTCGGGAGGGTGTGGGAAGCTAAGGGGTCGATTTTTAAAGGGTCAGTGGGTTTTTTTTTTATCGGGCCATAGGCGCCATTTTCATTAGTGGCATCAAAATGGCGCCGATGGCCAAGGAGCAGGAGATCGGTTCCGGGGCTTCCACTAGACCACCAGTACTCGTAAAAGGTTTTGGGGGGTTCGGGAGGGTGGGGGAAGGTAAGGGTTTAGTTTTAAAGGGCCGGGGTGGGTTTAGGGGTTGTTTTGGTGTGCCAGTTTTCCTGCCCTCCCCCGATTTACGATTTTTCACGATAAATCGGGGGAATTTCTATTGTATCGCGCATTCTAACGATTTTTGACAATTTAAAAAATATCGTCAAAAAATGATTCAGATCCCTACTGTTTATTTGCCTTCTAATTTATGCACACTGTTAAAAAATTACTCCCAAAATGCCTACTTAATTGACTGACCTGGTGACTTGTTGATAGTGTTTTCTGAAAACCTAGGTACTAGACTGACATGGAATTTTTCATTAGTGGGTAAATCACATCCATAGTGAATATTGCATCTAATCTTTTGAACATCAGGTCCAGTATTAGGGATGTGCATTTGTTTGAATGAACACTGGTGTTCTTCAAGGGTCAGCCTTATCAGTTGTTTTGTTTAACATTTATTTAGCCCCGATTGCAAAATTGCTTGCTACGACGTGTGATGGGTATAAGATCTATGCTGATGACATACAGTTTTTTAACTGTATTCTATCAACTTGGAAAGAAACTTTAGATCATTTACAAATTTGTTTTTCGTAGATTCAGTCCTGGTTACATCACAATAAGTTGTCTCTAAATATGTCTAAAACCGAATTCTTGGTTTTGAAATAATCATATTCTTTGAAGAAATATCCTTCTGTTGCTTTGGGTAACTGTGTTTTTGATCCATCTGACTTCATTAAAAGCCTAGGCATTTTACTTGACTCTCAAATCTCTTTTAAACCACAAATTAAAGCCATTACTCAATCTGGTTTTTATAAGCTACGAGTGATTGCTGATCTAAAAATGTTATTATTGCCTACTAATTTTCTTTATTGAAGAATTTCTCAAAATTTAACAAAGCAAAACTTTGTACTGGTAATTGAGAGAACAAAGGCAACTTTACAAACCAGCATTATATATAATAATTATCCAGAAATAATCTCTCATCTATCATAAAGCAATAATAGGATGGGGGGATGGTGATGGTAAGTCAGAGGAGAGAAAAGGAAATACACATATTATCAGTAATCACACGTGGAACATCTCGGTTTAAAATTTTAAAACCCGTCAACATTATTAGCAGGAACTGATGTTCTAGCATTCAATAATTCACGGAGTTGTTCAGGGAGCAAAGAATATATAGGAATTACTTTGATACTTAATTATACATTTACATGGAAAACGTAAGGTATAACCAGCTCCTAAGTTATTAATTTCTGAGCGCATATTCAGGAAAGCTTTCCTGCACAATTGCGTGGGTCTAGCTAGATCAGGATATATTTGAACCTTGTCCCCTATGAAAGCTATTTCTAAATTCCTAAAATATTTTCTCATGACAAAACTTAAATCTTATTCAGTAAAAAAAGAAACAAGTAAAACTGATCTATCAACCAGTTCAACATCAGAACTTTCCAAATATTCGGACAAATTAGAAATATTACTCCTTTCCAACTGTATATCAGATTGTGGCACTCTTTACCTGCGAGGAAGAAAAACAATCTTCCTAATCGAAGGAATAGAGTCAGAGGAAATTTTTAGCACATCAGTCATGTAATTTTTTTAAAAGTAATCAAAGTTATTTCTCCAAGAACTTTAGGAAAATTAAGTAACCTAAAGTTCAATGCTTTAAAGAGTTTTCAAGTGTTTCAAGCCTTCTCAATGTATATGTGCAGTCATGCATTATTGCTGATTTAGAAGAATGTAGATTTTTCACAACCTCTCCAATGGTTTGTATAGATAAAGCTTGCTCTTGAAGAATACATTTGTGGTCTTGAGCGACTAAGTCTAATTTTCCTGATACTTGATCTAGACTCTGAGAATGATCATTGAACGTTGACACCATTCCTGCATTGAGATCCCAAAAGGATTCCAAAGTTACAACCGCCGGTTTTATAATCTCTATCTTGGGGCAAGCATAATTGGGATTCGCAGATAGTAAAACTGGGGGAGCGGATCCATATGCACCCGCACTCTCCAGCGGCAAAATAGGAGGAGAGTTTCCAACCATATCTCTTCTCTCTCCAAGGATCCTCCGAACCGGGGGTCCATCCAGGCTTGCCTCCAACTCCGGTAATCTGTTGGAGACCCCATCTGGCTGGGGAAACAAAACTGCGCATTTGCAGAGCGTCCCAGCGACGCCGGCAGTATCGAAGAGAGAAGCCATTGGTGGTTGACATGAGTCAGGAGGGGTCAGAGAAACATCTCCCAGTGACAGCTGCGCTCCTCTCGCTACCTCGCCAGCGAGAGAAGATGCCCTCAACTCCGGGGTAGGAACCACGTATTGGTAGAAGGTTCGCTGGTCTGAAGGGGTGAAGGGTATGATAGGGAAGACCCTCACTTTAACCTTCCTCTTATGAGGTATACCGATTCAAACAGGAAAATTTTTTTAAAAGGAAACCAGAAAAGCTCAGCCATGCAGTATCCTCTTACGTGGCCATCTTGTCTCCGCCCCCTCTGATTTCCTTATTAAACATAGAAACAGAAATGACGGCAGAAAAAGACCAAACAGCCCATCCAGTCTGCCCAACAAGCTTTCACACTTGTTTTATTTTCTCATACTTATCTGTTACTCTTGGCCCTTAGTAACCTTTTGGTTCTATTTCCTTTCCACCCCTGCCATTAATGTAGAGAGCAGTGCTGGAACTGCATATAAGTGAACTATATAGCTTTTATTTATTTATTTTATTTATTTAAAAGTATTTATATACCACTTTTCAAATAGGGTTTTATCAAAATGGTTTACAAATATAAATAAAAAACAATGAAAATAAAATTAAGAATAAAATATACATAAAATAGTAATAGCTAGATAGAATACTAGCGTAAACAAAATTGTTTTATAAAATAAAAGAAAAGGTGACTGTGCCATGATTAGAATACGGAATCTGGGAATGTATGTCAGATGGATGGAATTGTGGTAGTGAGAGATAGATTTTTGGTAGAAGAATGTTGTGATGGAATATTAAATGCGAGTTGAAAAAGGTATGTTTTTAAAGATTTTTTGAAGTGGTGGGGATTTGATATAAGGCGAAGAGGATTGGGTAAAGAGTTCCAAAGGGATGGTCCTGCTACGGAGAATGACCTCTTTCTAGTGATGTCTAATCTGGCCTGTCGTGGAGATGATGTATCTAAAAGGTTTTGGGAAAGCGATCTTAAGTGTCGAGTGGGTTTGTAAATGCGAAGTAATGAGCAAAGCCAAGTGGAAGAAGGGTTATGAATTAAACTGTGAATGATTGAAAGTACTTTATATTTTATCCTGTATTTTATGGGTAACCAGTGAAAAGAATGTAGAATGGGGATAATGTGATTACGAATGGAGATACCTGATAATAGACGTGCTGCACTATTTTGAACTAATTGTAATGAATGAATAGAGGAGTCGAGCAGGCCTAAGTAAAGAGCATTACATTAGTCTAGGCCAGAAAAGATTAAAGATTGAAGAACAGATCTGAAATCACGATGAAACAAAAGAGGGTGAAGACGCTTTAAGAGTTGAAGTTTGTAGAATGATTTATTTAAGGAAGAGATCTGCTGTTTCTTGGATAAATCAGTGTTTATGATTACTCCAAGATTTGTTGCGTATTGAGTTATTGGAATTGATAAACCATTAATTGTCAAGTGTGAAGGAGGACCTATAGAAGAGTCTGTAATGGAAGTTAAATGTACTACTTCAGTTTTTGATGGGTTGAGTTTCAAATGATTGTGAGATAGCCAGGAGTTGATAGTAGATAGATAGAGTGAAACCAATGATAAAGTATCAGACCATGATGTTTTATAGGGAACAAGAAATTGAATATCGTCTGCATAGATTTTGAATTGTAGATTAAGAGAGGATAATATATGACATAGTGGAAGGAGATATATATTAAATAGTATTGGAGATAGGGATGAACCTTGAGGGACACCGGATGGGATTGTGTATGAGGTGGAGGATTGATGGTTGATATTAATCTGCTGGGGGCGGTCAGTAAGAAAAGATAAAAACCAATTTAATACTGTACCAGTAATACCTATAGCCTGAAGACCTGAAATGAGTATATGAT
This sequence comes from Rhinatrema bivittatum, assembly GCF_901001135.1. Classification (NCBI taxonomy): domain Eukaryota; kingdom Metazoa; phylum Chordata; class Amphibia; order Gymnophiona; family Rhinatrematidae; genus Rhinatrema; species Rhinatrema bivittatum. Next base: position 196,654,901 of record NC_042615.1, read on the forward strand.
GATCAACTGTGTCGAATGCTGCTGAGATATCTAAATTGGTTAGGGGTAGTAACTGCCGCAGTAAGCAAGCACTCCCACGCTTATTTGTTTTCCCAGCCTGTGCAATTCAGTCCTTGTTGGTTGTTGTCTAAATATAAATCTACTTTTCTTCATTCCCCCCCCCCTGCCGTTGAAGCAGAGAGCTACGCTGAATATGCATTGAAAGTGAAGTATCCGGCTTATTTGGTTTGGGGTAGTAACCTCCGTAACAAGCAAACTGCTCCCTGCTTTTTTGTGAATGCAAATCCTTTTTTCCACATTTCCTCTTGCCGTTGAAGCATAGAGCAATGTTGGAGTCACATTAACCATGTGTATGTTTATTGAATAAGGGTATTATCTCCAGGTAGTAGCCGTCATTCCCACAAGCCACCCTCTCTTCATTCACATCCTCTAGATTTTATGGATCCACAGTGTTTATCCCACGCTTCTTTGAAGTCCTTCACAGTTTTGGTCTTCGCCACTTCCTCCGGAAGGGCATTCCAGGCATACACCACCCTCTCCGTACAGAAATACTTCCTGACATTGTTTCTGAGTCTTCCTCACTGGAGCTTCAAATCGTGACCCCTGGTTCTGCTGATTTTTTTCCAACGGAAAAGGTTTGTGTTGTCTTTGGATCATTAAAACCTTTCAAGTATCTGAAAGTCTGTATCATATCACCTCTGCTCCTCCTCCTTTTCTCCAGGTGTACATATTTAGATTCTTCAATCTCTCCTCATAAGTCATTCGATGAGCACAGTACTCCAGATGAGGCCTCACCAAGGACCTGTACAAGGGGATAATCACTTCCCTTTTCTTACTCGATATTCCTCTCTCTATGCAGCCCAGCATTCTTCTGGCTTTAGCTATCGCCTTGTCACATTGTTTCCCCGACTTCAGATCATTAGGCACTATCACCCCAAGGTCTCTCTCCTGCTCCATCAGCCCTTCACCCCCCATCGAATACAGTTCTTTCGGATTTCCACATCCCATATGCATGACTCTGTACTTCTTGGCATTGAATCTCAGCTGCCATATCTTCGATCAGTCTTCCAGCTTCCTTAAATCCCATCTCATTCTCTCCACTCCTTCCGGCATGTCCACTCTGTTGCAGATTTTAGTGTCATCCGCAAAAAGACAAACCTTACCTTCTATCTCGTCCGCTATGTCGCTCACATAGATATTGAACAGGACCGGTCCCAACACTGATCCTTGCGGTACTTCGCTTAACACCGCTCTCTCTTCAGAGTAAGTTCCATTTACCATCACACATTGTCTTCTGTCCGTCAACCAGTTTGCAATCCAGGCCACCACCTCAGCACTCACTCCTAAGCTTCTCATTTTATTCACCAGCCTCCTGTGCTGGACCGTATCAAAAGAACATAAGAAACTGCCAAGCTGGGTAAGACCAAGGGTCCATCAAGCCCAACATCCTGTTTCCAACAGAGGCCAAACCAGGCCACAAGAACCTGGCAATTACCCAAACACTAAGAAGATCCCATGCTACTGATGCAATTAATAGCAGTGGCTATTCCCTAAGTAAACTTGATTAATAGCTGTTAATGGACTTCTCCTCCAAGAACTTATCCAAACCTTTTTTGAACCCAGCTACACTAACTGCACTAACCACATCCTCTGGCAACAAATTCCAGAGCTTTATTGTGCGTTGAGTGAAAAAGAATTTTCTCTGATTAGTCTTAAATGTGCTACTTGCTAAATTCATGGAATGCTCCCTAGTCCTTCTATTATTCGAAAGTGTAAATAACTGATTCACATCTACTCGTTCAAGACATCTCATGATCTTAAAGACCTCTATCATATCCCCCCTCAGCCGTCTCTTCTCCAAGCTGAACAGCCCTAATCTATTCAGCCTTTCCTCATAGTGGAGCTGTTGCATCCCCTTTACAAGGGAACGAGCCTTATCTATCGCTGGACCTACCCTCTGGAACTCTTTATCTCCCAACCTTAGGCTCGAGACCTGCAGCTCCAAATTCAGAGCCAATCTAAAAACATGGCTATTCGCACACGCCTATCAAAATTAATTCTTCCTCCGGCCACTCAACATGCCCATCAAGAACATCATCCCTCACTCACCCTTGAAAGAAACTTATCCCCCTACATCCCTACATGAATATTGTATAAAGTTCCCCTTGTTTTCCACAAATTTTTACGTTTTTTGCTCAGTTTGAACTGTTGTGGCACTCTCCGAGTAGCCTGTTCCTATGTACTTCCTATTCTGCGTTCTATAGTTCCTATTTCTCCCTCCCCACCACCCTGTTTTATGTAATTTCCAACCTTTTTGTTTTTGATGTAAACCGATATGATGTCCCCACTAATATCGGTATAGAAATTTAAATAAATAAATAAATCATTTTGGTTGCCCTTCTCTGTACCTTCTTCATTGCAACTATATCTTTTTTGAGATGCCGCGACCAGAATTGTACACAGTATTCAAGGTGCGGTCTTACCATGGAACAATATAGAGGCATTATGACATTTTCTGTTTTATTAACCATTCCCTTCCTAATAATTCCTAACATTCTGTTTGCTTTTTTGACTGCTGCAGCACACTGAGCTGATGATTTTAAAGTTTTATCCACTATGATGCCTAGGTTTTTTTCCTGGGTGGTAGCTCCAGTTTTGTTGAAATCCAAGTAGATGACATCGAGCGCTCTTCCTCGATCCAATTCCCTAGTCAAAAAAGCCAATCAGATTTGTCTGACAGGATCTTCCCCTGGTGAATCCATGCTGCCTCTGGTCCAGCTATTCTCCCGACTGTAGATAGTTCACTATTCTTTCTTTCAGCAGTGACTCTATTACTTTTTCCACCACCGAGATGAGGCTAACCAGTCTGTAGTGACCAGCTTCCTCTCTGCTCCCGCTCTTGTGAAGCGGGACCATCACCTCTCTTCTCCAATCACTCGGCACCACTCCCGGTTCTAGGGATCTATTGAACAGGTCACGCAGCGGACCCGCCAGCACATCTCTGAGCTCCCTCAGTATCCTGGGATGAACCTCATCAGGCCCCATGGCTTTGTCCACTTTCAGTTTCCCCAGCTCTTCCCATACATTTCTACTGTAAATGGAGTTACATCTACTCCACTCCCCTCCAGTTTCTTGTTAACTAGCGATTGTCCTTCTCCAGGGTCCTCTTAAGTGAACACTGAACCGAAGTATTATTTTAATATTTCTGCCATTTCTTTGTCTCTCTCCACACATTGATCCTTTTCACCTTTCAATTTCACTATACCACTTTGAACTTTTCTCCTTTCACTGATGTATCTGAAAAATGTTTTGTCACCTCTCTTTACCTCTTTGGCAATCCTTTCTTCTGCTTGACTTTTTGCCATCTTGATTACTTTCTTTGTCTCCCTCGGTTCTACCAGATATTCTTGTTTGAGCTCCTCCCTTTGGGATCCTTTATATTTCTTGAATGCTGTTCTTTTAGCCTTTATTTTGTCAGCCACCTCCTTTGAGAACCAGATAGGTTTCATTTTTCTTTTGCTTTTCTTTACTTTTCTAACATATAGATTAGTTGCCTTGGTAATTGCTCCTTTTATTTTGGTCCACTGTTGTTCCACATCTCTCTTGTTCTCCCAGCCTTCTAGTTCTTCCTCCTGGTACTTCCCCATTTCATCAAAGTCTGTGTTTTTGAACTGCAAAACTTGGGTCTTTGTGCTTCTTCTCCGTATCCTTTGTGTGATATGAAACCATATCGTTTGATGATCACTGGTGCTGAGGTGGGCGCCCACCTGGGCATCAGAGACATTATCTCCATTAGTGAGCACTAAATCGAGTATAGCGCCCTCGCTCGTGGGTTCCATTACCATTTGTTTGAACAAAGCCCCTTGCAGGGCATCCACTATTTCTCTACTATTGTTAGATTCTGCAGAAGGGATTCTCCAGTCTACATCTAGCAGATTAAAGTCTCCAACGATCACCACTTCTCCCTTCTTTCCCATCTTTTGGATGTCTTCAACCAGATCTCTGTCATGCTCTTCCTTTTGATTTGGAGGCCTGTAAACCACTCCAATATAAATGGATGCCCCATCATCTTTTTTTAGGTCGGCCCATAGTGCTTCTTCATTGCCCCATCTTCCTTGCAGCTCAGATACTTGGATATTGTTCCTGACATAAAGAACCACTCCTCCCCCTTTCCTATCCTCTCTGTCCTTCCTTAACAAGTTATAGCCCGGTATTGCCATATCTCAATCATGAGATTCTGTGAACCACGTCTCCGTGACAGCAACAATGTCCAAGTCCGCCTCCACCATTAGAGCTTGCAGATCTGGGATTTTATTGCCCAAACTACTAGCATTTGTGCTCATAGCTTTCCAGCTTTTCTTGTTCAAGTTACTTCTTTTCCTGGACTCCTTTTGTGACTTTAGTTGAGTTTTGTTATCCACTTTACCCTTTCCTTTTGAATTTGTGCAAAGGAAAAGATTAGTGCCTCTGATGACAGAGTCATCCATCACAATGAGCTTTTTCCTTTGGTTACTGATCTGGAATTTCTGTATGCATTGGGTTTCTGCTTTCTTTTCAGATAACACTTCAATCTTTTTCTCAAGAACTTCTTCAGTATTTAATACAGAGAAGGCTTTTTGTACTTGTTGCACTTGACACAGTGTGTGTCTCCGCATTACAGGTCTAATTCTACCAGAGCCCACTGTAATCCTGTTGTTTTTTGACCATCAATTGAGGAACCTTTAATTAATCCATTTATTACTCCAAACAGTTCCCAGGAACTGATTTGATTTAATAAGATGTTATCCCAGAAATAATGACTTGATCAAGCATATGGTCCAGATATTTTACTTTGTCCATCAAAGATTTTGATTTTCTCCACCAGTGTTCTAATTTCTTGATATAACTTTCACTTACTTAATAAACCATGGAACCAGTCTCTGTCTATGAGAAACCCGGGCTCATCTAGAGCCCTTTATAGGACATTGTTCCCACCCAAATCTTTTATAGCGTGGCTATTTTTTTCATTCATATGAAGCTGAATTTCTTTTTCAAACTTTAATGGATCAATTTTCTCTCTGCCAGATATTTCTTCTGGTTGTCCTCCTAGTCTTTGCTTAAAAACAAGATTTCATAAGACACACTTTATTAAATAGTGGTCTGTCCATTGGACAGATTGTACCACTATATTGTCTACCACATTTTCCAAATTATCGATAGAATATAAAAACAGATCCATACAGTGGCCAGCTATAGTGTATAGATTCTGCCACTACCTGGATAAAATCTAAAATAGGCATGGCTTCCATAAACTCTTGTGCCTGGCCACATGCAACAAGTCACAGGCTGTACTAATTGGATTTTGGTGGGCTGTTCTATAGCTATACATATACCTGTTTATAGTAGAATTAGAAACAATAATTCTAGGTAAGTTTTCCTTTGCTTTTCATTTATCCATGCATTTTAAACCTTCTGCTGATGTATGTTTCTACTGTGTTTATATTTTTCAGTGGTGTTGGAATTAGTTTCATTTTCTCGTGGGTTCTGATGACTTTAGTGGTGGTCACTTTCATTGCCGGAGGAAACATAGAAAAATTGGTCTGTGAACCCTTCGAAGACAGAGCTTTATTTAAGGTGGGGGACCTACATTTCCATAATTATGGATATAAATTTTAAAAATTTGTACAAATAAAGTAATAAAAATACAGGAATTCTGTTCATTAAGGAGTAGTCTAGTGGTTAGAGTAACTGAGAACTAGGTAAGCCAGAATTTAAATCCCAATGATGCTTCTTGTGATCTTGAGCAAGTCACTTCACATTCCATTGTATCAGGTACAACCTTAGGGCCCTATTTTCTAAGGCTTTTCTCCCATTTTGTATATATTAGGTGAAATGCTTAGTAAATGACCCCCTTAGATTGCAGGCCTGCTGGGACAGGGAGAAATACCTATTGTACTTAATGTAATTTACCTTGAGCTACCAATGAAAAGATATAAGCTAAAGATAAATAAATATTATGCAAAAATATTACTCAGGTCCTAATCAAGCAAGTCTGCATGAAAATAAATTTACTATAGCATTTTTCTAATAACTTTGTTCAGCATACTGAAGATGAATATTAAAATGCTTATTATCATGATTCCAGGAAAAAAAATGAGATACATTGTAGATTTTGATATCTTTCACTGAATTAAAAATGACAACCAATGGCAACCAGTTTATGGAAATTAGGAACAAATATTTCAGGGTAACAAATAAATTATTAAAGCATACAGCTATATATAATTGACTTGTGTAGGGATATATTGTTTTGTCCAAATTTATCATGACACACCGCAGAGAAGATAATGGGTTTTCATGGTCATCATCCATTCAGATAAAACGCCTGTATCTCACTGCTGTTAGACACTGAAGTAAGAACAGTTTTGTCTGTATTGTCTTTGCTGGCAGCTACAGTGTTAGTTATCTTTGAAACAGACTAGCTTGTCATTCTTGGGCTTTTTGCAGTTTAATGATTTTCTTTCATAAAGCAACTTTTAAATCATTAACATACCTTTCATTAGATGAGTGATTATACACATTTCAGATGAAGGGGTGATTTCCATAATTTTGATCTACACAAACTAATTATTCCTTTATTCCTGAACTATTTATGTTTTATATTTTTCAATGGTTTGTCCAATGTACATTAGCTTATACGAATGTTTACTATAGAGTCATATGAGGAAGGGATCAGTAAGACCTTGAAAGCTGATGTATATGTGAAAATTTTATTTTTTGCTTACTTGGGGGGGGGGGGGGGGCGGGGGATTTTTTATCTTATAACTTTTCACAACCTGCATTGCATTCAATAGTATAGAGATTACATGTAAGAACATAAGAAATGCCATACTGAATCAGTCCAAAAGTCCAACAAGCCCAGTTTCCTGTTTCCGACAGTAGCCAATCCATATCACAAGTACTTGATAGGATCCCAAAGAATAAGTCCAGTCCTTCTTGCTCATAACCAGGGATAAGAAATGGCATTTCCAAGTCTCCATTGCTACTAGTGGTTTATGGACTTTCCCTTCATGAACTTCTCTAGATGGTTTTTCAACCCAGCTACTCTAAATGCTTTCACTACATCGTTTGGCAATAAATTCCACAGTATAATTGTGTGCTGAATGAAAACAATTTTTTTCCAATTTATTTTAAATATGCTGCTTAGTAACTTCATGGAGTGTCCTCTAGTCTTTGTATTTTTGAAAGAATAAACAACCAGTTTGCATTTACCCATTCCACTCCATTCATGATTTTATATTCCTAAGATCATAAGAACACAAAAAGTGCCATGCTAGGTCAGACCAAGGTCCATCCACCCTAGCATCCTGTCTCTGAAAGTGGCCAGTCCAAGTCACAAATACCTGGCAGACCCCAATAGTTGATCTATTTCTTCTGGCATATCTCCCCTCAGCTGTCTTTTCTACAAGCTAAGACCCTAACTTCTTTAGCCTTTCCTCACAGAGGAGCTGTTCAATTTCCTTTCTCATTTTTATTGCCCTATTCTGTATCTTTTCCAGTTCTGTTTTATCTTTTTTGAGATGGGGCCACCAAAACTGCACCCAGTCCTCAAGTTGCAGTTGCACCATTAACATAGGAACATAAGATTTGCCATTCTGGGTCAGACCGAAACGTCATCAAGCCTAGTATTCTGTTTCCAACAGTGGCCAATCCAGGGCACAAGAACCTGATAGGATCCCAAACAGTAGCTAAATCCCAAACTGGTAATGCCCAGGGGTAAATAGAGCTTTTCCGAAGTCTGTCTGGTTAATAACAGTTTATGGACTTCTCCTCTAAGAACTTGTCCAAAACCTATTTTAAACCTAATTACACTAACTGGCTTTACTACATCCTCCAGCAATGAATTCCAGAACTTAATTGTGCTTTGAATGAAAAATAATTTTCTCCAATTTGTTTTAAATGTGCTACTTACTAACTTTCTGGAGTGTCCCTAGTTTGTTTTATTTTATGAAAGAGTAAATAACCGATTCACATTTACCCATTCTAGACCTCTCCTCTCATGATTTTATAGACCTCTACCATATCTTCCCATAGCTGTCTCATCTCCAAGCTAAACAGCCCTATCCTTTCTGTTAGGATTCTCTAACTTCCTTGTTTTTTAGTAGCCCCCTTCTTCTCAATTTCAGGACCAGCTGCTCCATGAAGCAATCATTTAGGCATTTTACCACCCTTGCATGTCCCTAAAGAGACATTTCCCAATCAATACTGGGATAATTGAAGTCTCCCATTATTATTGTATTGTGTAATAAGATAGCTTTCCTAATTTCTTTTTGCATTTCACTATCTGTCCCTTCATCCTGGCCAGGTAGACATACTATACCTCCACAGCTATATTTCTCTCATTCACACAGTAAATGTCTATCCAGAGAGATTCCACAGTGCATTTTATTCCTGGAGATTTTTATTCTGTTTGAATCTATGCCATCCTTAACATACTGTATATCACCAACCCTCCACCAATTTGACTTGGCCTATCATTTTGATATAATTTGGACCATGGTATCAGTGTCCCTATTGGTTATCCTCTCTACCAGTATTCTGAGATGCCTGTTATGTCTACATCTCCATTCAGTGCCATATATCCTAACTCTCCAGTCTTATTTTTAGAAATGTTATATTCACTTACAGACAATTTATAGTATGATTTTTAATTATAGTCACAGCCTGACTAGTAGTTTGGAATAATGTATTTCTATCTGCTCTTTATTTAAATTCATCCTGAGCTACAGCTGCCTTTATCACATTCTCTCTATTGCAGGGCTTCCCAAACCTGTCCTGGGGACCCCACAACCAGTTGGGTTTTCAGGATATCCATAATGAATATGCATGTGATAAATTTGCATATACCGAGTGTGCTGGCTCAGTAAGAAATACCCGGGTTTCCCTCTTCCAGACAGCAAACTTTCCTTCCCAATCAGTCTTCAGGCAAAAATCTTTTAAGTTTGAAATTATTTATTGCACAGATAATTTTCCATAACTTACAATTGTTGCTTCCAAACGTATATGCCCCAGGCAGAGATCTTTGTAGCTGGAGATAGGCAGGAGAAGGGAGAATGGAGTTTTTTGGGATTCAGGATGAGAAGACAAGGGGGTTCTGAAGCTAATTTAATCTTTAGAATTAAAGTGGTAACAAGAAATGTAAAAAGGCTAATGTAGGTTGCAGGCACCTCTAGCTTTGAGGCAGTATGGTTGAGACTGACTAACAGTCTTGGAGAGTGATTACAGGAAATGTCCCCACAAGCTGAGGCTAGAGGGTGAGATCCAATGGTAGCGAGCCTAGGATCCATGTGACACAGGGGGGAACATGAAGGGCAGTCCCTTGAGCCAATAAGGCACTTAAGAAGACTCAAGCTAGATTGAGAGGGCATACAGACCCCTCCCAAGTGAGAGAAAGCAAAGGATGAAGGGAACTTCTCTTAAGGACAAGCTCCCTTAAAGGCAAGGCTCACAGGTTTTTATTGTGGGTTACAAAGGCGTGTTTCCAGTAAGTACAGCATATACAGACACAAACATGTGCCCACTGCTGAGGACAGAACACTCCCCATCTAGTATCACAAGATACCACTATATCAGTTCTTATATCATTATGCAACAGTGCAAAGTCCATTGTAACTGGATCTTTCGACATTCAAGGGAGTTCCTGATCATCTCGGTCGTCCAGTTGTCCAGGCGATAGGCGATGTCTTCTTCACAGGGTTTCACCAAGCTGAAATGAAAGACAGACAACACAAAGAGAGAAAGAGTCTTTGGTGTGGACAACGATCCCCGGAGTTCAAGTTTCTTCATGCGGCATGAGGAGTACCACCTCATTGATGGGCTGTAGAAGACCTTGGATCGCCACTTGCTTCGATACTGGAGAGTCGGCAAGTACTCTTTCTTCCGACGGATCCGGAGGGAGTTGGCAAGCTGTTGGACTTGTTTCCTTCGCCACTTGTAACGCTCCCCACCATCAAGTTTCCGCGTGGAGCAGGAATGTTCATAGTCTTTTGCATTGCAGGCATGACAGATGCAGTGTTCAACTCTTTACGGGTTCCTACGAAGTCAGTTCCACAGTCGGAGCGGGTCTGGGTGGCTGAACCCCAGAGTTGAGTGTATACATGGAACCTTCTTGTCTGGTTGTAGATGTAGCTCAGTACTACTTTGCTGTACATGTGAAGATGGATAGCATAAATTTGAATGTCCATTTCGGCTTTCATTAATTCAACTGTTTCCACTGCTAGCACCACTCCGCACAATTCTAGACATAGTATGGTGAGGTTAGGCTGTGGTGCTAGCTTGGCCTTGCCGAAGTCCTCACACCCTGTTACTTCTGCGTCTGTCACTCTCAAAAAGTCTACCGCAGTTATGTCCTTCACAGATGCATCTGAGAAGATGCAGATCTCTTTGCGGCTGGCTGTTGTTAGTGGTACTGGAACATGGGCACGTGGTATGTGGAGCTGTTCAAGCACTTTTAGGGAGCTCTTCCACTTTTCCCATTCTGGCTTCCTTGCTTGAGGCAGTGGGGTGTCCCACTCGGTAGCATTTGATGAAAGCTCTCTTAACAAGGCTCTTCCTTGTATCGTGGCTGGAGTCTCAAACCCCAGTGGATCGTTGCAGGCTGTTGACTGTGGACGGGACGCCTCGGTGAGTGTACGGTTTACCTTGGGTCGAGACTTGGGATGTGAAGACGTCTCTCTTTGGATCCCAATTCAACTCAAGGCTTCGTTGGAGAGGAGGTATGTCCACTCTCAGGTCCGAGTTCTCTGAGTCTTTAGCATGATCCTCTGAAGAAGTTGCCTTCGTTACTTCAGGACTGTTGGAGGCTATTTCGTGGAGCTTTAAACTGGCGCTTGCCAGTATTGCTTCCTCTGCTGTTACGGCTATGGCTGCTGTGCAACCGCCTCACCACCAGGGGTCCCTCTAGAGCTGGCTCTCCTGACAGGCCCAGTCTATCTCCCTTCTCCTCTCTATGTTCTGGGCTTTCCCTTATAACCCTGCCTGACAGTTCCCTCGGGGCTTCGGCATCGAGCTCGCCTGGGCTCCCTGCTCTAGCCTTCCTTCCTTGCTTGCTGTGCGTGTGGTCCTTTGACCTTGCTTTGCCTAGCCTTGCCTTCGGCCTTCTGTCTTGCCTTGCCTTGCGCGGCCTTCGGGCCTTCTACCTTGTCTTGCCTTGCCTTGCGTGGCCTTCGGGCCTTCTACCTTGTCTTGCCTTGCCCTGCCTTGCGTGGCCTTCGGGCCTTCTGTCTTGCCTTGCCTTGCCTTGCGCGGCCTTCGGGCCTTCTACCTTGTCTTGCCTTGCGTGGCCTTCGGGCCTTCTACCTTGTCTTGCCTTGCCCTGCCTTGCGTGGCCTTCGGGCCTTCTGTCTTGCCTTGCCTTGCCTTGCGCGGCCTTCGGGCCTTCTGTCTTGTCTTGCCTTGTGTGGCCTTCTGTCTTGCCTTGCCTTGCCTTGCCTTGCGCGGCCTTCGGGCCTTCTGTCTTGCCTTGCCTTGCGTGGCCTTCTGTCTTGCCTTGCCTTGCCTTGCCTTGCGTGGCCTTCGGGCCTTCTGTCTTGTCTTGCCTTGCCTTGCGCGGCCTTCGGGCCTTCTGTCTTGCCTTGCCTTGCCTTGCCTTGCGCGGCCTTCGGGCCTTCTGTCTTGTCTTGCCTTGCCTTGCGCAAGGCAAGGCAAGGCAAGACGCCTTGCCTTGCGCGGCCTTCGGGCCTTCTGTCTTGCCTTGCCTTGCCTTGCCTTGCGCGGCCTTCGGGCCTTCTGTCTTGTCTTGCCTTGCCTTGCGCGGCCTTCGGGCCTTCTACCCTGTCTTGTCTTGCCTTGCCTTGCGCGGCCTTCGGGCCTTCTACCTTGTCTTGTCTTGCCTTGCCTTGCGCGGCCTTCGGGCCTTCTACCTTGTCTTGTCTTGCCTTGCCTTGCGCGGCCTTCGGGCCTTCTACCTTGTGCTGTGTATGGTCTTCGGACCTTCTGCCCTGCCCTGCCTTGCTTACTGTGCGTGCGGTCCTACGGGCCCTCTGCTCTACTGTCTGTGTGTGTGTTTGGCCTACGGGCTCTCTGCCCCGCTTACGGTGTGTGGCCTACGGGCCTTCTGTGTGTGTGTGGCCTACGGGCCTTCTGACCTGCCTTGCCCCGCTTACGGTGTGTGGCCTACGGGCCTTCTGTGTGTGTGTGGCCTACGGGCCTTCTGACCTGCCTTGCCCCGCTTACGGTGTGTGGCCTACGGGCCTTCTGTGTGTGTGTGGCCTACGGGCCTTCTGACCTGCCTTGCCCCGCTTACGGTGTGTGGCCTACGGGCCTTCTGTGTGTGTGTGGCCTACGGGCCTTCTGACCTGCCTTGCCCCGCTTACGGTGTCTGGCCTACGGGCCTTCTGTGTGTGTGTGGCCTACGGGCCTTCTGACCTGCCTTGCTCTGCCTCCTGCCCTGACCCAGCCTGGACCCAGACCCTGCTACTGCCGCCTGCCCTGACCCAGCCTAGACTCAGACACTGCTACTTGCTGTCTGCCCTGACCCAGCCTAGACCCAGACACTGCTACTTGCTGTCTGCCCTGTCCCAGCCGGGACCCAGACACGGTTTCCAGCCCTCCCTGTCTCTCTCCACCTGGAGCCACCCTTTTGGGTGGTGTTCACTACCCCTGAACTCAGCCCAAGCGTAACATCTGCAGTGGGTAAGGACCTTAGCTCGTCATCTACGTAGAAGTCCTTTTCCAAGAGACGTCTGGCATCTGCGTCGTACTCTTTATCTCCTTCTTGGGCTGTCCTTCTGAGCCCGGGCTTGGCCACTGCAAGCAATGGACTATTATTTTCTACCAAAAGGGTAGGTTTGTCATCATCCTTGGTGACTTGAAGCACTGGGTCCCCTAGATGTTCCTCTGCATATAATGGGGGGGCGATCCGACTGGTAGCTGAATTGAGATTCGGTTCTTCGCAGCTTAGGATCTCCTTGGTGCTTAGGTGATTAGGACATGGTTCAAATAGGTAGGATTTCCATCCTCTGAGACATTCGTGGCGTATGCCTGAATGCTTGGTCTCCCTATTCGATTCAAGCTGACTTTGTCGACTATCACCCATCCCAAGGTGAGTCAGTAAGCATAGGGACCGGCTGTTGGACTGTCACGCATCTCCAAGACCTTGGTCAGTGCTGGCGCATCTCTGCCCAATAGCAGCAGGATTTCTGCTTCCGGGTCTAATGGTAGGAGCTGGTGCATTATGGACTTTAGATGAGAATGGTACCGAGTGGCTTCTGGTGTGGGAATCTCATCTCTGTTGTCAGGCATCTGGTTGCACTCGATGAGCGTGGGCAAGTTTGACTTGTTGCTGCCATCTATCGCTTCTATCACATATCCGCCTACTCTCCTCCCTGTCACACAGGTGACCCCTGAGCAGGTTTTGAGGTTGTACGGAGAGCAGTGGTGATGGATGCCAAACAAGTCAAAGAATTCCAGCCTTGCCAGGGATCTGTTGCTCTGCTCATCTATGATGTCATACATTTTGACTGCCTTCTCAGGTGACTCTTCGAGATACACTCTGGCCAAATATATTTTTGTGCAGGATTGCCCATCGCTGTTTCTCGCATACACTTGTGTGTATTTGGGGATCACTTCAGGTTCTGGCGTTTGCTCGTCCTTCTGTTCCCCGCCATGGTTTGGACTGGGGTGTAAGGTTCCCGAAGGGTGAGATCTTGCTTCGTCAGGGTGTAGTGTGCTGTCGTGTTGGTCACTCCCACACTCTGAACACTTAATGGCTTTTTCACAGTCCTTAGCCTTGTAGTTAAATGAAGAACAGCACCAGTAGCAAATTCTGTACTTTTTCAACAGTTCTTTGCGCTTTCAAAGGTTTCCCTTTGAATTCTTGGCACTTTCTGAGTGGGTGAGGTTTTTTGTGTATTGGGCACTGCCGGTCTGTGTCCTCTGCCCTATCCATATCGGGAAGTTGATCTGATGTAGATGCTGTAGGCGACCCTTCCGTTTTGTGTACGGAAATGGGCTTCCTGCTGCCGCCATGCTCCTTGGTTGGCCTTTCGCCCACTCGGTGGCTGATTCTGCGTATCTCATGTGTGCTGAATGAGAAGCTAGGGTCGTTCCTGCGCCTTGCTAAGTCTCGTATGAACTTTGCGAAGACATGGAAAGGTGGGTACTCTTTGTTGTCTTCTTTGTACTGTGCACCATGAGATGCCCATTTATCTTGTATATCATGTGGCAGTTTATTTATGATGGCGTTCATGCCTCGTGATGTGTCCAAAAGGTTGAGACCCGGATAAATTAGTTTAGCCTTCGCTTCTCCACCTCTTGGAGGAGATCTCTCAGTTCTTGTAACTTTCGATTATCCTTTCTGGATATTTCTGGAAAGATTTCCAATTCCTCAAACCACGCATTCTCTATGGCGACTGGGTCCCCATAATATCGCTCAAGTCTCTCCCACACCTCTTTTAGCACTGTAGGAGGATCCTCTGGGTAGACTTTTTTAATCTTCTCACGTGTTCGACCGATTTACGTCCCATCCATTTCATCTTCAAGTTCATCTCTTCCTGCGGGGTCAATCTCATATCCTTCACAGCATCTTTAAAGTCAGATTTCCATGCCCTGTAACTCTTAGGGCGGTCGTTGAACTCATAGAGAGAGAGAGAGTCATGTACCTTGCTAAGTCTTCTCTTTCTGAAGACTCGTCCTGAAAGGTAGCAGGCCTTGCTGGGTGGATGTCCTGTGGTTGACTATGCTCATCACTCCTGTTGTGCATTGGTTCGGGTTGTGGTTGGTCAACTATCTCCTGTTTAGGCTCAGGGTGTTCAGCTGAGGCCCTTCCTGAGTGTGGCTGCCCAGTTTTTTCTCATTCCTGATGTCCATAGGACATTGGGATCCATGGCTGCACGAGAGTGTCTGCTTTGGGGCGTTTGCCTAGCGCATGAGTTAACTGCCATGCATCCATGCGATTTAGGGCCGATGGATCGCTGCCATGGGGTTTGGTATTTGTGGCAATTTGCGGTTCAGGTCCGATTCCTTTGTTCAAGGCAGCTATTTGTGAGGGAGAACGTGCCCTTTCCTGGTGCGAGGGTTGCTCTGGGGGAGGTGGCATTTTGGCATTGGCGTGAGTTAGAGAGTGAGCTATGACATACTCCAGCGTCCGCTAGGCTGGGTCCTGTTGGGCCATAGAGCTGGGTAGGTCCTCCCTGCCGTCCTGGCCTAGGGTTGCATCGAATACTTTGGTTTCTGCTTCAAGGGCCGCTGCTTCTCCCTTCTGCTGCAACAAGTCTAGGGTGATATTTAGTTCGGTCTTTCTGCATACCCGAGCAGCAGCTGCTTTCTGTTGTTCCTCTTCTATTCTGAGCTCTTCCCTTTTTAGGGCTGCTGCTTGTTCAGCATACTGTATGCGTGCTGTGGCTGCTAGAGACTCTGCTTTCCTTTGGGTAGCAACTGAGCTGAGTCGCGAACGGTTCGAGCCTCTTGACCCATGTGACTTTGCGGACCTTGATGTACCCTTAGAGGCGCGAGAGTGCTGAGAGCCTGTCTCGCTCATTGGGTAATCTACTTCTGCCCAATTAATGGTATCCATTACCATTCCCTGGCGTATTTGGTATAAATTCTGTTGGCGGCCTCTTTCTTCGAGGCTTTCTATAGTGTTGGTTCGTGTTAAGAACTTGACATTCTCCTCTGTAATGAGCTGGTAGGTTTTGAAATGAAGCCTCAGCTGCTCTACGTGGTACTTGAGGTTGGTGGGTCTTTCTGTGACCTTCACTCTGGCTTGCTTAATCCTATGCCATTCCCTTTCTATATTGTGGTCATGCCCCTGTTTGCTTTTCTCATACATCTCCACACCTTTCTCTGTTGGCATGTATAGTCTATTTGATTTACTGCCTTCATCTTTCCCTTCACCTTTCTCCCCTATTTGCTGTGTGTCATTTTTTAATTCAGTGGCTTTGGCTGGCTGTTCTGAGGTGTTTTGCTTTGAAGCTGCTTCGGCCATATGGGTTGCAAACACTTTTTATTTCAGCTACTGAGTTAAAGGGAATAAACTTTGAATAGCTTCAGAAACAGGACCAGGCTAATTAATACTTTGTTGCCTCAGGCTCTCCGTTCCCTGGCCTTGGGGTGGGCGGGAATCTGGTATCTATGACAACTGATTGCTTTCAGTTTCCTGCCTGCTGAAGCGTAGTGGAGATGGGAGGGCTTCTGCCTTTTGGTGGCAAGGTGGGTAATAAAGGGATGGGGGAGGAGCAGAGCAGCTTTCACTCTGTCCTTTCAATCTCAATCTCCCAAGTGGTGCGTGCTCAGTTGAATTCAGTCTTTTTTTTTTTTTTTTATTCAGTTCAATTCCACACATTCACCAGCATTTTGCTTCATAACCCTTTAATAATTCTTAATGAAATCTTCACAATTACTCAGTTCTTTATTGTTAGTGTTTAGCTGCTCAGTCAGTAAAGTCGGCAGAGCTCCGGCTACTATGACAATTGATTGATTTATTTATTTTTATTTATTTTTAACTTTTATATACCGACATTCTTGCATTAAATGCAAATCATGCCGGTTTACAGTGAAACAGAAAAAGCAGGAAAAAATTCCTTAGTCGAATACAATGAAACAGCTTAGTTAACAAAGGAAACATAAAAATAAATTTTTACATATACACAAAGGTTTGCACGAAGGGGTGCACAAAGGGAAGAGCCCTTAATAATAATAATAATAATAATAATAATCAATATTATTGATTGCTCTCTGCCTGTAGCAGTGGTAGAGGGAAATTTGAATAGGTTTAAGTACTGTCATTAAGCCTTTTGTTCCCAGCCTGGACTTTTTCCCGCCACAAGCTCAAGTTACACAAAGCCAAATGCTTCTTTACTGCTCCCAGTATTCTTTGCTTACAGTATAGGCTGACTTTTAAATCTGCTTTCACTTCTTAAATGCCTTGCAGACTCAAAGTTACTTCCAAAGTGTAAATCTTTACAATCTAGGGTTTTTTATGCTTGATTCTTCCCACACTGAGGGCATGAGAGGTTCATTCAAATGCAAGGCAGTCTTTAATGATTTCCATTTAATGCAAGCCTTTCTGTAGCACCACTGTGTTGAAATCCCTGTTTCATTGTACTGCATACAGTTCTTTTAAATGTTTTCAGTTCAAACAAGTTTCACAGACTGTACAAATGAATTGTACTGAGTTTCTACTTGCTGGTTTCTCACTTGTTATTATCTTCTGTATAATTTGAGCTTTTACTTTCAAACCACTGGCGAGCTTTTCTACAACTTTCTGTATGATACAGCTTTTTTACTTGCTGTTATCTAATTAGCCTTTTTACTGTGCTGGCTCAGTAATAAACACCCGGGTTTCCCTCTTCCAGACAGCTAACTTTCCTTCCCAATCAGTCTTCAGGCAAAGATCTTTTAAGTTTGAAATTATTTATTGCACAGATAATTTTCCATTACTTACAATTGTTGCTTCCAAACGTATATGTGCCAGGCAGAGATCTTTGTAGCTTGAGATAGGCAGAAGAAGGTAGAATGGAGTTTCTTGGGATTCAGGATGAGAAGACAAGGGGTTTCTGAAGCTGATTTAATCTTTAGAATTAAAGCGGTAAGAAGAAATGTAAAAAGGCTAATTGTATCACAGAGGTTGCAGGCACCTCTAGCTTTGAGGCAGTATGGTTGAGACTGACTAACAGTCTTGGAGAGTGATTATAGGAAACGTCTCCACAAGCTGAGGCTAGAGGGTGAGATCCAATGGTAGCGAGCCTAGGATCCATGTGACACAGGAGGGAACATGAAGGGCAGTCCCTTGAGTCAATAAGGCACTTAAGAAGACTCAAGCTAGATTGAGAGGGCATACAGACCCCTCCCAAGTGAGAGAAAGCAAAGGATGAAGGGAACTTCTCTTAAGGGCAAGCTCCCTTAAAGGCAAGGCTCACAGGTTTTTATCGTGGGTTACAAAGGGGTGTTTCCAGTAAGTACAGTATATACAGACACAAACATGTACCCACTGCTGGGGATAGAACACTCCCCATCTAGTATCATAAGATACCACTATATCAGTTCTTATATCATTATGCAACAGTGCAAAGTCCATTGTAACTGGATCTTTCGACGTTCAAGGGAGTTCCTGATCATCTCGGTCGTATATACAGACACAAAGATGTACCCACTGCTAGGGACAGGACACCGAGTCTCCATGGTATGCAAATGTATCTCATGCATATTCATTGAAGATATCCTGAAAACCCGACTGGCTGTGGGGTCCCCAGGAAAAGATTAGGAAGCCCTGCTTTATTGGGACATTCTAACATCCTCGTTTTGTCAATATCCTTTAAAGATAACTCACTGCAAACCACGTGTTCCTGAGTAACTGTCAGCTTTTCCCCATATTCTTGTTTAAAAGATGCTCTGTCTCCTTTTTTAAATGTTAGTACCAGCAGCCTAGTTTCACTCTGTTTAAGAGAAGCCTATCCTTTCAGAATAAGCTGGTTCTTCCAGAAAATATTGCTCAGTTCCTAACAAATTTAAATCCCTCTTCCCTGCCTCATTGTCTCATCCATGCATTGAGACTCCATAGCTCTAGCTGACTCAGGGTCTTTCAGTGGAATGGGGAGCATTTCTGAGAATGCTGTCCTGGAGGTTCTGGATTTCAGCTTTCTACCTGAAAGCCTAAATTTGGCTTCCAGACCCTCCCTCCCACACCATCCTATGTCATTGACATCCACATGTACCACAATAGCAATCTCCTCCCCAACGCTGTCTAAAATCCTATCTAGGTGACAGTGAAGTCTGCCACCTTCACAACAAGCAGGCAAGTCTCCACGCAATCCTCACGTCCACTATCCACCCAGCTATCTACCTTATAGTGATGGAATCACTGACTACAACAGCTGTCCTAACCCTTCCCTTCTGGGTACATGCCCCTGGCACACATCCTCGGTACACAGAAAAATACATGCACAAAAATATATTGAATACATGGTAACAGACAAAGAGATTGAATAAGCATGAGTTTGGAATTTGTGAGCAGTAATGCCAACTGGCCAGGCTAAAGATGAAGACTTAATTGATGCTATTTCATTCAAATTTCAAACTTGTACTAATTCAAAATCTACCCAGGAGATGCAATTTTCCAGTAAAATCTAAACTGTTTTTCAGTTCTGCAATTAATATTAAATGACCAACATAAACATTTATAATATGGCAATTTCCATTTATATTATACAATTATGTTGTTTATCAGCAAATTGAACACCTTTGAGCCTTGATGTAAGAGCATTTCTCCCATTCTCCCTCTGTTAAAACTTGTTTCGCAATTAGCCCCGGTGGTTTAATTTGCATTAAGTACAAGACAGTCCATGTATCTTTTTTTTTTCTCTAGGTTTTAGATATGCCATACCTAATAAATTCACAGTGGAGAAATTACCTTTCTGGTATTTTGCTTCAGAATCCTGACATAAATCTTACTTTTGAAAAAGTTTACAGGTAAAAAAATAATCACTTATATATTTTAGTCAGGGAGAGGGGTGCGGTTGAGTGTTCCTATGATTTCTCTTCTGTGTTCTCATCTCCTGACAGTTTGTGATAGATGTTGCATCACCTCCATGATATGCCTGAACCCTCTACCCCTAATGGGCATTAGATCCAAATCCAGAGCTCTTGCATTGCAGCACTAATATCCAGCAACAATGCTGAGTTCTGAACATTTTCAGTTGATATCACAAAAAACAAGCTGTAGAATTTTTTTTTATTTATTGTTGCCCTGGTCCAAATTTGAAGATCAGAGTTTTCCCTTAATTTCACTTTGCCTCTATTGCTTGATTGACATGATTAGTTATGAGTAGGTGGTTCTGCAGAACAGGACAACATTTGATTGTCTATGCTTTTAAAAGAATTGGAAGAGAACTACTAGAGGGGGTATAGCGCTGTGTGTGTGCATATATGTGTCTGAGTTTCTGAGAGAATGAGAGTCTGTAAAGGTGAACTGAGAGAAGTGGCCTCATATTTTATTGTGGAGGCTGGTGTGCCAAAGGACTTTTCCTAGGCAAATCTGGTCTCCTCTTAGTCTCTTAATCAGATCCTTAGGAGAAAGAATGGACATAGCTAGCTGCAAGAGCAATTTTCTATCAGGAATTATCCTAGACTGATGGAGTGAGTACTAATTGGCTTAGAGGGGGGGGGGGGGGAGTCAAAGTAGAGGATTTTCTGTTTTTCCTAGAGCTGAGGGAGCTCTAATTATTTTTACTACTGTCAAGAATTGGGATCTGTATATCTAAGGCTGTTAGGATCTTGTGACTCACTCTTTTGTTTTTGATTACTGCTAGTACTCCAGAAGATTTAAAGCAAAGTTTGATAAGTTGGGCCCTGAACGCCAGGGTCCTGGGTTCGATGCAGCGGAGGTGACCAAAGGAAAATCTGAAGAGGAAAGCAAGAGTTCCACTAAGGGGCAGTTAGATGGTCATAGGAGGCGAGGGGCAGGGAAGTGTTTTTATTTTTCCCTGTTCTGCAAGAGATCCCCACTCCTTAAACCTCTGAGTCTGGTCCAATCCAACATCTTACCCAGCCAAAATTTTGAACCCACTCACTAGTCCCAAGGGATGAAAGAAACCCCTCAGCAAGTGGTTTTATTTTATGTGCCCTTGAAAGGAGTTGCAATATTGTGAGAGCAAAGACTGGCACATGATCTTTTTCCTTTCTCAATTATGAAAAACAAAGTTGTGGGATATGAAATATTCAGTTTGGTAGCCTGGGGTAAGTAAATTTTACTATCTGACAAGGGAAGTGCTCAAGACAGTCTGATGAAACAGTTAACTAGTAGGTTCAGAGCTGTGCTTTTCTCAGAAAATACTGTACTAGCAGCATAACAGACCCTTTTTTTATGCAAAGTCCTTGAGGCACTGTTTTCCCGTGTGGCTTCTTAACATGTGCATGCATGCATTTTACCAACGTGCTGCAAACATTGTTGAACTGAGCCGAGGGAAGTCTCGCCTTCCTCCATCTGAATTGCTGAAAAACACGATCTTCAAAGTTTCCCATAGCCTACTCTACAGAGTTAATAATTACAGTAGAGGGTCTGGATGTTAAATTTCTTAATATCTGGAAGGAGTAAGGAAAGAGTAGTATGTTTGTTTTTGATTAAGTTGGGAGGAAGAAAGAATGACAAAGGGAAAAGAGTTATTTTCATGTGAGACACGGTGAAGAGTTATGGGATGGTAACGAGGGTGGGAGAAGAATGTAGGGTCTTGGTTGGCTAAAGGGGGAGATAAAGAGAGAGATTGTCTTTCACTTTCATATTCTGCACCAAGGGTATTGTGTGTATAGATTACGATGAACTGAGACTAAAGCTTCCTTCTCTGTTGAGGCTTCTGACATCTCATCCTGGCTCAAGCACAGCTAGGGGATGATGTCCTGCTGCAGACAGCTTTCTGTCTAGATTTTCCTTTGGTTTCCTCGGTGACTGGACCACATGGGCCTTGCTTCTCAGAACACTGATAGAAGAAGTGGCTTTAAAAAACCCCACCCTTGAGTTAAATAGAAGTGGGGGAAATTGCAGCTTGAAGTAAGCTGTCATAATCATGATCCTGGTTTGGGCTGTTTTGTAGTAAGAAAGCCAGAAAAGTCATTGCAGCTCAAAACAGCTATGAACAACTGAGAAAGCTGGCAAATTAAGAGACTTTTATAACAAGGCTTCAATTATAGCAGCAATGACTACATTTTCCGTTTTGGCTGACTGGCTCAATGTGGTCTTCTGAACCCCGGGTCAGCTGCGGTTGGGGATACTGCCTTTTCTCTTGCCCTCTCCTCCCTCCTCTTTCTTTTTGCCTTTCTCTGTTGGGCAAACCTTAAGTGTCTCATACCTGGCAGGGAGAAAGAACATTCAGGCAGACAGACAGAGTTAGATCCTAGACCCCCATGAGTGATCTTTGAGTCAGGAAGTGGAAAAGATGATATTTTTTTAAAGTGGTGAACACCCAAGATAGATCTAGTGAAGTACTTGTAACTGGATAGGAAGGATTCTGCAGTATATCTTACCCAAATGAGCTCAATCCAGGATGAGAAGAAGTCTCAAACCCTAATTGGGGAAGAAACTATTGTCTCACTTCACCATGATCTTTATACACCACCCTTATTGCAGACTATGCAAGAGTTAATTGAGCAATAATTGCCAATATGACAAAATTCCCATTGCAGCATGGCCAAGTAGCATTGTGTCTGTTTTCTTGCTTGAAAATCAAGCAAGTTCATTGATTCTCCATGCCCTTCCAAATTTCCACCCCCCCCCCCCACACACACACACACACATACACACAGAATCGAAATCAAGCAACTGTTAAACCCATTACAAAATTACTGCTAGCAACATTTTGCAGGGTGAGCAGCCTTCTTAATAATTCAGACAATGTTGCTTCAATGTGCTTTTTCCCTAATATCTGGATCATAAAAATTAGGGCCCAGCATTTTCTATTGTCTGAATCTAATTCCCCTTTTTCCCCATGCCAACAAAGCAGAAAGTAATGTTGCAGTTGCGTCAAAAGCATCAAGGCTAATTGGTTAAGAGTAATACACATGCCTTCTGTTAAGGGTAGTTACCACCACTTGCCCTATGCACTCTTTCCTTCATTTCCACCTCTAGCCTTTAGGGATCCAAAGTGTTTATCTCATGCCCTTTTGTATTTGTTTAATATTTACATCCTCACCTCCTCTTCCGGAAGGGCATTTCAGGCATCCGCCACCCTCTCTATGAAAAAATATTTCCTGATGTTGGTTCCGAGTCATCCCCCCTGGAGTTTCATTTTGTGACCCTCTACTTCTAATGTTTCTTTTCCAACACAAAGGTTCAAAGTTTGTGCATCTTTAAAACCTTTCAGGAATCTGAATGTCTGTATCCTATCTCCCCTGCACCTCCTCTCTTCCAGGGTATACATATTCAGATCCTTCAGCCTCTCCTCATAAGTCTTCTGATACAGACTTCACACCATTTTGGTTGCTCTTCTCTGGACTGCCTCTGTCCTGTCTCTATCTTTTTTAGATATGAGCTCCAGAACTGAACACAGTACATTAGGTGAGATCTCACCAAGGACCTGTACTTTGGCATTATCACCTCTTTTTTCTTACTGGGTATTCCTCTCTCTATGCTGCCCAGCATTCTTCTGGCTTTAGCTAACTATCACCTTGTCACATTGCTTCACTGCCTTCAGATCACCAGACACTATTACCCCAAGGTCCCTCTCCCAGTCTGTGCAAATTAGACTTTCAACGCGCCCCCCCCCCCCCCCCCCCCATCACATACAGCTGTTTTGTATTACCGCACCCCAGATGCATGACTCTGTACTTCTTGGCATTGAATCCTAGCTGCCAAATCATCAACTACTCTTCAGGCTTTCTTAAATCACTGTTCTTTCTCTCTACTCCTTTAGGCATTTCCTCTCTGTTACAGATCTTAGTATTATCCAGTCCACAAACAGGCAAACTTTACCTTCTATCCGCAGTGTCACTCACAAAGATATTGAACAAAACCGTTCCTAAAACTGATCCCTGTGCCACTCCGCTTAACATTGCTCTCTTTTCAGAGTAGATTCCATTTATTTATTTATTTATTTATTTAGCACTTTTATATACCGACTTTCCAATAACAGAATTACTGATCAATTCGGTTTACATTCTAAACAATAACAGTGACAAGTACATGTCTTACAATGAACAGGTAGAAAGAACTTGGATACAGATATATGGGGTTAACAACATAAAGTAAATGATACGGAGCCTAATGTAGGCTAAAGAAACAAGTGAAGGGTATAGGGCTGGGTTTTGATTTTAGACTGCCAAGGATTCGTAGTTGACCTGAGAAATTCTTTGGGGGTTCTAGGGAATTCTAGAGATGACCTGTATAGTTCTCTAGTAGTTACCAAAACAGGGATCATTGGCAGGGAAATTCCGCAGGCTGATGTTATGAGAAAGCTTGGTTGAATAACCAAGTCTTAAGTCTTTTTTTAAATATAGTGGGGCATTGCACTAATCTGAGTTCTGAAAGGAGAGTGTTCCAGAGTTTGGGACCGGCTGTGGAGAAAGCTCTTTTACTTAATGCTGACTTCATCGGTGGGATCTGAAGGTTGTTTCTGTAGGCTTGTCTCACTGGTCTGGTAGAGGTGTGGAGTTGGAGAGGGATTTTGAGCTCGAGTGGGGCCAAGCTTTGTAGTGCCTTGTGGATTGATGAGAGCACTTTGAAAAGTATTCTGAATTTGACGGGTAGCCATTACATGCTGTCTCCTGTAAGTCAACCAGGTTGTAATCCACTCCATCACCTTGGCACCCACTCCCTCCTATGTGGGACAATATCAAAAACTTTGCTCAAATCCAAGTAAATCACATCAAGCGCTCTTCCTTGATCCAATTCTGTAGTCATCCAATCAAAAGAATCAATCAGATTTGTCTAACAGGACCTTCTCCTGGTGAATCCATGCTGCCTCAAGTCCAGTAACCCATCGGGTTGTAGTTAGTTCACTATCCTTTCCTTCAGCAAAGTTACATTAATTTCCCCACCACCAAGATGAGGCTAACCGGCTTGTAGTTTCCAATCTCCTCTCTGCTACCACTCTTGTGAAGCAGGGTCATAACTTCTCTTCTCCAATTTTGTGGCATCATTCCCATTTCTAGGGATCCATTGTACAGGTCTTTCAGCGGACATACCAGCACATCTCTGAGTTCCCTTAGCATCCTGGGATGTACCTTATCTAGTCCCATGGTCTTGTCCATTTTCACTTTTCCTAGCTCTTCCCATACATTCTCTTCTTCAAATAGTTTTGGCTACTCCACTCCTATCTATGGTCTTGTCAACCAGCAAGCAGTTGGAGTGGAGGAGTAACCTAGTGATTAGAGCAGTGGGCTACAGCCCAGGGAAACCACGGTTTAAATCTCACTGTTGCTCCTTGTGATCTAGCATGAAATTAGATTGCAAGCCCTATGGGGGATAGGGAAATACCTATAGTACGTGAATGTAATCTGATGTAAACTTTGAAGTACCAAAAAGCAGAATATAAAAATCTAAATAAATAATATTTTTCAACTTAATTTCATATTACTGAAGTGGGACCTTTAGTAACCATCAGTTGTTGTGGCAAAAGAAAAAATGAACATTTTCTGAAATAATTTGGTGAAATCCAAAGTCAAATCCTAATAGATTCTTGCCTGTTTTGCATTCATTTAGAATGATGGGAACAGGAACCACAATTCATTTTTATTCTCTGGTCAGTATCAATCCTGATGTAAGACATTTCATAGTTTTCTTAAGAACCAAGGGATTTCCAAATATCATCCTTAGCCCAACTAAATAAGAGTCGATAGGAACAAAAAATATG
Source organism: Rhinatrema bivittatum (assembly GCF_901001135.1). Lineage (NCBI taxonomy): Eukaryota > Metazoa > Chordata > Amphibia > Gymnophiona > Rhinatrematidae > Rhinatrema > Rhinatrema bivittatum. The sequence continues at coordinate 196,680,217 of NC_042615.1, forward strand.
AACTTGAGATAATTTTGTATATAATTTGTATTATGTTTCCCTTCAAATTTCTGTCTTAAATATATAGGGGCAGATTTTTAAAAGGTTCGCGCGCCAGGCCTATTTTCAAAAGGCCCGGCAACGCTCGTAAAGCCCCGGGATGCGTGTAAGTCCCGGGGCTTACTAAAAGGGGCGGGGAGGGGGCAGGGCAGGGTCAGAGGCTCCCAGCACAGCGGCCATTTGCTGCTGTGCCGAGGATTGCACGCCGGCAGTCATCCAGCATGCGCAACTTACTTCAGCCCCAGGGCTGAAGTAAGTTTTTAGTCAAAAGAAAAACAAAGAAAACGGTAGGGGGGAACGGGCGGGGGAGGTAGGGGAAGGGAAGGTGGGGTAGGGGGGTTAGGGAAGTTTCCTCCGAGGGAGGGAATGGGGGAAGGCAGCGTGGCTCAGTGCGGGTTCGGCGCACACAAGGTGCACAATTGTGCACCCCCTTGCGCACACTGACCCCCGATTTTATAAATGCGCGTGCCTACACGCGCATGTTATAAAATCATGCGTACATGTGCACACCGGGTAGTGCGCGCACATGTACGCCTGCGCGCAGGTCTTAAAATCTACCCCATATTTAATAAGATGTGGTAAAACAACACATTCTTGCATTCCTGTAAAATTTCTGTGGGTTGTACGAAACTGCGGTACCTAAGTTTAGCAGTTTATTATGTCCTGTGGGAATTTTATTGTATTGCAATGACTGAGAAATTTGTGCATACCTGGCCATAGCAGTGTGCAATGGCGGTGTTATGGCCGTTGGCTGAGGCGGGCCACAACCAGGGCCGACTTTTCTTCTGGAGAGAGAGGTCCACTGCATAGGTTCTTCACCCGACCTCTCTGTGATGGATGATGATCGAGCCGCCAGAGGAGAAGAACGAACAAGATTAGGCGCAGTCGTGTGTCTTCTGGTACTAAGTCCTTCATGAGCTCTTTCTTGAATACAGCGATCAATCCTAGTGACTAAGTCAATCAAAGAATCCAGAGAGTGAGGCAACTCATGGGCCGCCATTTCGTCCTTAATAACTACGATAGTAGTTTGCGAATCCAAGGAAGTGCTGCAGTGCACGTAATCCTTTAGGCTGGGGCCATTCTCGGATACACTTTAATTTGGAAGGGTCAATCTAGAACCCATGCTTGGAAATGATGTACCCTAGAAAAAGTAAGGATTCCTGTTAAAAAATGCATTTTTCGATCTTGGCTTATAAGTGGTTCTCTCTTAAGCGTTGTAACACCTGAACAACATGTTGCCGATGTGACTGTAGATTGGAGGAAAAAATCAAAATGTCATCGAGGTAGACTACTACGCACACAAAGTAGATCTTGGAATATTTCATTAATGAGTTGCTGGAATACTGCAGGAGCATTAGTCAATCCGAAAGGCATAACAAGATATTCATAATGACCATCTCTGGTGTTAAAAGCAGTCTTCCACTCATCCCCTTCCTGAATCCTGATTAGATTATATGGTCCTCGAAGATTCAGTTTAGAGAACACTCTGGCTCCCTGAAGGCGGTCAAACAGTTCCGCTATCAGCGGTAGAGGGTATCGGTCCTTGATGGTGATCACATTGAGCCCACAGTAATCAATACAAGGGCGTAATGTACCGTCTTTTTTCCCAACAAAGAAAAACCCAGCTCCTGCTGGAGATTTGGATCGTCGAATGAATCCCTTCTGTAGATTATCTTGGATATATTCAGTCATAGCATGAGTCTCCAATGCGGATAGCAGATAAACCCTACCACGCGGCGGGGTAGTTCCAGGAATCAAATTAATTCTTGGTGTGGCAGCAACGTATCTGCGGCCTTCTTAGAGAAGACATTGGTGAATTGTTCATACTGGGAAGGAAAGCCCTCCAGACGAGTGGTGCAGATAAGGGTACTAGAGGCATTAGATTTTTTAATGCAGGTTTCACGGCAGGTTGGACCCCAACGGACCAGTCTTAGTGATGTCCAGTCGAACTGTGGGTTGTGACGTTGCAACCAAGGAATCCCACAAATAACTGGATGAATGGCTTTCTGGATAATATAGAAGGTGATGCTTTCCATATGATTCGGTGCAATATGGCAATCCAAGAGAATCGTGTGGCAGAGGGTCTCCGTGGATGGAAGAGATGATTAATGGTCTTGGGCACAGACAGGTAGGAATATGCAGTTGTTCTACCACATCTTGCAGGATGAAACTTCCTCCAGCCCCGGAATCTACTAATGCCAGTGTAGAAAATTTGTGGTCTTCTAGAAGCAGAGTTATCTGCAGAGTGAGTGAGGAGCCGGAATAGTGATGCCTAGGGTTACTCCCCCAAAAGAGCCTAGGCTTGGTAGTTTCCCGGACGCGTAGGACAACGCGCAATGAGATGACCCGACCCTCCACAATATAAACAAAGGCCTGCCTTACATCGCCTTTGCTTTTCTTCGAACTTCAATATTGCCCAGCGAACAAGAATATGAAGGCAGATGCCTTATCCCGATCTTTTTCTATGGATGACACTGAGGAACCCATTCAACACATTATAGATCTGGCCTGCATCACGCTCGCTGCAACCTTCACTGTTCCACCTGGTAAAATGGTGGTACCTAAGAGACTACATAACAAAGTGTTGGCCTGGGGGCACGATTCCCAGCTAGCCGGGCACCCAGGAAGAGCCTGGACTCAGACACTTCTTTAACAGTACTGTTGGTGGCCTGGAATGTGCAAAGACATACAAGCATATTTGGCTTCTTGTCCAACCTGTGCCCAACATAAGATTCCTACGGGGAAAACTCAAGGACTTTTACAACCATTACCGGCACCCTCGAAGCCTTGGACACACATCTCCATGGACTTTATTGTGGACCTTCTGCCATCGGAGGGTAACACAGTAATATGGGTAGTAGTGGACCGGTTTTCAAAAATGGCCCACTTTATCCCACTACCCTCCCTCCTGTTGGCTCCTCGTCTGGCTAAACTGTTTATGCTTCATATTTTCAGATTTCACGGCCTACCACAGCACATTGTTTCTGACCGTGGTCCTCAGTTCACAGCACATTACTGGCGTAGTCTCTGTAAAAAAATTTCACATCTCATTAGACTTTACCACCACGTTTCATCTGCAAGCCAATGTCCAGGCTGAATGTACGAATCGTACCCTAAAACAATTACTGCGAATATATGTCAACTCTCATCAAGACGATTGGGCGACTCTTCTCTCATGGGCTGAATTCTCCCATAATTCTCATGCATGTACTTCTATGGGGGCCTCTCCCTTTTAGATCGTATTTGGACGATAACCCAGGCCACCCTTGCCTTTGCCGTTACCGGTTCCATCCCCAGCAGCCCAGCTCACTGCTACACAACTAAGACGACTCTGGATTCATACCTAACACATGCTTCATAAAGTGGCTCATACCGCCAAGACATTTGCCGATAGACATCGGTGACCGGCTCCACGGTTCCATCCGGGAGAAAAGGTGTGGCTTAGCACCAGGCACATCCATTTGAGAGTTCCTTCCATGCAACTGGCTCCCCGTTATATTGGACCGTTTCAGGTACTACGACAGCTTGGTCCGGTAACTTATCAACTTTGTCTGCCAAACTCATTGAGAATCCACAACTCCTTCCACACGTCTCTTTTGAAGCCTTTGGTCCTCACCTGGCCTACTCGGAAAGTTCCTGAAGCACCTCAGCTCAGGGCAGAGGAGGACACTATATATCAAGTGCGTGAGGTACTAGATGTTCATAAACGAGGCAACACATGGGATTACCTCCTAGCGTGGGAAGGATTCAGATCTGAGGAGAATTCTTGGGAGCCTGCTAAGAACATCCTTGATAAAACTCTTCTCAAGAACTTTCACAATGAACATCCAGGTAAACCCAAGCCTTCTAGAGGGAGGCCTAAAGGAGGGGGTACTGTTATGGCCGTCGGCCACAGTGGGCCGCAACCGGGGCCGACTGTCATGGCTGCCGGCCGCGGCCGGGACCAAGTACTTACCCGCAGCATTGGGTTAGTACCGAGGCCCTTGCTGGAGCAGGCAGGCCCCTTCAGCGCTCTTCCTGTGGCCATGGCTGCTGCTGAGGCCGGCCGCTGGGCTCTGTAAAACCAGAACTACTCCTCCCCCTTCTGTCTACTATAGGGCTGAGCGCATGGCTGAAGAGAGATTTAAAGGGGCCACGACAAGAAGTGTCGTGGCTCCTTCCCCAGACTCCTCCCTCACTTTGGGTATTTAAGGCAAGGTCTGCTCCTCAGACCTTGCTTTGGTATTGAGACTTCGGGCTGTTCAGTCTCTGTACTGGTGTTCCTAGTTCCTGGTCTTCGTTCCTGGCCTTCGTTCCTGATTCTGTTTCTCTCTCTCATTGGATTGATTCCTGGCTTCTGACCCCTGGACCGGCTGTCGTTCTTCACTTGGCTTGACCCTGGATCAACTGCAGACCCTTCTCCTGTCTTGCTCCTGGTTCGGCTGCGGACCCTTCTCCTGGCTTGCTTCTGGACTGGCTGCGGACCATTCTCCTGCATTGCTTCTGGAACGTATTCGACTCTTCTCCTGGCTTCGACCCTCGGAATGACTCCTGATCATTCTTCAGCTTCTACTCCTAGACTGACTCAACCTGCTGGAGGCACCAGCCGTCTGGAATCCACGACCTGCAGGAGGTGCCTGAATCAGTCTTTAAGGAGTTATTAAGTCCCAGTGGCTGGGTTCTTACAGGCTCTTCCTGGGGGAACCATGAGCTTCCAGGGTGAAGTCTTCATTCGACTGCTGAACCTTCAAGCCTTGCCTGCCGATGGTAGGGGCCAGAGAGGATTTACTCTCTTTGGTAGCGCTAACTTACCTCGGAACAGGGGTCCACCTCCGGATTTGTAACTAGCGGCTTCATCCAAGGCCTCCATTTCAATGGGACAGTAAACCTCACACCACCCCCATCCCATGCTCTTGAAAAAAACCTTGGTAATAAGTGGGAGCAAGATGAAGTCCTTGAGTCTCCCTCCCACTCACCTGGCACATAAATATTCATACCAGAATCTTTTTGAAGTAAGCTCCCCTGCTCCATAGAAAAAATAGCACTCTTGACCAATAACCCCATCCTCACTAAAAGTATTCCCACCCTCCCAGTTCCCCCACCTCCAGCTTACCCCATAAGCCTGGGCAGAAACAATCCCCAGTTGCTTCTGCCTTGCCGGTTCTGTATTCTTTTTGCAAAGAAAAGGAAAGCTTGGGGGCAGCCAATATCATTTTGGAGTATGGTGCAGGACAAATGTGATAGGGGATCACTCCTGCTCCCTTTTGAACCCCGAGGCTAAAGGGATAAGCTGAGAGGAGGTGTCTGGGCAGGAACTGGAATGCCCATGTGAAGTTTTATTGGTTCTTGCCTCCCATCTCCTTTCTGTTTCTTCTCTGTCCTCTCCTTCTCCCCTCTGCTTTCTCTTGTCCTGGTACACTCTTAACCTCCTTCCCATTTTCTTGTCCCTGTACCCCCTTACCACTCTTTGCTTCCCCTCTATCTACTAGGGATGTGAATCGTTTTTGAACGATTAAAATTATCATCAGATAATTTTAAAATCGTCCAAAATCGTTAGAGTGCACGATACAATACAAATGCCCCTGATTTATCGTCAGGGGCATTTGTATTGTATCGTTAAATAGGGCGCGGGAAAACCGACACACCAAAACAACCCTAAAACCCACCCCGAACCTTTAAAACAAATTCCCCACCCTCCCGAACCCCCCCCCCAAAATGTTTTAAATTACCTGGGGTCCAGTGGAGGGGTCCCGGCGCGATCTCCAGCTCTCTGGCCATGGCTGCGTTGAGAAATGGCGCCGGTGGCCCTTTGCCCTTATCATGTGACAGGGCAAAGGTAGCACCGGCGCCATTTTGGTTCCTGGCTCCCGACGTCACGCGTGCAGGAGATTGCTCCCGGACCCCCGCTGCACCCCCAGGGACTTTTGGCCAGCTTAGGGGGGGGCTTCCTGACCCCCACAAGACTTGCCAAAAGTCCAGCGGGGGTCCGGGAGCGACCTCCTGCATGCGGGCCGTATTGCCAATATTCAAAATGGCGCCGGCGTTACCTTTGCCCTGTCACATGATAAGGGCAAAGGGCCACCGGCGCCATTTCTCAACGCAGCCGTGGCCAGAGAGCTGAAGATCGCGCCGGGACCCCCCCACTGGACCCAGGTAATTTAAAACATTTTGGGGGGGTTTCGGGAGGGTGGGGGATTTATTTTAAAGGTTCGGGGTGGGTTTTAGGGTTGTTTTGGTGTGCCGGTTTTCCCGCCCTCCCCCAATTTACGATTTTTAACGATTTAAAAAAAAAAATAAAAACATGGCGATCAGATTTCCCTCCCCCCCCCAGCCAAAATCGATCGTTAAGACGATCGATCGCACGATTCACACCCCTACTATCTACCTCCTTTTTTCCTACCCTGCTGTCATCCTTGCCCATCTGACACCCCTCTGCCCCCGCTATCGTCCTCACGTCTGTCCCACCTCTCTGCCCCTGCTGTCATCTTTACCTATCTCCCATCCCTCTGCCCCCTCTTTCCATCTCATCTCTTTTCCACCACTGCTCTTCTCCTCCCCTTTTGTCCATCTTCCCTCTGTCCTCCTTTCTTCTCTGATTCTCTTATGCATACTGCAAGTGCATTCTCTGGGTCCTGTGTGGTTTGGACCTTCTTGGGGGTTTTTTTTTCTGAGTCTTTCACAAGTTACCGGCCAGAAACCATTGCCACCCACCCCTGTGAGACAGACTTCTCTCTCTGGTCTCATATGAGCCCGAACTGGCACACGATCCTCTTCCTCTACCCATGACATGATGTGATTGCTGCCATATACTGCTGACCCTGAAACAAATTAACACCACCTATGGTGTGTTTCACCTCATTTCAAGCCGTGGCTTTAATAATTAACCAAGCCAATATATGTAGTAAATAAACATATTTGTGTTTTTGTTATCTATGAGGGCAAGTTTGAACAGCCTGCGGTTTCAATATACATAGGCTTCTTTAGTCCACATTCACTGCAGCCAGTTTTCTAGTGGAATCCACATGCATGTTAGCAGCCACAAAAATAGGTGCACTAAAATCATCCACATACTTTACACCTGCTATTTTTGTGGATTACAATGGTGGGGGCTGGGTGGGCTGGGAGAATGGAAAAATAGTATGCACACATTTGAAATTCAAATGAATTTGCACTGTTCGGATATCCCTGACCTAAACATGTTCATAGAACATAAGAACATAAGAACATGCCATACTGGGTCAGACCAAGGGTCCATCAAGCCCAGCATCCTGTTTCCAACAGTAGTCAATCCAGGCCATAAGAACCTGGCAAGTACCCAAAAGAAGCATCTCTATTTTTTAACCCTGCTAGAAGTAGGCACGCTAAGGAAATTCACATATACTTTTAGCCAGGCAGAGGTAGCGATTTATTGTACCTGGCTGAATCGCAATTTACCCGGGTAAAATGGTTTTCAATTTTGCCCTCTCTGAGCTCTTTCAGTGGCTAAAACAGCATTGTGTCTGTGGAACTGGGCTTTTAGAAAACTGCCCATCCTGTATGCGGGTGAAACTAAGCTCACAGTGCCACTGCATGTGTAATGTTACCGGCATTTGGGGGAGGCATTCCTGGGGTTGAGGTTGGATTGGGGTTTGAAATAACACGCATATTGTTGCTCCATTCTGGGGCATAACATTCTCCAGTGAATTGTTCTTTACATAGTGATTTATTTCTCTTTAGTGACTGCAAGGAAAATAAAGGCATTTATAGTGCACTTCGCATCGATAATCTTTTTAATATAAATGATTTATTGAATGTCAGCATGGTAAGTAAAAATTACATTTTTTGTTCATTCTCATTGGTTTTCTCAGCGTAAGTGTAAAAAAAGGTAGGATTTTGTTATTAAGCAAAACAGAGGCATGATGGTGGTATGGTTGTTTATAAGCAGAAGAACATAGGAATTACTAATGACAGTTTTAATATTTATATGGCACCATATTTGTGCAACTGTTGTAATGACTGACATAACAATTATCCAAAAATATCAGACTTGAGTTTTTAAGATCTTGTAAATCCATTACTATGGGATCAGCTTTCAGGAACGGTAACTTTTAAACAGCCGCACAGGTGCACATGTACACACATATGCCGGCTCACGCCAAAGGATGTGGCCATTTTGTAACATAAGTGCATATACATGCACATGGTATAAAATAGGCTGCACGTGTGTACGTGTGCATACAATTTTATATGGACGCGCGCATGTGTGCGCAAACTCCACTTCTACCGCGTAAGTGGGGGAATTTTATAAGGGATGCGTGCTGATGCAATTACCAGTTTCCCCAGTTTGTTCCCAGTTCACTCACATAATGGATAGGACTTTCCAACCCCCTAGTTAATTAGCCTTCCTTTTACCTTGTTAGCACCAACCCTTAAAATCCCACTGACTAGCCTATTTTTTTTTTATTTTATCACTTACATGCCATCCATAGCAGTAGTAAAGTTACGTGGCAGGGAGCCCCGGCGCACGCTTCTGCATGTAAATACACACACGAACATTTCATTTTAAAGTCCCAGAATGCCTTTGCCCTGCCCATGTCCCAAGCAAGAACATGCCCACATCCCATTTTTTTCAGTTCCTTTTTGTTTGCGTATTGGAAAATAAGCATGTGCACAGGCACCTTTTAAAATCCGTGTGGCATGTGCCAGCCCGATTTCGGCATGGCATTGGCACCCGTAAGGCTTTTAAAATTCACCTCGAAGTGTTTAGGAGCTTAATTTAGGAAGATCAATGCCTAAATTGGCCCCTTTGAAAATTTAGATTCCTAAAACGTGAACAGCTACAGGATTGGAGTTAGAACAGAGAAAAACAGGTACCTAGCACTGATTTTAAACACCAGGTATCTAACTTAAGTGCCTGTATCTAGTTTCCCAAGATTTAGGTTTCCTAAATTTAGGTGAATTTTCAGTTGAAAATTAAGGAGGCTGGAATTCAAAGTTATCCGGATAAATGCCTATTTTTTAATATTCCCTGCACTTATCCATCTCAATTTGAGCCAGGTAAGTCATTTTCCAACTAAAATTTAGATGGCTATAACTTATTTGGCTAACTCTGAGTTATGCAGCTGTATCCAGCTGGCTTATACTGTCTCTTTAATGATTTAATTTGTATGCTGAAAATTCCAAAAATATATCTTGGAAAGTTTGACCTACAAAATAATTAATAAATAATTAAAACTACTGTATTTGGCATAGTAGATAAATCACTTTAGTGGTCCCTTTTATTCCAGTCATGATTATAATAAACTGAAATGTTTGTTCCCTCCTCCCCAAATAATTCTAATAAACCATTTGTTATAGGAGCCAAGTTCTGCTATAATTCATTTTTAAAACAGATACTTTTATTGTCACTCCTCCCACTTGCTTTAAAGAGGAACTCTGTCCTTTGTTGAAATTGTTCATTTTCTAGCTGACCCAGAAGTTGTTTGTTTTTTTTTTTATGAACCTATGGCAACACTGGCAACTGCCAACTCCCGGAAATCAATTCTTGACTATTCATTTTACTCAAAATTCAGGTACTACAACAATGGTTTTCAGCCTGGTTCTTGAGTTACCCCCCCTCCCCCCCCCAAAGCCAATCTGCTTATCAGGATACCCACAATGAAAGTATACATTTGATTTGCATGCACTTCCTCCATTGTATTTAAATCTATATCTTGCATATTCATTCTGCATATCTTGAAAAATGAGACTGCCTAGGTGACACTCAAGAATGAGGTTGAAACCACCTATATTAGAAAGAATGTGTGGGCCTCCTATTACATCACATTCATGTATGATATTGCCTCAGGATTAGAAAACACTGAGTTATCAAATATGGGCCAGATTTTAAAAGCTCTACGCGTGTAAATCCAGTGGATTTATGCGTGTAGAGGGGGTTACGCATGCCGGGCCTTAATTTATAAAGGCCTGGGGACGAGCGTAAAGCCCCGGGATGCTTCTACGTCCCAGGGCTTTAAAAAAGGGGTGGGGTGGGGACGGGGTGGGGCAGGGCCAGAGGCCTCTGGCACAGCGGTCATTTGCCGCTGTGTCGGAGGATCACGTGCTGGCAGGCTGCCGGCGCATGCAACTTGCGCCTGCCCAGAGTCAGGCTCAGAAGGTAAGATAAAGGTCGGGGGGGGGGGGGTTAGAATAGGACTGGGGGTAGAAAGGTTAGGGGAAGGGGTTGGAAGTTAGATTAAGGGGAAGGGAACGGGGGAAGGCCGCAGGTGTTGGCATGCGCAAGATGCACTAATGTGCACCCTCTTGCACGTGCAGTCACGCGCATGTTAGAAAATTGGGCGTCCATGTGTGCACACCAGGTAGCGCGCGCACATATATGCCCACGCGTACCTTTGAATATCTACCCCTATATTTGTTGGTACTGTATGGTCTACAAGCGGTGCTTTGTCTTTCATGAATGAATCTTGCCCAATAAGAAGAGAAGTTTGAGCTACTAGGAAGAGCATAGAAATGAGTTGGCAAGATTCCTTTGATGTAAGTTTGAATACTTGATTTGCTACTCACTCTTGTGTGACCACAGACAAGTCACTTCAGCTCTTCATTGCCCCATTTCTAATTGGGCATTGATAAGATCATTAGTTATATATTTTGGAAGCTGTTAGGCTAGCCAGTTAATAGAAATGTCTACTCAAGATATCTCCCCTAAACATGGCTGCATATATGTCTGTGGAGTACTGCAATTGTAAAGCATGCTAGGGAGCAGTTAATACAAAGCCAAAATATTTAGAATTTGCTGAAAAATCTGTTTTATGCTTTTTTTTCACAGTACACAGAAGATATTTCTGAGAAATTTGAAAAAGTGAATGTCAATCTTAGCAATATAATCCTGCTTGATGACAAAGGAAAACAAAATCTTCAGAATTTCAGTTCTACAAAAATAGATGAGATAGATTTTGCTGCTTTTTTGGCTGAGGTATAACTACAGTCACTTCACATTTAACATAAGTCAAAGTCTTAAAGGATTAGTAAAAACATGTTTAATTTATGATCTTTGGAGACCTCAGATGTAACTAATGCTGGAAGAAGGAAGCCTTTATATCTAGAGTTTGGAGTGAGACTATCATAGGAATTCTCACCCTATACCATCCTCTAAGAGGCTTCTGTCTTGCAGCATTATAATCATATCTGAAGAAGGGACCTCTGAGGTCTTGAAAGCTCACATTGTCAAATATCTTTCTTTGATGATCCTTTTTAAAGGTATTGCAGTCTACCTAGACTCCAATTTTCGTAAGGACCAATATGATTACTAAAACTTCACTACTGTGTTTGTACCAAAGTATTCAGCAATTCATGTTTGTAAAGGAGAAAACCTAGGTTAGTACTGAGATCATTTTAACTCATCGGTCCAAAAAGCTCTTAGATATTAATTATTATTGAACTTATTTTACATATTTTTAACAAAGTTTATTGATATTAAGCTGTCCATCAACTTTTCAGGTTCTAAAATAACAGAAAATAGTGCTGTAGCTAGAGATGGGTTTCAAACGTTTTCCAGCAAGTACCCTTTGGACATTCAACAACCATTACACAGTGAGCTATAGTATGAGTCATAAATAGGTAGTCATGCTGTGTTGTGGCTCATAGATTAAAATTAACAATCAAACAAAAACAATCTACAAATAATAAAAAGCAATAAAGTGACTTAAAATTTAAATTTTACAAGCCAGAAAAAAATATAAAAAAACATAGAAAAATACACAAAAAATGAAAAAACCCTTACAAATGTAACCTTTGATCCAGCTTATGAACCTGGAAGGCAGGGGTACAAGTGGGTCCTGAGGCCACTTCTTTAATCTTTCTCCCACTCCAGCACAATCTAGGGGCCCCAGGGCAAGGTTACTTTCCAGTGGGGAAACAATCCTCCAAGGCCCAAGGTGGTAGGAGGTACTCAGTTTCACAGCAACAAAATATTCTAGTTGCTCAAATTGAGTGTCCAAACTAAATATTTACTGCAAGAGTTCTTAGATGGCAAAAATAGCACAGATCTTTGCATAATTTCTTTTAAATCACAGTTCTCTAAACTATCCATGCAAGTGTCTCTCAGTATCTGGATCAGAGAAAAGTACTCTCCAGGGCATGGACGAGCAAGGTTTTCTAGGTGGATAGGGCTATCCTAATTATATAGAAAAGAAAATACCCTTCCAAATTACTGGTGGAAGAAATATAAAGGTATAGTCTCAGAATGCAACAATATGTATTTGAATAATACCTATTCTCTCCTTCATATAACAAAACAGGGTCTGTTTTAGGAAAGATCCATTCAGTAAGTAACCCAGCAGCTCTCTCAGTTTTCTCTTCTTCAGGGAAGGAAGGGTGGCAAGAAACTTCCTCTCAGAAACTTAAGGCAAAAATGTTCACAAAAAAATGCAAAATCTGGAGATTTCCTGCAACAAGTCACCCTTGATCCATCCCACTTTCTGTAGGATGAAGAGCAGCAAACTCTTCCTTAACTCCTGAGCTAACCTAGCCAGAGGACTCCCCAAAATCCTCCAGGCAGGGGTACCAGGGCTCTCACAAGAAGACAACTTTAAAAGGATAACTAAAAAATTCCTAAATAAACTTCTGGAACTAGCAACCGGAAGGCACTAATCCCCTTTCTACACCTGGAGTTATTCTGGGCTGGGAGGCCTAGTACCAAGAGCAGGGAAACAAACTATAACTAAGAAACACTCCTACTTCTCAACACTCTTAACTCAACAAGCCACACCATACAATGTTTCAAGCTGCTTTTATACCATTAGAGAGGTGGCCATTCCAGCAACCTAAGTGGAAGAGCTGTTCCTCCTACTGCCTCTTTCCTATCCTAGGAGAGCTAGGGTCATTTCATAATGATTCCCAAAGGGTCTTACACAAGCAAAAATAAAAATGAGAAATAACCTCATAACACCAAAAAATTATAAAAAAAAACATACATGGGTCAATATTCAGCCACTGAGCAGATAGTTAAGAGGATTATTTTCTAACCCTATCGAACGCGAAAAGTCCCTTTTCACGTGCGAAAGCTAAATCGGGGGGGAGTTAGGGCGGCGTTGGCACCGGAAGAGGAGTAGTCGGGGCGGCACCGGGGCGGACACGACAGAAACATCGCTGGCGGTGAAAAGGTAAGAACCCTTAGCGCTGCCAGTAGCGCGCCCAATAGCACCACCTTTTATGATGGCGCTATTGGGTGCGAAAACCAGCAGCGATAACACCGCGGTGGTGCGATCGCTGCCAGCTTTCGCAGGCCCGCTCCCCCTCCCCTGCTTCGCCCCCCCCCCCCACCTCCCGTTACCACGTGATTCAACGAGCTCTGTGCCGTAGGAAAATCCGGGCCTAGGTTAGCCGGATAGACATATCCAGCTAACTTATCCGGGCCTAGGTTAGCCGGATAGACATATCCAGCCACGCCACTGAATATACCCCGCTAAGTTAAAGTTAGCCGAATATATCTAGCTAGCTAACTTTAGATCTGCCGTAAGGTGAGTCTAGAGTTAGGCCTAGATTTTCTAAGACACCGTGGCGTCGTGAATCGCTCAGTGCAGGGGGGGCAGGGGGGCCTGCATTAGCGCTGCCTGTGTTAGCGCTGCTGGCTTTCGCACCCAATAGCGCCATCGTAAAAGGTGGTGCTATTGGGCGTGAAACTGGAAGCGAAAAGGATCCTTAACTTTTCGACGTCCACGCTGCCTTCGCAGCATCTGCCCCGGTGCTGCCCCGACTCTTCCCCATCCAGTGGCTACTCCTCCCCGATCTAGCTATTGCATGTGAAAAGGGACTTTTTGAGTGCGAAAAGTCCCTTTTCGCATGCGCTAGCTTTAGAAAATAACCCCCTTAGCTGTTTAACTTAACCAGCTAACTTCGCTTCTCCCCGGATGCCTATTTCCCACACCAAGAATGCCCCCAACTTATCCAGTTAAATTCTAGCTGGATAACCAGTTATTTAGGTGGATAAGTCTTTTAAATATTCGGCTAAGCCATTTAGACATAATTTTCCCATTATCCGTCTAAATGGCTTTTGAATATTTACCCCACAAAGTCTACAAATAGTAGCAAAACACTATTAGAAAAGTGCATACAAATTAAAAGGCTTTACTGCCAACTTCTATATCAAAGGTGGTGAGGAGAGTTGTGGTGATGCTGTTGTTCTGGGGAATGTGGGGATTGTCAATGATTGTACAAGGCAATTACTGGGAAACAGTATCCTAAGCAAGAGTTATTTTCAGTACCCCATTCTCTCTTCCCTTATAGGCTTACGTGTGTGCAGGTTTACCGAAAAGACTACCTGGTCCCACCTTCCCCCAGCTTAGCACCTAGAGCAGTTGCCCTTCTTGCCCACGTCTTGTGATTGCCCTGAGCACTAAGAAGATGGGGGAGTACCACGACACCCTTTTCCATCAGTTTGCAAGCATTCAAGCCCAAAAGGGAAGGGGATGCCAAAAGCAATCCTTGCTTGGGATTCTATTTTCTTTAGTGACTGCCCTGGAACCACCTTTGCTGATCACCACTTACACTAGTACAATGGCATCCATTTATTGCCTGGCAGTGAAATGGCATCCATTTATTGCCTGGCTGTGAAAGAGAGCACCATTTTCACCTAGAAAACAATAAAATGTAGCTGCACTAACTTGCCTTGTTTTATGCTATATCAAATATTGATTTTTTTTTAAGTTCGTCAAAACACTAGATGGATACTGTAAAATGTCTCTCCCTATTAAGGCCTCTTTAGTATTGATAAAAAGGAATCCTATGGAGAAAATGCCAGTGCTCATATAACTTCTGACATCATGTTTGTCCACTGCTTTTTTTTTCATTACTACTGCTTTTTATTTTAGCATTATTGATTTGTTTTTAATTATTGTATTATGAATTGAATTCTATTTTGCTGTATTATTTTATTATTTTAATTGCCCAATAGCAAGTTTGTACTTGGTTTTATTTTTTACTTATTTTTATAGTTATTTGTATTAAGTTTTGATTCTGATTGTTTTTTGTTATTGAAGTTATTTTAACTTTTATTGTACATCACATTGGCTTACAAATTGTAAGAATTGTGATTAATTAAGAAATAGATAAATCAAACTAAACTAAATACTAATTGTAGGCAGGAGTCTGATCCATGAAACAAAACAGGCTCTGTGGCTGAAATCCTGCTTCAGGTGTTATATTTCTAACTGTAGACTGTAAACAAATTCAAAGGAAGCACTAAAACGCAAAAAGAGAGCACCACTGGGGAGGAGGTTGATAATTATTGGTGAAATACCTATGCCATGCAATGATGTGATATAAGTAGTTTCTATTTTTTTTAGATCGGCAAAAACATTACAAAAGTGGATCTCTTAGCCTATGCTAATAGTTTGGAGACAAGTGCTCTCCAATTGGTAAGTTTAAAACATATATTATTTTTTCTGTTATGTTGACAGTACATAAAAATTGCACGGTATACCAATGATTAAAATAAATGGTAACTACAAATCACATAGATGCCTCTGTAGATAAGCAGGATGAATTAGCAACACACTGATGTCAGGTGGGTGATGTCATCCAATGGTACTGACAAAGAAGTGTTGTATAGCAAGCTGCAGATAAGCCTAGATGGCTTTATTTGACCTCTTTGGGACTTTCTGCCCTGTCACTGCATGCGGGACCCTCTCAGTCCTTTTTCTTGGACCTGATTGACCACTTTCTCTCTCCTCAGAAATGTTTTGCTTTGGTTTTCAGCCTCCTTGGTCAACTTTCCCCTATTCTCAGGATAGGTTATTCAGTATTTATTTAAGTTTTATTATTTTATTGATGACAGATGCAGTACTTCTGGATCCTTCCTTTTTTATCTTGGTGAGGCCTATTCAGCAAATTTATTTATTTATTTATTTATTTAAGGTTTTTTTATACCGGCATTCAAGAACTCGTTCTCATCATGTCGGTTTACAGAAAACAGGGGTGCAAAAATATAACCGAAAACATAAATAAACATGGAGAAGAGAAGCAGTTACAATTAACAAGGGTTCATGAACTGGGATTATAAGAAATAAAGAGATAGAGGAGGATAATTATATACAAGTTTAGTTGACTCTTCTATTTATTTCACATTTAATTTTTTCTGATTTCGCTTTGAGTGTTTTCCCGTTGATAGCAGGGCTGAATTAGCCATGCTGTCATGGGAACTGTCAATCAAGGCCTGGGAGGCGGAGCTCCCAAAGAAGAAGTCAGAGCTTTGCTCTGGGCAGCTGCGCATGAGTTCCCGCACAGGAAACAGAAATCTCCTCAGTCTGTTTCTTTCCGCGCGCGGGAACGCATGCGGAGCTTCTCTCTCAACTGTTTTTTCATACTAAGAATAGAAAATGTCTAAAAAAGCACCAAGGCCATCTGGCTTCAAACCCTGCCTATGCGGCAAGATCATGTCCATCATGGTTGGATATGATCGTTGCTACCAATGTCTGGGCCCTGACCACGATCAGGGAGCATGCGAACGTTGCGGTAGAATGTCGCCCAGGGCCCAGAGGCAGCGAGCACAAAAGATCAAGGATCTCAAGGCCCGAGCTCAGGGCTCTTATGCCCCACTGTCGGAGGCCCATTCTTCACCAGGCCCTGCAAAATCTCAAAGTCTGAAGGTAAGATGGGCTGCGTGATGGAGCCATCCCCCTCCAGACCTGGAGGGCACGACCATCCTAAAGAGATCCTCAGGGGCAGAGAACCTCATAAATCAAAGTCGAAACCCCATCGGGTCTCAGCGTCATGCATCAATGGCGCCAATGGCACAGACGAAGGCTCAGAGTCAACCACCAGCATCGGATTCGGCATGAGCGACTATTATACCGATGCATGCTCCGTCAACGCCAAAGTAGATGGTGGCTACGTCGACAACGACGCAAACATCGAAGCATTGCATCGACCCATCTCAGAAGCTGAAGCATGGCGCAGGGACAGTGCACGTCTCGATGCAGAGCACGACCATGCCGCCGACGTCGGTGCACGGAGGGAGTTCGACGCACAAGCCGACGCACGGCATGCGATCGACGCAAGAGATGAAGCATGATAGGAAATCGACGCCGACGCACGACATAAGGGTTGCGCCGAATTCAACTCATGACGCTGGAAAGGAGCTCAGGACATCATCAATGCAAAAGACGTCAAAATCGTCTCACAGACCTAAGGAGTCGACGCATTTGACTTCAATAATAGGAGACAGATTACATGCAAAATCAATGGAGACTGGGACCAATCTCCCACAGAAGCATGGGAGGTTCAGCTCAAAGGACCGGAGCACAAAACACTCAGGTGCATCCATGCAAAACCGCTCGCCCATATCGAGCCCTCAATTATCGAGACCTTCGACCTCGTCGATGGGACAGCATACACCAGGTCAAGTGTCTCCATCAGAGGATGACTGGATTAATGTACCGTCTCGGTCCTCCTCTTCCTCATCAGCCTTGCAGGTATACTCCGACCTTTCTTCGGTGTCGAGGCGTCGTGACCGAACCCGAAGTTTATAGGAACCTCTCATAAAAAAAAGAGGAAGCTCATTGAGGACTTACAACTGCAACCACAAACAGTGGGAAAAGATAAATTGGATATTTTAGTGGCAGCTCTGTCTCCACGGAATCATCAAGGACAGTCAAAGCCTCGCATGCCACCTCAAGCACCTCAGGCTTTTTCACAATTATCAGAAGCGCTCTCGGGGTTCTTTGAATTGTTACAGTCCAGTTTTGCTCTCCCTCCTTCCCTGGCTACGAGCTTACTACACTCAGCAACACCATCAAGAGAGCCGACTCCAGAAACCCCCATGAAACCCCTCCACCAAGCCCGCCACGACCTGTCACGCTCCTACCTTCGTCTGTCTAACTGCAATCACCTCAGACATCCCCGGACATGTCCACGGGATACCCCTTGGACTCACCAGATGATTCTCCTGAGCCATATTCCCTTCCAGAAGATTTGTCCTACCCTAAACTTTTGGAGAAGGTGGGGTCCATCCTCCAGTTGGACGTCCAAAAGGTACCCGATCTGCAGGCAGAGACACTAGGAATCCTCAAGATTTTTGACTTAACAGCTGAACCGACATATTTACCATCTCACAAGGTCCTCAACGCTGTCTTAGAAAAATCGTGGGAGACACCCTTCACCACGGCGCCTGTGTCTCACAAAGCAGACTTAAAGTTTTGAATGAAACAATCACCCTATTACACACAACCACAGCTGCCCACAATTCCATCGTGGTAGAGTCTGCCATGCAACGGGCTAAGAAATCTAAGTTGCATGCATCAGCACCCCCAGATAGAGGCAATCGCTGTTTGGATGAATTTGCGAGAAAAACCTTCCAGGCAGCAATGTTGTCTGCATGCATACATCAAAATCAGTTTTACATCCTACAATACTTGTACGAGTGCGTGCAGGCAGTCAAAGGCATGCTCTTTACCTCAGAACTCATGGCTCAGACCACACCACAACCAATTCAGGACATAGAAGAAGGCATTCGACATTTGCTTCGGACGGTCTATGAAGCATTTGAGTCCTCCTCCAGGTCTTCCGCAACAGTAATCGCTGCTCGCCGGATAGCATGGCTCCATGCTAGCGCAATTCGAGAGGATGCCCACAGTAAGTTAGCAAACCTATCATGTAAAGGTGGGAACCTCTTCGGGGATCGATTTCAAGAGACTATAGTGAGTCTAAAAGAACAGGCAGTTGCTGTTCAGTCTCTAGCGGGCCCGTCGCCATATCCCTCCCAGAGAAGATACTTTGCAATGGGACGTAGACAGTTTTTTTCCCGACGCCCTTATCGGCCCTACACCTCATACTGGTCTCCAGCCTACCAGACGCAACAGAGAATGCAACAACAGTCGCAAAGGGGAAGGGGACGTGCTAAATCCCAGCATAACCAGGGACAGCAACCTACTGCTCCAGCCAAGATGTCTCAGTCATTTTAGGAATTTTATTGCCATCACCACACGCCACACCACCAGGCAGAATAACATCCCGCTTGGTGGCATGGACTGCAATAACCTCCGATCGTTGGGTTATGGACATTGTGCAGAATGGTTACCAACTTCCCTTTTCGCAGGTGCCCTTCCTACCTCATCTGACAATAACAATCTACAGGGTGCATCAAACCCATCTAGCGATGGAGATACTGTCGTTGCAACAACAGGGAACCATTTGCTTTATTCCTCTGTCTGCCCACAACAAGAGCTTCTATCCACCATACTCCCTAATTCCCAAGAAATCCGGAGGCCTTTAACCAATCCTGGACCTCCTGGAATTGAACAAACATTTGGTAAAAGATAAATTCAAGATGGTATCCTTGAAGGCCATACTACCCCTGCTTCATGTGCTCCATAGACCTGAAGGATGCTTATACACACATCCCTATCCACCCGTCTTCATGGCATTACCTGACTTTTCAATTCAGGGACCAATATTACCAATATGTGGTTCTTCTGTTCGGCCTATCAGCGGCCACCAGAGCCTTCATGAAGTGCATGGCGGTGGTAGTGGCTTCCCTCCGGCAGAAGGGTATGAGAATCTTCCCATACCTGGACGACTGGCTTCTGGTGGCATCGATGCCATCGATCTTTCTACAGCAATTGCAACAGTGCTTGGACAAGTTGGGGCTTCTCATCAACTACAAAAAGTCAATCTTAACCCCAGCTCAGATTCAGCAGTTCATAGGAGCACGATTGGATACCACTCAGAGCAGAGCTTTTCTGCCAGAGGACAGACGATTGGAGATGCAACATCTGCTGCCTGCACTCAGATCAACGCAGCAGCCTTCAGCGTGTCAAATACTAACAGTGCTGGGACACATGGCGGCAGCCATTTTCATGGTACCCAACACACGATTACATATGCGACAACTACAGTGGGGATTGAAGCGTCAGTAGAAACAACACTGTCAACCCTTAATGCACAATGTAACCCTCACCCCAGAAATGTCAGCCGACATAACTTGGTGGCTCAACAAAACGGTGCTGACCAAGGGCGCCATTTTCAGCACACCCCCTCACAACACCGTACTTACCACCGATGCCTCTTGCAAGGGTTGGGGAGTGCATTTAGACCATCTGGAAATGCAAGGACAATGGTCGCATCGCGAACAGAATCTACAGATCAATCTGTTAGAACTCAGAGCAGTTCGGAATGCAATACAAGCTTTTCTCCCTCAACTTCAAGGTCGCTGTGTGATGGTCTACACTGACAACCAGATAGCAATGTTCTACATCAACAAACAAGGAGGGTCAGGTTCATGGTCCCAATGCAGGTGTAATGAAACTTGTGCTGGAGTTAGCAATCTGTAATGAAACTATCTGATGGGAGGAGCAATCAGATAGGAGTTAGCAATCTAATGTGAAAGTAGTGAACAGTCTGCTGGGAGTTAGCAATCTGTAGTATATAGGAGAGTTGTGGGTGGATCCTTGGACCAGTGGCAGATGACCACGCCCCCGGGGAAGACCCCAAGAGGGACCACCGGTCAGGCTCAGAATATGGAGACAGACACACACTAGTTCTTTTATTAGACAGTATACTGAACCACCAGAGGTGGCAGTAGTGAGCTGGGATGCCCGGCTGGGCTGTAGTCCCTCAGAAACTGGAACAGCGATCCCTGGAGGCTGAGCTGTAGAGAAACTGAAATATAGTGAGTAGGCAGGGTAAGCAGTGTTCATGTACCGAACCAGATGATAAGACTCACATAATCCCATAGAAGCCCAGGAGCTGGAATGTATAGGCCCTCGAGGAGCGAGTACCTGGTTCCAGGGAAGCTCTGAGAGAATGATGGTAACTCACAGATGTAGTAGGCAGTGCTGACTTCCAGGCAGAAGTGAATTTGAAGAAGTCCGAGAACAAGGGCACTCGAGGTGTGAGTACCGGTTCCAGACTACAATCTACAAAGTAAGAGAGAAAGCGAGGCCCCCGAGGAGTGGGTACCTCTGGTTAGTCCGAAGAGGCAGAGTAGCTTAGGTAGCAAAACCCTTGCTAACTCGATGTGTTAGCAAATTCTAAGACCTTAAATATCCGTCGTGGGTGATGTCATCTTCGGGGGACGCCCCCGAGGTTCACGCCATTGCTGGTACTTCAGGCGGGGCTGCGCCGCGCGTGCGCCCCTAGGCCTCCAGGAAACATGGTGGTCAGCAGAGTGGAGCTGGTCCGGGGACGCTGGTGGACCTCGGCAGAGAAACACCGCAGCAGCCAATCTTCCCGCAGGTGAAGAGGGAGGCGCCAAAGAGGTGAGGATGGTGGAGTGAGGGCATCGGGAACCGACGGACACAACAGCAGGGAAACACTTCTCATCTTCAACCATGCACACTGCCACTCCTTCTAACTGCAAGTGACTTATTTACGGGGAGTAATCAACACCTGAGCAGACAGCAGGGTGCTCTACCCTCATGAATGGGCACTTAACCACCAGGTGATTCACGACATTTTTGCTCAGTGGGGAGTCCCGTCAATAGATCTCTTCGCCACAGAAGACAATGCAAAGGTTCCTCGATTTTGCTCAGTTTGGCCCAGTCACCTACGGATAGCGCAAGATGCCTTCCTCCTCCCTTGGACAGAAAAGCTGATGTATGCATTTCCCCCAATTCCTCTCATCACCAGAATGATTCAAAAGTGTATACAAGATGCGGCACAGCTAATCTTAATAACCCCTGCTTGGCCATGGCAGCTTTGGTACACTTTTCTGCTGGACTTCTCCATCGTGAAACCCATCCAATTACTGGATCTACCAGATCTCTTAACAAAGGACGCTGGGACTCTTCAGCACCCAATGCACTCCTCCCTTCACTTGACAGCATGGAGGCTGAGCGGCTCCTCCTAACCAAACAGGGCATATCCTTAGAAGCACAAGAAATCATGTTACACTCAAGGTAACCATCCACTAGATGGTATTACCGATTCAAGTGGCATAGATACTCGGCTTGGTGTACATCTCAGGGACTACACCCCTTAGTCTGTTCGCCCGAATCCCTACTTGACTACCTTCATACCTTATACACAGCAGGACTGGCAACTGCTTCAATAAGGGTCCATCTTAGTGCTGTAGCGGCATATCATAGGCCGCATCGAGGCCATCCAATTTCGTCCCATCCATTGGTATCCCAATTCCTCAAGGGCTTACTTCAACTTAGTCCACCGATTTCTAAGCCTCCGGTACCATGGAACCTCAACATTATCTTGGAACAGCTAATGCTTTCGTCCTTTGAACCACTAGATTCAGCCCACATGAAATACCACACATGGAAAGTCGTGTTTTTAGTAGTGGTGACCTCGGCACACCGCGTTAGTGAACCGCAAGCCTTGGTCCATTATAGTCCCTATCTTCAATTTTATCACCATAAAGTTGTACTTCGAATTCACCCATCATTCCTCCCAAAGGTGGTCTCGCAATTCCACTTAAATCAATCAATAGAACTTCCGACGTTTTTCCCAAAACCACATAGCAATGATAGGGAACGTTCGTTGCACACCTTGGACTGCAAATGTGCCTTAGCCTACTACAAAACACGGACTCATTCACCAACGTGAGCATCACAGTTGTTTGTCTCCTTCCATCCAGAAACACCGGGTACTCCGGTAGCTAAAAGGATCATCTCCAGCTGGATAACACAGTGTATTCAATTCTGTTACAGCAAGCAAAATTTGTCTCTCGCTTCTCAGCCAAATGCTCATCAGGTGAGGGCAATGGCAACTTCGCTAGCTCATCTGAGAAATATACAACCCAGTGACATTTGCAAGGCGGCCACCTTGCCATCCCTTCATACGTTCACGTCACATTACTGCCTAGACCAAAGGCATCTGATGATGCCAAGATGGAGAAAGCAATTCTTCACTCTATATCAACTTAATACCTTAGTCGACTTTCCACTGTCTATAGATCACGAATATGACGATCAGACACAAATAGATAGCGTGATCGGGAGCTATGGACTCCCTTGACATCATGGCTAATTGAGCCCTGCTATTGATGGGAAAAAGCAAGTTTTGCTTACCGTAAACGGTGTTTCCGTAGATAGCAGGATGAATTAGCCATGCTGACACACCCGCCTCCCTGGATAGTCGACATGTCCACTTCCATTCATATACTGCTTAATTACTGTTGCGACCATCACTTCCCGACGGCTTCACTCCGCCTACCTTTCCTTTTTTGCGGCTCCTCCTGCTCTTCACGGAAGCCTGGCTGCCGCGGCGTCCGCCTGCCATCCTCTCCAGTGTCCCCGGACCGGCTTGGGCGCTGCCTCCCACCATGTTCTACAGGTACCTTAGGGCGCATACGCCACACGGCCCTCATTCTTATTTCCTCATTGGTGCATTCCTCAGGGGCATCCCCCTGTGATGACGTCATGCTGCCCGGATATTTAAGCCTATAGTTTATTGCTAGCCGGTGAGTTAGCAAGGGGAATTCTTACGGATGGGATTCACTCTCCGTACCCAGCTACTCTGCCTTTCCAACTTCCATTGGACTCTTTCTGATAATGGGGTACCTGCTCCTCAGGGGCCTCTTTTGCTTATTTCAGGTGCTATCAGGTAACCGGTACTCGCTCCTGAGGGCCCATGTTCCCTGACCCGCTGCCTGCATCTATCTCCTCTTCTACTTGGAAGAATTTGCTACAGACACCATCAGTGAGTACCACTATCATCCACTCCTCAGAGCTGTCTCCCTGGAACCAGGTACTCGCTCCTCGAGGGCCTGCCTCCGTTCCAGCGCCAGTGCCATCTCCTACATGGAACCGCTGTGTGAGTACTTTGCCAATGAGTCTCTCTGCTTCCAGGGATCTGGTACTTGCTCCTCGAGGGCCAGCTCTCCCTATCTCGGGGCTTCTCCATATTTGGGACTGTGTGAATGTTCTATTGTACTCACTTTCTCAGTTCTCTCCACTACAGCACTGATACTGGAGGAACCGCTGTTCCAGCACCCTGGGGAATACTAGCCCAGCTGGGCTACATCTTCTACTCACTACTGCCACCTCTAGTGGCTTCTCAAACTGTCTAAATAAAGAAATATCTGTGTTTGTGTGTCCGGAGCTGAGCCTGACCTGTGGCCCCTCACGGGACTTCCTCCTGTGGGCGTGCTCAGCTGCCACAGTGTCCAAGGGTCCACCCAAACCTCACTCATTATAACAATTACAGACTGAGGAGATTTCTGTTTCCTGCGCAGGAACTCACGCGCAGCCGCACAGAGCAAAGCTCTGACTTCGTCTTTGGAAGCTCCGCCTCCCGGGCCCTGATTGACAGTTCCCATGACAGCATGGCTAATTCATCCTGCTATCCTCAGAAACACCGTTTACAGTAAGCAATCTTGCTTTTTCCTCACAGTGAAAGAGAAGAAAGTTAGTGGCTTCAAGTGGTGCCCAATTTGCAATCAGAAGATGTCCCTACTGACAATCACAGAGATTGCATAAGATGTCTGAGCCTTTAATATGATGTCCCTAAATGTGGAATGAAAAAAGTTGCCTAGAGTATTCAAGTATCAAAGACTGAAGCTTCTCAATAACTTTTGGCTTGATTCTGAAGCCCAATGCACCCTTATCAGTGCTGATGGCATCAGTGTCAAAGGACCAGGAAGCCCCATTGCCTGCTAGCAGTCCATTGAGATCAAGGTGTTGATGAGCATCCTAAGAAGAGGTTCAGGATCAGGGAGCCTTCCTGCTCTACCACTCAGTGTAGATTCAAGAAAGATTCATGCACATCGTCTTCATCCTCAAGGATAATTAAAATTGAAAATACTATGAAGACAGAAATGTCCATATTCAGCGCCGTTTGTCTGGATAAGTTTAGACTTAGCTGGATAAATTGTGATGACTTGCTCCAAAATATCTGGATAACGTTTTATCGGGCTAAAAGTTATATATGTCTAGCTTGAGGGTAGAGATGTTCCATGGCACAGCCGATGAACCAACTAAGGGTCTTATTTCCTTATTTTTTCCCATTGATAAAGAATAGGAAAAAAAGCCTTATAAATCAGGCCCTAAGTTAGCCAGATAAATGCTAATTTTAGCACTTTCTGACTATCATGCCAGTTAACATTAAATGTGCCAAAGATCAGTCCTAAAGATAGCTGGATAAAATCTGAGTTGCTGCAGGCCACTGCGGAGTTCATCCTGCAGTAGCTGGAAACAGAGTCTGAGATGATGCAGACCGCTGTGGAGCTTGTCCTGCAGCAGTCAAAACATAGAATGATAGTACCTAGCTAGTTTGCCGATCCACATCAACTGCTCAGCTCTACAATCCCTACCACTCCAGAAATCTGCTGTGCCTGTCCCATGCTTTCTTAAATTCAAATACTGTCCCTTTCTGTACCATCTCCACTGGGAAGTTATTCTATGTATCTACCACCCTTTCTGTTAAGAAATATTTCATAAGTTACTCTTGAGTCTATCCCCTTTCATCCTCATCCCCCTTTCACCCTCATCCCATGAACCCTCATTCCAGATCCTCCTTTCTATTGTAAGATGCCCACTTCCTGTGCATTGATGCTCTGGAGGTATTTAAATGTCTCTGTCATGAAATATAACTACATTAGTTTCTTTTTTTGCTTTGAAAAATACTTAATGTTTAACTCTAATGTTCCTTTAAACACCAGTAATAATTATTTACAACACACAATAAAATAGTTTGTTTTTGTTTTTTAGCCAAAAGGAGCACTAGAAAATGCTTTAAAAGGGCATGCAAACAGTATTCGGATGATACACATTCAACTTGTTCTTCCCCTGGAGCAATCCATGGTAAAAATCAATTGTTAATGTCACAATTCATTGGTAATTCACAAAGTAAAAAAAAGATTGCTGTGTCTATACATGTGGTATACTAATTTGTTTTATGGACTTGTTAAGGGAATGAAGAATTTTGTAGTTTGAGGGTGGGAAGAGATGGCTCTTTGTGAAATTATTTTGTTCATATTTATGTGATCCAATTTCTCCAAAATTTCTTTTGAAAAATTCAGAATAGACCTTTTGAAATTAAATAAAAAGCATTCAGGGAGGGTAACTTTCAAACAACTCTGTGTGGCCCTATAAACGCACCTATATGGCATCGCTGAGATCTACTACAATATTTTATAGCCTCCATGTATCAGGCATGCGCAGATTATAAAATACGTGTATGTCTACCCCTAACATTTGCACATATGTTTTCTTATGTGCGAATGTCTGCAATACATTGAAAACACCTATATTTCCTACCTATTTTAAAAACATTCACGCATATATTTTACACACAAAAAAAATTGTGACTTCTTCTCCTAAAACCCTTTTTATGCATGAAAGTTAAAACATGCATGCGTAATTGAATCACCAGTTGGCTGAAACTTCCACCAGTTCATCCAGTGCTTCTCCAGGTCATCGAGACACTCCTAGTTCTTCAGACCTCCTACCCAACCAATAATAAACAATAGACAAATCTGAAATCAATTGCGTGACATAATTAGCAGATGTAAACTTACCTGAATAAGTTGACAAACATACACACGAGGGTTAATTCAAAATAGCAACTTGCACCTGTCACAGAATGCCCTTAGATCGCCATTTTTTTGTGTGTAAATGTGTGTGCAAGACCAAAAAAACGCACATACATTTGATGTTCATAAAAAGCGTGCACATGAGTGCAAGCTACTTACTGTACATGCATGTATGCTAATTTTACACTCATAAATGTTTTGAAATGTTACCCTAGATGGGTAATTGACATATAAGCCTCTTGGAATATTATAGTATATGACTGAGTAATTCTCTTTTTGAACATAAAAATATGGGCACATATATATTGGACAAGTAGCAACAGACACAGAAAGGGTTTGAATTAGAACAGGTTTGAAACTTTGTGAGCAGTAGTACCAGTGGCGTAGCCAGAATTGATTTTTTGGGTGGGCACAAGGTTAACATGGGTGGGCTGTAGGCATGCAGGTCTACTAGTTGTTTTTTTTACTGATAAATAATGCCAAATTATGCAGCATAGCATTCACATCTACACCTAAGTATGAGGTTTACTTAATGATACAAACATAATTCACGGTGATTTGTGGTACTTTAGCCTTCTTATTATTACAATTTTATACACGGCTCCTACCTGTCCATAAATTTTGAGAGAGCGGTTGTGTTGCTTATATTTAAATTGCTAACATCTCAAAATATAGATATATATTTTTACCTTTGTTGTCTGATCTTTGTATTTTTCTAATCAGTTGGTCCTGGTTTCTTTTTCCCATTTTTTCCCTTATAGCTCATTTCCTAATTCCTTTTCAGTGTCTTTCTCCTATTACTGTCTTCTTCCCTTCCACACACACACACACACACACACACATACACGCTTTCTCTCACAGACTCCCTCTCACACACTCAAGCTGTCACTCTCATATGCTCTCCCCCCCCCCCCCCCCCCCCACAAGCTCACATTCAAGTTCTCACTTTCTCACCCCTCCCCAGGCTTATATTCTTATGCACACACAGACGCACATCCAGGCACCCATTCTCACCCAGACTCCTATTCCCACCCACAAACCCATGCTCCCAGTCTCACCCACACATATTTAAGCTCCCATTCTCATCCATACATATACACATTTAAGGTACTATTCTCACCCACACATACACACATTCAAGCACCCATTCTTATCCACATATTCAAGCTTCCATTCTCACCCACCCACACAAACCCAGGCTCTCATTCTCACCCATATATACACACATTCAAGCTCCCATTCTCACCCACCCACAAACCCAGGCTCCCATTCTCAACCACACATACACACATTCGAGCTCCCATTCACCCACATATTCAAGCTTCCATTCTCACCCACATACACACCCAGGCTCCAGTTTTCACCCACACACACTCCCATTCTCATCCACACATACACATTCAAGCACGTGCACAGCTTCCGCTTTCTCCCCCAGAGCAGGAAGATCAGCTGCCTCTCCTGCTGCCACCGGACTCCTGCTATCTTCGGGCGTCCGAACTTCCTGTCGGGGGGGGGGGGGGGGAGCGGAAGCGCAGCGCACAACGTCCGCTTCCACCCTCCCCCCAAGCAGGAAGATCGGCGCGCAGTACGGCCCGACGCCCGAAGAAGATAGCAGGAGAACGGGTGGCAGCAGGAGAGGCAGCTGATCTTCCAGCTCTGGGGGAGAAAGCGGAAGCTGTGCGCGGCGCTTCCGCTCCCCCAAACAGGAAGTTCGGCAGGCCGTTTGGTCCGAAGATAGCAGGAGAATGGGTGGCAGCAGGAGAGGCAGCTGATCTTCCTGCTCTGGGGGAGGAAGCGGAAGTTGCGCGCGGCGCTTCCGCTCCCCCCCGAACAGGAAGACCGGTTGGCCATGCGGCCGCAGCAGCGCTGCCCCACGTGTGCCGTGATGGCGCGCGAGGCGTGGGTTCTCTTGTTCGCTGTCGCGGGGATGGGATCCCGCGACAGCCTTGCAGTTCCGGTGCCAGTTGGGTGGGCCTGGGTCTAAGTTGGGTGGGCACCTGCCCACCCAGGCCCACCCGTGGCTACGCCACTGAGTAGTACCAATCATCAAGTTTTATCCATTTGTGCATCTTTCAGACACATTCGTGATTCAGTCATCTTTTTAAAAATGTAAAAGTGAAAAGTATTTATTTATTTATTTATTTATTTAAAATCTTTTATATACCGTCGTTTAGTAATGCACCATCACAACGGTTTACATATGGGCACATATATTTGGTTTGGTTACAAATGAAATTTACAAAAGTGCCATTATAATGTCAGTACATGTTTGTATAAAATAAAGTATAAGAAATGTGGCATGGATCTAGTCCACATATATGATTAATATGGTAATCATACAAAGGTTATGCATAAGCTGGAGTTCTCTAACTTAATTATTGAGTATAAAATAAAATAAAAGTTGTGGGACCACTCATCTCAGTAACCTTGTACTGAGTTTTTTCATTCGCTGTTCTCATTATGAAATGCTTTTCTGAATAGCCAGGTTTTTAGACTTTTTTGAAAATATTTGGGTCACTCTGTAATCTTGTCTCTAGTTGCAATGTGTTCCATAATGTTGGACCGGGCAAGGATAGTGCTCTCTCTCTGACTTGTGTTAGTTTCGCTGTTTTTACCGATCGGATTGTTAATAGTGCTTTATTGGCTTTCTCTCCCAGGCCATATCCTCCCCCTTCTCCCTTTCCTGTTCTATCACATCAATCTCTAAACCTTTTCTACTACTGATATTAAAATTTCCCATGGAAATTCTTTAAGAGCCTGAATGCTCAAATATGAGATAAGTAAATGTAAAATATACTTTTGACTTTAAATTTTTAAGAAAGATTATTGAATAATGAATGTATCTGAAAGATGTGTAAATGGACAATATCCAGGTTTGAAGCCTTCACAATTGGTGCTACTACTCACAAGTTTCAAACTTGGGCTAATTTAACCCCCTTTTTTGTGTTTTTTTGAAGGGGTTGTGAATACCAGAATTAGGTGCCTCTTTACAACTGCCATTAGCTCCGAATTTCTCATTGTTGGGAACAATAATGCCATACGCTTATGTGAGTCAATTAGGAACCTGCTTCTAATATTCACTGGTAAAAAGTAAAGGCAGAGACTTTATCGGCATGCTAAACATATTGTAGATTATGTTTACTGGAATAAATTCACTCCTTGTAAATCTGAAAGCCCAACAGAAATCTGATTTCCTCACAATGCATATAGAAGATGTGTTTAATACAGTAGTATGTTCACCTGTTACCATGCTCTTGTTTTCCCAGATATTGGCTTTTTTTTTCTTGTCTACTTGGAATATTTTGATGAATTTCTGTCGTAATATGTAGAAATAAGGGTCAACAAACAAGATTTGTTGATACTTTTTTCTAGGACTGGACTTAATACATTTATGACTGGCTGTCAAAAATTGTATTCCTTTCATCAGGCTGTGGATCTAATGAAGAGACTATAATTCAAAAACTAGTCCTAAATGTACTAAGGTAGTCCTAGAAAAAGATATTGTTTGTTGAACCTTATTTTTAGGAATCTATGTGGACTAACATAGCAGCCACATAATTTTATGTTAATGTTGACATTGTGGATATTTCCATACTGTTATTTCTGTCTGATGTATTGCTTCTTTAATTGTTCTGTAGCAGTATTGTTGGAAAAGGGCTTAGACCTCTTAAAATTAGAATTTTGGTTCTGGTGTCTTGTTTTATATTTTCATTTCCTGTGTCCTTTCTTTTCTGATTTATTCTTATTCTCAACTTTATTTTATGTCTCTTCTTTCTAAACTGATTCTGAAGAAATATATTAAAGCTAGGGTAAGCATTTGTATTTCAACCATAACTGTTATGCATGGTATTTAAAATGGTATAATCTTTTGATTTGGCAAAAGATTGAGTATACCTCTTTTACAATACTTCCAGTCAAGTAAATTAATAGTGCTAATCCAGATATAACGAGAACAGTGATACTCCACCAGAATCACATGATAACATGTAGAACATCAGGATGTCAGTATTTCATGCCTAAATCGGGGTGGAGTCTGCACCGGAAGGGGAGGAATCGGGGCGAGCTCGGTGACGACTTCGCTGATGGCAAAAAAGTAGGACACCTTATCGCTGCCAACAACGCACCCAATAGCACCACCTTTCACGGTGGCGCTATTGGGTGCGAAAGCCGGCAGCGATCGCACCACAGAGGTGCAATTGCTGCCGGCTTTCACAGGCCCGCCTCCCCGTCCCCCGTTACCACCGACCTTAGAAAATCCAGGCCTTAGTACTTTGAAAACACCACAAAATAGGTTATTACATTTTGAGTAATAAGTCCCCGGTATAGTCAACCATTGGATCTAATGATAATAATTATCATAGCAGTTTTTTAAGTATAACGTAGACATTCTTAGCTGCTAAAACTTTACTGTAGGACCAGGAATGTACAGGTACTATCAATGAGCATTTAACCACTTGAGAAAATAAGAAGGGCACATGCTTGATTCAGAATTCTTTAACTTAATGTTTAATAGCTATCATGAAGTATTGCTTTTTAGTCATAGATTGTGGTTAATATTACTAGTTATATGTATTTATTTATTCACTTTTCAATCGCTTTTCCACAGATGTTCAAAGCAACTTACAAAACAGAATAATCAAATGGTATAACATAATAAATGAAATCACTAAAATCAGCATAACCAACAAAATCCTAAAATAGAATGTTAATGCAACAAATGTAGGCCATCAAGAATAAACACAAAATGAGATAATAATATAAATAAACAGATAAAAAGCAAAAAATGGAGATGACATAGAAAATTGTAAAAGCTAAAAAATAAAGATTACTAACACAATTGTTTTTCTATTACAGCAACTAAAAAATGGTGGCACACTCAAAAGCCAGAGTAAAAAAGCCAGGCTGTAGTTAATTTACAGAATTTAAGATAGTCTCTATTCAAACACACCTTCAATGATACACTATTCCCACAAATATGGAACTATGCATAACAAGGCCCTATTTAATATTGTCTTTAATTTTGCCTTAGAAAGAGGTGAGATTTGAAGAAGAGCTCCCTGTGCTGATCCTGACACCCATTTTGATACATAATTCTACACCTGATCTAGTAAATATCCAGCAGCAACTTTATTCAAAGCTGTCTGAGTCAAGGATAATTTAAATTTGGCCACAAAGCATTGGTAGCCAATGTACATTTTTCAGACATGGCATAATTTGATCCCTGGACTACATGCCAGAAAGCAGACAGGCGGCAATATTTTAACTAAGTCACAATTGTATATTCTTGCTTGAATTGCTAAGCAGTCAGTGTTCCTTTCTTATCTTCAAATCCCAAAGAACTCAATTTTTGAATACCAAATAACATTAAAAAATTGAACAGTTCAAACTCACTGAGTATGCCAGGGTATCAAGAATAACCATATAGACAGCAGTGCCTGGTTGAGCTGTTAAGTCTCTGGAAGCCCAATATTCAAAGGAGAGACAACTGCAATTATAGTAGAAGCTGTAGATACTAGTGAGTAGTACTAGTGAGATAGGAATAAACAGGTGAAGAAATTACGCTCTAATGAAGGGGTGGCCAAATCCAGTCCTCAAGAGCCACAAACAGGCCTGGTTTTCAGAATATCCACAATGAATATGAATGAAATAGATTTGTATGCACTGACTCCATTGAATCAATTTCTAAATAATGAATGCAGATACATTTAATTAAAATTAATGTAAATGTAAATTTACATCAGATTGAAAATGCATTCTGCCAAAGGTGCCGTATAGATGTCAAAAAGGATTAGTGACACTACTGAGCCCTGCAGAGCTCCAGAGTACAACTGCCAAGTTTCAGATGCAAAATTGTCAAAGTGGACCTGCTGAGGTCTATCATTTAGAAAGGATTTAAATCAACTTAGTACTGTATCCTCAATACCAATCTCATTTAATCTATTTATCAGTAAGTTATGGACATCTACTACTTAACATTTCTAAAGTGCTACTAGGTGTACGCACCACTGCACAGATACATAAGAGGCAATTCCTACTGCCTGGAGCTTACAGTCTAGTTAACATGGTTCACTCCATGACGGTGGTTGAGTATCACTCAGCTAGACTGTGCATTCATGTATCTTACTGTGTGTATGTTTGGGATTCTCTATCCCTTGCCCTGAAAATAGACTGTTACCAGTTTTCCATCAGCAGATTGCTTTTGTGGTACACTTCTGCCGGCCATTGGTTTTAGGTGATGAAATAAACATTTAAAGTGAGCTTACTTATATTAATATGTAAATTTGGTTTTCCAGAGCATTTTAAATCAGAGTATCCGGTTATTACAGAGGACAGCACCAGAGTTCCCGGTAGGTTTTCCCCTATCTATAAAAGTAAATATATCTATATGTTTATAGTATTTGTTTTACTTGAGTTTATTTGTATTACAGTGTCATTGTGCAGTCTCTCATATTCAGTAAGCTGGTGAATGGTTAAAGTTAACTGAGTAACTTCAGTTAGTACATTCAGTGGAATAAGTCTCAAGCTGAATAAAGTGGCTAAAGTTACCTGAATACATTTATCAGGGTTACCTTGCTTTTCATCTGCTTTATTTATTTTATTTATTTATTTATAGATTCTTTTATACCGCGGTACGTATAGACATACATCACCTCGGTTTACAGTGAAACAATAAATTAGCAACAGGCTTTACATGTAACAGTTTAAAAAACAGTAAAACGTTTGACAGCAACAGGCTTTACAGAAACAAGGGTTTTAAAGATAATATGCATACATCATTAAAATATCAAACAATAAAATATAAATAACCATGTATTCGCAGGAGCAAATTAACTGTCAGCAGCGAGACCAATGTCACATTGCATACAATAGCCTAAATTGAGTAACAGTGGGGGGGTATGGAATAGCAGAATGTAAATACAAAATGCGAGGAAAAGAATTTGGAGCCAGTGAGGAATAATAAGGGATAGCTGAATTTTTAGGTTAGATGAGATTCATAGAGTGAATGCTTGTTCAAACAACCATGTTTTAAGGTTTTGTTTGAAGGTTTTGTGACAGGATTCAAGACGCAGGTCTAACGGCATGTTGTTCCAGATTTTGATACCCGCTATGGAGAATGATCGGTCTATGGTGGAAACGTGTTTGATGTGTTTTAGTGGATGGACAGCTAATTTCGCTTGGTGAATATTTCTAATTGGTCTGTTGGAGGTGCGAAAAATGAGCTGATCAGAGAACCATTGCATCTCTTGGTTGTGAATTGATTTGTGGATGAGTGAGAGAACTTTAAAAGTAATTCTGAAGGATACGGGTAGCCAATGTAGGAACATGAGTGCTGGAGTGATATGTTCATGCCGTCGAGTATTAGTAATTAAACGAGCAGCGGCATTCTGCAACATCTGAAGAGGTTGAATTGTGCTTTTAGGGAGACCCAGTAGTAGTGCATTACAATAGTCAATCTTTGGTAGAATTGTGGCTTGTAACACAGTCCGGAAGTCCTGAGGATGTAATAATGGTTTAATTCTTTTCAAAGTATGTAACTTGAAGAAGCCACTCTTGATTGTGGTTGAGATGAAATTGTTCAAAGTAAGATGATTATCAATAATGACCCCAAGGCTGCAGACCTGCTTTAGCTTGGTATGGTCTGTTGTTGAGGAGGGATCATGTTGCATGTTAGTTGAAGTGTTCTTGTGTGGTGTTATAATGAGTAGTTCAGTCTTGTTGGTGTTGATTGCAAGAAAGTTTTCCATGAGTAGATTTTTTATTTCAGTAAGTGCTGATTCCCAGGTTTCCATGGCCTTAGCAAGTGAATCCTTGATTGGAATAATGATCTGGACATCGTCGGCGTATATGAAATGCCGGAGATCCAATTTCTTCAGTAGATTACAGAGTGGAGATAGATATACATTGAAAAGAGTTGAGGAAAGTGAGGATCCTTGAGGGACACCTTGTGACAGATTTCTAGGTTTTGACGTATGGTGTCCCACTTTGACACTGTAAGTCCTATCTTTCAGGAATGATTGTATCCAGGATAAGGCAGTGCTGGTGATGCCAATTTGTGAAAGGAGAGAGAGGAGAGAGAGGAGTTTCCCAGTATTGCCTGTATGCAGGGTCCCAACAGTCCCCATGGGATTCCCCTTCCTTTCCTGCTATAAGATAAAGCAAAATGTGCAATACTAGGATCTCCTTCCCTCCCACCCAATCCTCCAGTGTTAAGATATAAGGTTATGCTCAGGTCACCTCTTTCCAGACCTGTGGCCCACTCCCCAGATATTGCCCAGATTCACTCCTTATGACACTGGACAAGTATCTCATCCTCTGGGGTCAGGGAAACACCTACAGGACCTAAATGTTAAGTGGCTTTGAAATGTCACGAAAGGCAAATGAGTATTAAACTAAAAAATACATCAAAGTAGAAGTGTCTCCAGGCCCTCTCCTGTCCCATCCAGAACCCTACCACAATCCTCAAGCTGAAAGATGGTAGTGTTACCATGCTCCCGGCGTACATAGTTATTCTGACAATAAGGCTGGTAGCATATACTGCAGACCTTCTGGCAGTATCCAGCAGTACTCTGAAAGCGTAAGCCAGCAGCATAGCTATCAGAGCAAAACTTGTTTCCAGGAGCACGGTAAGATTCTACCACCTCCTGGCTTGGGCTTGTCAATTTTGTGGGTATTCAGGCACCCTAACCGGCCATATTCAAAGTTGTCCAGGTAGATTTCAAAGTTGTCCAGATAGATTTACCCAGATAACTTTATTCAGGGATATTCAGAAGGCCATTTATCCCATTGAATATCTCCGATAAGTTATCTGGCTAATCCTAGCTAATTAAGTAATCCTTTATATGTTTATTTAAATATTTGTCTCTAAGCTTTTAGCACTGATTAATTACAAAGAAATAAGATAATAAGATATACTAAACTAGATAGTCAAAACATCAGGGTTAAAAAAGACAGTGTGTTAAATGATAGTGTAAAAGGACCTCCAAATGTATCTTTTATTAGTAGGGTTACCTGTAAAGGAGTAGCCCTATTACCCCTCCTTAATCTGTGTGAGACCAGGCTAGAGATCTGGTCCACCTTAAATCCCATAAAGGGAAAAAGCTCATGTGGGTGGGAACTAGGGGTGTACAGGGATAAAAAAATTTGGGGGTTTTTTTGGGTTTTTTTTTCAGGTGTTTTTTTCACCATAAATTTAATTTTGCAGAATGTTTGATTCATTTCATTCATTTAAAAAAACAAACTAAACATTAAAAAAAAAAAATCAAAAAAACTCCTGTTGCCACCACCCATCCCTTCCAGCTGGAAAAATGCTAGGGCCAGGATCCCACTGGCCACGACTTACCCAATCCAATGGGGATCTGCCGGTGATGCCTAGGCCCAGGCCGAGGGCACCATTTTGCTATACAGCATTGTACGACAATGCCGTACATTAAAAATGTGCTATTCACTGGGGAAGATGTGCTGGAGTTAAATCCAGTACGACCCCAGCAGATGGCATCTATTAAAGAAGAAAGAAGAGAATGTGATCCTCAGAGCACCAAGGCCGAGGCCCAGGCATCTGGCCTGGGTCTGGGCTGAAGTCCTAGTGTCAGGACCTGACCTCCAGGCCAGGTCATGTTGTCAGGCCTGGGCCCAGGCTCTCGTCTATGCCAAGGCCCAGATGTTGGGTCCCGGACTCCATGCAGTGCCCTGACATTGGGCCTGAACCAAGGCCCAAGCATCGGGAGACTTCTCCGGATACCTGGCCACTTCCTCGGATACCTGATTGATCAAGTAAGTGTTCAAGTGCTCAGGTCTTGGCCAAGGCCCCAACATCACCCAGGCCTAGGCAAAGGGCCGGGTGTCATGCTTGGGCCTACTGCGGCCCTGCTTTAGGCCTTGGCCTATGCCCTAGTTGAGGCACTGGTCTCAGGCCTAGGCCCAACCACACATTTTAAACAAATTACAGAAACAAGGTTCATTTCACTCAGGGGCCCCTCAATTTGTTTCATGATCCCTCCAAATGAAATGAATTGCCCTTATTCATCACATTTGCAAATTCATTTAAAACAAATGCATATCCCTAGTATGAACCTGCTGGACAGATTAAATGGCGGAGCCCAGCTAGAAATGGTGGGGCCCTCGTGTCTCCAGAGAAGCCAGTTCCTGTACCTTCTCTGGTGTAAGTACACAGCTTGAATGTAGGCAGTCTATTGTTATTATATATTGATAAGGGTAATAAAGTTAAAAGTTGCAAGAAGAAAGGCTGGAGTCGGTGTGGTTCCTGCCTTCAGCCTTTGAAAGTTACTCAGTTATTCCATATATGGTGTCAGTTCAGGAATTACTCCTCTATGCAGCTGCACAGAGAGAAACCGAGTCTGTAAGGGTGCAAAAGAAGCAAAGTTGTTACTTGTGGACAAACTACTGAGGATTTTAAAAGACTGGCTCAGGGAGGAGCACAGAAAGAAAAAAAATATTTTTTTTCCTTTAATACATAGAGCAGTGTTTGAGGTCTGAAGGACAACTTGGCTGTAAAAGTTTGTGTGCAAGTAAGGAGATAAGCTCCACTTGTTTAGTGAGGGAACATAGTGCGTTAGCAGATGGATATGCAGGGGTTTTTTCCTTTTACCTTTTAACAGAAAAAAAGAGAGAAACAGTTTGTGCAGAGAGACTGTGTTTGAATGGAGCATGGCCCTGCAGAAAGTGAAGCTGCCAGAGTTGGTGTGAGTATTGAAACAGGGTGTGGCCTTCCAGTAGCAAGCCAGCTACTCTGCTCTAGAGAAAACATGACTGAACTAGAAACCCAAGCTCTGTGTCAAAGCTTCATGGAAGAACAGAGGCAACTACAGGATTGTGCTATAAGGAGCCAGATTTTCTGGATAAATGCTGAGAAAGAGTTGGAAACAAGCTGGGCACACATAGCTGCTAGTCTGGCAGAAGTAGAGCTAGAAGCAGAGGAAGCACATCAGCAATATAAATCACAGGTTTGATGTTTTACCCTCCAGATGGACAAAAGTGCAGTGCAAGTGTGCTGAAGCCAGAACAGAGCCTGTGGATGGTCTGGCAGGAAAAACTGGCATGGAATCAGTGACCACACCACGGGAACAGGTGGCCAAAGAAAAGTCTGAGTGGCAAGGACAGGCACAGCAAAGTGCAAGAAAAGAGAATAGGACTCAGGTGAATGAACCTACAGAAACTGTGACTGAGATGATGATGGTGCAGCTTTACAGCCTGGCCTGAATAAGGAGGTAGCATAGAGTAACCTGTTGGAAGCAGCATAGACTGGTCTAAGGAAGGCAGTAGGGATGTGAATCGTTTTTCAACGATTAAAATTATCGTCCGATAATGTTTATATCGTCTTAAATCGTTATAGAACACGATACAATAGAAATTCTAACGATTTATCGTTAAAAATCGTTAAATCGTGTTAGTGCGCACTAACTCGAGTTAGTGCGCACTAACTCCCCGTTAGTGCGCACTAACTCGATTTAGTGCGCACTAACTGAAAATGATACAAATAAACACTTTCCAGGTCACTGAAGGTCAGTTAGGAATGAATATGTGTTCCTATTGGCTGGCTGCCCTCTTATCTATTGATATTACCAAGGTTACCACTGAGGTGATGGTTGGGGGGATAAGAAATGGAACTGGAAACTAACGAACACCAACAGAAAATGAAACAAAGTGTTCACACTTCCCAGGTCAGTAAAGGTCACTTAGGAATGAATATGTATGTATGTATTCCTATTGGCTGGCTGTGCTCTTATCTATTGATGTTACCAATATGGTTGGGGGGATGTGAAATGGAAACAGTTGGAAGCTTGACAAAAAAGTAATGTAATGATCAGCACTCACGTGACTAGAACTTGTTTGTTTATTATTTTTGTTAGCAGGCACCTGAAATGCTAGTGCATGTTGAATTTGCCAATCACTGTGCATTTTAGAAAGGTGGTCCTGGCTGGAACTGTACACAGTTCAAATATATGTAATTGATTGTTGGTAAGTGTATTTTTTAAGTAGCCACACTGGCACCAGTATGTTTACGTTTCCTCCTACTTAACTCACTAGCTCAGCTTTGTAAGAAGGGCTTCTCTGCTTGTGTGTTGTTTTTGTTTGGTGTGAGGAGAGCAGAAACATCAGATCTTTATTCAATCTACTACAGTCATCTCTTACAGTGCCCTATCCCTATTAATACCAGGAGTGTTGTTATCTTCCTGCACACAGTGCCCTAACCCTGATACCAGTCTGAGACAGCTCCCTCCCTGCATTACTAGTGAGAGGCTGGCTTCACAGACAGGGGGGAGCTGCCTGACCCTCACTCCTGACTTCCCCCATGTCCCAGCTAGTGAATGGTGTGTGGGTGAGGGGGGGGGGGGAGGATGGTGAAGTCTGAGACAGCTCCCTCCCTGCATTACTAGTGAGAGGCTGGCTTCACAGA
Organism: Rhinatrema bivittatum; assembly: GCF_901001135.1. Taxonomy (NCBI): domain Eukaryota; kingdom Metazoa; phylum Chordata; class Amphibia; order Gymnophiona; family Rhinatrematidae; genus Rhinatrema; species Rhinatrema bivittatum. Next base: position 196,719,105 of record NC_042615.1, read on the forward strand.
GAGGGGGGAGCTGCCTGACCCTCACTCCTGACTTCCCCCATGTCCCAGCTAGTGAATGGTGTGTGGGTGAGGGGGGGGGGAGGATGGTGAAGTCTGAGACAGCTCCCTCCCTGCATTACTAGTGAGAGGCTGGCTTCGCAGACAGGGGGGAGCTGCCTGACCCTCACTCCTGACTTCCCCCATGTCCCAGCTAGTGAATGGTGTGTGGGTGAGGGGGGGGGGGGGGAGGATGGTGAAGTCTGAGACAGCTCCCTCCCTGCATTACTAGTGAGAGGCTGGCTTCACAGACAGGGGGGAGCTGCCTGACCCTCACTCCTGACTTCCCCCATGTCCCAGCTAGTGAATGGTGTGTGGGTGAGGGGGGGGGGGGGGAGGATGGTGAAGTCTGAGACAGCTCCCTCCCTGCATTACTAGTGAGAGGCTGGCTTCACAGACAGGGGGAGCTGCCTGACCCCTCACTCCTGACTTCCCCCATGTCCCAGCTAGTGAATGGTGTGTGGGTGAGGGGGGGGGAGGATGGTGAAGTCTGAGACAGCTCCCTCCCTGCATTACTAGTGAGAGGCTGGCTTCACAGACAGGGGGGAGCTGCCTGACCCTCACTCCTGACTTCCCCCATGTCCCAGCTAGTGAATGGTGTGTGGGTGAGGGGGGGGGGGGGGAGGATGGTGAAGTCTGAGACAGCTCCCTCCCTGCATTACTAGTGAGAGGCTGGCTTCGCAGACAGGGGGGAGCTGCCTGACCCTCACTCCTGACTTCCCCCATGTCCCAGCTAGTGAATGGTGTGTGGGTGAGGGGGGGGGGGGGAGGATGGTGAAGTCTGAGACAGCTCCCTCCCTGCATTACTAGTGAGAGGCTGGCTTCACAGACAGGGGGGAGCTGCCTGACCCTCACTCCTGACTTCCCCCATGTCCAGCTAGTGAATGGTGGTGTGGGTGAGGGGGGGGGGGGAGGATGGTGAAGTCTGAGACAGCTCCCTCCCTGCATTACTAGTGAGAGGCTGGCTTCACAGACAGGGGGGAGCTGCCTGTCCCTCACTCCTGACTTCCCCCATGTCCCAGCTAGTGAATGGTGTGTGGGTGAGGGGGGGGGGGTGGATGGTGAAGTCTGAGACAGCTCCCTCCCTGCATTACTAGTGAGAGGCTGGCTTCACAGACAGGGGGGAGCTGCCTGACCCTCACTCCTGACTTCCCCCATGTCCCAGCTAGTGAATGGTGTGTGGGTGAGGGGGGGGGGGGGAGGATGGTGAAGTCTGAGACAGCTCCCTCCCTGCATTACTAGTGAGAGGCTGGCTTTGCAGACAGGGGGGAGCTGCCTGACCCTCACTCCTGACTTCCCCCATGTCCCAGCTAGTGAATGGTGTGTGGGTGAGGGGGGGGGGGGAGGATGGTGAAGTCTGAGACAGCTCCCTCCCTGCATTACTAGTGAGAGGCTGGCTTCATAGACAGGGGGGAGCTGCCTGTCCCTCACTCCTGACTTCCCCCATGTCCCAGCTAGTGAATGGTGTGTGGGTGAGGGGGGGGGGGGGGATGGTGAAGTCTGAGACAGCTCCCTCCCTGCATTACTAGTGAGAGGCTGGCTTCACAGACAGGGGGGAGCTGCCTGACCCTCACTCCTGACTTCCCCCATGTCCCAGCTAGTGAATGGTGTGTGGGTAAGGGGGGGGGGGAGGATGGTGAAGTCTGAGACAGCTCCCTCCCTGCATTACTAGTGAGAGGCTGGCTTCACAGACAGGGGGGAGCTGCCTGACCCTCACTCCTCTGGGGTATTGTGATCTTCCTGCACACAGTGCCCTATCCCTGATACCAGGGGTGTTGTGATCTTCCTGCATGCAGTGCCCTATCCCTATTAATACCAGGAGTGTTGTGATCTTCCTGCATGCAGTGCCCTATCCCTATTAATACCAGGAGTGTTGTGATCTTCCTGCATGCAGTGCCCTATCCCTGATATCGGGATGTGTGCAAGAAGATCACAACACCCCCGGTATCAGGAATAGGGCACTGTGTGCAGGAAGATCACAACACCCCCCAGTATCAGGAATAGGGCACTGTGTGCAGGAAGATCACAACACCCCTGGTATTAGGGATAGGGCACTGTGTGCAGGAAGATCACAACACTCCTGGTATTAATAGGGATAGGGCACTGTGTGCAGGAGATCACAATACCCCTGGTATCAGGGTTAGGGCACAAGTTCTAGTCACATTGACTGATCACATTACTTGTTTTGTCAAGCTACCAACTGTTTCCATTTCCCATCCCCCATATACTGTCAGTAGGAAACTTGGTAACATGAATAAATAAGAGGGCAGCCAATAGGAATACATATTCATTCCTAAACTGACCTTAACTGACCTGAAAAGTGTCAAATTGTATCATTTTCAGTTAGTGCGCACTAACTCCCAGTTAGTGCGCACTAACTCCCGTTAGTGCGCACTAACTCGAGTTAGTGCGCACTAATCGGAAAAAACGATTTTTAACGATTTTTTAACTAAAAAATCGTGCCTAAGATGATTTTCTTGCCCTGCCACACGATTTCTATCGTTAAGACGATATGGAAAACGATTCACATCCCTAGAAGGCAGCATGGAGGAGCCAGAGAGGGATGCAGCAGAGTGGTCCAACAGAGACGCTGCAGGGTGGCCAGAGAGAGGCACTGAAGAATGGTCTGAGGAAGGTGCTGCAAAGAGGTCAGATAGAAGCACTGCAGAGATGCCAGAGGAAGATACTATAGAGAGGCCAGAAGGAAATGTGTAGAGTACCCAGAGGCAATCTCTGCAGAATGGCCAGAGCATGGTGGTACAGATGAAGATGGTGCAAAGAAGGCAGAAAATGCCATGGTAAAAAAGGAAAAAGAGTGAAAGCCACCATGAAACATACAAATTTATTTATTTAGGGTTTTTTTATACCGGCATTCCTAGGTACATCATGTTGGTTTACATAGAACTGAATTAACAGGAAAAGAAAGGTACATGAAACTGTAACATTGATAACAAAAACAGAGTTAAGGAATTTTAAGAGAAAGGAAAGTAACAATAAGATAACAATATGAGAACAATGAGGGAGGTGAAACAACTGTGAGGTTATAAAAACAATGAATTAGGCATCAAACAAGATATTAATCAAGTAATTATGGACTAGGCATAAGCTTGTTTGAAGAGCCAGGTTTTGAGTTTTTTCATGAATTTCTGAGTGCACTGTTCTTGTTGGAGATTGGGTGGCATGGAATTCCAGGAAGATGGACCTGCAATGGAGTGCACGTTCTTTTGTGGTAGTAAGGTGGGAAAGTTTAGGTGAGGGTATGCATAGAATGCCTTTATAGGAGGATCTGGTTAGTCTGTTAGGGGTGTGGAATTGTATGGAGTCATTTAGCCAGTGCATGCTCTGGTTGTGTAGGGTTTTATGGATGATACGGTAGGAGATGGTTGTGTTGGGTTTTGTAGATGATACGGTAGGAGATGAGGAGCCAGTGAAGATCTCTGAGGATGGGGGTGATATGATCTTTTTTGCAGGTATTTGTGAGTATTCTAGCAGCGGAGTCTATATATAAATAGAGTCTAGAGAGTCTGGCTGGAGGAGGAGTGGAACCCAGGGCAACAAAAGACTCCTTTCAAGGACTAGGGTAGACACTGGGCAAAGGGCACAGTGGGTGGTGATAATCATGGTATTTGGGGTAACCCTAAGGAGAGGGGGGTGAGTCTAACCCTATAACCCTAACCCAGAATCTAGCTGGCAGAGGCCAGAAAGAAGGTCTTGGTGAATGGTGTCACTTTCTTAGATGGGATCCAGGGGTAGCAAAGACACTCGGCCCAATGGGTTTGTGTTGAGGGGAAGGCTTTGTAAAGGAGTGGCCCTACTACTCCACCTTAATCTGGCGGGTCCAGACTAGAGGTCTAGTCCACCTTAAATCCCATAGAGGGAGAGAGCTCTGTGGGTGGGAACATACTGGGGAGAATAAGAGGTGAAGCCCAGCTGGGAACAGGGAGACCCCACATCTCCAGGAGAAGCCAGGTCCTGAACCCTCTTTGGGACAGCTATGGTATAAATACATTGCTGGAAGGTAGGTAATCTAATGTTTTTTTTAAATTGATATGGGTAATAAAGTTAAAAGTTGCAAGAAGAAAGACTAGAATCAGTGTGGTTCCTGCCTTCAACCTATGAAAGTTACTTGGCTATCCCACAGTGCCCTTAATTTTTATGGTCACAGTGGTCTCTCAGACTTGGTGTTCCAGTAGGGCAGGTGGGAGTATGTTAGCAGGATTGACACTTCCCAATGGAGAGGGTCTGAATTTTGATAAGTCTCCTGCTCCTGTGTAAAGCAGTTGGGGGTTTTTGGATCAGAAATCAGGAGAAGTTAGTCTGCAGCTAATGTGTTTGACATTTTGCAGCTTGAATGCTGAGTTCATATCTGTTTGTCCATATTACCTCCTTGTGCATATCTCTTTTGTGACAGTCTCTAATATATTTTTGATCACCATAGACATTCTTGGTCAGCTGAACTCAAGCCTATCCCCCTCCACTCAGCTTTTACGGCTTTCTGCTAAGTTTATATATATAAGTGTGTGTGTGTGTGTGTGTGTGTGTGTGTGCAAAGAGAGAAAGAGACAGAGACAGAGACCTAAAACTGATCTACAAGAAATTACCGTATGTGGACAAAAAGCAGATGTTGACTATCTCTGTGAGGTGGGTTCAGTCGTTAAACTTCAGAAAGAAGAGAAAATATATATGTAATAATAATGAAAAAAATATATATATACTACGTGCACTTCACAGATGTATCTTCAACATCGAGTTGAACTAATTGATGTATTCTCCAGGCAGTACTTGTGGGTTTTTTAGACTGACCACAAATTCCAGCTCTGACTAGAATAAAAATAGCTGATAAAGAAGAGTATAAAAACCAAGCTTTCAGAAAATAGTGTGGGAGAGCGTAATGGGTTGTTGGACATAGTGGACTTTATTAGTAGGTTGGGGGCACATTAAGGTATATATAAGAGTTTTGGGTGGGCACATAGAGGTTAGGTTGGGGGCAAAGTAGGATTGTTGACTTGGTGGCACGGTGAGTATCATTAGTGAATTGGGACATATTAAAGGTGTTAGAGTTCTGGGAGTACAGTGAGGTGGAGTGGTGGACAAATTGGTTGGGGTAATTTGGTGTGTTAGGGAGCACAATGGGGTATGTTAGTTGGAGGCATGTGGGCATCTCTAGCGGGTTAGAAAACATTTAGGTATATTGTGATTTTAGGGACAATGAGGTGTGTTAGTCATTTAGGTATAGTCATTTAGGTATATTGTGATTTTAGGGACAATGAGGTGTGTTAGTCTTTATGGAGCATTTGGGGTGTTTTGGCCAGCTGTGGACTTTATGGAAGTTTTTTAATGGATTGGGGCATCATTAGAGTATGTTAATGGTAAGAGTGCTTAAGGGGCTAGGGGATCATAATAGGGAAGTGAAGAATTTAACGTGTGGGGGGGCTGGGGGGCTAGAGTAAGAGGTTGGCTTGTGGGGTGGATCATATCCCATCCCAGAACTACATTCCCTCCTTCCAGTCAGAAGGACCTCTCTTCCTCCCTGCGCAGGAGGATAAGGGTATTTCTACAGTTGAGGGTAATGGGCTTACCTATTATTATTAATTTGGTGACTGCACTGTCAAAGAAGGGACCATGAACCAATGCTCATTCTGAACTGGGAAACCAGTCTTCTTTCAGAATCTGATTCTGAATGGGGCTCGGTCTTTCTTTTAAAGTGCAGGCCATAAATGATAAAATGAATAATAAGTAGGGTAGGCGAGATGCAGCTGTAGAAGATAGGGATACCATCTTCCTATAACAGATGATTGTTGTAAATGACAGTTCTTACTCCTATTGCTTCTGTTCTCAGTCTTTAATGGAGTGTAATGTTTTCAACCGCTAAGAGTAAAATAGCACAGGGAAAGGTGGATTTGGGGACCCTTTGCCTGTATTTTCACCTTTGCTACAACATCTCATTCACACACACTGTCTATCATATTAAGATCTCCTGAAACTGTTTTAGCCAGGAGACCCTGGTCAGACTATACTGATAATTCTTCTCCTTACAGGAGAGCTCTGGGTAGTGGCATCCTGCAGTTTTATTTGCCTAAGACAGTGTAAGCCAATATAGACAGACAAAAAATATTTTAAATAAATACATTGTACAGAGATCTATACTTTGTAAATGCTTTGAGATTACAGTGTATTAGTTTTGTTTCAGTGTTCCATATTTAAGTTAATTTAATAACTGAAATCAATACAGTATTTTAGAGTACTTTATCTACCACATTAATGTGTACAACCATATCATACAACTGAGTTTTCCTAAAATCATGTAAAATTCATTCCACACTGAAATTTAAGCCTGGGTACTCCAATTTGTGTTTAGACAGGAATTGATAGATACTGTTCTTCATGGTACTATTACTCTTGTACAGTGTTTTGAATTAAATGTATCTGTCACTGTCACAGTCAAAACAGCAGCAAAAGCAGTTTAGTAAAGAGGAGTGAAATACACCTGTTGGTGAAAGTCACTGCTACAATAGCCAAACAGAATGTAACAAAGTTGTCTGCATGATATATGTTCTGCTTTAGGGGGAAATAGCAAACGTGATTACATCTGTAGATGCAGCTCAGATGCTCATAAGGGACAACGCTTCTTCTGTGGTCATTCAGGTAAAAGTCCTATAATAACCATATGAATTGTATATAGCAAAGTATACTGTTATGGACACATTTTGAGTTGTTTTCTTTATTTTTTAAGGAAACAAAGAAGTACATGGAAACAATTATTGGCTATTTTGTGCTGTATATTCAATGGTTTAAGGATTCTGTAAGTAGTTTTTTTTAATTGAAAATACAACTACATTGCATTGAATAGTATAATGTATCAATGTGTACACGTGGAGAGTTAGAAGCATGGTTAATTTTCTGTGTAAATAAGTCATGAATTTAATATGAATAGAAAGTTGCATAACTTATTTAATATCTCCAAACAGGACTGAACGTTCTGTGAATGACTACCTATCTAAATCCAGGCCACCACACAAATGTACTCTGTTTTGTCAAAATAGTAGGATTGGTTCATAGAAGCCATGAAGGAAATTTTCATTGTATGTAAAAGCATGCTGTTTCATTAGCATACTGATTAGACACTGATGGAAGAGTGCAAATGCTTGCTACTGTTGGTAATACAATCATCTGTCTGCCTGCTACTGCTTAGACCGTTCTTCACTTCTATCCCTCTTGACAGTATCACAAGATGCATTAATTATGTTGTGTCACAAACGGGAGGTAGATAGAAGGTTTTCAGTTCTATTCCACATGGACATCATTTGATTAAGGCTTGAGGAGGTCCATATTCAACTGCTGTGCAGCTCAGCTGGTTAGCAGAATAAACTTTCCCAGCTTCCTTAGCCCATATAGTCAGAGGTGTGGCTGCACTGCTGAATATATCCAGCTATCATAAAGCTAGGTGGCTATACTAGAATGCTGATTCGCATTACAACCCAATACAGGTATTGCACTTATATATGTATGGCATAAGTATATCAAGAGCATCTGAAGCATAGGCCCAGGGAAATAAAATGAAGTCTGATCATAATGAAAGGTACACATCTTTTATTTCAAATGCCTGTAAAACCATAAGAAATAATATTTGTAAGGAAAAAGAGATATAGGAATAAGACCTAATGAGAAAGCAATAAGGCCAATAAACAAGAAAGTGGATAGTTTGAGGGATTTAGCTTATTCTATAAAATCTGGATATATAACAGGTTAAACATGGGCAGCGGTGCAATGAGAGCCATTTAATGCTGTTTCGGGCTTCCTCTGACATCAGAACCCATGATGCCACATCTGGTGTCCTTTGATACAAGACATGTATGTTCTTTCATTCTTCTTCAATCAGTTTACCTAAAGAAATAGCTGACTTCAACAAACAGTATTGACTAGTGAATAGTACAGCTACCATGGTACAGTAATTTGTACTTTGCATATAGATAGCTAACATTATTAATAGCCATGGGGAAAATTTTCACAATGCACATTTTATACAGTCACGTTTTTCCTTCCAACCCATTGAAAGTGTTTGCTTAGCAGAAAAGTAGTTTAACTTTCAAGTTTGGACACAACATTTTTCCCTCTGATTCTTCTGTTTTTAGACTTTGGTTTTCTGAGCATAAACAAGTTGTTGTACAAACAAGTTGTGAGGTCAGGAATTTCTGGATGGTAAAATAAGTAGAATTGTTAATATGAATTCGGAAACATTTATAGTAAAGGTTTTATGTTAACACATATTTTCTTCCTGTAGATTGCCATGGATGTAGCAGCATGCAAGCCCATTGCCAATTTCATAGATACAGCAGTAGATGTCTTTTTATGCAGCTACTTAGTAGACTCTATGGTAAGAAATGTCCTCTTTTTCAATATGGTGTCAGCATTATGAAGCATACAAGGAATAAATGCAATAAATGTGCCTTCAGCGCTTGTATTTAATATATGGCTATAGGTAATATCAATATATAGCATCACTGTCAAACAGAGAAAAATATAAATCACTACAAAGATAAACTGGTATGTAGTTAGCTTTTGGGTACTTGCCAGGTTCTTATGGCCTGAATTGGCCACTGTTGGAAACAGGATGCTGGGCTTGATGGACCCTTGGTCTGACCCAGTATGGCATTTTCTTATGTTCTTATGTTCTTAGTATTGGCTTGATTCATCTAAATTATTTTGGGCTCTGAAAGCCAAGTATTGGAAAAAAGCTGATTTGTAACTTTTATAGGAAAAGATATTTGGTAAATAGTACCAAAAAAATATTAAGCATGGCTCACAACAAATTAGAGCACACAGAAAGAAGAGCAACAAAGAGGCCTGGGGCGCGAACAAAAGTACGCGCTCGCGCTAATTTATAAAATCCGGCCCATGGCTTTTTCAACAAGCATTCCCAGATTAAACTCTGCGCCCACCGCAATCTCACAGCAATACCCTTAGGCACTGATCTCTCTGCCTTCTCCACTTCCTTCCACTCCACTTCTTTAAGGCTCCAATCCTCCACCCCTCTCCCCCCTTTCTCTTCTCTCCCCCTACTCCCCCTCGCCACCAAAAATTATCTGCTGCCGCTTGTAAATAATATATGCAACATTTTTGTGTTAAGCTCTGCTTCTCCCCTTCCAAGTTACTTTCTCCCCGTTCAATGTACTTTTGTTACAAGTTATATGTAAACCGATATGATGTTCCCATAAATACCGGTATATAAAAATGCCAAATAAATAAATAATAGACATATAAATATATAATAAATAATCCCCTAGACTCCGTTCCCCAGACATACCCACAAAGTTTGATTCATTCAATTTCATATGCATATTTTATTTGCTCCTAGAGCCCTTGGACCTTAAATATGTTACTTCTCCCTGAAACAGGAATTAGTCTGGATGGAACTCCTTGAAATAAATATCTTTTAAACTTGTTTGATGCAAAAATAAAAATGGGGAGGCCTTGTGTGACCATGTTTTTCAGCTGGAAACTGCTTTTGCCTATGCAGATGCCTAAATTGTTCTATACCAAATATATACCAGATCTCTTATCCAGACCTAGTTTATACCTAATTAAGGTCGTTCTAGGCACGATTGATTGATTTATTTATTTATTTAAATTCTTTTACTATACCGATACTCAAGACGAAGGTCTTATCGTACCGGTTTACAATGGAACAGGGGGGAAACCAAATTAACAATTTAAGAAGAAGGTAAAGTTACATTAAACAGGGAGCAAAAACCTGGAAGATGGAAGACAGGAAAGATTTTAAAAGATAACAACTGGAGAGCGATAAAATAATCAACGAAGGACAGTAGAGTAGCGAGACAAAAACATAGATTTATCCTCGGTGTACCCTACTAGTACACTAGTACACTAGTACAATGTACCCTACTAGTATTTCACTGCCGCAGATTACTGATTGTTACTCACACAAGCTGTATTTTTCATCTACTCCCCATTATCATTGTACAGATTACTTTACACAGTTAACTGTTTGTTTATTTTTATGGACCAATCCATAATTTAGCTAGAATAGTTTCCCCTATCCAAGTTTTATGTACCCCTTGTTCCATGTACCACCTCCGGACGAATTCTTTTTCTCTGTTTCAATGTTTCATTGTAAACCGATGTGATTTGTATGTCATACAGGAACACCGGTATATAAAAATTAAAAATAAATAAATAAATAAATAGTATCCAAATCCTTATTTCTTACTCTATCTCTTTCTATCATTTTTCGTCTCTCATCTTTTTATATATTCTGCATGCATCCCTTGGACTATGTCCCTCAATCCTTTAAGGATATCACAACATACATATAATGCAAGGACATATTAGCAAGCATGATTTATCCACATTGACTACTCATGCGCTAGGTATCATCTTACTGATGTTACAAAAAACCATTGAAAACATTCAAATAAAACTTTGGCGCCTGAGAGAGCATGTGATATTGAGGACCTAATTCCATTCTCCTGATGCAGTCATTTCAAAACATGAATTCATGTCGGAAACTGATTGTCAGTTAAGTTGGATTTCATTACAAGTTCTTTTGAAAGACTTTACAGCAATATAAATATTTTTAAAAGTATATCAGCCATTTTCAGTGCATCAGAACATATGTTGAGTGGGCGATATGCATTCTTATTGAGGATATATGTTACATCTGGTATTATAAAAACTAAAAAGTAGACTTTGGACCTATAGTTATAAAGATAGTAACTTTTAAACAGGCGCACTGGCACACATGTGAGTGTTCGTTGGCCCATGCCCAAGGACACGTCCATTTTATAACATATGTGCGAATATGTGCACATTATAAAATAGCCTGGATGAGCATACATGTGCACTCAGTTTTAAATGAATGCACACATGTGTGCTCAAATCTCATACCTAGCGCATAAGTGGGAAATTTTTACAAGGCATGCACGCCATTCGCCATTTTCCCAGTTCATTCCAGTTCGCCCAGTTAAGGGATAGGACTTCTAAACCCTTCTAGTTTACTAGCTTCCCTTCACCCTGTTAGCACAGACCCTTAAAAGCCCATTGACTTTCCTAAATTGTTTTGTTTTAAAATTTACACATCATCCATAGCAGAAGTTACGCGGCAGGGGATCCCAGCACGTGCCAGTGAACGTATTTTTGCACTCGTCTCTTGACCATGCCCTGACACGCCAATGCCCTGCCCCTTTTTGTAAATTTTTTAGTTGTAGATGTAGCAGGAGATACACACATATTTGGGCGGCTTTTAAAATCCTCTCGACATGCACCCGGTCTTGGCCTATGCCGGGCTTTTAAAATTCACCTAAAAGAGTTCTGAACCTCGCTGATGTGTTGGTTGAGGTTAGCATATAATTTAACTGTGTGTGGTTTGAATTTGTATTTTGAATTGATATTTCAAGATTACATATCAGGAAAGGGATAATGAAGCTAATATATTACGCTATTTCTGTTGGGGATCAGTCTAAAAATATGCATTAACTGGATTTTCACCAATTTTCTGAGATATTCAAGGCTTTGTAGCTGTCCTTGTAACAAAAGATGTAATGACTTTATTCTCTAAAGATGGCGTGTCCATTTCTGCCAAAAATGCTTTGAGGTCCCAAATTTGGAAGAATTGAGCCCTATGGAGTAAATGAGAGCACGATGAAAGCTAATTTGGGTATGCTTAGATTAACGGCACAAACAGAGTAATGTGTATGTCATAATTTGAAACTGCACTTGGTAAACAAATTTGCCTGTCCCTTGGCTATATTTGTCAGTAAATTGTGTGTAGTGCGTGTGCATGTGCCACACTGAACATCACAAATTCTTTCTTTAGAACACTATTGAAGTTAATTATGCAGACAGAAAGGCTTATATACTGTAATATAAGGATGATTCTATAAAGGACTTGATTTAAAAAAGTCAAATCTCCTGAGTTGCCAATGATTTGTGTAGGACTTCATGGGAATTTTTACTTTCTATTTTAGAACACCTTTTGGTTTGGTTTGGGAGCTGCTACCATCTTCCTAATACCTGCCATAATTTGTGCTATAAAATTAGCCAAATTCTATCGTAGAATGGATACAGAAGATGTATATGATGAGTAAGTATGTATTAGAGACTTTGCATTGAAACTGGTAAAAAATGTAAAATGCTTCAAATACCGAATGTATTATATAGTTTTCACAGTGAGGTTTGTGTATAGATGTAACTTTTTTTTTTTTTAACTTATAAGGATAACTGTTTTTGTTGTCACTAATGCTGTGTTTCATTTATTTATTTTTTTAATAAGGTATTTATCTTTTCAAGAGCTGCTTGGCTCTGTTTGGTCCTCTTTTGGTCCCATTTCTAGTTCTATTTTTTTTTTTGTCCAAAAATACATTGTGGTTCATGTTCAGCCACTGGGCAGCTGACAATGTTAGCTGGGTAAACCTATCCAGCTAACTTTGCTGCGCTATTTCTCAGTGTGGGTGCGCTGCTGAATATACCCAGCTATCTGAAAGTTAGCCAGTTAAATGTATCCAGTTAAATACTCTTTCGTTTCCCTAATGTTATCCAGCTACATTAGCTGGATAACACCGAAAATTGGCAGTATCCAACTAACTTAGCAGGATATTGCAGCACCATCCCAGAATGACACAGACCACTCCTTATATAGCCGAATACAATTTTCATCAGCTAAACACTTATCCGGTCACATCTAGGGCAGTCAGACTGGCGAGATTTATGAATCTTGACTTTTTGTCCGACTAAGTGTCAAACCTAGGGGAAAAAAAGTTGCCTGAAATGGACCTCGTATTTCTTGTTTTCATTTCAATGGACTGTTTGGGAATTCTAAAAAAAAGCAGCTATTGTTGCTACACCCCATTTTAAAATAATGCCCCCCACCCACCAGGGTTATGTGTTGTATCCCACTGTCCCTTTTACACTGATTCCTGTAAATCATATCAGATTCCAAATTGTAAGGGTGGCTATATAGTAGTGTTCTTAAATGTACTTCTGTTGTGGGTCCTGTGCTGAGGGAAGGTGGTGGACACCACCTCCAGAGTGGCACAGGATGGCAAGATGAGACTAGGGCTAGACTTGTGCAGTCCGGTGAGGCTGGAGGAAGGCAGGCAAGACCAGAGCTCAGGAACAGTGTGCAGGCAAGGTTGGAGCTCAGGAACAGAGTGCCAGTAAGAATGGAACAGGAACCCTGGAACGGAATGCAGGTAAGAGTGAACTGGAATTCCGGAACAGACTAGAGCTGGTGCAGGTAAGAGTGAACTGGAATTCCGGAACAGACTAGAGCTGGTGCAGGTAAGAGTGAACTGGAATTCAGGAACAGACTAGAGCTGGTGCAGGTAAGAGTGAACTGGAACTCAGGAACAGACTAGAGCTGGTGCAGGTAAGAGTGAACTGGAACTCAGGAGCAGACTAGAGCTGGTGCAGGTAAGAGTGAACTGGAATTCCGGAACAGACTAGAGCTGGTGCAGGTAAGAGTGAACTGGAATTCAGGAACAGACTAGAGCTGGTGCAGGTAAGAGTGAACTGGAACTCAGGAACAGACTAGAGCTGGTGCAGGTAAGAGTGAACTGGAACTCAGGAACAGACTAGAGCTGGTGCAGGTAAGAGTGAACTGGAACTCAGGAGCAGACTAGAGCTGGTACAGGTAAGAGTGAACTGGAATTCAGGAACAGACTAGAGCTGGTGCAGGTAAGAGTGAACTGGAACTCAGGAACAGACTAGAGCTGGTGCAGGTAAGAGTGAACTGGAACTCAGGAACAGACTAGAGCTGTGTGCAGGTAAGAGTGAACTGGAACTCAGGAACATACTGGAGCTGGGTGCAGGTAAGAGTGAACTGGAACTCAGGAACAGACTGGAGCTGGGTGCAGGTAAAATTGAACCAAAACTCAGGAACAGACTGGAGTTGGGTGCAGGTAAGAGTGAACTGGAACTCAGGAACAGACTGGAGCTGGGTGCAGGTAAAATTGAACCAAAACTCAGGAACAGACTGGAGCTGGGTGCAGGTAAGAGTGAACCAAAACTCAGGAACAGACTGGAGCTGGGTGCAGGTAAGAGTGAACCAAAACTCAGGAACAGACTGGAGCTGGGTGCAGGTAAGAGTGAACTGGAATTCAGGAACAGACTAGAGCTATGTGCAGGTAAGAGTGAACTGGAATTCAGGAACAGACTGGAGCTGGGTGCAGGTAAGAGTGAACTGGAACTCAGGAACAGACTAGAGCTGTGTGCAGGTAAGATTGAACCAAAACTCAGGAACATACTGGAGCTGTGTGCAGGTAAGAGTGAACAGGAACTCAGGAACAGACTGGAGCTGTGACTGAATGAGAAAGGACAAAACAAGGACAATAGAGAACATTGAACAAGAAATCCTGAAGGCAGCACAGACAAGGGAGGTCCCAAGGGGCAAGACAGGAGAGGCCTAGAAACAGTGAAACGCCAAGAATAGCTACAGAGGTCAAGGATGGCCTAGATAGGTGGAAAAGCAAAGAAAGGGCAGAGGCCCTAAGGCTACAAAGTAAAGCTAGACTGGGACCAGAAGGCCAAGAGGCCACAAGGTAAGACAAGGTATTGCTATGGTTAAAAGACCCAAAGGCCACAAGACAGGACAATGCAAAGCTGAGATCAGAAGGTCCAATGGCCACAAAGCAAAACAAGGAAAGGTCTGAGAAAGCCACAAGGCCGAAATGGCCAGAGCAAGTAGCCAAATGGAACTTGATGCTGAAGTACTGAGGCAAGGGTCAGACAGGGTTAAGTAGTGCTGGAGTCTGGGTATGGTGCAGGCAGGCAAGAGGAGCTTGGCCAGACTGGGGAGTGTGTTTGTCAAGGTCCCCTGTTGGAGCAGAGGATGTAAGACTGGCAGAGGTATGAGACTAGGGACGTTCTGAAGAGTACAATTCAGAGAGGAGCTCACTGAGGTCCCCTGGTGGAGGGGAGGCTGCACAGCAGTCAGAACTGTAACAACTTCAAGGCATTTCTCCCATCTAACACATGTTACACAAGGAGGTGGAGGACTTTAGTGCACCATTACAGTAACTTTTGTGTTATTGTTTCCAAATTTGGCTCTTGCTTTTAAGTTCCACACCCAGCAGCACTGTAGTGTTCTCTTTAGCCTATTTTTTTCTGAAAGTTTAAGCTTGGCATTCTTAAAAGAAAATATTTGCTTCCTCCTCTTTGGTGTTTCAAGCTGGTGCAGCTCCCTGCTAAGTTAGTCAGGGAGTTAGAGCGCAGCTGAGGACGCAACACCCAGGTGCTAGAACTAAATTTCAGAGCAAATCATTTAATTTAAAAATTGTTCTTTTTTTTTTTAAACTGTTGGAGCATACATACTCTATTATATTTTATTGCTATATACTCAAGTAACATTTCAAATCAATTGGCATCTCAGGAATGGAAACAAAGTTTAAACAAAAGGCAATGATTTTGTTTTTGTGATTGTCTCTTGAATTGCAAAAAGAAAGTAAATAACTTGTATTACTAAGTAATGGGAGATGTATTAAGAAGTAGATCTCATGTAAAATACTGTTCTAAAGAATTTACCTATAGGGAGGATAATATTCAAAGAGACTTCTATGGTACAGTAGTGTTTTACCCTCAGAAATGGCTCTTTAGAAAATTGCACAACAAATATGTGCATTAAATTATGCACATATATACTGTTCATACAAACGTTTACATGCATAGGGGAGAGGCGTTCCAGGGGTAGAGTTTGGGTAGGGTTGGGATACTTCTTTGATTTTCAAAAGTATGCACATAAATTCTCTCTCCAAAGCTGCAGATGTAATGCAGATGTAATGGTGTGCATATATATGCAGCCTATTATAAAATTAACCCCATGGAGGGCGATTTTCAAACTGTCCACAAAAGTGCAAAGCCAGTGGCATAACTTTGCACCAGTTTTCAAAGGGAAAACATTCCTTTTACAGATTGCCTAATAGGGATGTGCATCATTTTTTTTGATGGATGAAAATATCGTATGATATTTTCTAATCTGTCATATATCGGGGGTCCCCGAAAATGATAGGAAAACCCCACAAAATTTTTGTGTGGTTTTCTTACTGTTTTGGGGGGGGGGGGGGGAGAGAAAGGGCACACAGAAAAAAAAAACCCAAACCCTCCCTGACCTTTAGATCTAATTATTTACAATCCCCCACCCTCCCGACCCCCCCCTCAAAACTTGCCTATAGTCCCTGGTGGTCCAGTGAGGGTCCCAGGAGTGATATCCCCCTCTCAGGCCATCGGCTGCCACTAATCAAAATGGCACCGATAGCCCTTTGCCCTTACCATGTGACAGGGGCTATCAGTGCCATTGGCCAGCCCCTATCACATGGTAGGAGCAATGGATGGCCCGCGCCATTTTTTAAGATAGCGCCGGCTATGTGACAGGGGCCAGCCAATGGCACCAATAGCCCCTGTCACATGGTAAGGGCAAAGGGGCCACCAACGCCATTTTGTTTACTGGCAGCCGACTGCCCGAGAGTGGGAGATCGCTCCTGGGACCCCCGCTGGACCATCAGGGACTTTAGGCAAGTTTTTGGGGGTCGGGAGGGTGGGGGATTGTAAATAATTAGATCTTAAGGGTCGGGATGGGTTTTTTTTTGATTCGGGACAGCCGAAAAAAAAAAACCCCGTCCGGACCGCAGGAAACGAAATTTTCCACGGGTCCACGATACCGAAACTGGAACCAATTCCGGCACCCGATTCCCATCTCTATTGCCTAACAAAAAGAGCTCACACATCTTTGCACATTCTTTTTGTGTGAATACTTTTTCTGGGTAAAATAATATGCATGCGTTTGAAAATGTATTTATTTACTTTACTGTGACTGGTCAGCCACTTCAAAGCAGATTACATACAGATACTGTAGGCATTTTCCTATCCCCAGAGGGTTTACAATCTAAAGTTGTACCTCAGGCTATGGAAAGTGAAGAGACTTGCCTTTCCTTCTATATATCATGTTATTTGATGTTACTTATAAAACTATGTATGTGAACTGTAATCCACTGAGCTTTTCAGATTGGCGGAATATCAATTGATTTAAATAAATAAAGGGTAGCAGTGAGATTTGAATCCTGGCTTCCTGCCTGCTTCTGTAAGCACTAGGCTACTGGCAAGCCCCTCCCTAACTTTGCCCCAGGAGCACTGCCTATTTCTGTGGATAAAATTCTATGTGTAGTGGTGGCATTTTCTAAAGACCCCATTTCCATGAGTAAAAGCACTGTTTTACCCTTGGAAATAGATGTAAACATTGCCCTCTTAATCATTTGCATGCTGATTTACATCTTTGATAATGTTGTGGGCAGTTTCTTCCACACTTGGTTTAGTAACTGCTGACAGCTTCTTCTTGTTTCTTACGTGATCAAAAATTGAGAAATCCCTCTGGGTTCAAATAGGTGAATTCTAACAGCACTACAATAATATATTTTCTAACCACTTAGAAGTTTATATTTTAATGGTGTAAGTCAGCGTATATATTAAGTGGATAAGCTATTCCTAAGTTTGTGTTTACGGTTGCAAAAGAGAGCAAGACCTGTATTGTAAGCTTGCCTTCCATTTTGCTTATCTTAACCTTTGCTGCTTGTTAAATATCCCTTAACCAGCCTTTCCTTCTTCACTTGCAGTTCCTCTGTCGCAGGGACTTGGCATTTTACTTTATGATAACTATTTTTACTTATTTTCTTTAATTGTCATATTGTTTTCACTGTCTGTAATCATTTTGTGAATTTGCACATTGCCCTTTTCAGACTTTGATTTTTCCATTGTTTGCTCAGACTATTTTTTTTTGTTAATAGTCCTGATCGCACAGCAGCTCAGCATGTAAATGATAACAGTACCCTTCTGTGTTTTGTTGACACCAAAACGGGGACACGTGGGGAGACCCATCTTCATTGGCTCATATTTTTAAATTTAATCATGTTTCCCCTTTTTATATCTTGTAGCATTGAAACTGTACCCATGAAAAAGTAAGACTGTTTTCTTTACTGATATTCATAAAATTTATTCTACTGTTAGTGAAAAGGATTATATATTGTTTTAAAGAGATATGCACAATTTAAAAAATCCATAGCTCCTTTGATTTGTGAGTTGTAATCCAGTGCTAAACACTAATTTACTTGTGGGCAGGTGATTGCTGGCCCAAAGCATGTCCCATCCCAGAGGAATTAGTTGGGATTTTTTCACTTGTAGTATAGTGGATTAGGGCTATTACATTATGCAACAGGACAACACCATGGCTAAATGAATCAATCTAGTGTACTAGTAGGCACGTGATGCCTGTATGCTTACAGGGTCAGTATCCTGAATCACACAAAACTAACTTTCTTGACTTGTATTTCCCTGTTGTGGTTAAAAGGAGAGAGACTTACAGTTTCAGCAGACAGTGTGACATTATATCGCTTTGCTGTTTGCACAGCCGTAGTAATGTACTAGCAAATGAGCAGCAGCAGCAGCAATAAGATCAATAGGAGTAAAGGTTCTGGAGTAGGCAGGTGAAAGAGAGAATAAAAAATAACTGAATCTGGCATATGCAGAACTGATGACACTGCAGCCAGTAATTCTACACACACACACACACCATCGAAATCCCAAGAATAGTATGAGCATGACAACATGAATCTGTATGACCCAGGTATCAAACCGTTATTTTCTGCCAGGATCTAAACCCCATGAGCTAGAAAGGCAATTACATGGTTAGTAACAGCACTTATGGAAAAAAAACAAAAAAGAAAATAATATGAAGGCCTTATTGCTCAGGCCCCCCCACTGAGAAGGAAAATGAGATGTTCCCAAGTCCCTTTCACTTCAGGTAACGCTGCTTCTGCCTGCTTCTGAAAGCAGACCTTCCTCTCCCTTATGGAGTCATTCTAAGATCTGTGGGGACCCAAGCACCATTACTCTGACAGCTAAAGCACTGCCATATGAATGCCTGGTGAAACTAGGAAGAGTCGGTTATAGAAAGCACAGCTTGTTCATCTAAGGACAGGCCTTAAGATTTAGGGAAATACGTCAGAAACAAGAGAAGTGGCAAATCAGGCTCTTCTGCTACAGTGCAGCTCTTTGATTATGGGGGTAATAACATAGTTAATACTAGAGATGTGCATCATTTTTTGTGTTCGTGTCATTCTTCATTTTTCAGCTGCCATGGAAAATGTCGGTTTTTTTTTCGGTTTGGGTCTTTTTTTTCGCGAAAAAATTGATTTTTTAGTTAGTGCACGCTAACTCCCATTAGTGCGCGCTAACTCCCCGATAGCACGCACTAACAAAAACCGTTAGATTTTGTTACTTTTTGTTAGTTTTTGTTAGTGCGCACTGATCGGAAAAACGAATTTTTGTGAAAAAACGGGAAAATCCGGATCTTTTTCAGGCTCCCTGAAACATGCTGAATTGGAGAATTTCGTTGAAATTCTCCAATTCGGCAAAAATGAATGCACATCTCTAGTTAATACATCTAAATAGATACAAGAGCTAGCATTGAGACAGAGGAGAAAGAGTTAGAGTAAAACCTGCCATGAAAAACTACAGCAAAATGAAAGAACCCCCCCCCCCCCCCAAAGTTATTTCCCTCTTTCTTGGGGATTTTTGCGCCCTTTCTTCAGGAATATCCATTGAGCAGTATGCTGCTTACGAATGTGTCACCAGTTCAAAGAAAGAAGACATTAGCACAGCATAGTGTAGTACATTCATCCTTTGAGCAGGATAATGTTACAAAATAAATCCTAGTCGGGCTCACCATACCCCTGGATGACAGGATGGGCTTGGGATAATGCACCTTCTCTGAAGAAAAGTAGGTTCACTGAGTCACACAAGTGGCTGCAATGGTACTCAACTGCCAGCTATTCACGAGCATTCTAGAAGGGCCTTATGGCCTTTTACCACAAGTGCACGGGAGTTTCCATGCTGCTGCTGCCCTGGGGGCTCCTCTTGGTTTGTTTTCATCTTCCAAAGATGTCGAATGTCATAAGCTTCTTCAGTGGGCCTACTGGTTTTTATGAATCTTTTGCTAGCTGACGTGCAGAATATTTTCTTTTAGACAATCATGGCACGGTGGGCAGACTGGTTGATTTTTTTTCAAGTGCTTTGGTCATCTTTCTTAAGAGAAAAATATCTTTATTTGATTTTACTATGTCTATTTTCCTCACTGTGGGGTACCTTTACTAAACTGTGTTTGACAGTTAGCATGCAGTAAGCCATTTACCACATGGTAAATGCCTTAAAGCAGTGATAACACGTGGTATTTATTTTAGCCCAAATAACGCAAATGCTTTACAAATGCAAATGCAAAAGCAGCTTATTTCTAGTAAATTTATGGTAATAAAATAACGGGGCTTTCCTAAAAAATCGCAAGGCCCGCTATTGTCAAGAAAGTTAGCTACAATTCAGGAGTTGTAGCTTACTTTCCCTGGGAGCACAGGACCCTAACATGAGTCCTGATGCTCCCAGGCTATAACTTAAAAGGCCAGAACAGCCCAAAAGAAAGCCCTCCCCAACATATGAAACCCCTCTGGGGGTCTTGTAAGACCCCTTTCCAAACCCCCCCACCACCACCACCACTATCTGTGCAGATTTCTCCAAAGTATCACAAGTAAAAAAATAATAGAATTAAAGTTATGTAGTGACGGCCCCCCCCCCTTCTCAATCCCAACCCTTTGAAAAATTAAACCCCCAGCCTCCAAAGGACCCACCGGGCCCATCCACAGTCCTCCCAAAAACTATTTCTGCCAATCCCTGGTGGCTAGTGGAGTCTGGAGCACCCTCTAGCCTCCAGGCTTTCTGCTATCTGAAAAAAATAATGGCACCACCTGGCCGCTTAACTACTTATGACCCATCTCCCTGCCAAAAGGGCATATGATATAGTTGCTACAATGGAAGGAATAATTTGGAGTTAGCAGATATCAACTTGGTCAATGTTAAGAATCCTGTAAAATTGGGAAATAAATAATTTTACTTAAGTAAGGGATAGTGTGTGTGCTATAGTTACACAATGATAGGTCTCATGCTAGGAGTACCAATCAGGCAAAGATCTAGGTGTCATAGTGGACAATACTTGAAATGGTCAGCTCAGTGTGCTGTGGGGGTTAAAAAAAGCAAACAGGAATGTTAGGAATTATTATGCTGCCAGACTTATATCTGGCATTAACAAAAAAAATCATATTACTCCAGTCCTTGCCAAGTTACATTGGTTACCTATAGAATTTCGAATTCAATACAAAACTTTATGTTTATTACATAAAGCGGTCTATGCCGAACAAGTTGATTGGATGAATGCAGTCATTCGAATTCACACTCCCCAACGAAATGTGCGATCAGCAGGCAAAGGACTTCTTATAATTCCTTCGGTTTCTACAGCCAGACTTACATCAGTTAGAGAGAGAGCAATGTCATTAGCGGGACCAAGCCTTTGGAACTCACTACCTGTCGAATTAAGACTCCAAGGCAATGTAAAAGAGTTCAAGAAAGCTCTAAAAACCTGGTTATATGTGCAAGCTTTCCAAGCAGCAGCCACTTAGAAATATTATTCTATTTTTATTTTATTTTATCTGTTTTATAATTTTGGTTTTAATATGAGTTTTTATGTATTATTTTTATGTATTACTCTTATATGATGGATTTGTTTGTTTTTTATCAAATGTATTGTATCTTATCTTCTTTTTAAGTTTTTATGTTATTATTATTTTAAGACACTCTGTTAACCGGTATGAAGGTATGTACCAACACCGGTATAGAAAAGTTAACTAAATAAATAAAATAAATAAATAAATTAGGAAGGGAATAGTGAATAAAATGGAGAAAGTCATAATGCCTCTTATCATGGTGAAGACCGCACCTTGAGTACTGTATTCAGTTCTGTTCACTGCATCTCAAAAAAGATATAGATGCACTGGAGAAGGTACAGGGAAAGGCAACTAAAATGACAAAGGGGATGAAATGGCTCCCTTATGAGGAAAGGCTAAAGAGGTTAGGGCTGTTCAGCTTGGAGAACAGATGGCTGAGGGGGAATATGATAGAATTCTAAAACATCATGAGAGGACTAGAATGGGTAATAGAAGGATTAGGGAGCACACCATGAAGTTAGCAAGTAGCACATTTAAAACAAATCAAAGAAAATTCTTTTTTCACTCAATGCATAATTAAGCTCTGGAATTCGTTGCCAGAGGATGTGGTTAAGGCAGTTGGCTTATCTGGGTTTAAAAAAGGTTTAGACAAGTTCCTGGGGGAGAAGTCCTTAATCTGCTATTAGTGAGGTCGACTTGGGGAATAACCACTAATTATTACTGGCATTAGTAGCATGGGATCTATTTAATGTTTGGGTACTTGCCAGGTACTTGTATCCTGGATTGGCCACTGTTGGAAACAGGATACTGAATTTGATGGACCTTCAGTCTGACTCAGTATGGCAATTTCCTATGTTCATTTCTTTTTTGGGGTTTCTATTAGTGTGACTTTCTTGCCCTTAAGCATTTCTACAAGGAGGATTTAGGGGGGGGGGGGGGCGCAACATAAATGCATTGGACCATGGGTGCTGGAAACCCTCGCTATGCCTCTGCATACTTTTCCTTTCTCACCCCCCACCCCAACTTTTTTTTTCCTTTTTGGAAGAGTACTTTAAGCTAGGGAATCCTACTTGTGAGCCTCAGTGAACCTGTTTGTCTTCAGAAAAAGTAAAGCTGCTTACCTGTAACAGGTGTTCTCTGAAGACAGTTCACCAGCCACAGAAACTCTCTCACCTCTCCTTCTGTTTTCCAGTGAGAGCTGTATTATTTGAACTGAGGAAAACTCCTGCCTTTAGGGTTTTCCAGAAAGTACTGGAAGTTTTGTCCATTAGACACACAGCATGGTCACATGACTTAATTATGCAACTGGTGAACTGCTTTTTTGACTTCATAGAACAGTTGCTAAAAGCAAGCAATTTTGCTTTTTGTAATGCTTTGGTTCCTCTAGTGGTAATGCATATGCGATGACAATGATAAAGAGACAGTACTATTTCTGATGAAGAAGCTGTTACTCTACTTTTTGATCCTACTTGGCCCCTGGCCCCATTGCTATCTGTGAGAAAATGGTATTTTCTTCTTTTGATCACTACACTTCTATAGTAGTCTAAAAGTGATCGGACTTCAGTTTGGGAGCCACATCCAGTCCATGGCAGCAAGTCAGGATCTGTGGTGGTGAGAGCATATTACTTCCAGTTGGAAGTGATTTCATCATTGGAATCAACCCCTTCACTGGCCTTTGGACATCCAGGGTAGACTCCCCCTTCCACCTCAGATTTCGAGGGGATTCAAGGCCCCTTCCCAGACCCTTATTGGCTCTCCTACGCAGACTAAGCCCCCTATGGGACCCTTGGGTCAAAAACGTTTGCCCACGCCTGACCTAGTCTGTATAATAATTTCCTTGAAATGATGATATATGCTCGGGCCTGCCACAGTTTATTTTGTATTATTACTCCATCTCTATTTTTGGCTGTTTTTGAGTTGATGGTACTGATGTCTCAAATCTTTTACCAGACATGACCTTGCTAAATCATAGTTTTTATGCGGGGAAAATACACTGGGAAAATCCAAATACTATAAAAACAATAACAACATCTACAACTAAGCCATCGTTTTTCAAACATGAAACATGAGGGAAGATCGCAATTTTATTTTACTTCATTTTCAATATATGTCCTTTTAAGGCCAACAGATTTGGTTTGGTTGTTTTTGCCTGTTGAAAGTGGGATTAACTTCTATATATGGCAAAAAGATGTCATCTTCCCCAATGAAAAATACAATGAGGGTTAGATAAAAACAAATGGAAGCAAGTTCCAAATCACTGGCTCCAGAATTGTGAATCACAAAAGTTAGATCTGCCCACCTCTCTAATTTTAGGCAACAGTATTCTTTCTGTAATAGTGAGGTATCTAGTTGCAGTAATTGTGTAGTTTATAAAGGGGTTTTTTTTTTGTTTTTTGTTTTTTGTTTTTTTAAATCTTCAAATGAACTATAAAGTTCATACAAATAATAAGATGAGATGTTAGTTTTAGCATTTTTTTCTTCAATTGAAATTGCTTAGTTGTAATTATTTCTGGCTTTTGCTAGAAAAAGAAAGTATTTGTACAGTTAGTTTCCCAATTTCTTTTTGCCTTCGATACTCTCATGCCCGTCCATTCATAGTTTCCTTTGTGAGCATTTTGTAAAGACTACTGTTTTGTAAATAAAATTGTCCATTTGTATTTATTTTTACATGTAATTATTTTGTTACAGTCTGGAAAATGGTAATAATGGTTATCATAATGAGCATGTATATGGTATTCAAAATCCCGTTATGACAAGGTAAAACAACTAATACTGCATGCCTTGTACTTTGTGCCATTTTTAGTGTGTTATTGTAGAGTGTATCAATCAGTTATCCAGCTTCTGCATGTTTAAATCATTTTATTTTTTGTAAACTTTTTTTTTTTGACATTTGAATCTGTTCTGTGGATTTAGTATTTTATTGGCCTTTTCTGACTGTATTATTTTATATGTCTATGGTTAAATATATAATTATCAAACTAGTTTGCAATCATTTAGTTATATATATATATGTACATGCATTTAAATCTCCATGATTTCATAATCCTAGTATTAATAGTAAAATACTTTGCATGAGCAGTTTTAAGTGGATGCATCCATTTAGTCTTTCTTGGTTTGATGTCTTTATTAAAGAAAAGGTTGCCCACAGTCTGAAAAGCAGGACTGAATGTTAGGAACTATTGGTCTCCATTTACCAATTTGAGGCTAGAAAGATGAATCTGGAAGGACCAAGCAAACATTTGAATGTTAGGAACTATTGGTCTCCATTTACCAATTTGAGGCTAGAAAGATGAATCTGGAAGGACCAAGCAAACATTTGAAACTCTCTTCACAGGTTGAGTAGAAGCTACACAGGAAGCTGAATAGCAGCAATTTGGCCAGTGATTGCCATTTAATGAGGCATTTGAAGCCAAGATGGCTTCAGTGTGCAGAATGACAATGTACAGGAACTTCATTTTGCCTTTTTGGATATGCAGAGTTTTTCGCATGCAGGGTATTTTTATAATAGCCCATGTAAGTCTAACATCTATGTATGGAAAGTATATACAAAGGCCAATATTTAGTAAGCCTACAAATGCTCATATAATTGTGTTATGACCATCGGTTGCAGACAGCCACGACCGACTCAACTCACGTCATGTGTTGCCCAGCTTTCCTCTCCGGGTCAACTCGCGGCTAGGGCTAGCCGCTACCGCTGCATATTTCCAGGTTCTCGAGACTCCTCATTGCGGCTGGGACACCGTCGACCGCCACGCCAACTCCGGGCCTTCTTAGGCGCGGGCACGTGCCACCGGGCCTCCCTTTAAAGGCTCAGGGGCATCCCTGACTGATGACATCACATGGTTGGGATTCATAAGCACCTCCCTTGGCCTACACTATCAACTTGGCAACAAGTTCCTTCACCTACTATTGCTTGCTCCTGTCTCCTTGGACCCATGGTTCTATCTGCAGTTCTGGACTCTGGCTCAGGTACCCGCTCCTCGGGGGCCTGTTCACACTTCCAGTAGGAGACCTGGTCTCCAGGCTTTCCCGCTCCTCGGGGTAGCCCCTGCACCTTCCAGAGGTCCTGCCTGCCGGCTTCCCTGCTCCTCAGGGTTGCTCCTTGAACTACCTTACGGCATTGGAGACTCAACTCTGTGCTCCCCCGCTTCTCGGGGCAGTGCCTAAGTTATACACCAGTGACTGTACTCTGTGCTTCCCCGCTCCTCGGGGCAGTGCCTACGTTTCTCTTCCAGAAATTCTACTTTACGCAGCCCCGCTCCTCGGGGCAGCTTACATCACTACTTCGGAGATTTGACTCAGCGCTTCCCACTCCTCAGGACAGCCCTACATCATCACACCAGAGCTTCCGTCACTACGCTGTCCCGCCCCTTGGGACAGTCTCTGCAGTATTCCTCCAGAAGTTCCTGTCTTGCGTTCCCCGCTCCTCGGGGCCTTCCTAGCGCTTCTCTGTTGGAGGTTCCTGCTCTGGTACTTGTTTCTTCAGTCCTACCTGAGTACTATGTGTCTCCTCCAAACTGTGCCTCTTGTCCCACTCCTCGGGACACCTCACAGTACTCTCTCTGCAAGTACCTGCGATCACGTGGCAGTGACGCAGGATGTTCTATCTCTCTACTACTACTACTGTGTCCCCTGTTGCAGCTGGCCTCATCTCCCGAAGGAGAGGACCTGTGGGGCTCCTCCCTGCAGGTTGCGTCAACCCTCACCTCGGGCCAAGAGTCCACAAAACCAATGAATCCTAACAAATTGGCTAAGATTAGCAGGATACCTAGTACTGGATATTCAATAGGATATAATCAAACAATGTCTTAGAAAACAATATTAAATCTTCACTCCAATTGATAAACTCACACAGAGAAAACCACTAGTAAATATTTCTTTTCAACTAAGGACCATCATAACACCCTGCGGATACTAAGAAGTAGGGGTGTGCATTCGGATTGACCGCATTAGTAAAACGCAACTCATATTTTTTTTTACTTAAAAAATTGATTCGACATAAACGATCGGATTTCCCACATATCGAACATAGATATGTTCGATATGTGGGAAATCGCGATTGTTGAGCCAAAATAAAAATATAAACCCCCTCACCCTCCTTAATCCCCCCCCCCCCGACTTACCACAACTCCCTGGTGATGGAGCGAGGAGTGAGGACGCCATTTCTGCAATCCTTGGCGAGAAGCATGTGACGTCGGCGGCACGTCGAGTGACGCCGGCGTCACGTGATTCCCGGCTTGTTCGCGCCGGACGGCTCGTTCGGCCCAAAAAGAACTTTTGGCCAGCTTGGGGGGGCCTCCTGACCCCCCCAAGCTGGCCAAAAGTTCTTTTTGGGCCGAACGAGCCGTCCGGCGCGAACGAGCCGGGAATCACGTGACGCCGGCGTCACGTGATTCCCGGCAAGTTCGCGCCGGACGGCTCGTTCGGCCCAAAAAGAACTTTCGGCCAGCTTGGGGGGGCCTCCTGACCCCCTCAAGCTGGCCAAAAGTTCTTTTTGGGCCGAACGAGCCGTCCGGCGCGAACTTGCCGGGAATCACGTGACGTCGCGTCTGAGTGACGCGGCGCCACGTGATTCCCGGCTCGTTCGCGCCGGACGGCTCGTTCGGCCCAAAAAGAACTTTTGGCCAGCTTGAGGGGGTCAGGAGGCCCCCCCAAGCTGGCCAAAAGTTCTTTTTGGGCCGAACGAGCCGTCCGGCGCGAACGAGCCGGGAATCACGTGACGCCGCGTCACTCGACGTGCCACCGACGTCACATGCTTCTCGCCAAGGATTGCAGAAATGACGTCCTCACTCCTCGCTCGATCACCAGGGAGTTGTGGTAAGTCTGGGGGGGGGATTAAGGAGGGTGAGGGGGTTTAAATTTTTTTTTTGCACATATGTACATATACCCAACTCATTGGATTTTTTTTATGTCCATATTGGCCGCAAGTGGGACCCCCTTTCGGACATAAAAAATATGAACATAAAATTTTGCTCTGCACATCCCTACTAAGAAGAACTTTTTTCTTTTTCAGTATTTTCACCGCCAAGTCATAGATAATCATTGGTCCAATGTTCATTACAGTTCAAACAAATTTTTTTTAGAATTTGTATATGCTCATAAAAAATAAAGAAGCATACTTCCCACATGATATCATGTTTCGAAGCACTGCTTCAAGGGCTTCTTGTTAATCGCAACACCATTTGTATTCTTGTTTATTGCAATGCCATGAACAAAAGTTTTCTCTAAAATGATAAACTCCAGCACTAGAAAAATAACATGTGAGACAATCAGAGTCTTCATTTCAAACAGCTTCTGAAAGAAAAAGTTAATAATATAAACACCACAGTGAACATTGTATTTATTTATTTATTTATTTATTTATTTATCTATCGAGTTTTTATATACCGTTGTTCGGTTTTGCCATCACAACAATTTACAAAGTTTCAATGTTTAACAGAGTTTACAAAAGATTCTTGTGATTGTTAACATAGATAATGTAGGCTTTATAAACGTAGTTCGGATGTCACACTATACAGTTTCAGTTATGTGTTGTATTACGTTCTTCCATTGTTCCACATGTTTGCATATGGCCAGTAGGAGGGAAGTAATATCTGAGAATCATTGGGTGTTTTGGTAGGCTTTGGTAAACATCCAGGTTTTTAGTTCTTTTTTGAAGGTTTTTAAATTTTGCTGTGTTCTAAGTTCAATTGGGAGGGTGTTCCAGAGTTTGGGACTTCCTAGGGATATGGCTCTCTTCCAAGTTGAGGTAAGTTGTTTAGAACAAGCAGGTGGAATCTTTAATAGACCTTTATTAGCTGAGCAGAGGTTTCTGTTTGGAGAGTGTAGTTTTATAGATGTACTTAGCCAGTTTGTTTGTTTTTCATATATTGTTTTAGTAGTGATGTGGTTCTTGAAGGATAGTTCATTGTCAATTATGACTCCTAGGTTGCGGGCATGAGTGACAGGGGAGATTGCAGCTTTTTGGTTCATTAAGTTGAGAGGTGGTAGTTGGACAGCGTTGTTCTTTCTATCGAGTATGATTATTTCTGTCTTATCGAAGTTTAGGATGAGTTTCATGTTGGTTAGTAGTTGCTTTATTTTGATTAGGTAAGTGGCTGTTTTTTTGTAGGTGTCTTCCAGAGAGTTGTGTATTGGGATTAATATTTGGATATCATCCACATATATGAAGTGGGTCAGTTTAAGGTCTGAGAGGAAGTGGCATATCGGGAGCAGATAAATGTTGAAGAGTGTCGCAGATAGAGCAGAGCCTTGGGCAACTCCGGTGTCAAGGCTTAGTTTCTTTGAGAGGGTATCGTTGATCGACCCCTGGTAGGTTCTTTGTGATAGATAGGATGAGAACCATTGTAGAGTTTTTTGTTTTGCACCAATTTTGGAGAGACGGTCAATCATGATTGAGTGGTTTACCGTGTCGAAGGCTGCTGATAGGTCAAGCAGAACTAAAAGGTAGCTGTGACCATTTTCAAAGCCTTTGAGCACTGTGTCGTTTAATGATAGGCGTAGTGATTCAGTGTTCAGGTGTTTCCTGAAGCCAAATTGCATGGGGAGTAGGCTGTTGTTTTCTTCCAGGTGGTCGCTGAGTTGGAAGTGGATGATTTTTTCGATAATTTTTGGCAATGAATGGTAGGTTTGATATGGGTCGTAGTTTAGTGGGTTTTCTGGATCAAGGTTGGTCTTTTTCAGTAATTGCTGATTTTAGGCAGTCGGGGTAGTTTCCTTCTGTGAGGGAAAGGTTTACAATGTCAGTTAATGTTTTGGTTATTGATGGTTCGATGACTTTGATCATCAGTATGGGTATGCAGTCGATATGGTGTTTAGCAATAACATACTTATTGCTGACAAACCACCTCCTTGTCAGCGGCCATCTTAAGTGAGCTGTCATTGTAGTTTACCATATAAATGCACCCAGTTTAGAAACTATCAATGTGATGTAATGATGATGTAAATTAAATGTAAGGATGTCAGTCAAATAGAACCACCCACTCAATTTCTTTCTTCAGTCCAAAAGGAACAACAGTTTGTAGACAATATATCTACATTTGTTCCCATGATGCCAACCTTTGCACCCTGTCTCCCCCCCCCCCCCCCCCCCCTCCAGTGTACAGGGAGCATATCCGAAATAGTCCACTTGATATCTTCAAAAGAGTGTCTACAGGTTCCACAAAGTGAGAGACCAGTGGAACTTCCATTTTATGACTTGATACAGCTTTTATGTTCAATAAGACATATCTATACATGCATTTCATCATACCAATTTATTTTAAATCACATGGGCAGGGAATCATGTAGACTACAAAAAAGATTATTTTGTTTTGGTTAATGGTGTTTGGGTGGATCCTTGGACACTGTGGCAACTGACCACGCCCACGGGGGCAGTCCCGTGAGGGACCACGGTGTCAGGCTAGACTTTGGACACGCAAACACAGATTTGAATCTTTTATTAAACAGTTTGAATGACCACCAGAGGTGGCAGTAGTGAGTAGTGGTGTAGAGCCCGGCTGGGCGCGTCTCATACAGAACGCTGGAACAGCGGATCCTCTGCAAGGCAGTGCTGTAGTGGAAAGAGACTGAGAGCTTTGAGCACACAATAAGAATAACATTCAGAGTCCCAAGGGCAGGGAGAGCAGGCCATCGAGGAGCGAGTACCTGATCCCTTAGAGCAGAGAGACTCGGTAGCGCTGTACTCACTTAGCAGTAACAGAGATTCCACTAGACGAGAGGTCTGGCACTGGAGCAGAGAGCAGGCCCTCGAGGAGTGAGTACCTGATTTCAGTGAAGCAGTACTGTGGAAAGAGATGGTTTCTGTACTCACTGATGGTAACTGTAGGTTAGTTCTTCCAAGTAGAAGGGTAGAGGTTGCAGGCAGCGACACAGGGAACATGGGCCCTCGAGGAGCGAGTACCAGTTTCCTGATAACACTTAAAAGAAGCAAAGAGGCCCCCGAGGAGCAGGTATCCTGTTAGAGACCCCGAAGGGTAGTAAGAGTTCCAGATAGCGCTGGAGTGGCAGAGTAGCTTAGAAACGGAGAGCGAATCCCATCCATAAGAAATCCTGTTGCTAAATCAACAAGCTAGCAAATACTGTAGGCAGATATACCCGGAAGTCATGACGTCAGAACAGGGGGACGCCCCTGAGGGTGTGCGCGCACACGCCCTAGAGGTACCTGGAAGGAGAATGGCGGGAGGCAGCACCAAAGCTGCTCCGGAGACGCCGGAGAGAATAGCAAGCAGATGCCGTGGCGGCCATCAATCCAAGGTGAGCGGGAGGAGCTGAAAGTAGAGAGAGGTAGGCAGGGCGAAGCCGTCGAAGACCGATGGATGCAACATATTTACATGAATAATTGGTGATCAAAGAAAACTTCTTGCCTGTGGATGAGATGATATGATCGGACTGAAGTCTAAGAGAACATATATTGCAATTATCACAAACTGGAGGGTCATTCTCCATCACAGGAGCGGTATAAAGACAAGACCTGACCCCCTGGTCTCTAATGTTCAGGCCTCTTAAAAAAGCAAATGTGGGGAATGAAGAAAAGAGGATTTATATTCAGACAACAACCAACAAGGACTAAATTGCACAGGCTGGGTAAACAAGCATAGGAGTAGCTTGCTTATTGCAGCGGTTACTACCCCTAACCAATTAGGCTTGATACTTCACTTTGATACAGCTCCAGCACTGCTCTCTACATCAGTGGCGGGGTGGAAGGAAATTAGAACCAAAAAGTTACCAATAAGGGCCCTGACCTCAGCAGTCAGAGTAATAGATAAGTATGAGAAAAATAAGTGTGAAAGCTTGCTGGGCAGACTGGATGGGCCGTTTGGTCTTCTTCTGCCGTCATTTCTCTGTTTCTCTGTTTCTATGGACTCAAAAATTGGATGTACTCTTTGTAAAATGTACCAATGCCTTCTAAAAGATTTGTAAATATGTCCAGATGCCAAGGAGTGTCTTAAAACAAATATTTGCCAATCCAATTCATCACGTTGTAGCTTCTTAGTGTTTGGGTAATTGCCAGGTTCTTGTGGCCTGGTTTTGGCCTCTGTTGGAAACAGGATGCTGGGCTTGATGGACCCTTGGTCTGACCCAGCATGGCAATTTCTTATGTTCTTATGTTCTGAAATAAAAGTTCTCTGTTAATGTGGAGAGCTCTACGGTATGCTGTTTTAATATAAGTTAAAGGGTAGCCTCCAGAAAAAGATTTGGTCATATTTTTAGCCTGGGATTTAAATTTGTCTCTATCCGAGCACAGACGTCATAGCCATAAAAATTGCCCAACAGTGAGACTTCTCTTGAATTGAGTGGAATGAAAGCTGTCAAATCATAACAAATTGTTACAATTCATTCGATTTGTGATGAATTTTTGTTTTCAAATATCATTGACACTTACAGATACAAATATCCAAATAAGCAATTTCTTGATGATGAAAATTCATAGTAAATTTTAGGCAAGAGCCTAATGAATTCAACCAGTAGGGAGTCATTCCATATTATAAAAACATCAATATATCATTTCCAACATACCAGATGATTATTCCAGGCGTAATTATAAATATATGAGGTTTCATAAATATATATAAACTGGGTGCATTTATAAGGTAACTGACAATGACACCTTACTTAAAATGGCTGCTGACAAGGAGGTAGTTTGTCAGCAATAAGTCCCTGTATGTTCACTGTGATGTACATTTTGTTAACTTTTCCTTTCAGAAGTTGTTTGAAGTGAAGACCGCAATTTTCTCCCATGTTATTTTCTAATGTTGGATTTTATCATTTTAGAGAAAACTTTCGTTCATGGCATTGCAATAAACAAGAATACTAATAGTGTTGCGATTAACAAGAAGCCCCTGAAGCAGTGCTTTGAAACATGATATCATGTCGGGCATAACAAATGGGAAATATGCTTCTTTATTTTTTATGAGCATATACAATTTCAAAAATAATTTTGTTTGAACTAGAATGAACATTGGACTGATAATTATCTATAACCTGTCAGCAGAGAAAATACTGAAAAAGAAAAAAGTTCTTCTCAGCATCTGCTAGATGTTATGAAGATCCTTAGTTAAAAAGAGATATTTACTAGTGGTTTTCTGTGTTTGAATTTATCAGTTGGAGTGAAGATTTAATATTGTTTTCTAAGACTTTTTTTGATTATAAGCTGATCTGTACATCTGTACTATTCATCAGGATAAACATCCCTATGAATATTCACGATTAAAGTTATCCACATTATTAAAGAGTACCACTGGCCCAATTCCCCGACCACCAGATAGTAATTTTCAAATTTGCCCTGCTGCTCCAAGCTTACTCAAACCCCCCAAACACCTCTGAAAGGTGTTAAAAGCAAGTGGCCTGAGTCTGGCCTCCCCCCACCTCCCACTCCTCAGTTCAGAGTATTTGCCCACAGTTACCCCTTCTGTGGTTCCCATCCTCCCCCCTTCCCCCTCCACATACCTCAACCCTACTCCACCCTCCTAGGACCTTGTCAAATAGCCATCTTCAGCTGGGATCCCAGTATCTCCTAATGTGATTCCACCTGGAGCTTTTTTTGTTGCTATGTCATATTGCCACAGTAACTGGGTCTTTTTTTAAGGAATAGCATATTGTTATGTTCTTATGTTCTTATGTTATGCACCTAAAATCCATGCAGGTTACAGTTTTGTGATTTATTGTTAAATTTGTATACATGGATTTTTTTTTATTAATATATTGTAAATATTCAGATATTTTTTAGGAATTTTTAATTCATTAACCTATATGAGCAAAATTAATTTCTGTGAAAATGCACTTGAATTCCATTTTATATTCAACAACTGCTGTCAAATTACTTATTTGAAAAAGGAACATCATGGCATTTATTAACAGATAACATGTTACCACATTTGCATATCCACATAGTTCAGACCTAAAACTGCCCTCTGTACTTTCTTGGGTATCCAGGACAGCATTTGAATAATTAGTGGTTTCTCTCAAGACAAGGTGAATCACCAGCAAACGATTTCCAACGCTTTCCAGGAAATTCTCGTAAAGACTTTTCAACTTACACACTACAAATGCACACATTCCTTCACAACCACATCCACTCCTTACAAACATAAAAATGTCTCCAAAAAACATATTCCACAGCTCTCATTCATAAATCCCTCCCACCCACACAAATAAAACACACATGCATACACATCCATCCCCCCAGATGCTCCCACATATACCCCCCCACACCCACACCCACTCCCACACACACATCCTCATCCAGTTCTACACATACTCCACTCCATGCATCCCTCCTACTCCCCCATACACTTATGCTCTCAACACACTCCCACACCATACCCTACACACACCCCCTTCTACAATTCTATGTTGGAAAGCAGCCATGCCTCTGCTGCATTCCCTATGCTGTATACTATTGGAAAATAATTCTGATTGGGACATTTGTGTGTTGCACAATATTATACTGATTCATTTTTAAAACTATGGCAAAAAGAATAGAAAACTTAAAAAAAAAATAATAGTGTATATTTTGTTTGTTATAAAGAGTATTTAAATTCTTGTTAGAAAGTTAAGTATAACTGAAGAAGGATGGTTGCAACTTTGACATACATTATCCAGTAATATTAGAAGAAAGTCACAAACTGCCAATGATGTTGGAAGAAATCAACAAGCCATCTGCTTAGCTGTCCTTGGATGCTTTCTGCTGTGTATAGTATATTTCCAAAATCTCCCAAACTTCATTTGAAAAGCAAATAACATTGGCATTCCTGTGAAAATCCTATTAAGGAGGAATGATTGTTTTGCATTCCTATAAAGAAATCTGACTTTTTGCTCCTCTAGTAGACTTTCAGGGTGGATTTCTTTATGGGGCTATAGTAAATTCTTTTTTGTTTTATGATTTTCACTGGAATAGCTGTTTATTATTTATTATTCAGTGATATGACACCAAAATTATTATTAATGGCAGCAGGCATCTAGTCATTTGCTTATTGAAGACTATTTTGTGATCTATTTTTTATTTCGGGTTTTTTTTTTTGTTTTTTAGAGGAATTTGATGTAGGATAGGCAGGAAATTGAATGCCCAAGTTCTAAGACCAAGCAATATTTGAGATCTCCTTATTTCAGATCTTTTAGTAAGCTGAATATTTTTCTGTTGTTTTGCAGTGGAGTAGAACAGTGGTAGAAAATGCAGGAAGTATTTGTGGTAAGTCATAAACTGGTTAATGTTCAAGAAATACTCTGCGTTGGTGAAAGAAAAATGTAACATCTTATAAATAAGGAAAGAACCACTTACCAGGCATCCAGGCAAATAATAGAACATTTTAGATGTAAGAAATTGAAAAGTCAATTTTTAAAATATATTTTTTTGTAAATAAATGTGAGCTCGTTATATATTAGCAAAGCTCAGTTAGGTGGAAGTAATTAGAATTTAACTGGAAAGTTCACGCATCAGCTTCACTGTCAGTTATAGAGCACTATCGTTGTACAATGTGCCTCAGGCTGTTGTGATTTGTCCTTCACTTTTCTCAAGTATGTTGTCGTAAATTTCTTTTGTACCTTTAATTTCAGCATCAGAACGCGCTGCAATTCTGTCAGTAACAGAACATAGCATCCTGTCAATCAAATTGGGAGGATCTGCACTCATTTTTCCACCTCTAGAAGCATTTCTTCATGAATGTGTCATGCATATCAAGATCTTAGGTTCAGAAAAACATTTTGGGATATGCCATAAACCTTTTGTCCACCTTATCTTTCAGGTATTAAGCACATCGCTTCTGCTCGCCAACACTATCTGTGAAAGGCTATTACAACCTTGATTTCAAATACTTTTGGATTTGTTTGTTTACACTGAAGTTGGTCACATCATAGTAAATTGACCCAAATAAGTTATTCATCTATCATGATGGCTTAAGTTTCTACAACATTTAGACTACATTAATTCTTTACCAAACCACAGTCTTTGTATAAAAGGAATTTTGTAATATGTACAAATATTTTGTTATAGTATCCTAAGTATATAGCTTATGATGAATTGAT
This sequence comes from Rhinatrema bivittatum, assembly GCF_901001135.1. Lineage (NCBI taxonomy): Eukaryota > Metazoa > Chordata > Amphibia > Gymnophiona > Rhinatrematidae > Rhinatrema > Rhinatrema bivittatum. The sequence continues at coordinate 196,754,711 of NC_042615.1, forward strand.
TTCACACCATACTGATAAGCCCACAAGCTTGGTGCCTGTTCATTTGGTGCTGTTTGTTACTTAACCAATGTTGATGTTTAACTTAAAATACAAGGAATCTCTGATGTCTGACTTACTGTTACTTTGGGAAATTAAATCCAGCAAAAGAGGTTTTTCCGTCACCTCCTTTTTATTTTGTAAATGACTGCTGAGGACTGAGGTATCGTTTTTAAAAGTTATACTGAATATAAACATTTTTATGATGAAAAGCATATTTTACAGCTTACATCTAATCAAATGAACACATTGCATTGGAATGTGAGTCATTTTGGAAACAAGAACTTGAAATGTAAGGAATATCTGGAACAAACACCACCGCCAACACTACAATTGTTCCTGCATCAGAGAGAAAAACCGATGCAGCACACCTCCCTTATAAATTGTTAGTAGTAACTTTTAAAGTTCTCAGCAGAATGTACTGTAAGGGCCTACCAAATTTGGAATTTCTGTATCAAACATAATGGCAAACTGAGGCGTACTAGAGTTCAGGCTATTAACTTGGCTGCACAGGATACTTACTGTATAGTCTGACAATGTTCACCTTAGCAATTTGTTCTTTCCAAACAAAGTGAAGTTTCAAATCAGTAATTTTGAAAAAAAAAAATGTACTGAACAAAATGAAAACTCATACCTGTTTAGGCTATTTATTGTTAGAATTTTCACTATTGTACCAAACAGTGACATTATTTACAGTTTAGACAAAAAGTTATATAGTATATTTGTATATAATGTTCAGAGTTGTAGATTTAATAAAAAGTTTCTATTTTCACTGTAATTTGAGAAAATATATTCAATTCAGTAAAAAAAAAAAAAAAGATTTGTTTACACTATTTGATTTCTTGTTTTCACTGTTTCTTAAAAAGAATATAAATGCCTGTACTTGACTCTCTAGTGGTACACAACTTCCTCCAGTTCCAGCAATCTCTTCCCACCTACTCCCTTCCTTTGAGTGCCTACATCTCTCTCATAAACTCTCTCCTGCTGAAACATATGATCCTCCATTTCGTCTTCTTCCATTCCCATCCAATCCATAATTCCCTCTCCTCCTTGTTCCCTTGCTCTTTGCACTGTCATCTCTCTCAGCCCTACAATCTCTCACCAATTATCTCTCTCCTTCCCGGTTCCCTTACAAGTACATTTTAAAAGGAGCATGCGTGTGCCAATAAGCATGCGAGCAAAAGTATGCTCAATTTTATATCATGTGTGCAAGTACACATGTACCATTAAAGATATCCCTACCATCCATATGTATTGGAGCCTTGAGAGACAGAATCTCTTTTAAAGAGAGAATCTGACACTCTATATATCTTCCACTGTAAGAGGGGCACTTTCAAGTCAGGGTGGGTTTTGGGGGGGAAGGTATTACAAGGGTCTACAGATCATTGCACCCTAGGCAGACAAAAATAACACTGACCCCCCCCCAAAAAAAAAAAAAAAACACACGCTGATTTGAATGTTCCTCTCTTATAGTGGGAGACATAAAGGGGTAGATTTTCAAAGCTTCCACATGTGTGTCCATACGCGCGTGCTACCCGGCGCGCACACATGGATGTGTGATTTTATAACATGTGCATGGTCGGCGCACGCAAGTGGGGGTAGAATTATGCAATTATATGCAGCGACACATCGGGGCCTTCTCCAGTTCCCTCCCAGTCTGCTCCAATTAAGGAGCGGACTGGGAGGGAACTTTCCAACCCTTTAGCCTAACCTTCCTTCCCCTTCCCCTTCCCCTATCCTGCCCTCCCCCTATCCCTATCCTAACTAGCCCGATTTTTAAATCTCACCTTTTGCTCCTGCCTCGGAGCAAATGGCTGCTGTGCCGGGTGCCTCTAGCCCCACCCCACCCCAGACCGCCCCTTTTTCAAGCCCCGGGACTTACACGCGTCTCCGGGGTTTAGTGCGTGGCCGGGCTGTTTGAAAATTGGCCCAGCCACACACTAACCCCGGGCTTTTACGCGTGCCGGAGTTTGAAAATCTACCCCGTAGAGTATCAGATTCTCTCTCTCTCTCTCTCTCTCCCTTCCCCCCCAATGTTCAGGATCCCGCTGGCCCAAAATCTCCACATTTGTGCCCCATCAGGACCAGTAGTAAAGTTACGCAGGTAACATGGTGCACGTTGCCATGGTCAACCTTGCAAAATTCGGGGATTACCTGCATATGTTTTGGGAATGCCCATGTCCCTTTTCTGCCTCCTCATTCTTGACGTGTGCCCAGATATGTGCGTGTGCACTTCCTGGCTTCTTGAAATTTGTGTTGTTTGCGTGCAGTCCAAATACGTGTGATTGGGACCTTTTTTGGCTCGAGCAACGCTTTTAAAATCTACCTTTTATTGTTCTTCTCTATTTTCCCCCTGCATCACCAGCCATATCGGATGCTAAATAATGCATATCATGATTGCTTAATGTGGAAGGAAGTGGAAGAAAGAGGGATACTGAAAGAGATCCAGACGGGTGTAAGGGGAGCTTGGAAGAAAGACTTCTTGTGACACTTCTATAGCAGGAATAAGAAAGAAAAGGACATCAATATAGAAACAAAGAGTAGGATGGCAGCTAAGGACCATTAGGCTCATCTAATCTGCCCAATTTCATTCTTGTTCATCTCTGGTTTTTCCTCAGTTTTTGCTACTAGGCCTGGGCCAGTCTAGGTAGAATAACTAGAAAAGGGAATGAAATAGGGAAAGAAGACGAAAAGAAACTAGAAGGTCAAAGGGATAGAAAAATGATGCGGGTACATGGATGATGCATGAGACTGAAGGGAACGAAATGGGAGGAGAAGGGGAGGAGAAGGGGAGACTGGCGATGAGGCAGGGTGAGATGGAAGAAGAGAAGCGGGCGGGCCAAAAGGATGGAAGGATGGGGAGAAAGTAACAAGAGAGGAAAATGGTATAAAAAAGGAAAGAACAGAGCTGAGGCAAAACAAAAAAAAAAGGTGAAAATGAAAGGGCAAATTTAACCAGCACAAATGAAAATGAGTGAAGAGATAACTACATCAATAGGAGAGATAAAGAAAAGAGGGCTGACAAAAGAAAGTGAGCTGACAAAAGGAAAGGAAAAGAAAAGTAACCACCAAACACTACTTCAGAGCCGGTCAATGATGGTTAGAAAGCTTTTTATCGTTTATTGTTTGGATTTGGATTTTCCAACTCCATGCTTGATGCTTGGCATACTGCTATACAATTTGTTATATGCACAGCATCCTGCTGGGTTCCAGCTATGAAAGGGAAAAGAGGGATTTTTTGTCATCTAAATATTAAAAAAAAGTACTTTTCATATTGCAGTAAGTTATACATTTGGAATATAATCTCTGAAAACATGAAACAAAATCTGCATGAGGTAAGACACTTTCCTGAACCCTCAAGGCATCATACTTGTCAGGCATTGTTGGTGCGTTGTAAAACTGTTGGTGAAAAAGGATCAGCCATACAGGGGACATTGATGCTAAGCTGCTAGTATGTACTCTAATGTAATTATTTGGCTGGAGCTAGGGGTAAGGCAGGGCAACTCTTGCTACTTTGTAGAGTAATTCATAATGGGTTTATAGGAAATCTATTCCAGATTTGTATTAAGGCAACCTTTCAGTAATAGTATTCATGTCCATGTGCCATCAATACATATTTCCATAATATGGCAATCCAGTAAAGAAACACAATTGCTCCTAATGAACTAGTTTACATTCAGGTCAAATCTTTTGCAGACAAGACATTCTGTGACTATCTTAAATCTAAATAACTCCTTTCATCAATAGTAAAGCAAGCTCTTCATGGAATTTTAAGTAAATGTCTCTTAACACATAAAGACCAACCATAAAAAAACCCAGCAAGTCATTACTACAAACAGAAAGAATGCAGACACTGAAAGCATAAAATGTGTGAATGTGTCTACCTGATGCTGACTAAATACAATGGATAGAAAATATGTACTAAAAAAAAAAAAAGTTAATTTTATATGTGGATTGACGTTTTTATGAGATCATTCATTTTCAAATTATTGACAGAAGTAGTCATAATTCAATCTTGCTAAAGCTGTTTACTGCTCGCTAAGGAGGTTTAAAAAATTAATAATAACTCTTTTCTAAACAAATTTTAGAAAGCGCTACTCAATAAGAAAATAGAATTCTGTGCCACCAGACTTGTTGCAGATCAGTTGATCATATTACCTAGCTAGAGGCAGGTGAGCTGTATGGCTTGTTCTACTGCTAGCAGAGAATAACAGCTACAAGTAAGTAAGCATTACAAGAAAAAACAATCCACACTCACTACTACCAGGTGTTACCTTTAAATAAAAAAGGGTAAAACAAGACATGAACAAAACTTGTGTGAAAGGGTAAATAAGAAGAGAAAATTGGAACGGTATATTCATGAAGTACACAACTTCCAAAGGTATTCTTTACCTCTAGCACTTACTCACCAGGGATGAAATGTACTCGCCATATACTCCCACCACCTCCAGCCCCCACCCTCAAGTATATTTTTGGGGGGTATGGATGGAAGGAGTACTAATGAATTAATTTATTTATTTCTTGGCTTGTGCCTTCCTGCCCCATCCTAACCCCTTGCAGCCCTCTCATTCTCCTCCATTTCCCATCCCAATCCTGGTATTGTCCTCTCTATCCCCACCCATTCACTCTGGTGCAATTCTCTCCACTTCCCCCACCCAGTGTAGTCTTTCCTCCACCCAATCACTCCCCCCTTACCTTCTGCTCTCCCCATCACTTAATCCCCCTTGATCTCTTTTCTTCTTTAATACTCCCCCCTCTCCGCTCTACATACCCTTTCATTCACTCTCCTTCCCCACTCAGCTCATTTACTCACTACCCCATTCCTGTTACAGCGCTCTCATGGCTCCTCCTTTTTTTCACCTGCAGGGCCCGAGGATCTCTGTAACCTTTGCTGTTCTGGCCTTCAATTCTGTCTCTCCCTTCAGCTGGTGGGGTCTGCCACCTTTTCCACATGCTGGTCTCATCAGAATCTTTTCTCACCTGTGAATGTACAGTTTGGGCCGGATTTTAATAGCTTCGCGCGGGCATAGATTTGTGTGGGCAACCCGGCGTGCACAAATCTACGCTCGATTTTATAACATGCGTAAGGTGGCAGAACAAAGTTAAGAATCCCAAGGTGTAAATTCTGTGCATGGCAGCAAGGCTGAGCAGCACAAGGATCCAAAGGTGTAGGATGAGGGGCATAGCATTAAGGCAGAGGGGCATAGGAGATGCCAGTCATTCCATTCAAGCATACAGACAACTGGAGAGGAGGATGCCTCTCCCTGTCAAAGTATGGCTGCACCTGGTTGATCCACCAGTCCAGTAGCATATGCTTGTGTCACGGATTAAGCCATGCACCTCATAGGTCCCCATGTGCGCTGTACAGTGGAACTGTGAATGGGCCATGAAATCAGTTAAGCTCATGGAGCAGTGCAGCAAACGTGAAAAATAATGGATAACTGTGGCAAGAGCAAGAATTGACAAGAAGGAGGGGAGGGGAAAGGGAGGGGAGAGAGAAGATGAGGAGAGGAGAGGAAGGAGGAGAGTAGAGAGTAGAGGGGGGAAGGGGAGAGGAGGGAGGGGAGAGGGAGAGGGGAGCGGTGAGGAGAGAGAAGAGAGAGGAGGGGAGGGGAGAGGAGAGAAGGGAGGGGAGAGGGAGAGGAGAGAGGGAGGGGAAAGAGAGGGGAGGAGAGAGAGGGGAGGAGAGAGAGGGGAGGGGAAAGGGAGAGGAGAGAGGGGAGAGGGGAGGAGAGAGGAGAGAGGGGAGGGGAGAAGAGAGGGAGAGAGAGAAATAAATAGGCTATTACCATAAAATACGCCCCTTTTCCTATTGCATGCAATATTTATTGTATTTTGATAAATCTAGGCCTAATTTTGTACCTGAGTCTAGTTTGCCCCCCTTTAAAATTTTAGTTTTGTGTGTATACCTGCATATATGGCCTTTTTACTCAAGCAATCATTCAAAATTTACCTAATAATGTAAAAGAAGAATCAAATGAGAGAAAGAAAGAATGAAAGCATAATTCCTTCTCTAGAAACAAAAAATCTCCAAAACTCTGTACCAATTAAAACACTCTGGCCTGGATTTATCAAAATGCGGTAAGTACCGCATGCGATAGCAAAAGGGGCATATTTTATGCTAATATAGCATTTATCACAATTTGCGCTAATTACCTGTGCGAAGAGGTAAGTTAGTGCAAATGTGATACCCATTCTCAGATAAGTGCCAGATCTGTTGTATTTCCTACATTCAACCACTGGGGGACCATTGTTAGTGAGAGTGAGAGTGAGAGAGAGAGAGAGAAAGAAAGAGAGAGAGAGCGCATCTGGCCATAATATCATGGCCCATAGGTAGGTATTTGTATCCCTATGGTAGGCCCACCTAGTAACTCGAGGTGGGGTTTAGGTAAGAATGTAGGGGGTTAGGGGCCCACTTTGACATTCTACGTAACACCTACGAACAGAACAGTGGCCTCTTGTGAAGATTTGATGGCCTTTGGAGTGAGGAAACTCACTCCAAGATGAGATTTGGGCAATGTGCTCTCAACCTAGCTTGATGTTACCCAGGTAGAGAGTCCATCAAGCTCTTCACAGACAGGCTAACCTAGCCCACTCTCCGCCCCCAGCTCCTCCTATTTTCTGAATTTGCATCGCACCATACGATATGGTGCTATCGCATGCGTTTTAAACACGTTTTCGCATGTGGTAAGGGCCTATCGCATGCGTTAACGGGGCTTTTCGCATGCGATAAGCCCTTAAACACATGCAAAAACACCTTATTGCATTTTTGATAAATGACCCCCCCTCTGTTTCCACGTCATTACCCAGGTCTCTGTGAAGAAGACCCTCAGAGTTCTTTTCCCACAGGACAACACAGGAAAAATTGAACTAAGAAGAATCCTCACATTAACATGGCAGCAGGGAATTATAAAGATTCAAGCACAAACCATCTACTTCTTCCTCATGGGGAAGCCCAACACCAACCTCTACTCCTTTCTGCATCATTCCGAACCTCCTCCTGGTAAGGAAACCAAGGTTCTTTACATATAGTATACATAACAAAAGTAGATTGATAATTTAAAAAAAATGGCACAACTGAATAATTTCTTTAGTGATAAGATGTTCAAATTCTTTTAATTGAAGAGTGATAGAGCAGAAAATGCTCCAACCACATTTAAAATCTCCTAACACCTTCATTCCTTCTGTCATACCAGAGGAACAATCTAACAGTGGTAAAGCTGAGGAAACTGGAATGACCTTAATATTACGATTTCTTGTACAGAAGAAACATAAGTCTGAAAACAATTATATAGACAAAATATTCCAATTATTTTTAATAAGTTTACTAATCTTTAAAGAAATAGAATAATAGAGTAAACATAATTATTTGTCTCAAAAATTGATGCAATCTTCTAAGGAGATAGCAAATTTTCTATATTTGAAAAAAGTGCTTGCTTAAAAGATTGCCACACTGGATAATAAACATTTAAAATTGAATATATTCAATCTCTGAGAAATTTACTATTCTAAAGGTTTTGAATTTTCACAGTGATAACTTTTTTGGATTACTCTAGACACCCTAAATCACCAATTTCACCCACACAAATGATTGCTAAATGTGTTGCGGTCCCGGTCGCAAGCATTGCGACTGGGTCCTTACCTCAGGGCCGGGAGCGAGGGAGGCCGGTTCACAGCTGCTCCAAGGCTGTGCGGGACTTGCGACAGCTCCCCGACCGGGAGCACAGTGTTCTGGGCCTGCTCGGGCCTGGTCGTGGCGGCATCTCCACAAGGGAGACGCCGCCGAGCTCCCTGAAGATGCTCTGCCCCTCCTGGGCACGCGCGCACGTGGGGAAGCCTGTTTTAAAGGGCTTTTCCCGCCAGATCGAGGACCGCCCCTAAAGTGACGTCAGACGCCGGCTTGTATATAAGCCGGCGTCTGACTCTACCAAATCGCCTTGCAACAAGTGCCCTACTTGCTGCAGTGCCTGCCTCTGTTCCTGCTGGACCTCGTTCCTGTTTGGATCTCGGCTCTGACTTCGGATTGCTGGCTGCCCGCCTCGGATCTCTGCTCCTGCTTCAGATCTACGACCTCTATTCCAGTCTTGGGTCTTCGGTTCCTGCTCCAGGTCTTCTCGTCAAGTTCCCGGTCCAGATTCTTGTGCTCCGGACCTCGCTTGTCTTCTTGGTTCCTGACTTCCGCCTTGTTCCTGGCTTCCGTGTCTGCTTCCTGCCTCGACCCCGGGACCGGGTATCTCTCGTTGATTCTTCAGTTCTCCTAAGTCCCAGTGGCCGGGACCTCACGAGCTCCTCTCGGGGGTCTGCAGGCTTCCAGGGTGAAGCCGTCTCTGGTTCTCCCAAAGATCTCCTAAGTCCCAGCGGCCAGGACCTCACAAGCTCCCTCTCGGGGGGTCCGTTGGCTTCCAGGGTGAAGACACCAGTCTCGAGTCGCCTGCCACCGCCTCCGGCCTTCTGCCTCTCCGCGGAGTTTCCCTCTTTACCAACTTCCTACTCCGCCAGGCCGGCCCAAGGGTTCACTATCCTCTCCCCAACAGCAACAAAATGATCAAATATAAATATATGTATTTGTTTATTTATTTATTTAACAATTTTTTTCTATATCTGTATATAATCTTAACTTTCACATCGGTTTACAATCTTTTTAAAAAAAAACATAAAACCATATCATATATAAAAAGAATAATAAATGACAATAGCAAATAAAACTACAAAATTTCTTATGACGAATCTTGCAAATACCAAAACACATTTCCATCAATCAATACTTTATCATATCATAGAGCTTTTTTCAGCTTTGGGTGAGCTCTGTAAATAGATCCCTTTGCAACGTCCCTCAACAACAAGTACAAACATTCTGCTCCAGGAGACCAGCAAATGATAAACTGTCTGCGGATGCTTTTCTCACATCATGGATTCTAAGACTTCTTTACACATTTTCCTCAATTCCATGATATCCAAGACAGTCCAAAAGTGTAGAAGGGAGGGGATACAAATTATTTTGATGGCTCCTTTTTAGTCTTGTTAAATTTAGTTTCATCGCTACAACACCTAGCTGTTTAACAACCAAAAGGGTTGAGAGTAATATTTCTAACTCTTATCACCCAGTGTAACTGCCAATCTCATCCATCCCCACCTTCAGTCCATGACCCTAATTTCTTGAAAGTTGTAAGCCAGCTATTTTCATTTATGTAGTTGCCTATAGAAGTGAAGCTGGTTATGCTGGCTTCAAAAGGTCTTAGTGGTTTAAATAGAAGAGATTGTTTTGTCTGGGTGTTCACGTTTTAGTTATGACTCCTTTAAATGTCCTATTTCATTTTACTTCAGTGTCTACTAAACCTATCTAATTCAGGTTTAAAAAACTAATTCCATCAGACAGATTTCCAGGGTTAAAAACTTAACTCCATCAGATTTTATATCAGTGCTATAGCAGCATAACGTGCTGACTACAAGGGTGCTCCTATTTCTCATTGACCTACAGTTGCCAGATTCATGAAACATCTCACTCATCTAAAACCTCCAATAAAAGATTCCCTTGTTCCTTGTGATCTAAATGTAATTCTTGCATAGCTCATGAAAACCCCATTTGAACCATTGACAACAGCAAATCTAAAATATCTATCTTGGAAATGTTATTTTTAACAGTAGCTACTTCTGCTCAGAGAGTAAGCGAGTTACAAGCCCTACTCTCCTACCCTCCTTTATACTCAGATTTGTAACAACAAAGGCCTCAATATTGAACGATAACAAGGTTTGTAACATAGCTGGCTAAATTACATACGATATAACTTATCTGGCTAAATTAGATATGATATTCAGCTGCACAGCTATGCCGCTAAGTCAGCCAGATAAGTTATATTCAACTAAGTTATACCTGCTCAATGACAAGTCTAAATTAACCAATTAATAGGATAAGAGTGAATATCTCTTAATTATACGGCTAGGTTCAACAGATTCCACCCATTCCCTGCCCCGAGATATCTGGCTATCTGCTTTGCCGGAAAAGTACTTATCCAGCTAAGTGGCAACTGCTGAAAATAGCAGGATATTCAGTGGCCACCACTTAGCCGGATAAGTTGCTACTTATCCAGCTAAGTAGCGCTAAATATTGGCCTCAAAGTAGTTTAAAAACTCAGCCTTAGGGGGTCATTCATCAAATCACATAAGGGCCTTATCGTGGGTGTTAACGCCAGAATGCACGTGATAAATAATGCATCGCGAGATGTGTATGCAAATTTTAAAAATTTAGTCAAATAGAAAGAGTTTATGAAAATGAGGGGTGCTTAAAGTTGCATGCGATAGCGTAACATACACTATCATGGGATTTAACTCCGGAAATAACGACATCTTTTTTCCTGGTGTTATGCCTGAAACAGAATTTGTGATAAATATGGCAAATCCCATTTCGGGCAGGGGGGACAGAGAGAGAGAGAGAGAGTGTCTGGGGAGACAGACAGAACTCAGAACTGTCTGGGGAGACAGAACTCAGAACTCAGAACTGTCTGGGGAGACAGACAGAACTAAGAACTCAGAACTCACCAGAACTCAGACAAGACCCCTGCCAGATTTCTTTCAAGAAAAAACTGAAAACATGGCTATTCAGCCTTGCGTTTCCTTGATGGCCCATAATGTACTACCCATGATATCTTTGATTGGTTCTAATTATTATTAATTCACCCTCTTATCCTCCCGTATCCTACACCTTCTTTCTACCCGTCCCTCCACCCCTTCTTCCATTCCCCGTGTCCGCCCTCAATCGCCCTTCCCAATATTCCTTCTCAATCGAGACAATCATCCGCTTGATTTCGTTTTAACATTGATGGCTCTTTTCTCACTTTTTGTATAAGAATAGTTACCAAAGGTTTTTTATAGGTTTAAATGTTTAAGTGTTCCTCTTTTGTTTCTATGTAATGCTCATAAGCACTCTTATTGGTTTGATGTTCTTTGTTCCATGTAATGCTCCTAGGCAAGTTAAATTGTTTCACTGTAAACCGGTTTGATTTGCATCCAATGCAAGAAGATCGGTATATAAAAACCCAAAAATAAATAAATAAATAAATATTAGGCAACTTTTTTCACCACTATAAGAGGGGCCATTCTTAACTCGGGGTGATGTTTTGGTGGTGGGCTAGGTTTTAGGGGGCAGTTTTACTTGCACAGTAGACACTAACATAGTGACAGGGATTTGTTCAATGTACTCTCGACCTAGCTTGCTGCACTCTCTACCTAGCTGCTATCAAGCTAGGTCAAGAGTACAATGTACAAATCTCATCTTTGTGTACCTTTCATCACTCCAAATCACATAAAATCTTCACTAATGTCTATTGTGCTGTCCGTACCTCTGACTGTGCATGTAAAACTGCCCCCAAAACCTAGCCCACCACCAAAACCTCACCCTGAGGTCAGAATGGCCCCTCTTACAGTGGTATAAATAGTTTACCTATATGAGAGCCCCTCTCTCTCTAAGAAAATTACTCTAACATGCCTCTTTTTTATCGCAGGTGCTATTTTTCAGAATTTTATAGCAAAATGATGAATCTAGGCCTAAGTTTCCACCAAAGGTGAGCACATACCTTGGACTGTAGAAAGACTCTTTTGTTCTATTTGGAAAGATTAAAATCACACAGAAAGACCTTACAACTGTCATTTTGTTCAACTTAGTTAAGAACAGGGTTTCAGTAACAGAAAGGACTCTTACTACTTGATTCTCTGATTGCATCACTTATTACAATCAATCAAGTCTGTACTTTCAGAGTAAGGTAAAGCCTGTCACGTTAGAGCCAAGCAGATTCCTTGGCTCATCTATGCTCTGCTTCAATAGAAGATATCTGTAACATGACTATATGGTGTTCTATCCAAACTTTCCCAGCTCATTACTGGCTAGAAAATGCTTTGCAGCAAGACAGAAGTTTTGGTCAGGAAGTTCTTCAAAGTTTAATTAATTCCTCTCAACTCTGTCCAGCAACCTCAGCCAATAATTACAGGTTGCAATGTTTTACTAAAGTGCCTCAATAACAAAATAATCAGATGCAGCTGTCAGCTTGGGAGTCCCTATTTGCGGGGCTGACTTTATCCGCACAGCTGTCCCTCTCTAATCAACTTACTGCTGATCAGTTTGCTTGTGCTTTTGATACCAAGATTCTTAACACTAGGACTGAGGGGATCATTTTTCAAAATGCGGTAAGGTGTTTTCGCATGCGTTAAGGGCTTATCGCATGCGAAAATGGTTTACTGCATGCGATCGCACCATATCGTATGGTGCGATGCAAATTCTAAAAGTAGGAGGAGTGGGCTGGCCTGTCTGTGAAGAGCTATTGCACAGCCATAACGCAGATTTTAACTACACCTCTTTCAAATGCATTAGTGACTGTGACCATGCACTGAGGTTTAATTGCCATTTGGGAGAGAGAGAGAGAGAGAGAGAGAGACGAGGAGAGGAGAGAGGAGAGAGAGAGAGAGGAGAGAGAGAGAGAGAGAGGAGAGAGAGAGAGGGGGGAGAGAGAGAGAGGAGAGACTGGCCATAATATCATGGCCCATAGGCAAGTATTTGCATCCCTAGGGTAGGCCCACCTAGTAACTCGAGGTGGGGATTAGGTAAGTGTGTAGGGGGTTAGGGGCCACTTTGACATGCTACGTGACACCTACGAACAGAACAGTGGTCTCTTGTGAAGATTAGCTGGCCTTCGGAGTGAGGAAACTCACTCCAAGATGAGATTTGGGCAATGTTCTCTCCACCTAGCTTGATCAAGCTAGGTGGAGAGAACATTGCCCAAATCTCATCTTGGAGTGAGTTTCCTCACTCCGAAGGCCAGCTAATCTTCACAAGAGACCACTGTTCTGTTCGTAGGTGTCACGTAGCATGTCAAAGTGGCCCCTAACCCCCTACACACTTACCTAATCCCCACCTCGAGTTACTAGGTGGGCCTACCCTAGGGATACAAATACCTGCCTATGGGCCATGATATTATGGCCAGTCTCTCTCTCTCTCTCATATATGTGTCTGGGATCATTGGAAAACAGGTCCCCCAGTGGTTGAATGCAGGAAATACATCAGGTTTGGCACTTATCACAGAATCTGAAATGGTATCACACCAACTTAGCTCTTCGCACAGGTAATAATTGCAATAAATACTATATTAGCATAAAACATGCCCCTTTTGCTATCGCATGCAGTACTTACCGCATTTTGATAAATCCAGGCCTGAGTTTGTTACCGGTTCCTCTTCATTGAGCCCTGCACCTAGTTTCACCTCACCACCTTTTCCTCAAAAAAAAAAAATTGTTGCAGTGAGTAGGTTGTCATCTACTCCTGCCAGCCTACAAATCCTTGAAACAGATGAATCCATCCTCAACGCCTCTCAATCCTCTCCCTTTTATATTTGTGAAAAATCCTGAATTGGGTTTGCTTTCCTCCTTAGCTAACATCATGAATTCTAGTCTTAAAACTTGGAGTCCTTCCTCAATCTCATAGCCTTGATCCTACTAACATATTTTACATCACAATCTTACCAACTGGGGTTCAAATGGATCCCATACAGTTTTGTTGATTGACCTTGAAAATCATTGTCATTGAACATGCCTTATTATTTATTTCAATATGGAATACCGGATTCAGTGTCACTATGTTCTGATTGCTCTGATATGTGATCAACCTCATCATCAGAGTTGTCTGTACCTTTTCCCCATTCTCCCTCGATGACCAACTCCGACCTCTTGAAATTTGGTAATCTGTAAATACTGTAAATTTTGGTCATGTAACCTGTAATGTCTTGGTCATGTAATCTGTAAATTTTTTGTCATGTCATGTACTCTGTAAATAAGTTTAAATTTTGAACTCTTGTAAAGTTGGTTCCATTATCGCTATCCTTCTCGCCTTTTGGTTGCAATTCTGTGCGATGCTCTCTACTTTTAGAGCCTCAAACCTTCTTCTGCCAGTTGTCCAATTCCCTCCCCCCCCCCCCCCCCCCCCCCCCCCCCCCCCCCCCCACCCTGTTTTATTGTAACTTTCCTCCTTTCTAGTTGAAATGTAAACCGATATGATGTGTACTTTAATGTCGGTATAGAAAAGCTGTTAAATAAAATAAATAAATAAAATCAGAGTCATCATTATCCTCAAAAATTACTTTTAGAACATCTGCAGTAGAATACCGGGCGCATTTCTGCTTAGAAGACCATCTTGTAGACATTTTTACCAACTGAAAATGCGAAGAATCATTGAAAATGCAAAGAATCAGTAGTTATACATTTTTAACTTGCTTAATTGAAAATCACAACATTTTGGTCTTTTTGGACCCCAAATAATAAATAGCTGCTGTAGGAAGAATAAAGTAGAATAGTTTAGAATAACATTTGAAACAGACTTACCATAGGCTAAGTGACAAATTCCTAAAATGACGACTGAAAATAATTTCTGGTGTTTACATAGCGGAAGCACATTAGTGTGTGAGGTCCAATTGGACCCCAATTGGAAGGATGAAGGTTAAGACTGCAGACCTAAGACCTATATGCATTTGAATCCAGATCTTCCTGAGAAGTGTCACCCCATTCCCAATTTACTTACCCTATCAAATAACATGGAAAAGGTTGTGCAGTCTCAGCTTTCCAGCTTTCTAGAAAACACTTTTGCTTTACACCCGAAACAATTGGGTTATTGAAAAGATTACCTCTGAGGGACAGCCCACAATGGTCCTCGTCGCTGGTTGGCAGTGCAGGTGAGGAAGCCATGGCCAGTCCCCCCTACCTCCTCCGACGTGGCTTGGTTGCTCCTTCAGCCGGTGCGGCGAGCTCCACTCCAGAGCCGGCCGGCCGCAGACCTCCCATGCAGCTATGAAAGCTGCCGTCCTCCTTCTAGCGCATCTCTCCCTAGGTGCGTGTGCGCGGAAGATCTCGCCTCTTAAAGGGGACGCGGCGGGAAACTTCAGCCTGGCCCAGATGGATGACGTCAGGACTGAGGGGTATTTAAACCTTACCTGAGTCCCCAGATCTTTGCCTTGGCAACAGGTCACCTCCTCGGAGTGCTAGTTGCTGTTCCTGACGTTTTCAAGTTCCTGTCTTCTGTTCCTGATCCTGGTCCTGATCCTGTCCTTGGTTCCTGAGTCCTGTTCTGGTGTTCCAGTTCCTGTGTTCCTGCCTGTTCCAGTGTTCCTGTCTCCGTTCCTCTCCTCGTCCTCCATTTCCTGTGCTTCCATCCTCGGCTTGATCTCCTGATTCTGACTTTGGCTTGCTTCCTCGTCTCTGCTCATCTGCTGCCTGTCCTGACCCTTGGCCTGGTTCTTCGCCTTCCTTATCTGTCGCCTGCCCTGGAACTTCGGACTGGACTCTCGTTCTGCACCTTTGCTGCCAGCCACGACCCAGACTACTGACTTCGTCTCTACCTGCTGCTGTTCCAGTCTCCGTCGAGGTGACCCGCACCTAAGACTTGCAGGCTCCGGCACCCAAGGGCTCAACCTGAGGGGAACGAGGGTTGCTATAGGTGAAGCTCCAGCTGAGTCTTCCTCACCTGCACTGCCAGCCGGCGACGATGACCATTGTGGGCCGTCCCTCAGAGGTAGTACCAACTCTCATCCCGGTCCAAGAATCCACAGTCTCAACAGTTTGCAAAGGCCATGGACCTGGTGGATTTATCCGGTCTGCAGGCCATTCCAGGTCTGGCCCAAGGTTTGCAGCAGCAACAGCAATGCCTGGATGTCTTGGCAGCTATGGTCGACCACCTGGCCAACCACCTGGATTCTTTGCCCATGCCCGGGCCCTCAGCTCCTCCTCTGGCGATTTCTTCACCACCATCTTCTCTCTTGCATCTGCCTGCTCCCCCTCGATATGCAGGGGATCCAAAGCAATGCTGTGGGTTTTTAAACCATTGTTTCATGAAGTTCTCCCTCCAAGCTACACAATTTCACAAGCGACCAGGTTAAAACCACGTTCATTCTCTCCTTGCTGGATGGCAAGGCCCTGGCCTGGGCCTCTCCATTGTGGTAGCACGGGGATTCCATCCTCGGGGATCTGCCCCAGTTTGTTCAAACTTTCCAGCAGGGAGACCCTCTACCAGAACGAGTCACCTCCTGCACTGCTCCCATGACTCTCCGCACCGGGGTGCTTCATGGAGAGGAGATCTCCTTCTTCTTCTTCAAATAGGCCATCCACCCGGTGGATAGGCCTATTCGAATAGGCCATCCACCCGGTGGCCATCCACCCGGTGGTATTAGGACTTCCATGATTGCAGAAACACTCTCCTACCATCAATTGGGAGACCCTACAAATTGCTGCCTGGGGTTCTGATTGTTTTTCCACCTGTCTTCGGGAGTTGCCCCAACCTTAGCTCCTGCTTGCCACCACCACCCTGCCTCTACCGTCGCAGTATGCTGACTACGCTGATGTATTTTTTAAAGAAAAGGTGGAGACCCTTCCGGAGCACCGCCCCTTTGATTGTGCAATCGATCTCTTGCCTGAAACAGTGCCACCTCGTAGTCGGGTATACCCATTGTCGCTACCTGAGGCTCAAGTGATGTCCCAATACATCCATGAGAACCTTGAGAGGGGTTTCATCCATCCTTCCATGTCCCCAGCGAGTGCAGGATTCTTTTTCATGTCCAAGAAGGATGGATCATTAAGGCCATGCATTGACTATCAGGGGCTCAATGGCATTAATCTCTGGGACCGTTATCTGCTCCTGCTCATTCCAGAGCTATTGGACCGTCTCCAAGGAGCCAAAATCTTCACAAAGCTGGACCTTCGTGGGGCCTACAATCTGGTCTGCATCAAGCCCGGGGACGAATGGAAGACCGCCTTTAATACACGTGACGGCCATTTCGAGTAAATAGTAATGCCTTTTGGGTTGTGTAATGCGCCGGCGGTCTTCCAAAACCTAATGAATGAGATCTTCAGAGACATGCTCCATGACTTGTGATCGTCTATCTAGATGACATCTTAATTTACTCCTAAGACCTGACTACCCATCATGCTGAGGTTCTTCGGGTTCTCCAGCATCTAAGAGAACACCACTTATATGCTAAATTTGAGAAATGCCTCTTCGATCAGGAGACCTGCCCTTCTTGGGGTTTACAGTTTTCACTTCAGGCTTCCGAATGGAGCCGGAAAAGCTGGCTAGCATCTGGGAGTGGTCTCAACCTGTGGGACTTCGCTCACTGCAACATTTTCTAGGCTTCGCCATCTTTTATAGAAACTTTATCCCACGATACTCTCACATCGTGGCACCACTCACTGCCTTAACCAGGAAGGGCTCTGATGCCAGACATTGGCCTCCTGAAGCCGTTCAAGCTTTCAAAGAACTGAAACGGGCCTTCCTGTGAAAGCCCTGCCTTCGTCACCCAGATCCTGCTCGCCCATTCATTGTGGAGGTAGACGCATCTGATGTTGCAGTAGGGGCAGTTCTCAGCCACTGCTACACTCAAGGAGCCTTGCTTACATGTTCATTCTTCTCCCGCAAATTCTCCTCAGCAGAGAGGAATTATGGAATTGAAGATAAAGAGCTTCTGGCCATAAAGATGGCATTCGAAGAGTGGAGGCAATGGTTGGAAGGGGCGCAACACCCCATCATAGTGTACACAGACCATAAAATTCTAGAATATCTCAGCAAAGCACAACGTTTGAACCTGCACCAGGCCCACTGGTCTCTCTTCTTCAGTCGGTTCAACTTTGTAATATGCTACAGACCAGTGATAAAGTACTCCAGGGTGGATGCCCTGTCCAGACTTCATGAGACGGAGGATGTTCCGGACCTACCTCCCTACATCATGGATCCTGCCAGAGTCTTCCTGGCAGCTACCAACACGGTGCCCCAGGGGATGACAGTGGTTCCACTTTAGCCTGGGTTCACAATTCGTTTACCGCCGGACACCCGGGCAGGGCCCATACTCTAGAACTTTTGTCACGCTACTATTGGTGGCCTCGGATGACTCAGGATGTTCAATCTTATGTCAGTTCCTGCCCGTCTTGTGCCCAACAGAAGCCACTGCTTGGTTGCCCATGGGGGCTCCTGCAGCCTCTTCCTGCTCCCCGAGAACCATGGATCCAAATCTCCACAGACTTTGTGGTAGACTTGCCTTTTTCCCATGGCAACCAGGTGATCTGGGTAGTGTTCGATAGATTCTCAAAGATGGCACATTTCGTTCCTCTACCCAAGCTGCCATATGCACCTGAATTGGCATGACTATTCACTCAGCACGTCTTTCGCCTCCATGGCCTTCCCCAACACATCGCATCTGACCGTGGATCCCAATTCACGGCCAAATACTAGTAGTCCTTATGTAAAACGTTTGGGGTGCAATTGGACTTCACATCTGCCTTCCATCCTCAGGGGAATGGCCAAGCTGAACGAGTCAATCGAGGGTTAAAATCCTTCATCTGCTCTTTTGTTGGGAGCCATCAAGATGACTGGGCACTATTACCATGGGTGGAATTTACGCACAATACGCATGTGCACTCTGCCACTGGGACTTCTCCATTCCAGGTGGTCTTTGGCAAACAACCAAGACGTCCTCTGCCCTTGCCTCTAACAATGCCTTCCCCGGCGGCCCAGCTCACAGCTCAACAACTCCACGGCTTGTGGAACACCACCAATGCCAACCTTCTAAAGGCTGCCAACACTGCCAAGTGAATGTCAGATAAACACCGTCGCCCAGCCCCGCTGTTCAGTCCAGGGGACCAGGTATGGCTAAGCACCTACCACATTCGTCTTCGGGTCCCTTCGATGAGGCTTGCTCCTAAATACTTTGGACCATTTTCCATTAGTGAGCGGCTGGGTCCTGTGACTTACCGCTTATGCCTTCCCACTAGTTTAAAGATCCATAACTCCATTCACGTATCCCTGTTAAAACCATTCGTGCTTTCCTCATTCCATGCCACGCCACCCAAGACTCCGGAGGTCGTCTCTGAAGAAGACCCCATCTATCAAGTCAAAGAGATTCTGGATGTGCGACAAAGTCACAGACGTTGGGAGTATTTGATTTCCTGGGAAGGATTTGGTCCTGAGGAAAATTCCTGGGAGCCGTCATCAAATATCCTGGATAAGTCTTTGCTCCAGCACTTTCATTGCACTCACCCCAACAAACCTGGTCCTTCTGTGAGGGAGTGTAAGGGGGGTTACTGTTGTGGCTCCTGGCTGCGGCAAGCCATGGCCGATCCCCCCTACCTCCTCTGACATGGTGTGGTTGCTCCTCCGGTAGGCGCAGCAAGCTCCGCTCCAGAGCTGGCTGGCCACAGACCTCCCACGTGGCTCTGAACGCCACTGTCCTCCTTCCAGTGCATCTCTCCCTAGGCGCGCGCGCACAGAAAATCCCGCCTCTTAAAGGGGCCGCGGCGTGAAACTTCAGCCCCGCCCAGATGGATGACGTCAGGACAGAGGGGTATTTCAATCCTGTCTCAGTCCCCATATCTTTGCCTTGGCAACAGGTCACTTCCTCGGAGTGCTAGTTGCTTTTCCTGATGTCTTCAAGTCCCCGTCTTCTGTTCCAGATCCTGATCCTGGTCCTGATCCTGTCCTTGGTTCCTGAGCCCTGTTCCAGTGTTCCAGTTCCTGCATCCATGCCTGTTCCAGTGTTCCTGTCTCCATTCCTTTCCTCATCCTCTAGTTCCTGTGCTTCCATCCTTGGCTTGATTTCCAGGTTCTGACTTCAGCTTGCTTCCTCGTCTCTGCTCATCTGCTGCCCGTCCTGACCCTTGTGCTGCTGCTCCAGTCCCCGTCGAGGTGACCTGCACCTAAGACTTGCCGGCCCCGGCACCCAAGGGCTCAACCTGAGGGGAACGAGGGTTGGTATAGGTGAAGCTCCAGCCGGGTTGTTGTCACCTGCACTGCCAGCTGGTGACGAGGATCATTGGGGGTCATCCCTCAGAGGTAGTACCAATTCTTGTCCTGGTCCAAGGGTCCACAGTCTCAACATCTACATCTTAACAAGGAGAAATCTGTCCTGCTGGTGCATCTGGATTTAAGTTCTGCCTTTGACACTGTTGATCATCAGCTACTGTTAGACCATCTGCATGATATTGGTAATCGTATAAACCCCTTAATTGGTTTAAATTTTTTCTTGAATCCAGATCATGCTGTTTTACTTGGAAATCCACTTTGGTCCTAGTTTCCTCAATTGTGATGTTTCTCAAGGATCTGTCCTATGTCCCATCTTGTTATATTTTTATCTTGCCCCTTTGCTCATTCTTATTCAAAGTTTAGGATTCACAAGTTATTTCTACACTGATGGTATACAAATAATTAGGGGTGTGCATTCGTTTGCAACATATTGGCAATCCGCAACATATATGCCATATTCGTTGTATTCGTAGGGGTCACGAAATGTATGGCGAACCCCCACGAATACAATGTATCACTAACGAATAAACCCCCACCCTCCTGATCCCCCCCCCCCCCAAGACTTGCCAAAAGTCCCTGGTGGTCCAGCAGGGGTCCTGGAGCGATCTTCTGCACTCAGGCTGTTGGCTGCCGGTATTCAAAATGGCACCAATAGCCTTTGCCCTTACTATGTCACAGGGGCTACCAGTGCCATTGGTCGGCCCCTGTCACATGCTAGGAGCAATGAACGGCCGGCGCCATCTTGTGCTCCTCCCATGTGACAGGGGCCAACCAGTGGCACCGGTAGCCCCTGTGACATAGTAAGGGCAAAGGCTATCAGTGCCATTTTAAATACCGGCAGCCAACAGCCTGAGTGCAGAAGATCGCTCCAGGACCCCCACTGGACCACCAGGGACTTTTGGCAAGTCTTGGGGGGTCAGGAGGGTGGGGGTTGTAGTTAATTAAATTTAAAGGTTTGGGATGAGGTTTTTTGGGGGAACGAATACATATGTAACTAATGAATGGATCGGGGTCCCCCGAGAATGGATGCAACGGATTTGGGTCAAGACGAATACAAATACCAAATGGGATGAATCCATCCCTGCTGCACATCCCTACAAATAATTGTAAGCTATGATGAGAAGTTAACTCCTTCCCTCACCAAGTTCAATAGTTGTCTTGCTGAAGGGGTCAGTTGGCTGAAACATTTCAAACTCAAAATTAACCCAGAAAAATTGGAGGCAATGTGGTTCGTTAGTAAACATATCACTGCACTGTTTCCTTCACCCAGGTTGTCAGGAGGAAACCCTATTCAACTTAAAAGCATCGTTAACCACTTTGGGTGTTCGAATTGATTCAATACTTAGCTTCTCCAATTACATCTGTCTTCATTTTATCAGTCATCTTAGACCATTCCTTGATTCTGAAAACTTAAAAACCTTAGTTCACTTTCTTATTTTATCTAGACTTGATAATTGTAATGCTCTGTTCTATAGCCTCTCAACCACACAAATTAGGAGACTTCAGACAGCTCAGAAAATGGCTGCCAAATTAATTTTTGGTAAAAGCTGATATGATCCTGTCACTCTCCTTTTTATTGCACTGCACTAGCTCCCAGTGTTATGTTTTTGTAAGAGTGCGAACCCTGGGCCGAGGTGAGAGGTGTCACTGCTCACAGGGAGGAACCCTGTGAGCCTCACTGTCGGTAGCGACGTCTCAGTAGTCTCGAACACAGCTGTATGGTAGAGACTTTATTATGAAGGAAGGAAAAGCAAAGTTCTGAGCTCAAGGATATACCCCCAAAGTGAAGATCCAGTAGTGGCCCGCAGAGCGGGATACGCCGAAGATGTCTGTTCTGTGTTGATGATGAGAAGGTAGTCTGAGGTGCAGGAACCCGGAAGAAGCTCCTGTAGATGGTGCGGTACATCTGCAGCGCAGGGTATACCGGAGCGACTCCTACTGGGGAGGATACGATAGTAGCCCGAGGCATGGGGTACACTGCAGAGAATCCCACAATAGGTTCGGTATCGTTGAAGTTCATAGTCATGTACTCACAAGAGGTAGTTCCAGGAGAGCGCCCCGGGAAGTGGGACAGGTAGTAGTCCAAGGCAGGAAGGCCCTCCGAGGAGCTGATAGCCAGGAACGTGGAAGGGCCCCCGAGGAGCGTGTACCCAGAGCATCTCACACCAAGGAAGAAATCTGGAACCGGACGCCCAAGGATGGAGCGGAATTCAGCAACGAGGAAACTTCTGCTAACTCGTCAAAGCATAGGGCCAGTCAGTATAAGTACAGCAGGGAGATGATGTCATTCGGAGGGGACGCCCCCAAGGTTCCCGCCATGACGTGTACAAAGGTGGCCCTTGCGCGTGCGCAGCTAGGTGATCCCTGAAACAAGATGGCGGTCGGCAGCACCGACGCCGTCCTGGGAACGCCAGGCAGGTTGACGGTGGCTGGCGGAGGCTGCCATTCTTCCTAGGATTGATGGTGCAGCAAAGAAAGAGGTGAGCATAAGTGGTTGCAGCCGTCTGCGACCCACGGGCGTAACACCCAGTTTCTCTACGTATTGGATTTAAAATAGGTTGCTTGACTTTTAAGATGCTGTCCTGGGTTATTCTTTTATATTTCTCCTCCAGCTTTATAGTTCCTCATCGCTCAGGACAATGTTTGCAATACTCTCAACAAGAATTACTAGACCTACCTTCTTCTAAGAATATTTGATTTGAAAGGACCAGGGAAGTTAGCTTTTCGTATCTTGCCCCATGTTTGTGGAATTCTTTTCCTCTTGCTTTACAGCAGGAGAAAGACATCTTAAATTCAGGAAGACCTTGAAGTCCATACTTTTCTCCAGGCTTTTCCATCTAATTAAAATATTTCTTTTTTTACTCCTAGTTTATACATCTTAATAGATCTATTTAGAAGATGCTCTATTCTCATTCTGTGGTTATGTTATTATTTCTTTTTTTACTCCTAGTTTATACATCTTAATAGATCTATTTAGAAGATGCTATATTCTCATTCTGTGGATATGTTATTTTAACTATTGTTTTTTATTTTGCCTTTTTATTTCTTCTTTTATTTGTTTATATATTTGTACTAGTCTTGTGTTTAGTTCTTATTAGTTTAATGTGAGTTGCCTTGTTTTAATTTCCTACTCTTATTTTTTTATTCTGCCTTTTTATTGTTTCATTTATTCACACATCTGTACTATTCTTATATTTACTTCTCAGTTTAGTCTGTTTGAGCTGCTTTATTTTAATTTCTTACTCTTGTTTATATTTTAATTCTTTTATCATGTTATTTTCTAAATTTGTTTTAGGATTGATTAATCTTGCTAATTGTTGGCATATTATGATTGTTGCTACTTTTTTTAATTGTACATCTCACAGGTCTCTTTTTTTTTATATGCAATTAATCAAGAAATAAACTAAACTAAATTAAAATTGTCCACAGAGAAAGCTAGGTTGTTCGGCTGTAACAGGTATTCTCAGTATACAGCCAGATAAACCAGCCACAGAAACCCTCTCACCTCCCCCAGAGATAAGAGTAGTTTGCTATAAAGACTGAGACTCACACAGTGGGCAGCTGTGCAGGAAAGCCCCCATATGCTCAGAAAAATCTATTTGGTCTTTCTGAGCTGAGAGTGCTTTTCCGGCTTGGTTCCATTGGATGATGTCACCCACTTGTGTGGCTGATTTATACCAATGTCTATGGAAAACAGGTGAGCAATAAAATTGTTGTAAATGTTTATTTTATGTTTTAATGTGATATTATCTTGTTGCATATTTAATGATATACTGTTATATTTTGCTTGCCTGTACTAACTGAATTATTATTATTATTTATTATTGAATTATATTTTTGCTACTGATCTTGTATTGTAACATGCTTTGAGTACTGGTTTACCAGTAGAAAGGTGTGACTGAAACTGAAAACATATTGTATATCATTACTTTGATTCACAATTTTATGTAATTTTGCTCTCATAGTGCAAGACCTAACATGAAGGCAGCTGCAGGACAGCTGGAAAACAGAAAAAATATCTCTTGTCAAAAATTTGGAATATATGACATGCACAGATTGTTTAGAAATGTGCTTTTGGTTATTCAACTATCTTGTTCCATACAGCAAGATGTGTCTTGTTACCTTCTTGTGTGATCATATCAGGATATTTGATACTGCTATGAGCTATAAATTGTGAGCACATTCTTGTACTGAGGTAGTTTATTTGCAAAGTGCAGCGCTCCTTCAAAGAGAGAAGCTTCTTGGTATGCCCCACCTTTTATAATTGAAAGAGCCCAATAGCCTGGATCTCTTTAAGTGTTTCATAGTCTGTTATTGAGGGATTTGATAAGCTGAGTTTCACGATGAAGACTGCCACCTTCCTTCTCCTAATAAATGTTTGCTTCCTTGGAGCTTTTGGACAGCAAGCACCACCAAAGCAGGGAAGCAAGGCTGAAGATAAGATTCAATTTCAAACAAAAAACAAAGATTCTTGCATGATGACCAACAGTGGACATGGTGAAGTAAGGCTCAGGATTGAATGCAAAAATCAAGGCAAGTCCTACTGGTGTGAATATATTGGAAAGCCATCACACTGCCGTGCCTTCAATAACAATCCAAAAGTGTTCTGGAATCAGATGAGCCTTGATCTCAAAAAGGTCTCTAATGCCTGTGAGTCCACCTTGATAAAGAGCACTCTCTGTCCAAAAGCTCCTGCAGCTTCTCATATGAAGAAAGTCGCTTCTGGCCAGGGGCCAAGCAAGCAAGCAGATCCACCCAAGCCAGACAAGCCAACTCAAAAAAACTCCAGCCAAAAAGCTAGAGAAACCTAAACCTGCGTCTTTCAAGGTTAAACCAACAGAACCAAATTATGGTGAGGATAAAGAAGCAAAGAAGAAGGCAGAGAAGCACTGCTGGGCAGCTTTTCAGACCTTGTGCTATTACATGATCAGCATATTTTCAGGATGAAGATAACTTCAGGTAAAGTTCTTCATGTGTGTGTGAGTGAAGGTTGGGGGTGGGAGAAGGACTCCACATAGGAGAAGCAAGGAGTGCATATTATGGCAAAGAAGGAGAGGGTTTCCTTACATACGTTGTAATGGTAGAGCTGAAAGCGAGGAGAACTTGTTCATCAGTGTCATAGATGAGACATTGAGGGGGTTATTTTCAAAGTGTTCACTTTGGGACAGAGTTCACAGGTACTTTTAACCTGCAGACTTTCCACCAATTTTTAAAGCAGAAGTACTCACGTGCTCTTACTTTCAAATTTGTACCCATAGACATTTGCACCTGCTTACTTTTTTTCTAGGGAAGATAGACTGTATTTTCAATTCTATGCTCCTCTGATCTAAATATGTCCCCAGAAATGCTCTTCTTGGTTTGGCTAAAAGTGCACATGCTGTGGCATAACATACAGACATTTAGCAGGATTGAGAGAGAGAGAAATATACAGACCTAAGTACTTTGAATGCTTTAAACTTTTTTAGCCTTATCAATGCAGCATGCATACTATATATATATATATATATATATATATATATATATATATATATATATATATATATATATATATATATATATATATATATATAGGTTTAGGGGTGTGTGTGTGTGTAATAGAATGAAATAAACTATGTGCAGTAAAACGTGTATGGTAAAAGTGCTTTTAAACGACTGTTTATAATCAAGTTAATTACATCTCCTTTTAAAAGAATCAACACTTGACATATCCTGACTATCCAAGTAATATATTTGATATGGCTCTTACTGTACTTGGTCAATATCCATGCACCAAAGGTAAAATACAGTGCTTGACTGTGATCTGATTACATATGCTTAGCTTGCTGCTGACAGTATACATGTGCAAAGGTCAAATGGCATGTGCCTATGTATTTACCCAGAGAACTGAACTAATTAATTGAGGTATGGTTTTTTTTTTTTTACTATTAGGTATTTATTAACTATTAGGAATTGTGGGGAGGCTAACAGACACTATCGTTTCTTTTACAGTGACAAGCTTAAGATTCACGTCCTTGGCCTGTCCTTTAGAGATGACAGCTACAAAACCGTAGAAACCTGCTGGGAAAATAAAGGCATGCAGCACCTTCTGACTGAGGAGTAACGGAAATGCAGCGCACACAGTGAACAGGACGTGCTGAGAAATCTAGTTTTATCTCTACATTTTTACAAAATCATTTTTATGAGACAAAGAGAGCATTCCATTGCAGCTGTGTATGTGTGTGTGCGATTCAGTATTGTGTTTCACGCTTCTCGGTTTGGTTTGGAAACAGGACTCTCTCTATGTAAATATGCTGCTACTGTTTCCCTGCTATGAACGTTTATTTGAATGTAATGCTTTATATACTGTTCTGAAAAACTAGAATGACTGTCCTGAATCAAACGCAAAACAACTCTAGAACCTGTCTGATTCTACCTGATATGTATTGTATATTTGTTACCTGTACATCACTTTGATTTCATTGTTACAGAAAAGCAATTAATCAAATTAAATAAATTAAACTATCTCTGAATTATAAGAATATCAGGGACTCTGGGTGGTCATTTCAGCATGATTGCACATGCGCATGCCTCAATACACGCACAGATCGGCAAATAGTCTGGGAGGGCGCGACTGCTGCGGATTCACCCACCCATAGAGACAGTGAGGGGCCAGCAGAAGCGACAGGCTTCAACAGAAGAGGAGAAGCAGGCAAACAAAACATTCAAACTCCTATCAGCACTTTACAACCTCCCCAGAGTCAGTGAAGGTATGGGGGAGGGGGGAGGGGGGAGACCGTAGGCAGAGAACCATTCCACAGACAAAGCCTTTGACATTTCAGCCTCAATCAGCTTCTCAGGAGACAGTAGAAGGGAGAGGAAGGGAGAGGGCGGACAGGACGGGTGTAGAGAGAGTACAGGAGAAGGGGGGAAAAGGGTCAGGAAGTAAACAGTAGGAAGGATGACAAAGTGTGGAGTGCAATGAGAAAAGGGTATCCACGCTCCTGCATTCACTCCACACCCTTCCAGTACACCCACACACACTCCATAGTCCTTCCCACACCTTCAATGCATGCAACCCACAGACACACCTCTGCCCCCACCCAACACCGTTCCCCCCTCAAACACCCACTCACACCATCCACTTCTACAAAAACATATCCTGAGACACTTTTCCCCAAACCTCCAACTACACGCAACCTCCCGACAGCCACTCACAACACATGAACCGCCAGAAAACTCGCAACACTCACCCTGCGGCACACTACTCACACTACCACCATACTCTACACACTCACCTTCTCAAACCGCTGATACCACAAATCCATACCTCCACCCCTACACAACCACCCACACCACAAGTCTCTGTCCCTCCGCTGCAAGCCTCCTTCTTCATCCTGGCATACACACCACCATGAACCCAGTTGCAACACTCCACCCTCCGCAAACCTACTTCCCCACCCTGGAAACTCACACCACAAACACATATCCTCAGACACATCTCTACCCACACACCCCTAACCACACAGTCTCTTATACCACACACACTACTGGAAACCCTGCCACAACTCTTACCTCTTCCCTTGCACACCCACACACACTTTCACACCATATACTCAACCCCTCAGACCACTTAAACCATCACTACATGTCACCCATACCTCCACTTGCACATCCCTGCAAAGCCAGTTGCAACACTCAACCTCATTGCTCATCTCTAGCCACTCACCCCCCCCACACACACACACACACAGCAATACATATCACCCACACCACAAAAACATATCTTCTCACACACAACCCCCACAACCATTCACACCTCAGAAAACTATGTATCAACTCTCATCACTCACACACCAACTCACCCCTCCCAGCAGCATCACATGCCATCCATACATGCACCCTTCACCTCTACACACTTCCATTTTCACCCTACGACCTACTCCACAAGAACACAACCATAAGCCCAGTTGTAATGCTCTGTCCCACACACCTACTCTACCCCACATACAATACCCATTCTACCCTCACACCACTGACACCACCACCACCCACACATACCCCATACCTCCATTGTCACTCACACCATCATAACAACCACCAGGGCCGGTGCAAGAGTATTAGGCCCTCCCTCCCTCCCTCCCCCCCCCCCCCGGTCCAGGCTCCAGCTCCAACCTCACTCACTCAGGCAGGCACCCTCTCTTACACACACTTAGGTTCCTTTTCTCATTCACACACACAATCTCATTACACAGGCTCCCTCCCCCTCTCTCACTAACAACATTGTTGTCTCGTACACACACCATCCCTCTCACTTACACACACATACAAACAGAGGCACCACTCTTGGACCACTGAGACTCTGCTTCTCTCGGCCACAAGTAGGATGG
The DNA here is from genome assembly GCF_901001135.1 of Rhinatrema bivittatum. Lineage (NCBI taxonomy): Eukaryota > Metazoa > Chordata > Amphibia > Gymnophiona > Rhinatrematidae > Rhinatrema > Rhinatrema bivittatum. Next base: position 196,782,929 of record NC_042615.1, read on the forward strand.
GCTACACTTATGGCCCCACATGGCTGCTCTTTGATGCCACCTAATGGCTGGCGCCCTAGGTGACTGCCTATTTCTCCTATAGGAACGCACCGGCCCTGACAACCACACAACACCAATGCCCACCCATGCATACAGTCCAATGCCCCCATATAACCTCCCTCTAAATACATGCATATACCCTCCACACCATCCACAAATCCTCTGTGGCACACACTCCACTTTCACAATCTAAAACCAAGGTGGCAGTACAGCACATCTGTGCATGGGCATGCATATTAATGCTCATCTGGATCAGAAGGACAACCGGCACATTATTGTAGGCGATGGCAGGAGACCTCAGTTAATGCAGGACATGGCCGGCACAATCAGCACTGTAGCAGCAGCAGTGGTGGGGAGGGGGCAGCAAACGAAATGGCTTCTGGGGTTTCCCAGACCCACACCAGAGAAAGAGAAAAGGGAACAACAGATGTAGAAAGGCTAATGAGGTTTCCCAGGCCCCTTCAGCAGTAGAAAGACTAGGCTTGCGTTGGGAAAAGAAGAGTGAAAAAGGAGGGCAGGCAAGAATTAGATGATCACTGCCTCGCCAACGCCGCCATCCTCGAGGCTCTGTGCGGCCAGTGCTGACCAGCCAGGGTCCCGAGCCAGCGAGCCCATCGAGCCCCAGTGGACAGCTTCTTCACCGATGACCCTCTGAGCCGCGACCCGCACTGCCCACCCCTTGACCAACAGCTCGCCCAGCCGACATCACACAACGTGCTGAGGCCTCCAAAAGCACTGGTGCCAGCTCACCTCACCATCAGTGCCTTGCTGTCACCACCATCCTCAAGGCTCTGCGCAGCCGGCGCTGACCCGCCGGGGTCCTGAACCAGCGAGCCCATCAAGCCCCAGTGGACAGCTTCTTCACCGATGACCCTCCGAGCCGCGACCCGCACTGCCCGCCCCTCGACCGAGAGACCTGCCCAGCCGACGTCAGACAACGCACCGAGGCCTCCAAAAGTGCAGGCGCCAGCTCACCTCGCCATCACTGCCTCGCCGACGCCGCCATCCTCGAGGCTCTGCGTGGCTGGCACTGACCCGCCGGGGTCCCGAGCCAGCGAGCCCATCGAGTCCCAGCAGACGGCTTCTTCACCTACGGCCCTCCGAGCCGCAACCCGCGCTGCCCAACCCTCGACCGAGAGGCCCGGCCCAGCCGACATCAGACAACGCGCCGAGACCTCCAAAAGGGCAGGTGCCAGCTCACCTCGCCATCACTGCCTCACTGATGCCGCCATCCTCGAGGCTCTGTGCGGCCGGCGCTGACCCGCCAGGGTCCCGAGCCAGCGAGCCCATTGAGGCCCAGTGGAAGGCTTCTTCACCGAGGACCCTCTGAGCCGCAACCTGTGCTGTCCGCCCCTCGACCAAGAGGCCCACCCCAGCAGACATCATACAATGCGCCGAGGCCTCCAAAAGCGCAGGTACAAGCAGCTGGCGCTGCGCACCAGGCGTCGCGCGCCTAAGGAGCACGACCAAGGGGCCTGCCCCTTGGTGTGCCCCTTTGTGCTGCCTCCTTTGTACTGCCTCCACCTAACATAACTGGAAAATATTCATTAGGATACCCATCATAACAGCATCTCATCTTCCCAACATCCACCTCCTTCCACAATACCCAGCATCTCAAAGAATAACATATCTGTAAGTATCCTACTCTATCTCAACTATCTGCAATCGCAAATCACTGTCAATATAGAAACTCCAACATGGAACTGATCAACAAAATCCCAGCTGTACCTCATGACAGGAATAGTATACAAAGAATAACAAACACCCCCAGCAGACCACGATCCCTCACCACAATCCCAATCAATCCCAACGCACATTTTACAGCCCTCACCATCCTAACATTGACCTTGCTCAATGCGCAATCCGTGACAAAAAAGATGCCAATAATCCACAATAACCTGCTAGATAATCCACAATAACCTGCTAGATAATCGCCCAGATACATTTTGTGTCACTGAATCATGGCTCAAAAGCTCTGACATAGCCCTAGTCAACCAACTACCCAAATAAAATCTACAATGTTTTTTCTCTACCTAGGCCAAAATGAAAAGGAGGAGGTTTATTATTCCTAGCATTAAAGAAACTCAAATTTAAATGCCACCCCACTATGCTTCCACTCCCTTTCGAAATAGGCCTTTTCAAATCAAAAAACCTGCAAATCCTTCTTCTCTACGCACCACCTGGACTCCATGAACACAACTTATCCACACTAATTGAAACCATTACAAACAACATCAACATGGACAACCCCACAATTATCCTGAGTGATTTCAACCTACACATAGATAAAACACCTCTTTCAACCACCTGCGAACTTCTACTGGACACCATGACTGCGATCGGATTCAAACAACTAATAAACACCTCCACCCAGAGGTCAGGATACACCCTCAACCTAATATTTATTAATAAAAAAATTACAATTAATGACCCACCTACAGCTTCCACAATTCCATGGTCAGACCACAAACCAATACAAACCAAGCTACACCTCATAGAACCAAATGATATCAAGAAATACATTGAATTCGATAGACCATGTACCAGCGAAGACTTAACTGAAATCTTACCAGACACTCTGAAATCCTTAAACAAGAATGACACGAACTCCACTGTAAACTCCTGGATCAACATCAATGCAGAAGTCACAAGCATCAAATACCCATTTATCAAAAAAGAAATTAAGCCAGACACCAAATATAAAGCCCCATGGTATACCCCCGAATTAAAATATATCAAACGACTATTAAGACAGAATGAAAAAAAATGGAGGAGAAACCCAACCCCCTATCTAAAAGACAGGTTCAGAACCATTCTATATATATACAGAACAGACTCCGAAAAAGCCAAGCAAGAATTCTACACGAAGAAAATACATAACTATCAATTCAACCCCAGAACACTATTTGCATACGTCAATGATCTTACACAACCAATTCAAAACTCACCCAGAAATGCCAAACAAAAACCTGCAAAGAACTTGCCCAATTCTTTAGCAACAAAATTTCAAATCTAATCGCAAAAAAACCCAACTCGAACGATGAAACCACAAAATTATCAAGTACACCAAACGTCAGATGGACACAATTTGAGAACGTTGCATCTACAGAAATCAAAGCAATCATACGAAAAATCAATCCTGCCACACATCCCCTCGATCCCATTCCAATAAAAATCCTAAAACAAGTCTCTAACATCATTGCCAAATCCATAGCCGACATAGTCAACCTATCACTTGAACAAGGTATTTTCCCAGATAACTTAAAATGTGCCGTCATGAAGCCTATCCTTAAAAACCATAACTTGATGATTCCGACCCAGCAAATTTCAGGCCCATTTCTATTCTTGCCTTCATAGCCAAGATCCTTGAAAAAATTGTAAACCAACAACTCTCCGAGCACCTGGAAACCCATAATATTTTATCCCCGGCTCAACACGGATTCAGGAAATTCTTTAGCACAGAAACTCTACTACTCTCCCTCACTGACACAATCCTCAGAGGACTAGACAGCGGTTACTCCTATCTACTTATTTTACTTGATATCTCCACAGCATTCGACACCGTCAACCACGAGGCCTCCAAAAGTGCAGGCGCCAGCTCACCTCAACATCACTGCCTCGCCGATGCCACCATCCTCGAGGCTCTGCGTGGCCTCACTGACCCGCCGGGGTCCCGAGCCAGCGAGCCCATCGAGTCCCAGCGAACACCTTCTTCACCAATGGCCCTCCAAGCCGCAACCCGCGCTGCCCAACCCTCGACCGAGAGGCCCGCCCCAGCCACATTACGATCAACTGGTTCAACTCATACCTATCTAACAGATTGTACAAAGTAAGACTAAACTCGGCAGAATCCAAACAGATTCCCCTCCCACACGGCGTCCCACAAGGCTCAGCCCTATCATCTACCCTCTTCAACATATACATGATGCCCCTATGCAAACTCCTAAACAGATTAGGACTATCCCGCTATGTATATGCAGATGAAGTCCAAATTCTGCTCCCCCTAAAAGACTCCCTTGAGAATACACTAAAACTGTGGGATACTCATCTATCAGCAATAAGGCACCTACTATCTCAAATGTCCCTCTCTCTCTCAACCACAATAAAACGAAAATCCTATACATATCCAACAAACTCTCCTCACCACCCAACCCCAACATCAAATTATGCCAATCAAAAAACCAAATAGTCTCGACAGTAAAGAATCTAGGCATTGTCCTAGATATTGAACTAAACCTTAAAAAACACATCAACACCATGATAAAAGACAGATACCACAAGCTCCAGGTCTTAAGAAAACTCAAACCGTTCCTATACACCCAAGACTATTGAACTGTACAGCAGGCCCTACTTTTCTCAAAACTCGACTACTGCAACACCCTACTACTGGGCCTCCTGTCAGCCACCCTATTACAAAGTGCTGCTGCCAGAACACTCACAAACAGCAAAAGATCGGACCACATCACATCAATCCTTAAAGAGCTACACTGGCTACCCATTCCTTATAGAATCCAGTACAAAGCCCTAACCCTCATACACAAAACACTTCACAATGATAAGATTGACTGGATGAATGCTGCATTACATTTTCACCCCCCCCCCCAAAGGAACCTCCGCTCCACAAATACCACAAAAAGCGCACCTTATGACAACAAGGGATAGTGCTCTATCCCTGGCAGGACCCCCCCTATGGAACAAGCTACCAACAGAGCTAAGAACAGAATCAATGTCCCAAACTTTCAAGAAAAACCTAAAGACATGGCTCTTTCAAAAAGCCTTTGTATCAATAACATGATGCCAATCAAAACCACCCAACAATCACAAACACTGAAAATGAATATAGGGCTTACCTGTAAAAAAAAAAAACGATGTTGTCTCCCTACTGAAACCTTATGATAAATCCTATAATGACAAACGTCCTTAGCCTATGTTATTTTCATTTAAGTTCCCACTAACACCTTTAAATTTCTTGTTAACTTGTTTTGTTCAGCTAAAGTTAACCTTTGTTCAACTAAAGTTAATTCTAAGTTTTAATGTATGAAACCATTTATATTGTCTGTAAGCCGATGTGATATGTCAGATCGAATGTCAGTATATAAAAAATAAATAAACAATAAATAAATAAACAAATAAATAAATTAGAAGAGTTAAAAGGGAGAGACAAGAGGAGACGATAGGAGGAGGGTGAGTTACAAGGATGAGATGGGAGGGGATGAGGTTTAAGTAGGGGAGGAGAGGGAATATCAAGGGGGACAAATGGAGAATATGACAGGGAAATTGTGCATGCACACGCGCAAAGCTTTCCATCTCCCCATCATACACTCACACCCTCACTATGCCCCCGCCCCTACATAAACTCACCCACCCGCTCTGTGCACATGCCTATCACCCTCAACCCCCTCACCGTCACCACGTACACCATCTCTCCCCGCACAGGGGAGGAAGAGAGGGGGAGGAACTGGAGAGTGTCAGGGTACAGCGGGACAGGGCGGGGGGAGGGGGGGAAAGCACGCACACAGAGTCACCACCCTAAGCCCCAGCATATCCAATACCACCCTCCTCCATCCATCTATACACACACCCTTTACACCAGTATCACCACCCCACACAAACCCCTACATCATTCCCTGCCTTCGCATCCCTTCCCCCCCACATCAACACATCCATTGGGGAAGGAAGGGGGGAAGTGGAGAGTGTGAGCTGGGAAGAGTGCAAGCACACATGTCCACCCCCACACCCCATCTACATCACTCCCACCCTCGCCTACCAGCCCCATGCACCACTAACCACCCCCACAGAAATGGGGGGAGGACAATGTGGAGATTGCAAGGGGAAAATAATGCACCCACCCATCTACACATGTACATCCCCCCCACCCCTTTACCATTTGCACCCCCCAACATCAAAGGGGTTGGCCAGCGAAGCAAGCAGGGGCACAGCCCCTAGTAATATATATGTATATGTATTGAAATGTGATTACAGTTTAACTTTTCTTTACATGTTTCCTAAGTTACATAGGGTGCACAAATATACTTTACACATTAAGGGGTGAATTTTAAAAGCATGGTTCACGTTAAAAGGCCCATATATGCGAGTATCTGGGCCTTGCACAAGCAACACATATTTTAAAAGCTGCAAATTAGGTGCGAATATGCATGTGAGCGAGTAAAAGAAAAAAGGGCGTAGCTATGGCATGTCGGAGGCGTTCCAAGGCAGGCCCAAAAGTTACGAATGTCCAATCCATATTTTAAATCCGGTGGCCGCAGTGCGCAGCAGCTTGCTAGCAGTGTGTAATTACTAGGGATGTTAGCTAACTCCCAATAGTGCGCACTAACCCGAAAATCGGGGCCCCCGGAAAAAAAAATCCCGAGCCACGGGAAAAACAAAATTCCAATGGGAGGCCCCTGAAATGAAGCCTGACACAAATTTTTACCCGAAGCACATCTCTAATAATTACTGTTTTACTGTTGCTTTTGATGAGGTGCAAGTCCGCAGAAATCTCTTTTTAAAATTCACCCCTAAATCAGTACCTTGCATAGCGCCATTACCCACAAAAGTTTTCCGGATTTGAACAATTCAATAAAGTAATGCATTTGATGTGCAAGTTTTTTCAAAATCTATCACTCAGAAAACCTAAAAATTGCATTGTGACATGGATACTTTATTTAGCTTGTGCCTTTTCATTGTAGCTCAAGGTGAGTTACATTCAGGTGCAGAGGTATTTTCTCTGTCCCAACAGGACTCACAATCTAAGCTGGTGCCTGAAGAAATAGAGAGTGAAGTGAATTGCCCAAAGACACAGGGAGGGGCAACGGGATTCGAATCCTGGTTTCCCTGCTGTGCAGCCTGCTGGTCTAACCACAAGGCTACTCCTCCCCTTGCTTTAACTGATGCTTGGTTATCACAGGGTAAGAGCAACAGCACTGAATTAAAAACTAGGAAAATGTAAGGGGTACACACAGGGAAAATGAGTGACGCAGAGAATGATAAAGAAGATGCGGGTACCTTATACATGTTCTAAGATGGAGACGAAGAGAAAAGAACTAAAAGACAAAGCACAATAAAAACTATATATTCATAAAGGGGCTCGGCAAAATGGATTGTCAGCTGTGTGATGAAAGTAAGAGATTATTCAATTCATTAACAGTCCACTGTTCTCCGATTGATCCTATTGTGACAGATAAATCCTATGAATGACCTTCGTGTTAGCGGAAAAAAAAAATATCTGAAAGACTGCAGCAGGTCTGCACAGTGTTTTGAGCATAGAAGCACTGAAACCTAGAAACTAAAAGATCTTTTTTTTTTAAGACCGCTGACTGATCTTGAAATAAACTTAAGCTCTTTGGTTTATTCTAGGACATTCGTGGAAATGGGCAATCTGGAATGAATGCCGTATGGGTTCTCCTGGTTAAATAGGCTGCATTGTGACGTAGCTAAAGTGCATCATGTCTGGAAGCACTTTTAGGACCTCAGATTTTGGCTTCCTTCATGAGCAGCTTTTCTTCTTTATCGTGCTACCTGCATAATTCTGTGAAACAAGAATGAGCTTCACGATTGTATTTTCTACAATTCCTTACACAGGGCTTGATTTACTAAACTTTTCCTCCATAGGCATGGAATGGGGGGGGGGGGGGGAAGCCTTAGTAAATCAGGTCTACGGTTTCTATTGTGAGCCCAGATTTCTGAGTGATAGGTCTGACAGCACAGCACAAAGGTTAGAGATTACCCTGGCCACCTACCCTGTGTCCTTAAGACAGTCACTGAGCTTTCCTGCAGCTCCCCTACCAAATCGTTACTTAGCACTTGAGGTTTGCATACGCATCGGAGGAATGTCATTATTATCAGCTCGCCTTCTCCAAAAGGCACTAGAAAGCAACAGCGGTTTTCTGTAAGTAAATGGCCTGTACCCAAGACACCGTGGTTAGGGTCCTTAGCATTCAGAAAAGTCCCTCGGAGAAGTAAACAGCTTGGCCTTCCCATTGTGAGAGAAGAAGGCGTGTGCAGGATCACCAGGCTTTGCTACAGCAAAGACAGATTTGAGGAGGGAGGCAGTGTTACTGTTTTGCTGTGTTTTCTGTCTCTGCTTGGTATCCAGGGAAAGAGAAAGTATGTGTCACTCAGCATTCCTGTCAGGGAGGTGGGTCTCCTGTTGGAATAGCTGAACTATTCTCTGGTTTGAGATATTTAGTTATCACACTCCACACGGCTGTTTGGGAGAGGACTGAATCATTGCAAGCAATTTTTTTTAGTTTGCATTTTATTCTTTTTTTTTTTTTTTACTTGGCAATTCCCTCCTGTTCCTTTGGGCCTGCAGCTCAGTTGTAACCAGGGGTGAGATCTGGTACCATGAGACTTCATGTGCAACTACCCAGGGGGGTGTTCCCCCTATTTTATTTTCCCTGTCAGCTTACTTTAGTCCAATCATTGCAGCAGCAGTCCTTGGCCAGGGCGGCTTTCGAAACCCTGCCATCATGGTCCCTAAACCTGAACAGGAGATGTCACTGTTGCATGATGACTGGGCCCCACCTCACCCTAGATGTTCTGAATGCTGCCTCCCCAGCTTTCTTGGCTGAGCTGGGAATCAATTCCAGGCCCTTCCATATAGCGGTGTCTAGTATTGCAATGCCACAGGGCCAGCCCAGTTTGTACTTTATTGCTGCTGAGTATCTGCTTTTCTCGACCTCGAGCAGGATGGGCACTGCTTGTGGCTCACTAGGTTTTTGCTTCTCTCAGCTGCAAGCAGGATGGATGCTGCTCACAGCCCACCAAGTGTCTGCATTTCTCGGCTGTGAGCTGGATGGGTGCTGCTCACAGCCCACTGAGTCTCTGCCACTCACAGCCCACCGAGTCTCTACTCCTCTCGGCTGTGAGCGGGATAGGCTCCGCACGTGACCCGCCGAGTCTCTACTCCTCTTGCGGCCCCATTTGGTTACTCTTTGCTGCCCCCTAATGGCTGGCGCCCTAAGCAACCGCCTAGTTCACCTATTGGGACACCTCTGCCCTGACCCTAACATTCCTATTGGTCTCCCCACTGTCTTGTTATACTTTTTGATAATTTTAAGATCTTCACTACTATTACTACATATCATTTTAAAGTACTTCTAGATATGTTCAGCACTGTACAGATACATATAAAAGACAGTCTAAAAGAGAGATTAAATTACTTATTTGCTGCGGTAATCACTGAGGAAGATATAAGAGATATACCTATGCCAAAAATGATATTCAAAGGTGATGATTCAGAGGAAATGAAACAAATCTCAGTGAACATGAAAGATGTACCAGTGCAAATTGACAAACTAAAAAGTAGCAAATCGCATCGACCAGATGGTATACATCCCAGAGTGCTGAAAGAACTGAGAAATTAAATTGCAGACCTGCTATTGAAAATGTATAAACTATCAGTATAATCGTCTATGGTACCTGAAGACCGGAGGGTTGACAATGTAATGTCAATTTCTAAAAGGGGATCAATGGATGATCCAGGAAATTACAAACCAGTGAGTCTGACATCTGTGCCAGGCAAAATGATAGAAACTATCATAAAAAACAAAATTTCTGAACAGATAAATAGCCATAGTTTAATGGGACAAAGTCAACAAGGATTTAGCCAAAGGAAGCCTTGCCTCACAAATTTGCAACATTTTTTTGAGGGAGTAAATAAACATGTGGATAAAGGTGAGCCAATTGATATAGTGCATCTGGATTTCCATAAAGCATTTGACAAGGTACCTTATGAGAGACTTCTTAGAAAATTAAAAAGTCATGGGATAGGGGGCAGTGTCCTACTGTGGATTGCCAATTGGTTAAAAAATAGAAAACATAGAATGGGGTTAAATGGTAAATGTTCCCAATGGCGAAAGGTGAATAGTGAAGTGTTCCAGGGATCTGTTATGGGACCACTTCTTTTTATAAACAACCTGGAAATGGGAATAACAAGTGAAGTGATCAAATTTACTGATGTCACAAAATTATTCAAAATTGTTAATTCACAAGAGGATTATGAGAAATTGCAAGATAACACTGCAAAACTGGGAGACTGGGAATGCAAATGGAAAATGAAATGTAATGTAGACAAGTGAAAAGTGATGTACTTAGGGAAGAGTAACCCTAATTATGGCTACATAATGCAAGGTTCCACATTTGGAGTCACAATACAGGAAAAAGATCTAGGTGTCATCATTGAAAATATGTTGAAATCGTCTGCTCAGTGTACAGCAGCAGCAGCCAATAAAGCAAATAGAATGCTAGGGATTATTAGGAAAGGAATGGAGAATAAAACAGAATATCATAACGCCTCTGTATCGTTCCATGGTGCGACCTTATCTTGAGTATTGTGTGCAGTTCTGGTCACCACATCTTAAAAAAGATATAACAGAATTAGATAAGGTACAGAGAAGGGTGACCAAAATGATAGTGGGGATGGAAGAATTCCCCTATGAAGAAAGGCTGAAGAGGTTAAGATTCTTCAGCTTGGAGAAGAGAGGCTGAGGAGAGATATTATAGAGGTCTTTAAAATGAGAGGAATGGAACATTAATCAGTTGTTTACTCTTTCAAAAAGTACAAAGACTAGGGGACACACAATGAAGTTACTAAGTTGTACATTTAAAACTAATAAGAGAAAATATGGGCCGGATTTTAAAAGCCCTATGCGCGTATCTTATAAAATCCAGCGTACTTTTGTTCGCTCCAGCTGCACGAACAAAAGTACGTGTGCGTAAATTTATAAAATCTACCCCTATTTGTTTACTCAGGGCTGGATTTTAAAAGCCCTGCGCGCGTAAATCCGGCCGGATTTACGCGCGCAGGGCACTCGCACGCCGGCAAGCCTCTTTTGCATAGGCCCCGGCGTGCGCGCACAGCCCCGGGACGTGCGTAAGTCCTGGGGCTTCGTAAAAGGGGCGGGGGAGGGGGGCGTGTCAGGGGGCGGTTTGGGGCGGGACCGGGGCGTGGTCGAGGCCTCCGGACCAGCCCCCGGGTCGGGTGATGGCGCGCCAGCAGCCCGCTGGCGCGCACAGATTTACACCTGCTTTCGGCAGGCGTAAATCTGCCAACAAAGGTAGGGGGGGTTTAGATAGGGCCGGGGGGGGTGGGTTAGGTAGGGGAAGGGAGGGGAAGGTGAGGGGAGGGAACAGGCAGCGCGCGCCGGGCTCGGATTTTATAAGATCGCGCGTATCTTATAAAATCCAGCGTACTTTTGTTCACGCCTGGTGCACGAACAAAAGTACGCACGCGCATAAATTTATAAAATCTACCCCTCAATGTATAATTAAGTTCTGGAATTCATTGCCAGAGGATGTGGTGAAAGCTATTAGTATAGCTACATTTAAAAAGGTTTTGGACAAGTTCCTGGAGGAAAAGTCCATTAACCATTATTAGGGTAGAGTTGCAGAAATCCACTGCTTATTCTTGGGATAAGCAGCTTGAAATCTATCTAACCCTTGGGATCTTGCCAGGTACTTGTGACCTGGATTGGCTACTGTTGGAAATAGGATACTGGGCATGATGACTAGTCTGAGCCAGTATGGCAAGTCTTATGTTCTTATGTAAATATTATGCTATTATTGCATTGTTTTGTGTTGTTTGTATTGTCGTGTTTTATCATAGTTCACAATGCAAAGCAGTTATATTGTTGTATAACTATGTATGTGAAGCTGTAATCCTCCGAGATTTCCAGATCTCGGAATAGAAATTGAATAAATAAATGGATAAATAAATAAATGTATTTACTGTAGAGTAGTGTTTAGGATTTAAAAGTAGCTTTAAAAGGTGAGTTTTTACACTGGACTTGAAAATGGCCTAAGATGGATCATGATGCACCGAATCAGGAAGTCTGTTCCATGCATATGCCACAGCATTGTGGAAAGCACTGAGTCTGGAGTTAGTGGTGGAGAAGGGCACATATAAGAGAAACTTGCCCAATAAATGAAGTTCCTGAGCAAGTGTGTAGGGAGAGAGATCAGAAGATAAGTAATGAAGAGCTGCAGAGTGAGCGCATTTGAACATCAGATATGATCAATCCCCATATCCTTTTTAATTTACTGCACATCCATACATCACCCTAAGGGCGGATTGTGGGAAAATATTGGTCCGGAGGATTTTTATCCATACCGGCCCATTCATTTCCAATTACACAAAAAATAAAAATATATATTTATTTTTTAAAATTTCTTGTCCACAAAATTATAGAATACAAACGGACATCTAGATCTAAATTTAAAAGGCTTGGATCCATCAGTTGATCAGAAATCCCCATAACTGTCTGTGGCCCCAGAACAGTGGATAGTGCAAAGTTCTCTGTCTCCAAAATACTGTCACAAAAACACAGGCACGCACACAAACACACACACAAACACAGGCAGTCACACACACGGATACAGGCACACATGTACGCATACACGTACACTCACACAGGCACACAAACACATAGGTTCCCCCAAACGCACGCACCACACACACACACAGGCACACAAACACACAGGTTCCCCCAAACATACACATATACATGCCCCTTCCCACCATAAGAACATAAGAAAATGCTAAACTGTGTCAGACCAAGGGTCCATCAAGTCCAGAATCCTGTTTCCAATAGTGGCCAATCCAGGCTATAAGTACCTGGCAAGTACCTAAAAACTAATTCTATCCCATGCTACTGATGCTAGTAATAGCAGTGGCTATTTTCTAAGTCAACTTGATTACTAGCAGGTAATGGACTTCTCCTCCAAGAACTTATCCAAAACTATTTTAAACCCAGTTACACTAACTGCACTAACCACATCCCCTGGCAACAAATTCCAGAGTTTAATTGTTCATTGTGTAAAAAAGAACTTTCTCCGATTAGTTTTAAATGTGCTACATGCTAACTTCATGGAGTTCCCCCTAGTCCTTTTATTATCCGAAAGAGTAAATAACGGATTCACATTTACCCGTTCTAGATGTCTCATGATTTTAAACACCTCTATCATATCCCCCCTCAGCTGTCTCTTCTTTAAGCCGATCAGTCCTAACCTCTTTAGTTTTTCCTCATAGGGGAGCTGTTCCATCCCCTATATCGTTTTGGTTGCCCTTCTCTGTACCTTCTCCATCACAATTATATCTTTTTTGAGATGCTGTGACCAGAATTGTACACAGTTTTCAAGGTGCGGTCTCACCATGGAACGATACAGACGCATTATAGCATTTTTGCTTTATTCACCATTCCCGTCCTAATAATTCCTAAAATTCTGTTTGCTTTTTTGACTGCTGCAACACACTGAGCTGACAATTTCAATGTATTATCCACTATGATGCCTAGTTCTCTTTCCTGGGTGATAGCAGGAAACACAGGCACACAAACACAGGCTTACAAACAGGGCTATGGCAAACACAGAGTGCACATATACCCACAAGCTGTTATTGACCAGACACACCAAACAACGCTGGATAAAATTTGCTAATATGCTCTATCTACATTTTACGTGTGGAGGTCCGCGGGCCAACCCTCAGACCACGGCCCTTACACTTTCGCCAGGCCTGACTGTGTGGTTTCGTACTGCCGTGCTCTTCCTGCCCGGTGTGACTGGTTCTCCGGAGCACAGCAGGAGGCTGAGCCGTGCTCCTCCTTTGTTGCAGGATGCCGTCGGGGCTGCTGCACGGCCCGACGCTAAGCCCGCCTCCTAGGTGCACACGTGGCCGAGTCCCTCACATTTAAAGGCCAGTGGCGGGAATGGTTGGCGGTGCTCCCTTTCTGATGTCAGAAGAGCTGGCCTATTTAACGCCAGCTCTCCCCCTTTCCAGCGCCTTGGCAACCAGGTTCCGCTCTTGATTGCTGGCTTCCTGCATCGCTGGTCCCCTGGGATGTCACTCTGGTTCCTGCCTTTGCTCCCTGCTTCCAGCTTCCAGTATTCCATGCTTTGATCTTCTGGCTGATCCACTGCCTGATTCTTCAACTTCGTCTGATCACCACCCATCCTGACCTTCAGCCTGGTTCTTTGACTTTGTCTGATTTGCCACTGGCCCTGACCTTCTTCTTGGATTTTGTCACCATTGGATTGCTTCAGGTCCTGGCCTGCCATCTTGCACTACGTAGGATTCATCTACCCAGAGGCCCGAGCATAAATCCAGCCGGCCCTGGCACCCGAAGTTTCAACCTAAGGGGAACATGGGCTGGTTGTGATGAAGCCCCAGCTGGGCCTCCACTTCGACTTACTCCACCTGTCAACGGTGGGGACCTGCAGGGCTCCTTCCTGCAGGTTGCGTCAACTCCCCCTCGGTCCAAGGACCCAATTCGCAACAGGTTGCCAAGGCCATGGACTTGGCAACCTGTTGCCAAGTCCATGGCTTCCGATCTTCAGGTTATTCCAGGTCTCGCCTATAAGGTTCAGGATCAGCAGCTCTTCCTAGTGGCTCTGGTGGCCTCCATTGAACGCCTCAATGCCCAGCTGGACGCTACTGCAATCCAGGCCGCCTGTCATCTCCAGCAGTGAATCTTCCAAATCTGGTGACACCTCCTCATCCTTCGATTCCTTTGCTGGCACCCCCATGATATGGAAGAGATCTGAAACAGTGCTGGGGTTTATAAATCAGTGCTACATGCACTTTTCTCTCCAGCAGACTCTTTTCTAGGATGACACCACAAAGGTCACCTTTATTCTCTCTCACCTTGATGGCAAGGCTCTGGCTTGGGCCTCTCTACTCTGGGAGCATTCTGACCCGCTCCTGCAGGATCTATCTCAAATCATCTCCTCCTTCAAAAAGGTTTTCCATGACCCCGGTCATCTAGCAACTTCCAGTGCGGATCTCCTTCATCTTCCTCAGGGGAATCGCTCACTGACTGTCTACACCATAAAGTTCTGTACCCTAGCCATAGAGTTTGGCTGGTGGGAGAATTGCTTACACCCCAACTTCCTGGAGGGACTTTTGGCTTGTATCAAAGATGAGTTGGAGGGACATTTGGCTTGTATCAAAGATGAACTAGCAGCTCATGACCTTACAGCACCTTTGGAAGACTTAATCACCCTAGCTGGAAGGATTGATCGCCATCTCCAGGAGCATGTCCGAGAATTCCAGACCTCCCACAGATCCTCCACAACTAGGCCTCGTTCACCCACACCTATCCCAGCTTCCACCTCAGGCCCTCCTCCAGCAAACTCGATGGAGGAACCCATGTAATTGGGTCATGGCCGTCTTTCTTCTGAGAAGCACCTTTGGAGATGACAGGCAGGTCTATGTCTGTATTGCGGCAGAGCAGGACACCGACTCTCACAATGCCCAGTCCGTCCGGGAAACTTCCCAGATTAGGGTATAATGGGGGCCTGAACCTAGGCTTCTTGACGCAAGCCACTCAACTAACCCTTCTTGCAACCATCACCCTGGCCAATCTAAGCTTCCCATTGTTAGCCCTCGTGGACTCGGGGGCAGGAGGGAATTTTCTTATGAAGTCTCTTATGGACAACCTGCACATTCTGATCATTCTTAAGGAACTATCCCTGGTCATTTCCTTGAACAAAGGTGATCCCTTGCCTGGAGAGATTACCTTCACCATGGTCCCCGTAACCGTGTGCATCGGGGCATTACATATCAAGGAAATCGAATTCCACATGATCAACAAGTCCATATACCCCATTTTTAAAGATGGCGCTGGCCATCCAGTGCTCCCTCCATGTGACAGGGGCCAGCCAATGGCACGGATACCCTGTCACATGGTAAGGACAAAGGGCCATCGGCGCCATTTTGATTAGTGGCAGCTGACAGCCCGGGAGCGGGAGATCGCTCCCGGGACCCCCACTGGACACCAGGTACCTGTAAAACGTTTTTGGGGGGTTGGGAGGGTGGGGGAAGCTAAGGGATTAGTTTTAAAGGGTCGGGGTGGGTTTAGGGGTTATTTTTGTATGTCGTTTTTCCCGCCCTCCCCCAAAATGATAAGAGAACCCCCACGAACAATTTTGTGGGGTTTTCCTATTGTTTTGGGGGAGCCCCCGATGTCTGACAATTTTGAAAATATCGTACGATATTTTCAATCGTCCGAAGCCCGATTCACATCCCTAATAACCACTGCTATTAATTGCATCAGTAGCATGGGATCTTCTTAGTGTTTGGATAATTGCCAGGTTCTTGTGGCCTGGTTTGGCCTCTGTTGGAAACAGGATGCTGGGCTTGATGGACCCTTGGTCTGACCCAGCATGGCAACTTCTTATGTTCTTAATACCAATCATAAGAATCAGGAACACCTTCAACAAGCCCAATGCTTGAATGCCCGACAGGCCCACTGGTCACTCTTCTTCACTCGCTTTAATTTCAATTTGAGGTATCGTCCGGTGAACAAGAATGCTCGGGCTGATGCACTCTCCCACTCCTTTCTGCCAGAGGATCTCCCTGAATAACCGCAGCATATCATAGATTCAGCACGAATCATCATGTCTCCTTTGTTGACTGTTCATCCGGGGAAAACAGTCATGCCCTGCAGGCTCCATGAAAACATAGAAACATATAGAAACATAGAAATGACCGCAGAAGAAGACCAATCGGCCCATCCAGTCTGCCCAGCAAGCCTCACACTTCTTTTTTTCTCATACTTATCTGTTTCTCTTGGCTCCTAGTAACCTTTGGTTCTATTTCCCTTTCACCCCCACCATTAATGCAGAGAGCAGTGATGGAGCTGCATCCAAGTGAAATATCAAGCTTGATTAGTTAGGGGTAGTAACCACTGCAATAAGCAAGCTACGCACATACTTATTTATTTACCCAGACTATGTTATTCAGCCCTTATTGGTTGCTTGTCTTCTCCCCTGCCATTGTAGCAGAGAGCTATGCTGGATAAGCGTGAATTATTAGTTCACGCTTATCCAGCATAGCTCTCTGTTTTTGAGATTGTCCCACAAATCCTATGTAGCAGGTCACCCTGGTTGGGCTAGGTCTTTCGCTCTTCTCCAGTGCTACGATTGGTGGCCTCAAATGCAACATGTTGTCTTAGCCTATGTGGGCTCATGTCCCACCTGTGCATAACAGAAACCGATGGCGGGATGACCCTGGGTGCTGTTATAGCCATTGCCGGCACCCAGGAAACCCTGGACCCACTTGTCTACCAACTTTGTGGTGGATCTCCATCTCTCAAATGGCTACTCTGTTATTTGGGTCATGATCAACCGTTTCTCTAAAATGGCCCATTTTGTCCTATTACCGGGCCTCCCTACAGCACCCAAGCTTGCCTGACTTTTCTCTCAGCATGTTTTCTTCCTTCATGTGTTACTCCAGCATGTTGTCTCTGACCGAAGCTCCCAATTCAGAGCCTGATTCTGACAATCTCTATATAAAAACTTCAATATAACACTGGACTTTACAACCGCATAACATCCACAGGCCAACGGCCAAGCCAAGCAAACCAACTGCTCCTAAAAAACCCCAGTTACTGCTGGTTTTTCAGGATCTACAATAAGACCTTCTTCGCTTGGTATGTTCCTCTTGTTGCACTAAACTCTTAAAATTGTTAGTATGCCCTTGTACTAGCCTACTGTTCAGTACCTATGAATATTTTCTTTTGCAGACAACATGAATGCTCGCCATTCCCCCTGACACAGCCTTGGTGTGAAACACTGCTTGGTTGGGGTTCCCTGATTCCAAGTGCATTGTATTTTGAGAGCCTCTTCTGTTGCTTCTAACCAAATAAAATCGGGGACTCATCTATTAAACAGTGATTTATTTTTTAAGCCACACATTATTTTGTCTTCGATATTTAATTATATGTGTGTGCTGTTTACTCCGCATATTTTCTGTCCTCTATTTTTTTTCTTTTACAGTGAAATCAATGGGGCTATGGATTGCTTCCCCATTGACTTCAATGTAAAATGATAAAACAAATGAAACTAACAAATAAAAACAAAAACAAATGTTTTGACTCTGCACACCTCTACTGGACCAGACAGAAGCAGACAGCAGTTCTAGCTGGGACTGCGCATTAGGGTACCAGTGGGCTTGCAATATCCTAACAAGTACTAATCTGGGCAGGGGCATCCCCATAGTAAAACTTATGGAAGAAAAGTCAGAGGATTTCAATAAGGGACTGGAAGCAAAGGAGTTGCAGTTTGTGGACTCCTTGCAGCAGTAGATACAAGTCATACTGACACCGCTAACAGAAAACAATACTTATTTGCTTATCACACTTAGTGATCCATGGGTGAAAGGGAGTCTTGCTCTCCAATCCCAGTATCTCACAAAAATGAAGTAGATACTGGCAGCTAGGGTACATGAACAGGAGTGCCAGAGGCAGAGATGCAGTGGGAATGTAGCTGTTACCAATCTGCTAAGAAGTTAGCAATCTGTTACCAATCTGCTAGGGAGTAGCAATCTGTTACCAATCTCTCCTCGAGATGAGAGGAGTTAGTAATCTGTTATGGAAACTGCTAAGGGGTTAGCAAACTGTTATTGATCTCCCAGCCCGAAGGGTGGAGCTAGCAATCTGATGTCAATCACCCTGTCAGGAGGGAGGAGTTAGCGAGCTGCTATGGATCTACTCCCCAAAGGGGAGGAGTTAACAATCTTGTAATGATCTAGCTGCTGAATACTCTTGTAGAGAGAAGAGCTATCATCTGTTATAGATAACCCCGCCAGGAGGAATAGTAATCTATAGTAAATCACTCCTTGAGAATAGAAGGATAACAATCTGTTAGTGATGTGACTGCCAGGGAGTGAACTCGCGGCTGTGGCTAGCCGCTGCCACCACATGTCATCTGCCTCCCAAGAATTCTCATGGCGACTGGGACACCGCTGACCTCCATGCCTCCTCCGGGCCTTCCTAGGTGTGCACACACACCACCAAGTCTCTTTTTAAAGACATTATGGTGGGATCCTTGATGACATTATGGTGGGAACCTTGATGACATTACAAGTTGGGATTTATAAGCACCTCCCTTAGCCTATGCTAATCGACTAGGCATCGAGTTCCTTCACTACTGTGCTTGTTCCTGTCTCCTCGGACATCGATGCCTATCTTGGATCTCTACCTGTGGTGCTGGACTCTGGCTCGGGTACGCGCTCCTTGGGGGTCTACATGTGCTTCCTTAGGAGTCTTGTCTCCAGGCTTCCCCACTCCTCGGGGTGGTCCCTGCACTTTCAGAAGTCCTGCCTGCTGGCCTCCCTGCTCCTCGAGGTTGCCCTGAGAACTGCCTTGCCACTGGAAACTTGGACTTGGCTCTGCCATACCCAGGATTATAAATCTCAATCATACACAAATCCTCGGGGCAGGGCCTTCATATGTACACCAGTGACCTGCTCACAGTTCCCCGCTCCTTAGGGCAGTGCCCGCATCTCTACACCTGCAACCTGCTCACGCATCCCCGCTCCTTGGGGCACTGTCTATGTCTTTGCAACAGTGACTCACTCTGCACTTCCACGCTCCTTGGGGCAATGCCTACATCTCTATATCTGCAACTTGCTCTACACTTCCCCGCTCCTTGGGGCAGTGTCTCTGTCTCCATACGAGTGACTTGCTCCTATTTCCCTGCTCCGCGGGGCAGCCTACGTCACTACTGCCAAGATTGATTCTGCACTTCCCCGCTCCTCGGGGCAGCCCCTACGTCATCATACCAGAGACTCTGTTACTGTACTGTCCCGCCCCTCGGGACAGCCTCTGCAACTCGCCAACAGTAGACTCTGTCTTTGTGCTCTCCGCTCCTCAGGGTCTGCTTCACGGCAGTGCTCTGGCCTACTCTGCGATCACGTGGTAGTGACGCAGGACGTTCTGTCTACTACTGTGTTCCCTGTTGCAGCTGACCTCGCCTCCCGATGGGGTGGACCTGTGGGGCTTCACCCTTCAGGCTGTAACAACCATCACCTCGGGCCAAGGGTCCATGAAACCCACAAATCCTAACAATTTTATCTGGCAATGTTGTGTTGGGCAGATGCTGGGAAAGAAAAGAAATCTGTGTTGTTTTTACCATTAAGTTGTATGAGTAGGAACCTCTAGCAAGGTGAAATCTCAAGTTTTTTCAATAGAACCTGGTAGCTGCAGTAGCTGGAAATTTCAGGCGTGTAGGTAGGCTTTGCATATATGAGGCTTGCTTATATAGTAAAGATTTATTGCTCATATAGTTTTATTAAATATTTAAATATGCTGGTTGCTAGTTTTATGAAGTATCCCCTTGTCCCAGTGTTGTGTGAATGGATAAATAATCATTCCCAATTAACTTGATCCACCCCACTCATGATTTTATAAATCTCAATCATACCCATTCTCAGTCATCTCTTTTCTAAGGGGTTGATTTTAAAAGGAGCGCGCATGGTTCCCGGCAAGCTCTCATAGCCGTCCCAATTTTATAACATGTCTGCGGAATGGGAAGGATCTTCCCTAATCCCCTTCCCCTTCCCCTCTCTACCCCAACCTACTACAATTTTTTTTATTTTCTACTTACTGCTCCTCCAGAGCAGAAGCAACTTACAGGATAGCGTACAATGGTGCTGTTCCAGCCCACCCTCTGCCCCCCTGGAGAGGCCTGGCACTTGTGCACGTAGCGGGGTTTACTCATGTGGCTGGGCCCGTTTTAAAATACGTGCGGTGCACTCATGGCCATGCCACGTGCATGAACCCCATATTTTACGTGCGCAGGCCTTTGAAAATTTGGGCCTAAGTTAAATAAGGGAGCTTTTCCGTACCTTTTATCTTTATTTTTTTTTTGCCCTTCTCCATACTTTTTTCTATGTCTTCTATGTCTTTTTTGAGATGAGGCAACTAAAACTGCACACAATACTCAAGGTGCAGTCACACAAGGATCTATACAAAGGTATTATGATATTTTCAGATTTGTTTTCTTTTCTCTTTCCAAATAATTCCTAACATTCTATTTGCCTTTTTTGACCGCTGCTGTGAACTGAGCTGAAGATTTCAAGGTATTGTCCACAAGGACTCCTAGGTCCTTTTCCTGGGTGATGATTCCTAACATGGAACCCAGCCTCATGTACCTGTAGTTGGGATAATTTTTCCCTACGTACGTTACTTTACACTTCTCCACATTAAATTGCATCTGATGTTTAGATGCCCAGTCTCCTAGTCTCACAAGAACCTTCTGCAGTTCCTCACAGTCTGCTTTTGTTTTAATGACTCAAAACAATTTTGTGTCATCTGTAAATTTTGTCACCTCACTTGTTTCTTTCTTCATATCATATATGAATATGCTAAATAGCACAGGTCCCCATACAGTCCTCTGAGGCACTCCACTAATGACTCTTCTCCATTTGGAAAACTAACCATTTAATCCTACCCTCTTTTTCCCATCTACTATCCAGTTACCAATCCACAACAGGGCACTGGAAAAGTAAGTGAGCCTTAAATTGAGCCTTCTAGAAGAGTTTTGCAGTGTTTCCAATTTGTTATGGGTTATATCACTATCTCGGATGGACTCTTGCTTTTCAGCATAACTTAGTAGAGATGTGCACATATATACATACACAAACATATGGCCATACAACAAAATGGCACCAGCCAGCCCTATGACTGATACCATTTTGTTGATGTCAAATTTGGTACTGGTCTCGTGTATCAAGACACCTCACAAGAGGGAAAAAGAGGGGCCACTAAGGCCCCAGCCTAGGGTTATTGGTGAGGGTATAGGGTAGTAAAGGGGGACTGAGGAGGTTCTGAGACTTAGGAAGCACCAGGAGGACCTGGGAAGGCCTCTTTATAATTGTATTAATTTTGAATTCTATTTTGGAACAAACCGAAAATGTTCAGATATTTTTGAGTAAGTCTATTTTTGGGTACTTCCATTCAAAGCAAACCTTTTATTTATTTATTGATAGTTTTCATTACAAATTCAATATCAAATTGAATAAGAAATTTAGAAACCCCAAAAGAAACAACCCAGACAAAATAAAAGGAAATTTAAAAAAATTGTGATCCAACGATGTAACCCAAAATAAATTTAAGGAGATCCTAAAAGAAATAGAACAAGAGAAAAATTAACAAAAAATATAGCCTCTGGGTTTGCAGCATTATCATATTATTTACTATTAGCTCGTTGCTATCAATGGTATCTACTGGGTCAAAAAATATCTATTTTCTATTTTAAAATTTTAAAATACATTTATAAGGAAGTTGTAAGAAAAATTCAACGCCAATACTTAATAATTCTTGGCACATCTGCAAAAAAATGCTTACACTTGCTTTGTGTAATTTCAGATACATTGGGGGAAATACTCATCTTTTGACCCCAAAACAAAACATTTATAAATGCAGAATATACATCATCAAGGAATTCTTGACAATAGAAAATGCAGTGAACTGCACATAAGAACAAATATTGGGGAAGAAAGAAAGAGGAAAAATACAAAGAAACTCATTACCCAATACATTAGAGGTCCAGAAAATCCTTTTGGAGCATACAGACTCAGAATAGTCTTATTCTGAAGAAAATAATCTGAGGAATATCAAATAAAACATTAACATTTTGATATTGAATACATTTGCATGGAAATGTAAGTAAAAAAGTACATCCTATATATTATCCAGTACCCTTTGTTTCTTTTCAAGAAAAACCTTCCTTCTTTGTTGGGTATTTTTAACCACATCAGGAAAAGAAGCCACAGGAAGACCTAGAAAGGACTTATCCCTGAGGCAGAAAAACAATCTCAGGGTCCAGTCATTATCAACCTCCTAAGAGTAGATAACCAGCAGAGTGGCGCTTTCCAGGTTTTCAGAGCTAGAACCTTTTTAAGGCAAGGTCCATATTAACAGAAGCATGAGAACCTTCAGATATAGAAGAAACCTTAGGGGTAGATTTTACAAATCTACGCGCGTGCGTACTTTTGTTCGCGCACCAGGCGCGAACAAAAGTACGTGGGATTTTATAAGATACGCGCGTAGCCACGAAATCGGAGTGTCCTCGGAGGGAACTTTCCATTCACCCCCCCCCCCGCACCTTCCCCTCCCTAACCCACCCCCCCGGCCCTATCTAAACCCCCTCCCTACCTTTATCTTAAAAGTTACTACTGCCTCTGGGCCGTAGTAACTTACGCGTGCCAGCGCAGCAGGCCCCGACACAGGCCGCTGTGTTGGGGCACTCGGCCACGCCCGTGAAACGCCCCCGAGCCGGAAACACGCCCCCGGACATGCCCCTAAAACACCGCGTCACTCCCAACACGCCCCCGACATGCCCCCCCCCCAGGCAAGCCGCCGAGCCTATGCAAAATAGGCTCAGCGCACGCAGGGGAGTTTTAAAAGGGTTACGCACATACCTTGTGGGATAGATTTTAAAACCCCTGCATGCATAATTCCTCCCGGATTAGTAGATGGGAAGATAGTATGCCTGAACTTTAAAGGGTATCACTTCTTTAGATACTTTTAATCCTCCCGGATTTATGCGTGCAGGGCACTCGCGCGCCGGCGCGGCTATTTTGCATAAGCTGCCAGCGCGCGCAAAGCCCCGGGACGCGCGTAAGTCCCGGGGCTTCGTAAAAGGGGCGGTCCGGGGCGTGTCCGGGGGCAGGGGCGGTCCGGGGCAGGGGCGGTCCGGGGCGGGTCCGGGGGCGTGGTGACGGTTCCGGGGCGGGCCGGGAGGGCGGTCCCGAGTCCCCTGGCACTGCGGCCTGTGCCGGGAGATGCCGGGGCGGTGCGCGCAAGTTACGCCTGCTTCAAGCAGGCGTAACTTGCCCAACAAAGGTAGGGGGGGGGATTTAGGTAGGGCTGGGGGGTGGGGTAGATAGGGGAAGGGAGGGGAAGGTGGGGGGATGCCAACCCTGGATTTTATAAGATACACGTAGCTACGTGCGTATCTTATAAAATCTGGTATACTTTTGTTCGCACCACCGGCGCGAACAAAAGTACGCACGCGCGTATGTTTTGAAGATCTACCTCTATGCGCGTAACCCTTTTAAAATCCGGCCCACAGTATAGTTGGGAAGATAGTATGCCTGAACTTTAAAGGGTATCACTTCTTTAGATACTTTTAACCAATTCTATTTACCCATCCTATTCCACTCATGATTTTATAGACCTCTATCATATCCCACTCAGCTGTCTCTTCTCTAAGCTGAATAGCCCTAATCTCTTTAGCCTTTCCTTATAGGGGAGCCATTCCATCCCCTTTATTATTTTGGTCTCCCTTCTTTGTACCTTTTCCTGTTCAGCTATATTTTTTTTTCGAGATGTGGCGACCAGAATTGCACATAGTTCTCTAAGTACAGGCTCACCATGGAGCAATACAGACTATTAGATATTCTCCATTTTATTCAGCATTCCTTTCCTAATTCCTAACATTCTGTTTGATTTTTTGACTGACTGTGCACACTGCGCCGAGGATTTCAAAGTATTGTCCATGATGTGCAGTATTAAGCACAGCATTAAGGGATATGTTTGTTATTTACTCCTTTTGAAAAATTTCATAATGAGAAAGCTAAAGTTATCTTTCTGTAATTCTTTGCCATTATTGACAGGAGGTCAATAATTGGATCTATATAGTATTAAATTCTTTTTAATAATCTTATTAGCCACTAGATGGCATCTGGATACTTGTAGTTTATGGAATCTATTCTTTGAAAGGCCCAAATTCTAACCTCATATTTGCTTTTTCAGGAAAGTTCATTCAAAGGGTGCCTATACTTTAAGACTGGGAAGCTTCTGGATAGGAAGGGTAGCAAGAGGCCAGTGGATGTGTAAGCTATTCATTTGACAGATAGGGTGGCCCAGTCCAATAAGGGCAATGGTTTAGGAGGAAGTATATATTAGGGATGTGAATCGTTTTTTGACGATTTAAAACAATCGTCAGATATATTTTAAATCGTCAAAAATCGTTAGAGCCGCGATACAATAGCAATTCCCCCGATTTATCGTCAAAAAATCGTAAATCGGGGGAGGGGAAAACCGGCACACCAAAACAGCCCTAAAACCCACCCCGACCCTTTAAAATAAATCCCCCACCCTCCCGAACCCCCCAAAATGTTTTAAATTACCTGGGGTCCAGTGGGGGGGTCCCAGTGCGATCTCCCGCTCTCTGGCCAGGGCTGCGTTAATAGAAATGGCGCCGGTGGCCCTTTGCCCTTATCATGTGACAGGGCAAAGGTAGCGCCGGCGCCATTTTGGTTCTTGGCTCCTGACGTCACGAGTGCAGGAGATTGCTCCCGGACCCCCGCTGGACCCCCAGGGACTTTTGGCCAGCTTGGGGGGCCTCCTGACCCCCACAAGACTTGCCAAAAGTCCAGCGGGGGTCCGGGAGCGACCTCCTGCACACGGGCCGTATTGCCAATATTCAAAATGGCGCCGGCGCTACCTTTGCCCTCACTAAGTCATATGGGCGGCCCGTATGACATAGTGAGGGCCGGTTCAATCTCAGTTATGGTACCAATGAGGATCCATTTCCAATTGTTTGAGTTTTTTCTCCTTTTTAGTTCTTCCACCTCGAAAACACTCAGCAGATAAGAATATAAGGTAAGAATTTCCATACTGGGTCAGACTGAAGGTCCATCAAGCCCAGGCTCCTTTTTCCAACAGTGGCCAATCCAGGTCACAAGTACTTGGCAGGATCTCAAACAATAAATAGATCCCATGCTGCTAATGCCCAGGGATAAGCAGTGGCTACTTCCAAGTCTATTTGGTAAATAACATGGACTTCTCCCTCAGGAACTTGTCCAAACCTTTTTTAAACCCATCTGTCGGAGCGGCCTCAGAGGGAACTTTCCTTCTGCCTCCCGCACCTTCCCCTCCCTTCCCCTACCTAGCCCACCCCCCCAGCCTTATCTATACCCCCCTACCTTTATTCCAGAAGTTACGCCTGCTCGAGGCAGGCATAACTCGCGCTCGCAGGCCGGTTGCCGGCACACCATGTTCCGGTCCGGGGGCTGGTCCGGAGGCCGCACCCCCGGGCTGGAACCACGCCCGCGGCCCTGCCCCCGGATGACGCATCGCCGCGACACGCCCCGACACGCCCCCCAGGAAAGCCCCAGGACTTACGCGCGTCCCGGGGCTTGCGCGCGCCGCCGAGCCTATGCAAGATAGACTCGGCGCGCGCAGGGGCAGTTTGGGGTAGGTTTTCAGGGGTTACGTGCATAACCCTTTGAAAATCTACCCCTGCACGCGCATGTTATAAAATCGGGCGTAGATATTAAAATCCGGCCCTAAGTACGTAACCTCTGTAATATTTGATAATAGATTGAGCTTTAAGGATCATCTTTGTTATGTTATACAATCTGGATATTATAAACTTTTGAAACATTTAAAATATGTACTGGAAGTGAAGGCTTTTAGGACTGTGGTTCAAGCATTTGTGCTGTGCTCCACTGAGTGATTATTGCAATTCTTTATTTATGGAGTTACCAGCCATCTCATTGCAGGCAATTCAAGTACTGCAAAATTCTGCTGCATGATTAATGTCATCCACACAACGCTGAGAGCATATTTCCCCAAAGCTGATTGAGCTCCATTGGCTTCCTGTAGGTTACAGAATTAAGTTTAAAATGTTAGTTTTGATTTTTAAGGTATTAAAAATGGATGGCCCTGGTTATTTAGCAAATCTCTTACAAAAATAAGTATCTGGTCGAGCTTTAAAATTTATTGCTGGTCCCGTCACTTAAGACAGCACATTTGAAAGAGCCACGCCTTAGATATTTCTCAGTGTTAGGGCCTGAAATATGGAATTTTTGACCCCAGTGTTGTGAGGCATTAAAGATATTGGTTTATTCATGAAACAGGTGAAGGCTCATCTATTTATGGAAGCATATAAATTGCAGTGATAAATATTGTGCACTGATGTTCAGCAGGGATTTATTTAGTAATGTACTATGTTTAATTTTATTGTTACATTTTTTAAGAATGTATGTTAGTTATGTATTTAATTGTAATCCGCCTAGTACAATTGGTCGCTATAGGTGGAATAGAAAAAATTTTAAATAAATCGATTTATTAGATTTCTGAAAAGAACTGTTTGTGTATTTCTAAAAAAAAAAAAAAAATTAGTAGTTGCTCCCAGCTCTGGTTTCACCTGAGCTGGAAGAATAAAGGAGTCGGAAGAAACTGCTATGTCAAAAAAAAAACGAATTATAATTATATAGTGGTGTTGTAAATAATCTTGTCAGAACATATGGTCTAGTCTCTGAAATTCATGTACAGCAAGAAACTTGGATAGTTCTTATGGTAGATCAATAGCAGGTATCATGATTGGCAAAGTAACCCATATTTTAAAATTTTGTTCACATTTAGGGGTTCATTCTTTAAAACGCGATAGGAGATTATCGCATGCGTTAGGGCCCTAACACATGTGATAACTACCGTATCGTGTCGGTATTATTAAATTCAGGAAAGGGGAGTGGTTAGGGCAGGGTTAGGACTGTCTTTGGGCAGGCAAAAAAAATATATTTCCAGTACCGCTGCGGGTGATAATGTTTTACACATTATTGCCGACAGTAGCACCAGAAATAACACCCCCTTTTTTTTTTTTTCTATAAATATAGATCCTAGACTGATTTTCAAATGGAGATTTACATATAGAACCTAGGGTTTCTGTTTTGTTAATCCTTTTAAAAATCAGGCCCTTATTGTACAATATCTTGGTCATGTGACCAAACCCTGAGCTGTGTTTCAACCACCAGCCAGTGAACATTTCACTGAAAAAAAAAATTTGCACGAATTGTCAAGCCAAATAAGGCATGGAAATTCTGGTTTGAAAATCTTGGCAGTGAAGGGGTTAAGCTACTATTTGGTTGTGTTGCGACACTGTTATGTAGGTGTGTTGCTGGCACATTATAAATAGCATACCATCTTATATTCAGTAGCACATTGCCTTACAACCTTCACAGATCAGATTTATACTTTATATCCATAAACTGCGACTGCAAGGTACGTGGCTTATTTCATATTCGACATCATATCTGTACTTAAGCATGCTGATGTCTCAGAACTTAAAGGAAACTTTGTTACATGGGGGCTTTTTTCACATTACTTGAACCTGATATTAGTGATTGCTTTTATACGTAAACCTAAGGAAGAGTTGTGTGGCAGGTAAGGCTGTTAGCATTCATAAAACCTCAACAAAATCCAGCTGAAATTATACACACTAAAACTAAATTTTTCTCAGCTGTGCCTATGCCAGAACTTGATATATTTTTAAGGACAAATCTTTTCAATGCACCAAAAAATGCATTTGCTTTTCTTTCTGTGGTTACTACTCCTAGAAACAAGCTGCTTGGCTTCCTGTAAAATAAGCTTGAACTAAGCAGCACAAATAATTTCAAAGCTGAAATGAATAGTCCTTTAAAAGCCTGTATGCTACCAAGATGAATCCTGCTATATCCCATCACTTAGGCTACCACTATGCAACTGGTACTAGAAATACTTAGTTCAGGATTGACCCATTGCCTCACACCATGCTGTTCTCTAACCTTCAAAGGATCTTTGAATTTGACAAGCTCAAGTTTCATGTTTCCTTGTCTGTGTTACAGCAGAAGGAGTGGAAGGGATGAAAATCAGAAGTCTCACGTTTCTGTGCATCCTAGTGCTGCTGTCACAGCTTCTCCTGGTCAACTGCAACCAACACGAAGAAGGAAAGCAGAAAAAAGAAAATAAGGAAAAGCCCCAGGATGCTGGCAAACAGAAAGGTACCGGGAAAGGTGAAAGAAAGCAAGTTGGAGCTGACCAGAATGAAAAGGGGCAAAGACCAAACAGGGGAAAAGGAGTGCATGGCAAGTTTTCCAGCAAAGATAAGGCTGAGTGTACCTGGTCAGTTACTGGAGAGGACACTGTTCACTTGAAAGTCGAATGCACCCAGGGCAATGCCAGCTTCTGGTGTGTGTTTGCAGGAAACCCTTCCTCCTGCATGCATTTTAAAGCAGATTCGAAATCCTACTGGAAGCAGATTGGCCGAGCCGTAAAGAAGCAGAAGCAGCTCTGCAAAAGTCCAAAAAGTGTTCTGAAATCTAAAGTGTGCAAGAAAGGACCACAGGAGGCACATCTCAGCCTCACAAGCTCCAGTCTTGTGAAGATGGGAAACCTAAACAAAGATGAAGCAACTGCCCATGAGAAAGCAAAACCTCACAATGCAGAGCCCATGGAGAAGGACTTAGTGAAGGATGACACCAAGTGCTCTGAAGATGAGGATCCCATTGACCAGAAAAAGTTGGCTGAGGAGTACTGTGGGAAAACGTGGGGCTCGGTCTGCACCGTCTTCTTCTCAATGGTGCAGAGTAAAAAGTGCTGACAGCTCCAACACACTTGAGCTCTTGTGCACTGCAATAGCTTCTTGTTTCATTCAAGCTCCTCTGTACATTCCGACCGTTTCAGATTTTCAGGCTTTACACAGCATTTTAGAGGAATCTTACCCTGTAAAAGTGTAAAGGAGTGCAGTGTTGCACTGAATGATCTATTTGTGGTGTTGTATTTTCTGGATGGTTTTGCCACATAGGGTTTACGATGCTTTACCTTTTATTTTCGTATATGATATAGTTCAATAGTTAACAGATACTGGACTCATGATGCATGTGTAGTGCATAAGGAATGTATACGAAATATTTTTCTTTGTGCTACAGTATATTAGCCAAAGTGATGATTCCAGTGCTATGCACTTTTTTTGTATTAAACATTAAGTACTTTGATGAACATCAGCACAACTAAATTGAATAAACTTTTCTAAATATATTTAAATACATGCACAGTTTTCTACTCCTCTCTCTTTCTCTCTCTCTCTCTCTCTCTCTCTGTGTTGGCTGGAACAATAAATGCCTTATTTCAAAAAGACCTTTAACATTAGACAGTAGTACCCTATACTCAGAGGAAGAGACTCCTGGTCCGCTAGTGTCCAGTTTACTGTGCACATTGCCAAGAAAAGTATTTCAATTGTAAAACAGGAAAAATAAAAAAAAAACTTTACCATTTTGACAATTTTGTACTTGTGTTGGAGCAAACTGGCTGCATGCACTACTGATTGCTCTCGGTATCTGGTCCTCCTGGAAGTTATGTTTAGGCAATCAAATAGCAAAGTGCAAGACTGTTGCAACATGTACAGCAATTGTCAGGCATAACAGATCTCAAAGTCTGCTCTAGTTACTATCATGACACTCTGGAAGCATATTAATCACCATGCCTCACTGCTTCAAACCTCCACCTCATCTACTGGACACAGATGTTTCTGAGATAAGGCCACAGTTCTGATCAATTTTTCACTTCCGTGTTTTAGGGCACCATTTCACCACAGCTGCTTTATTAGCACTCTTGCTAAATATTCCCCCCTTAATTGGGAGAGGGAGGGTTAGCACATGTCAGGAGCCTTCCTACTCTCAAACCCCCAAACCCCTTTCAAGACACCATAAATGAAACAAGAAGGGGAGGGCTTGGGCAGGAGGGATAAGGCTCACCAAAGGCAGCATCCAGAATCAGCTCCCAAAATACAAGAGAAAAATAGTTTCAGCATTAGTAGGTGATAACTGGCATGTAACAATAATATTCCTATTTCCAGACTATGACAATATAGCAGTGCAATTGTAGTGGAATTGTCATAAACCATACTTAAATGCTGTTTTAATAATTATAAATAGTAATAATACTGTGCCTCTGTCTTTTTCCTGCAAGCAGTATTCCAATACAATGAACTTCTATCTCATATTAATCCTCTTTTGCGGTGCTTTCTTTCTGGAAAAAAAAAAAAAAAGGTGCTGGTACTCACATGAAGGATGCGTGTTAGGTTTTTTTTGTTTTTTGTTTTTGAGGAGCCACAGGGACAATCAAGCAGGTGAAGGAAAAAGATGCGCCACCCCCCCCCCAAACAAAAGCCCTCTCTTTTGTTTGTGTGAGGACATGAGTAGGAGAGGAGCAATGGTAGTCGGTCCCCTGTTTACTAGTCAGGCTATTAGTATCCTCCTGCCATGACAAGAAAAATAGCGGCCCCCCAACACATCCCAGCAATCTGTGTCAAGCCGAAAAATAAACCATTTGCCTGAAAAAATGAAAAAACTGTAATTCTGAAACTGAAAGCGCATTTATGCCTAAAAAAAATTTGACTGATCTAAAAAGAATCTTATAATATAGCACACAGACAAATATAAATAATGAGAACCACAAAACTTTATAGAAAAAGGGTTTTTTTATGAGACCATCATAGACAGAGAGTGTGATTTCTCACCTAATAGTGGTTACAAACTCTTGTTGGCCATCCAACGTATGCTCGACAAACCAGTGAACTGCTATACATGACACAAATTTTGATTCAAGATGACGATGTGTAGTATTGAGATTGCAACATTGATTTAATCCTTGGTCAAACACAGCCCCTTACAAAGCAATGAAACATGGCTCGTGTCGGGTTGGCGTTCTTGACCACATTTTTTTTCCAACCGACTCTATACACAGATAAGTGTCACTCTTTTTAAAAT
This sequence comes from Rhinatrema bivittatum, assembly GCF_901001135.1. Taxonomy (NCBI): domain Eukaryota; kingdom Metazoa; phylum Chordata; class Amphibia; order Gymnophiona; family Rhinatrematidae; genus Rhinatrema; species Rhinatrema bivittatum. Next base: position 196,814,286 of record NC_042615.1, read on the forward strand.
CTCTTTTATTGCATAAAAAACTTTGAAAAAAACCTAGAGAGACCTAGGATTAAAGATTTTTGAGCGGAATACCATTTGTGTGGTCAACAAGAGTTTGGTGAGAAATCACACGATCTGTCTGTTTATGATGGTCTCAAAAAATCTTTTCAATAATATTTTGTGGTTCTCATTATTTATATTTGCCATGTGCTATATTATAAGATTAATTGGTTTATACTGCCACAGAGGAAAAAGGGGGGGGGGGGGGTATCTTTTTATTTAAAAAGACATATGTTTGGTGTTCATTTAGGAGTGAACTAAGCCAAAATAAATAATTCAGAAACTGAAATAAGAAGTGTCTTCCTAACTATTTAATTGGTAATTGATTTGGTAAATAATGGTGAAGAGATAGAGGAAAGCTGAAACAGGTGAAGTATCTGTGCAAGCTGCTAAAGAAATAGGTTTACCTTTTTCACAGAAAGCATGCGTGTGAACATTCAGGGTGAATCTTTCTTTTTCCAGGGTTGACTAATTCAAGCACACTGTTGCATCAGTGATATTTCACTCGTTCATCTGTTCATTACATAAGAAGACACTCATTCTTGCCAATTTACAAAGAAAGGAACCATTTATCTTTTATATATTTCAGAAGTTAGGAAAACAATTAAACAGGCTAATTTCAGTATTATACAATAATGCTCTAGGAGCTGGACTGGTCCTGGAGACAGTTGCAGATTTCAATGTCAGCTTCCCTTAGGCACTCTTAGTGCTGGGCAGCTCTGCTCCGTCACCTGGTGCTACCCCAGCACTTGCATACCACCAATTTTTTCTATTTCTACTCCCCGCACAACTCCAGTGCTACCCAGCCCCCACTCCCCTTTCAGACTTCACTGTTCACAGTACCAGCAGCTGCTTCTTGCACAACTCTGGTGCCAGGAAGCAAGCAGATTTCAGCCTTGTGGCAGACTTCACACACCACCCTCCAGCATGTTGACATACCAGGCACAGGTCCATTAGGTCTTTGCAGAAATCCAGGCCTGCCCAGAGAATGCTAGATTCTTTGTTTGGCAGGATACCTTTCATTTCGATCAACATAACAATCCAAAGAGGGTGTACATAAGCTCTCAAGATCACAGAGAGACTGAGGATGCATTATAAGACACACAAAGGAAAACAGTATTTTTTTGTGTCATATCTCCTTGTGTCCCTCAACAATTTGCACCACTGACAAGATGCATCATTCCTTCAGCATAGGACCATGGCAGTGACTGACTACCACCAGTATAGCTGATCTCATCAGTGTACTCATGAAATCTAGTACTCCATACTAGGGTGCAGGCAGAGAATCCCCAGGATGGAGATGTGCTAAGGGCAGAAGACCCACAAGCCGATGGCTTTTTAGCATAATGCATCACTATTTGCAGCCCACTCACAAGCAATAGGGACTTAGAAATAATACAGGGATGTTAGTGGTTCATTGATATCAATGGCCTTTCCTTCTATTGAGGGATCACATTTTTACAGATAGTTAGGACAGGTCAAGTCCTTTGTAATGTGTGCCAGCTATTCAGCATGGTGTATGTTGGTAGTATGGTATCAATGGAATGTGCAGGCATAAGCCACCTACCAACTCCATTTGCCTGCACTTATTTGGGATAGCATTAGTTAAGGGTATTTACTCTGCATACTCCAACTGACACTTACCTACCAGAATTACGTCCTTTATTTAATAAGTAACTATCCATCTGTTTCAAGTTGTTGCTAATTTCACTATTTTCTCTCTGCTACCACAATCTATATTTTCTACCTTTTTGTGGGAAGGTATTTGTTGAAAGCTTCATATTCTACCTGCACACTGGACCAATACAGATATTACCCAAAGAGGACATCATGTAAGAGTGCCAAGTCCACAAGGGTGTCAACTCCACATCAGGACACGAGAGGGAGCTCTGCGTGGACCAAAAACTTCATGTACATTTTCTAGTAAGTTTTACCTTGGCCCAACAAAACATAGTACATTCATTTATTAGTTAATAAGTTTATTTATTTATTTTAAATTATTTTAATTTGAAACACAGCCTTCAAGGAGCTCCTACTCAGTGACAGCTCTTCAGAGATTACATTCTGCTATTAAGCACTGTTTCTGCAAAGTGGGGGGAGAGTGGAAAGTAGGCGTGAACAGTGTTTGTGCGACTTCTTTACCAGGTGACAGATGGAGGCTGCCTGTGATTTATCCACATTCACTGGCAGAACATTCACCCAGCTCAGAAGCCAACTTTCTTGTGTGATGTCATAACCCAGCGCCATTGAAAGAGCAAAAGAAAAGGAGAGAGAGAGAAGGGCCAGCTAATAACTCAAGGTGGGGTTTTGGTGGTGGTTTAGGGTTTTGGGGCCATTTTACATGCAGCGTGAGATGTACGAACAGCACAGTACACCCCGGTGAAAATCTGATGTCATTTGGAGTGAGGAAAGTCTCATAAAGTTGGGATTTCTACAATGCTGTCGTCCTAGCTTGATGGGCTCCCTACCAGGGTACTATCAAGCTAGGGCAAAAGATCATTGTAGAAACCTCAACTTTGTGAGACTTTCCTCACGCCAAATGACGTCAAATCTTCATTGAGGTGTACTGTGCTGTTCGTACGTCTCACTCTGCATGTAAAACTGGCTCCAAAACCCCAAACCACTACCAAAACCTCACCTTGAGTTACTAGCTGGCCCTCTTATACTGATATAAATAATTTAATACTGTGACTGCATCCCTAAAGCATCTCCATCTCCATCTCCATCTCCCCCTCCCCCAACCTTACTCCCCACTCCCCTTCCCAAGCCCAGAAAAGGCCAAAATAGAATGTGCAATCTTTATCACAAATTGCATTACAGCTGCTTCTGGCATTTCACACAGCTTAATGCCAGGACAAAATGTGTAGTTACTTCCAGCATACCATGCAAAAGCAACCTTCATTTTCATTAATCCCACCCAAACCCTTCCCTATCCTACACCCTTTAAAAATTTGCATTCACACAATGAGATACTAATGGTATCACAGGCAGTATGGTGTTATCGCAGGCATTAATGCCATAACACATTTTGATGAATGACCCTAATAGTTATTTTATTTAATGGATGCTTGTATTGGGTCAAGTGTGGAGCTCCGGCCTCTGAATCGCAGCTCTGGGATGGGATGGGCTATTAGAAGGGGGGGCTACATTAGTCTCTGGCTGTCCACTCATTCTGGATCCATGGTGCCACTTCTCTTTTCCTTTGGTTTGATCCTGCTGGCTGCTAGCATGTAAACAATGACAAACTGACATCTGGCATGAAATTTGTGTTTGCTTCTTGCCACTGGAGTTTATTTGGTGGAGATAGAGGCAAGTAAAGGTTTTCCTCCTATATATCTTGTAATTGAAAATACCAGTTCACTGTGTATCTTCTTTGAAATGTTTGTGGTTCCCTACAACTTTGTAGCTGCTAAGTGATAAGTATTGGTGTAGTCTTCCATCCTGGCCCTGTTCCAGCTATTCATTCATTCACAAAGAAAAGTTGCTATGGTGACCACTGTTTTTTCACAGAAGTAAAACAGAGAAAAGAAAGCAGTTTGAGCCCACCTGCAGCTTTCTGGCGCTATCTGACTTTTGAAAAAAATAATTCTAATGTTTTGTTAGTCTTATAAGTTGCCAACATACTTTTCTTTTCAATGACACATGACTAGTTGTTACTACTATGGATTACAAAGAGTGCAAGCATGGTTCAGGTAAACATTAATTTTTGTAAGTCTAAAATGATACACGTTCACAATTGGAATTGTCAGCGGACCTCCCTGTGCCTCTCCAAACCCTTCCTCACCATCCTTAAAGGATGGTGAGCAAGGGGACCTCACCAGCCCCCACTTACCCCTTCCAGGTAAGTCCTGTAGCAAGAAAGAAGCAGGCATGATGCCCACTCACACCTACTCTGAAATAACTGTTTAAAAATGGTGCCCAGCCCTGAGCCTGGTGCCAAACTGATGTCAAAATGGCACCAGTCTCAGACTCCTGGCACCATTTTCTTAAATGGCTGTATGCTTTATAGCTATACAAGAAAAATAGCACCAGCGACACGTTGAGACTGAACCATTTTGACATATCTTGGCCCCACTCTCAGGATCAGGTGCCATTTTTAGAGAGTTGTGGTGGGGTAGAAGTGAGTTAGCATCACTCCTGCCCCTTTCATCTACAGGACCCTCTAAGGGATAAATAGGGGCTGGAGAGGTCCCCAGCCCTGGCTCCTTTAAGGGGGAGGGTAAGAGGGGTTGGAAGGGCCCAAGGAGGCCCCAGCTGGGCTTTGCTAAGCCCAACACGGTATGCTTGAGCTCATTCTTAGTGGCAAGCAGTGAAAACTGAGTGGAGCCTGGGGATACCCCAGAACGTGGTGGCAAGGGCCTGTGAGGGTCCCATTTCGGTTGTTTTGTTTTGTTTTTTAATGTTTATTTCAATTCAGCAAATAAACCAAACCAAAATGAACGTTAAAGCAAACCAAAAACTGAATCTGCACCACCCAAAAAAACAAAAAAAAATGAAACAAAATGAAATTCTTGGGTCTGCATATCTCATTGTTTGATAATCTGTTTTTAAGAGCATTCTTCATTATACTCACATTATTACCCTCTAAATTGCTTTATAGGGCAACATTAGTTCTGCCACTGAAGGAGTTCAATTTAATGGACCTTCGCTGAATGAGAACACTGAGACCTTCCTATTAACACTGCCAGCAATGGATCGCATTGAAACGCACAGCCATCTTGAATGTACTAACATTTGAACCACAATGACATGCATTACGCAATTACGTGCTAACGAACTGACATTCAGGGGAACGCACCACCATTTTGTAATTCTAGTAGTTTGTATTGTATTAATACGATCATTTCTATAAAATGTCTAACACGTCAATTAAATGACGAAACAATAGCCTGATTATAAGCTACACCTACTTGAAAACCACGCTAGAAAATGCTTGCTCAGCAATTTAGTAGAACGCATGTGTAAGAGATAAGAAATCTAGAATGTATAAGAGCCCGCTCCTGAGGGGGCGTGACATGCAGTTGTACTAAGCCTTTGTCTTAGCTGCATCTTGCTGGCAATAAAAGTCTATCTTTACGGATCAGTTGTCTGGACCTTCTTCCTGACTTTTAGAGATGGTTACATTTGGCGAGCCAGCCAGGAGGTACCGGGGACGCTATTTTAGCCCCCCAGTTGGTCCGGTAGTTTGGCAGCGGAGCAATCCCCCAGACTTACTTGGTGAGTGGCCACCGCTGAGTTCAGCGATCAGGTTTCTGAGGGGACCATTCCGCAGGAAATCTTCTGAGACCTCTGGGCCGGTGATCCGGGAAGAAGGCTTTCGCGACGATCGGAAGAGCTTCGCAGGCGAGTATTTGGGGAAATAATAATTGAGATAAGAAATAGAATTAGAGATTAGGTGGAGTTAAATTACTAGCCAATTCGTCACCAAGCGAATCGAGGGGGCCTTGATCAAGCCCCGCGCAGTGGTTAGTAGGAATCCCGCTCTGAAGGCCACGCGCTTGGGAATAAAATTAATAATACATATAGACTAGCGGGAACAGGTTTCTTGTTGTGTGAAAGAGAGTGAAAGGCCTCGCAGTTCTAGGCCGGGCGACCGCGTCCTAGTCGAGGCGAGTGTGATCCTTTTGTGTCTGACGGATACGGACCCCTTACCTATCCGTCTTCCCTTCCCTCCTCTGTCTGTGATTCTATCCTAAAATGGGAGGGAGCTGTTCAACTCCGTTAAAAGCTATGACGAAGCATTATGGCGAAGTGTTCGATAGACATAAATGCACAAAATCCGGAATGATTCAGCGATGTACCCATAAGTGGCCTAGTCTGTGTGTGAATTGGCCTCCGATAGGGACTTTCGATTTCCAAACTGCCACAAGAGTCCAAAATATAGTAATTAAAGAAGGGAATCCGGGTTGTCCCGAAGACATACCGTACATAAGGGCGTGGATTGTAGTCATCTTAGATCCTCCGTCGTGGGCAAAGAAGTTAGTAGAGGGAGCCGCCCTCGTAATGGTGGCTCAGGCACATAAAATGAAGGACCGGAAGTCCCCAAACCGGAAGAGAAAGGAAAGGGCGGCCATTTTGGACATCAAGGAAGATGCGTCATCAGCGGCGGCCATATTTGTAGTGCAAGGGAATCTAGAGACTCAAGAAAAAAAAGTTAAACCCCTGCTGCCCGTAGCGCCGTCCATACTGACAACCGAACCCGAAAATCTCTTGCCACCTCCATACGTTCCCAGTTATCCTCAATTGTATAATTTGCCACTGGCTCCCGCCACTGAACAAGTTGTTCCAGGACCCGGACCGTCACACGAAGCAAGACCCGAAATTGAAACGGCGAAAGTTGAAAGCGGAGAGCCGTCTGTTGCTGATAGCACTCGCAGCAAGACTCAAGCCGCGAGTCTACAATTACCAATCAGGGAAACTTCAACAGTAGTGCCCGTGGCCCCAACCGAAGAAAATGATTACCGCACTACACAGACTATAAAATTATTCACATATATACCCTTTACTTCTAGTGATCTTTTTAACTGGAAACAGCTCGGCCCCTCTTATGCTGATAAACCTGATCAGTTGATAGATTTTTTATGTGGGATTTTTACAGCCCATAATCCTAACTGGGCTGATATTCGGCATTTAGCCTCCATCCTTTTCACTACCGAAGAACGACGACAGATACAATTAAACATGGAAGAGTCAGCTCGGGAGGGAGCTGGGTCAGATGGGAACCCCGATGAAACAGTAAAGGAACTCGCACCGCTTGTAGATCCCGCCTGGGACTATCAGACCGCGACGGGACGAGAGCATATCGCTGCTTATCAAAAAGCTTTCCTTGAGGCATTGAAGAAGGGGAAAAAGAAGGTTGTAAACATGGGAAAGATCCAGGACGTAGTACAGAAAAGGGATGAGACTCCCGGAGATTTTCTGGAGCGTTTGATGGACGCCTATCGTCAGTACAGTCCGTTTGATCCTGAAGATTCCAAAAATCATTCCATCATAGTAATGAGCTTTGTAGGACAATCCTGTCCAGACATACACCGGAAATTGCAGAAGACAGAGGGTTTTGAGGGAATGACCATCAGCCAGTTAAAAGTCATGGCAGATAAGGTTTATGGAAATCGAGAAACAGACGGAGTAAAGAAGGATAAAAAAGAAAGTGGTCGAAAGTTAAGAGAAAGTGTTAGCTTGCTCGCCGCAGCACTGGAGGAGACTAATTTTGGAAACTCGACCAGGCACTATCAAGGATATCCTGGATACAGAGGGAGAGGCAGATCGCCAGCCAGAGGACCGTTTAGAGGAAGACCGAGTAGAGGAGGACCGTTCAGAGGAGGAAGAGTGCCTCTGGGAATGAATCAATGTGCATATTGCAAACAAGAAGGACATTGGAAGTCTGATTGTCCGGAGAACCCTCACCCGAAGCAGGAAGGATATACTCCATCCAAATTAAAAGAGGCTGAGTGGCAAATGGCAGTGGATGAAACATCTGGCGAAGAAAGTGAGGCATGACTAGAGAAGGAGAATCTTCCCCTTGATCCATTGGTGGAAATAAAGGTGGGAACCAAAATATTCAAGGGATTACTGGATACTGGGGCACAAAGATCAGTAATGACAACCGCAATAACCACACCCACATCAAAAAGTATCTCCATAGTCGGAGCCTCTGGAAAACCATTGGCAGCTCCCATCCTTCAGAAATGACAAGTTCGGGTGGGAGGGCAATTAGTGTCCCACCAGTTTCTCTACGTCCCAGGATGTCCAGTGCCACTTATAGGGAGAGACCTTCTCTGCAAATTGAGAGCAAACTTACAATTTGACTCGAGTGGTGAAATCAAGGCATCCTTTGCTGATAACCCAGTTTCTCTCATCTGTCCCCTTCAAGAAGAATGGAGATTGCATCTCCCCATTGTCGAAAGAACCATTGAACACCGCTATGAAGACAACACACCCCTTAATGAGAAACGAAGGCAACTGATGGATAGTATACCTCAAGTGTGGTCTGAAAATAACCCAGGAGGATTAGCTATCGATGCTACCCCTATATGGATAGAGATGAAACAAAATGCACAGGTGATCAATCAAACCCAATACCCCATTCCGTATATGGCCAGGCAGGGCATTCAAGTACATCTGCAAAGACTATTTGATTTGGGCATTCTTCGGCGAATTCGATCTGCTTGGAACACTCCTTTACTGCCTGTAAAGAAACCAGGATCTAATGATTATCGCCCAGTACAGAACTTGAGAAAAGTCAACAACCAAGTAGCAGATCTAGTGGCTCTCGTGCCAAATCCATATTCAATCTTGGCTCAAGTTTCTCCTAAATCCAAATGGTACAGTGTCATTGATCTCAAAGATGCTTTCTTCTCTGTTCCAGTAGCAGAGGAATGTCAGAAAATTTTTGCCTTCACGTGGGAGAGTGCCCCCACTGGAATAAAGCAGCAGTACACCTGGACTCGCTTACCTCAAGGATTCAAACATTCACCTACTCTGTTTGGCGAGCAATTGGCAAAAGACTTAAAACTGTATCAAGTCATGTACGGGCCGGTTATACAGTATGTGGATGACCTTTTGTTGTTCAGAGACACTTACCTTGAATGTGCAACATCCACCCTCCACCTACTAAAGACTTTGTACTCCAAAGGATATCGTGCAAGTAAAAAGAAAGCACAGCTTTGCGAATTGGAAGTAGAATATTTGGGTTTCCAGATCCGTGAAGGCACTCGTCGTCTTGGAATCTCTCGTACTAGTTCTGTAAGAAATCAACCTGTACCTACTTGTAAAAAAGAGCTTCGTGCATTCCTTGGAGCCACAGGATACTGTAGATTGTGGATTGCAAACTATGCAATTATTGCTCAGCCCCTGTACGACAAGCTGCGGGGGAAAGAAGCAGAGTCTCAACCCTTTCAATGGGAAAGGCACGAACTAGCCAACCTGCAGCAACTGAAAGAAGCCTTGATCTCACCCCCTGCTCTAGGACTACCTGATGTAATGAAACCCTTCCATTTGTTCATAGATGAGAAAAAAGGCATGGCCATTGGGGTATTGACTCAAACTTTAGGATCATGGGAACGACCTGTTGCATATCTATCAAAAGGAATGGATAATGTCGCAAAAGGATGGCCAGGTTGTCTTCGGAGTATCGCTGCTGCATGCTTATTGATTCCAGAAGCTGTTAAATTGACCTTTGGTCAAACTTTGCAAGTAACAACTCCTCACACTATCCAAGGATTGCTAGAAACTCATGGACCAAAATGGATGACCAATTCTCGTCTTGTAAAGTATCAAGCCTTGTTATGTGAAACCCCTGAAATTCAAATACAAGACAGTAAAAACTTAAACCCTGCAACTTTGTTGCCAGCACCCAAACCAGTTGCTCACAATTGTGAAGAGGTTATGGCTACAGTACACTCCAGTCGACCCGATTTGAGAGATCAACCCTGGCAAGGAGCTTGGACCTTATTCACTGATGGAAGTAGCCAGGTTGTAAATGGGATCCGAGTCGCTGGATATGCCATAGTTTCTGAAGATGACATCATAGAGGCCGAACCTCTTCCCCCTGGTACATCTGCACAGAAAGCTGAACTAATTGCCCTTACTCGAGCTCTGCAGTTAGCAGAAGGAAAAACTGTGAATATTTATACTGATTCTAAGTATGCTTTTCTCACCATCCAAGTACATGGAGCTCTATATAAGGAACGAGGATTTCTAACTGCTGAAGGAAAGCAGCTGACAAACGCATCAGAAGTACACGATTTACTAAATGCAGTCTGGGCACCAAAGAAAGTAGCTGTCATGCATTGCAAAGCACACACCGGGAAGTCGGATCCCATTGCAAAAGGGAATCAAAGAGCAGACAAAGCAGCGAAAGAAGCAGCACGTGAACAGCCATTTCAAATAACCACAAAAGCATGCCCTCTCTTACAATTCCCGAATGAAAGTCCTGTTTATTCCACAGAAGAAAATGAATGGGCGCAAAATGAACAGTTTCACCAGCAAAGTGGTTGGTGGATTATACAAGATGGTCGAATATGGATACCTGAAGCTATTGCTTGGACTATAGTTAAAGAAGCTCATAATAAGACACATCTTGGCCGAGATTCCTTAGCAAAACTACTGGAGAAAACGTACTACATCAACCGAGTTACTCAGTTAACAAAGTACGCAATTAACCAATGTGTCACATGTGCAAAAAACAATCCTCGGAGTGGACCTGGTCCTGCCCCAGGACATATCTTACGAGGAACTACACCATTTCAAGTTTGTCAAATTGATTTCACTCACATGACCCCTTCAAAAGGATATAAAGCTATGCTAGTAGCAGTCTGTACTTACACTGGATGGATTGAAGCTATACCTACACGAACTGAGACAGCTAAAGAGGTGGTGTCACTAATTCTTCACCAAATTCTACCACGCTACGGATTACCAAGACAGATAAATTCTGACAATGGACCAGCTTTCACCTGTGAAGTCACTCAACAATTAAGCAAAACTCTGGGCATCAGATGGCAGTTGCATTGTGCCTGGAGACCACAAAGCAGTTGAACGAGCTAACAGAACAGCAGTTGAACGAGCAGTTGAACGAGCTAACAGAACTTTGAAAAATCAAATAGCTAAATTGTGTCAAGAAACAAAGACCAAATGGCCAGACATCCTACCTTTAGCTCTACTACATGTGCGATGCAGTCCCAGAAAATCTGGTTTGACACCTTATGAGATGATGTATGCAAGACCTCCACCTCTTCCATATTTTCCTGACTCCTTGCAGATCCAAGGAGAAATGTCTCTCAGCAACCAACTAAAAGGACTGTATGACACAGTTGTCGCCATCCGTAATTATACTTGTGAAACTGAACCTTTAATCCTACTTACGCCAACTCATCAATTTCAAATTGGAAATTCCGTATGGATAAAAGAGTGGGATGAATCTGATTTCCTCAAGCCGCGATGGAAAGGCCCATACACTGTGTTATTGACCACTCCTACTGCCGTGAAAGTTTCTGGATGTCCATCATGGATTCATTGGACTCGACTAAAACCTGCCTCTTCTAGCTGGCAAGTCTCCAGGACTGGGGACAACAAATTGAAATTCACCCGAGGCAGGCCGAGAGTTACTCTTGAATAAAAGACCCAAGTGGGATACTGCAAAAATATTAATGTATCTATTTCTTTCCTTCCTTGCAGGCGCTATAATACATGAATCCAGCTCTCCTTATCACAATACTAAGTGCTAAATAGCTGCTTCAGGAATTCTGGAAATGGTATGTCACCATAGCCTACATCCTCAGACCTACATTACTTCCAACTCTTTCCTTCGACTGTCAAGAATTCTGCAGATCCTGGTACTAATTACATGTACAACAACAACATCCCTTAAACTCCCCTTGAGCAAGAATTGCACCGAATGTATCAAACAAATACGCACTACTACTCAAGATGGATTCCAGCTTGTTTCTACAATCATACATCAATCTCAACCTCCACCATCTTGTACAACACAACCTGCCTGTGCTTTAAATACAACTCAAGGATATCAATCCTTTCATCGATGCCTACTTGACAGCAAGGTCATTTGCCATTCTCCAGCCACTCCTAAATACTACAACATTACTCTCACTGCTGGGTTGCCAGAGTCCCACAACTAGTATCATACCGGAGGGAAAAGGAATTCTGTACTACATCAACTCTACCAAAATCTTCATGGGAGGAGGATCTAGTGTTACACTCACCTTCGATGCCTGTGAAGCGATTGATAAACATCCCAATGCTCTCCACTGTGGGTCTCAATCATGGAAAGACTCCTATGCTCTCAACCATAAATACCTTTGCCCATACAATCGAGCAGCTAACCCATCTAGCTGGCTGCCATGCGTGGGGGACCTTACCCTGTCTGGATGGGCCTTAGTATGTGATTATACTGGAGGAGGATACCCAGGTTGCCAAGGAGTGGGTAAACTGGTGAAAGAAACTGGAAACCTTGTTTCTTTACAATGGCCAATCCGAAGTGAAGGATCTCTATGGCAGGACACTTGGGGATTCGGAATCGACGGAACCGGAAGAGATCCCATGACTTACATCACAATCACGCAGCGAAGAGACAAACCACGTCCAATCATCCATCAAACCACTGTAGTTGGTTATCAATCGTTCTTCGATGAAGTATCCCAATTGACTGAGGAATTAAAGAAACATACAATTTCACACCAAGCAAAGAACATGTTCGTAAACTTGGCTGAGAATATAGCTCTCTCCTTGGAAGTCAAGAATTGTTTTGTATGTGGAGGTAACAATACGGGAGAGCAATGGCCGTGGGAAGCCAAAGAGGTATTCCAATCTGACCTCAATGCTTTGAATACAACTATAACCTATAAACGCAAGAACAGTCCATATGAATGGGCCCTCCAGACTGATGTTATTGGAAGACAGTGTATATCACGACAATATTCAAAACTATACAAGGTACCTATTGGGAATTCACCGTGTACAGGAGTTCTTACAGTTACAACTGATAATCGTACATGGTGGCAGACAGAAAACCTTACCATACCTGCTTCTTTTTGGACTGAGCCAACTCTGAATAAAACATGGGCAGTTGCTGGAACACCTTCAACTTCCTTCATAGCCCCAGATGGATATTATTTTGTATGCGGTCGACGGGCTTATGAACAATTACCCTCAAATTGGTATGGAACATGCTTTTTGGCAACAATCCGCCCAAGTTTCTTCCTCCTACCAGTTACAGCTGGTGAAACACTAGGAGTCCCTGTGTATAGTCCAATGAAGCCAAACAGACGCAGAAGGAGTAATAAGGTTTCAATAGGAGATTGGACTGATCAAGAATGGCCACCTGAGCGCATTGTGCAGTATTATGGACCTGCTACATGGGCAGAAGATGGATCATATGGATACAGAACCCCTATCTATATGTTAAATCGTATCATCCGACTCCAAGCGGTACTAGAACTCTTGACCAATGATTCTGCCCTGGCTCTCACCATTTTAGCCAAACAGAACACAAAAATCATTACAGCCGTTTATCAAAATCAGTTGGCCTTGGACTATCTCCTAGCACAGGAAGGTGGTGTATGTGGAAAATTTAATCTCTCTAATTGTTGTTTACAGATTGATGATAAGAGCAAAGTTATTGAGGAGATCACTGATCGAATGGTACGACTAGCTCATGTTCCTGTGCAAACCTGGTCCGGAGTTCTTGACTGGACAGCATCCTTGCCCAGCTGGCTGACCTCGATTCCAGGGCTGAAGGAGCTCTTTATTCCCTTGCTACTTCTTTTAATTTCTTGTATTTTATTTCCTTTATGTCTCCCTCTTATTTTTAGAAGTCTACGTTCAATGATTGAAACTATTGCTGATCGGAGAGCAGCAGCCCAGATCATGATGATGAACAAATATACTTCAGTCTCAACATCTTCCTCATCGGATTCATCTGAATCAGAGGATGAATATCTTGACACTAACCTATAATGCCATTCATGTTACTAACAATCAGGGCCATCTTGTTTGTTGGGGTAAGTCGGGCTACAAAGGGGGGTGCAGCCAATAGGGCCCATCCGTCTCAAACCCGTGAAGAAACCAACAACCTAGCAAACATAATAGGGCCCACATTGAGTGACTTCAATACTAATTTTTATTTGTCTTTCAGTTACCTCATAGATGAAGTGATACTTGCGCCTTCTAAAGAAGTTGAAGTATCAAAGGGGGGAATGAAGGAGTTCAATTTAATGGACCTTCACTGAATGAGAACACTGAGACCTTCCTATTAACACTGCCAGCAATGGATCGCATTGAAACGCACAGCCATCTTGAATGTACTAACATTTGAACCGCAATGACATGCATTACGCAATTACGTGCTAACGAACTGACATTCAGTGGAACGCACCACCATTTTGTAATTCTAGTAGTTTGTATTGTATTAATACGATCATTTCTATAAAATGTCTAACACGTCAATTAAATGACGAAACAATAGCCTGATTATAAGCTACACCTACTTGAAAACCACGCTAGAAAATGCTTGCTCAGCAATTTAGTAGAATGCATGTGTAAGAGATAAGAAATCTAGACTGTATAAGAGCCCGCTCCTGAGGGGGCGTGGCATGCAGTTGTACTAAGCCTTTGTCTTAGCTGCATCTTGCTGGCAATAAAAGTCTATCTTTACGGATCAGTTGTCTGGACCTTCTTCCTGACTTTTAGAGACGGTTACACCACTAAGCCTTCTCAGATGTCATGAAGAATTTCCATTTCCTTTCTATACCACATTATTAGAACTCACTTCCACCTATAGTATTCCAGCCCCTCCACCATTTACCCTCAAGCCTTGTCTGACCTAATTTCTTTAGGAGAAACATTATACTCTCACCTACTATTGAATGCTTCCTGCAACTGCTCCATCCTTATCCCCATGAGAACAATTTTCAAACTAACTAAGCAGCTAACCAGGTAACATTACTGGCTGAAAAATGCCCTTGATGGGTAAAGTAGCATGCATACAGTTATCCTCTCCTCCAATAAGCAAGGAGATAAGGATGTGTATTCATTTGTAGATGAATGTTTTTTTGGAATAAAAAGTCTATTTTTAGTTCATTCCAAAAAGAATGAACTGAAAATATACTTGCTGGAAAATATCCCAAAAAACTTTTGGGATATTTTCAATTGATTCCAAAAAACATTAAAATTAAAAAATTAAATTAAAAAGTGCCTCCCTGAACACTCCTGCCTCTGCCTCCGGTTTTATGTTTTTCATTTTTATCATTTTTGAAGTCTTAAAATAAAGATGTGGTCTTCCTCGCTGGGTCTCTATTGAGTGTATACAGATTTATTAATATTCAATATGAAATCCCAATTGCCAGTTAACTCCACTCTTTGTTTGTACTCTTTCTTTTGGAGTTGGTTTGCCTCTGTTTTTCAAACAGAGAAATAATCACACAAACAGAATAATAAAAGTCCACTACACATCAACAGCAAAACAAATAAAGCATCCTTTAATCTAGATACCAATAAACATCAATCTCAGAATAAACCAAGAAATACTCACACATGAATAATGAGTCCATTAAGTTGAGAATTATCCCAAAAGGAAAAAGTGTTCTGACTGAAGTCCATGTCCATGCCTCCTCCTACGGTTCCATAAGGAAAAACTAGGCAATAGCACCTAGAAACTTCGTCTTGGCAATCTAGTATCAATGACAGAATAAATAAAGCCAGAGAGGACAGAAAACAAAAAGACAGGTAGAGAACCACAGCAGACACCCACATCATGATTCTATTGAACTCAGATCTGAGACTGGATTCTACAACACTGGAATAATAACCTTTTCTACCCTTCTGACTCTGTGTTATATATCCCATCTAGAGGATATCTTTTATGTCACGCTCACTTAAAGGTATAGTCATATAATTACAACTCTGAACTGCAGAACCAACTACACATAAAACATTATGATAGAGGTTAAGTAGCAGAGATTAAATACACACAATACAAAAATATGACCACAGAGTCCTAAGTCACAGTATGTTGAACACAAAGGTACTATATGCTGTTAGCATTCATTTCATGTGATGAGCAAAGCAGTCGGTAATGCCAGTTAATCCGCCACATTCCACTGGTGGCAAGGCAAGCCAGTATTACTGCTATGCAAATGCATACATATAGTGTTCACCTAGGTAGTAGAAGGCAGAAAGGAGAGAAGAATTTGTTGCCAGAGGATGTGGTTAGTGCAGTTAGTGTAGTATTTAAAAAAGGATTGGATAAATTCTTGGAGGAGAAGTCCATTACCTGCTATTAATTAAGTTGACTTAGAAAATAGCCATTGCTATTACTAGCAACAGTAACATGGAACAGACTTAGTTTTTGGGTACTTTCCAGGTTCTTATGGCCTGGATTGGCCACTGTTGGAAACAGGATGCTGGACTTGATGGACCCTTGGTCTGACCCAGTATGGCATGTTCTTATGTTCTTAAGAAGAAATCAAGAGGATTTAAGGAAGAGAGAGAGAATGAGATGTAAAAGAAAACATGAAGAGACAATAACATTTGGAGGAAGGGAGCTTTCCCACAGCCTCCATGTCAACACTAACGAATGAAAAGCTCTGGGTTCAAACCCACACCCACTCCCTAGGTTAGCTGAAGAAGTGGATACTCTAGAGGCTGTACTAACTATACATGGAAAGCACGGACCCATTGACCTCATTCTTCAGTGATAATTTCTGGTCAAACAGAGCATTCTGAGTTATGGGTTACAAAGAGAACCCTATTCATTTGCTGCACATATAAACAATTCCATTGAAATTTCTTCAGGCAGGCTGGTCTCTTGTTCTTTGAGGTCTCTGTTGAAAGTATTCCTTGTCTGTCTAGAATAGGCAACCTTATAGAGTTCAATGGACTGTCTGGAATGTGCATGTTTCTACTTTTGTGGGGAAAGATGTTTTATCTGCAGGCCCTAATGGTGGAGATGGGCTTGGACATTGTTGCAGTCATGGAGACATGGTTTGCAGGTTCTCATGATTGGGATACGGCCATACCAGGCTATAACTTGTTAAGGAAGGACAGAGAGGACAGAAAAGGTGGAGGAGTAGTTCTTTATGTCAAAAACAATATGCAAGCAACTGAACTGCAAGGAAGGTGGGGTAGAGAAGAAGCATTATGGACCGTCCTAAAAAAAGATGATGGTGCATTCATTTTTACTGGAGTGGTTTACAGGCCTCTGACTCAAATGAAAGAACTAGACAGAGATCTGGTCGAAGTCATCCAGAAGGTGGGAAAGAAGGGAGCAGTGTTACGTGCTTATTGGAGATTTTAATCTGCTGGATGTAGACTGGATAATCTCTTCTGTAGAATCTGCCAGATATAGAGAGATAGTGAATGCCCTGCAAGGGGCTCTGTTCAAACAAATGGTAATGGAACACACTAGGGAAGATGTGATACTTGGCTTGGTGCTCACTAATGGGGATAATGTCTCCAATGTTCGGGTGGGTGTCCACCTCAGCACTAGTGATCATCAAATTGTATGATTTGATGATCACAAACAGGATGCAGAGAAGTCACAAGAAGACCCGGGTTTTAAATTTCAAAAATATGAACTTTGTCAAAATGGGGACATACCCGGAGGTAGAACTAGAAGGCTGGGAGAAAATGGGAGAGGTGGAACAACAGTAGGCCAAACTAAAAGGCGCAATTATAAAGGCAACACATCTATATGTCAGAAAAGTAAACAAAAATAAGAGAAATAAGAAACCGATCAAGTTCTCAAAGGAGGTGGCTGATAAAATAAAAGCAAAAAGAACAACGTTCAAGAAATATAAAGGATCCCAAAATGAGGAACACAAGCAAGAATATCTGGTGAAACTGAGGGTGACAAAGAAGGAAATCAAGAAAGCTAAAAGTCAGGCAGAAGAAAGGATTGTCAAAGAGGTAAAGAGAGGTGACAAAACATTTTCCAGATATATCAGAGAAAGGAGAAAGGTCCGAAGTAGTGTAGTGAAATTAATTATAGGTAACAATGTTCAATGTTTGGAGAGAGATGAAGAAATACCAGAAATATTAAACAAATACTTCAGTTCAGTGTTCACTAAAGACGACCCTGGAGAGGTTGACAAGACTATGGATGGAGATGGAGGTAGATGAAACTCTGTTTACAGAAGATAATGTATGGGAAAAGCTAGGAAAACTGAAAGTGGACAAGGCCATGGGGCCGGATGAGGTTCATCCCAAGTTTACTAAATGAGCTCAGAGATATGCTGGCAGGTCCACCACATGACCTGTTCAATAGATCCCTGGAAACGGGAGTGGTGCTAAGTGACTGGAGAAGCGTGGTGGTGGTCATGCTTCACAAGAGTGGTAGGAGAGAGGAAGCTGGAAACTACAGGCCAGTTAGTCTCACCTTGGTGGTGAGAAAATTAATGAAGTCTCTGCTGAAGGAAAGAATAGTTAACTACCTGTAGTCAGGAGGATTGCTGGACTTGAGGCAACATGGATTCACTAGGGGAAGGTCCTGTCAGACAAATCTGATTGATTTTTTTTATTGGGTGACTAAAGAATTGGATCGAGGAAGAGCGCTCGATGTGATCTACTTGGATTTCAGCAAAGCTTTTGATATGGTCCTGCATAGAAGGCTTGTGAATAAAATGAGAAGCTTGGGAGTGAGCACCAAGGTGGTGGCATGGATTACAAACTAGTTGAAGGACAGAAGACAGCTTGTAATTGTAAATGGAACCTACATTGAAGAGAGAGTGGTGTTGAGTGGAGTGCTTCAAGAATCAGTGTTGGGACTGGTTCTGTTCAATATCTTTGTGAGCGACATTGTAGAAGGGATAGAAGGTGGAGTTTGTCTGTTTGCAGATAATATTAAAATCTGCAACAGAGTGAACAAGCTGGAAGGAGTAGAGAGAATGAGATGTGATTTAAGTAAGCTAGAACAGTGGTCAAAGATATTGCAGCTGGGATTCAATACCAAGAAGTGCAGAGTCATGCATCTGAGGTGCGGTAATCCAAAAGAACTGTATGTGATGGGGGTGAAGGGCTGTTGTGCATGGAGCAAGAGAGGGAACTTGGGGTGATGGTGTCTAGTGATCTGAAGACAGCAATGTGACAAGGCGATAGCTAAAGCCAGAAGAATGCTGGGCTGCATAGAGAGAGGAATAACTAGTAAGAAAAAGGAGGTGATAATCAACTTGTACAGGTCTTTGGTGAGGCCTTACCTGGAGTACTGTTCTGGAGCCCGCATCTCAAAAGGGACAGAGACAGAATGGAGGCGATCCAGAGAAGGATGACCAAAATGGTGGGTGGTCTTCATCAAATGACTTACAAGGAGAGGTTGAAGGACCTAAATATATATACCCTGGAGGAGAGGAGGTACAGGGGAGATATGATACAGACCTTCAGATACTTGAAAGGGTGTAATGATGGACAATCAACAACAAACCTTTTCTATTGGAAATAAATCAGCAGAACTAGGGGTCACGAAATGAAACTCCAGGGAGGATGACTCAGAGCCAATGTTAGGAAATATTTCTTCACAGAGAGGTTGGTGGATGCCTGGAATGCTCTTCTGGAGGAGGTGGTGAAGACAAAACAGTGAAAGATTTCAAAGGGGCATGGGATAAACACTGTGGATCCCTAAAGGCTAGAGGATGGAAATGAAGAAATTAGTGCATGGGGGTAGCTTGCTGGTGTGGCAGTTACTACGCTTAACCAATAAGACTTCATACTGTTGATGCAACTCTATCATTGCTCTCTGCTTCAATGGCAGAGGGAAATGAGGAAAAGGGGAATTAGATTCAGACAGCAACCAACAAGGACATAGAATTTTGTGGTCTGGGAAAACAAAAAAGCATAGAGGTAGCTTGCTGATGCAACTGTTACTATCCATAATTAATAAGCCTGATACTTTTCGTGCAACTCCAACATTGCTGTCTGCTTCAACAGCAAGAAGTATTGGGAAATTGGACTCAAATAGCAATCAACAGGGGCCCTGA
Organism: Rhinatrema bivittatum; assembly: GCF_901001135.1. Classification (NCBI taxonomy): domain Eukaryota; kingdom Metazoa; phylum Chordata; class Amphibia; order Gymnophiona; family Rhinatrematidae; genus Rhinatrema; species Rhinatrema bivittatum. Next base: position 196,833,812 of record NC_042615.1, read on the forward strand.
CTTTGATGGTCTAGGAAACTGATAAGTAAGGGGTGACTTGTTTGGTGCAGCAGAAACTACCATAAGCTTACTGTGCAGACTGGATGGACCATTGGTCCTTTTCTGCTGTCATTTCTATGTTTCTATGTTTATCACCATTAGAAATGAACCTGTTGTAAACATTGCCTAGTTCCATTCGGATGCCAAAGTCTGAATCAGGCACTTAGCATAAGTTCAAATTAAAGGCCCCCAAGCAACATTAGAATGAGCCCCCAGAGCAGGAGAAACCACCTCGGATGATGCAGAACCTGTTAAAAGTGGGCCTCCTTCTTCTTGAGCTCCCTGCACTGCAGTTTATGCCACTGTCTTTTTTAGTGACATTGCAGAGTGACATGAAGGAAAAATATTCTTGTTTACAGTTGATAAAAAAATCCGTAACAGGATAGACTCACCAATGATGTGGAAAACGAAAGAGGACATGAAAAAAAACTGGAAGAATGGTTAAAAGTTTGGAAACTGCTTTGTTGCAAAAAAGAGTGAAAGCCTGCTTCTATGAAACACAAACCCATTAGTTACTTATCAATAAGAAAGACAAGAACCGGCAACGGTTCAACAGGGAAGAGACCTAGGAGTGATCTTTTCAGATGACCCGCAAATTGCCAGTAATATAATAAAGCAACAAAGAAAGCTTGGTTACATAAGGAGAGGCACAGGAGTCAACTTTTCAAAACAATTAGGCGTGCTAAACTCAACACAAATTATCCCTCCTTAGACTCAGTGAAAGAGTTTGCTCAATATTGGGGGTGCTCAAACTCCCACTGCATCCCCAGAACTGACATCTATAGGTATCAGCAGGAAAAAGGAGGTCATATTGCTCCTGTATAAGTCGCTAGAGAGACCCCACTTTTAGCGCTGCGTTCAGTCTGGTGTCATACCTTAATAAGGGCATTGAGATGAAAGAAGTAGCTCAGAGAAGGGTTGCTAAAATGATACAGGGTCTGCAACACAGACCTTACAAAGAATGACTTAAGACATTCAAAATGTATTTATTGGAGAAAAGACGGGAAGGGAGATATATCAGAAATATTTAGCAGATTTTCAGTAAAGAACCAAAAAGTGTAATTTTCCACAGAAAATGAAATTGAAGGGCAAGAGGTTATATGATATGAAGTTGGTGGGAGGAAGGCTCAGAGGAAATAGGAGAAAATACTTCTTTAGTGAGAGGGTGACAGATGCCGAGAATAACTTAACAGAGGCGGTGGAAACAAATACTGTGACAGAATTTAAATGTGCTTGGAAGAGGAATAATGGGCAGCAGAAATAATATGGTTGAGCAAAATTATCCATTTGCCATCAGTGTCATGAATAAATATGTGACAAAAGGACAGCATGATGCGTCAGCTCAAAATTAGCATTTTGAGTATGTTGCCCTGTCTGATAGAGATATCAGTAAATCACAAGCAAAACTAGGCCATAAAAACCACATATCAACCAAGGCATCAGGCAAAAGTAGTATCACACAAGTTAGAATTCTAGAAAAGTTGGGGATGCTCATAAAATATATTATTGCCTATATGTGCACAGAATAAATACCCATCTAGGTTTTTAAATCAGAAGTCCTGAAAGGTGTACTTATTTTATTTTTATTTTTTGTATGCACATAAAAACAGAATTAGAAAATATCCAAAAAACACTCAAGTTCATTTATGCATCTCACAGGCATAAATAGATTCAACAACAGGATACATGCTTGGATCAAAGCTGAACAAAATTCCCCAGACTGTGCATGTATAACTGAGTCTTAAGAACATAAGAACATAAAAAATTGCCATGCTGGGTCAGACCAAGGGTCCATCAAGTCCATCATCCTGTTTCCAACAGAGGCCAAACCAGGCCATAAGAACCTGGCAATTACCCAAACACTAAGAAGATCCCATGCTACTGATGCAATTAATAGCAGTGGCTATTCCCTAAGTAAACTTGATTAATAGCCGTTAATGGACTTCTCCTCCAAGAACTTATCCAAACCTTTTTTGAACCCAGCTGCACTAACCACATCCTCTGGCAACAAATTCCAGAGCTTTATTGTGCATTGAGTGAAAAAGAATTTTCTCCGATTAGTCTTAAATGTGCTACTTGCTAACTTCATGGAATGCCCCCTAGTCCTTCTATTATTCAAAAGTGTAAATAATCAAGTCACATCTACTCGTTCAAGACCTCTCATGATCTTAAAGACCTCTATCATATCCCCCCTCAGCCGTCTCTTCTCCAAGCTGAACAGCCCTAATTTCATCAGCCTTTCCTCATAGGGGAGCTGTTCCATCCCCTTTATCATTTTGGTTGCCCTTCTCTGTACATTCTCCATCGCAACTATATCTTTTTTTAGATGTAGCGACCAGAATTGTACACAGTATTCAAGGTGCAGTCTCACCATGGAGCGATATAGAGCCATGATGACATTTTCCGTTTTATTAACCATTCCCTTCCTAATAATTGACTGCTGCAGCACACTGAGCCGACGATTTTAAAGTATTTTCCACTATGATGCCTAGATCTGTTTTCCTGGGTGATAGCTCCTAATATGGAACCTAACATCGTGTAACTACAGCAAGGGTTATTTCCCTATATGCAACACCTTGCACTTGTCCACATTAAATTTCATCTGCCATTTGGATGCCCAATCTTCCAGTCTTGCAAGGTCCTCCTGTAATGTATCACAGTCCGCTTGTGATTTAACTACTCTAACCTCACTCATCACTTTGATAACCTCACTCATCGTATTCCTTTCCAGATCAAGTACAGATCCCTGAGGCACTCCACTGTTTACACTTTTCCACTGAGAAAGCTGACCATTTAATCCTACTCTCTGTTTCCTGTCTTTTAACCAGTTTGTAATCCACGAAAGGACATCGCCTCCTAACCCATGACTTTTTAGTTTTCGTAGAAGCCTCTCATGAGGGACTTTGTCAAACACCTTCTGAAAATCCAAATATACTACATCTACTGGTTCACCTTTATCCACATGTTTATTAACCCCTTCAAAAAAATGAAGCAGATTTGTTAGGTGTTGCGACCATCGCTGCCCGATGTCTCCACTCCGCCCTCACCTCCTTGGCGACTCCCTCTTCCTCAAGTGGAAGGTTGGCTGCCGCGGCGTCATTCTGCCATCTTCCTCTGGCGTCTCCAGAGCGGCTCAATGCTGCAATCCGCCATGTTTCACAAGGGCCTAAGGGCGCACGCGCGGCGTGACCCTAACTGATGTACCAGCAATGGCATGAACCTCAGGGGCGTCCCCCTGAGATGATGTCTGCAGTACCGGATATATAAGGTCTTAGAAATCGCTAACGAATCGAGTTAGCAAAGGAAAGGTTTACTCTACCTAAGCTACTCTGCCTCCTCAGACTTACCAGGGGTACCCGCTCCTCGGGGTCCTCGCTCTCTCTTTGTTTTTCAGGTCACAGTCAGGACCCGGCACTCGCTCATTGAGGGCCCATGTTCCCAGACTGGTTACTGAATGCTTACTCTGCCTGGAAGTCATCGCTGCCTACTACACCAGTAAGTTACTCTCTCTCTCTCAGAGCATTCCCTGGAACCAGGTACTCGCTCCTCGAGGGCCTAACTCATTCCAACACCTGGACTACTTCTAGAGACTATTGTGTGAGTGTTACCATCAAGGTTCTGTCCCTGAACTTTGCATACTCTGCCTACTCACTATATTCAGTTTCTCTACGGCTCAGTTATCCAGGATCACTGTTCCAGTACCTGAGGGACTACAGCCCTGCCGGGCACTTCCAGCTCACTACTGCCACCTCTGGTGGTTCAATATACTGTTTAATAAAAGAATTAGTGTGTGTCTGTCTCCATACTCTGAGCCTGACTGGTGGTCCCTCTAGGGATCTTCCCCCGGGGGCATGGTCATCTGCCACCAGCCCAAGGATCCACCCACATCTACCTCAAACACCAACAGATTGCTAACTCCATGGATCCAGCACAACTCAGTGCTTTGCAGGCCATACCGGGCCTGGCCCAGCGCATTCTGGAGCAGCAAGACACCTTGGAGAAACTTACTTCAGCGTTTCATTAGCTACACACACAGAAGATTCAAGGCATAGCTTCCAACCAAGAAGGTCAGTTACAGGAGGCAACTTTAAAAACTGTTGTACCACTGGCGGCTCCTATCCGCTTTTCCGGTGAAATTCAGAATGCCAGGGGCTTCTTAAACCAGTGCTGCATGCACTTTGCCTTCCAGCCATCTTTATTTCCAACGGCTCTTTCCAAGACGACCTACATCCTTTCATATCTGGATGGTAGGGCCTTGTTTTGGGAATCTACCTTGTGGGAGAACAAGGTCCCCATTTTGCAGGACAGAAGGATTTATGGACTTGGAAACTGGTTTTTCCCTTAATTAAGATGAACAGAATCACATCCTGTAGATGTGAAGGTCCAGGAATATCTGTGAATGGCCACGAAGATCAGTGAAATGCTTTTTAAGGTAGTTAATTAAGCCTCAAAGAATGGACAATGAACTTAGCACCCAGAATGCTAATATTCAACACACTTTCTCTCTTTGAGAAATACCTTGAAAGTGAATATTAATTTTAAACCTATTTTGCCAGATTTTAACTATTTGCTTACAATTTAATGCAACAGTTTGTTATGATCAATGTGGTATAGTTTCTGCAAGCTCATCTGTTTTCTTTAAAGTAATCTCTAAAGGTTTTAATTCAATTTCAGTTTAGCATTAAATTCAGCACCCTTATGAGTGTTTAAAAGAAGTATTATTTTTCTAGTGAACAGAGACCCCCCTCTCTATGGAGTTTTTAACGGTAGCTAAGCGAAGGTGATGGTACATGATAATTATGTTTCATAGGGGGTTACTTTTGTTATATAGTCACCTGAAATTGAATTTAGTCAAATAGTTCAAATGAGAAGGAAGTATTCTCTTTAATTCTCAGAAAGAATGTAATTCTTCTCAGGTGAACTTTCTGATCATGCTTTGTGAAGCATTTCACCCAATAATAACCAGCATGACTATTATAATGAGAGGTCTCCATGAAAATATGTCAGAAATAACATATAACAATTACCATTGATCTAATTGGCAGGTACAAAATCTAATATTAGTGTCAACTGTGAGTGCACAGCTTAAAAAAATGTTTTCTTCTTATGACAAATAAACCATGTTGAAATGTCCAAATAATTCACACAACTGGAAGCACTTTCTAGAATATATCAAAAATCGTAATCCTTCTTGTGTAAATATCCTGTCAATATTTTCACAGTCAATTTTCTCTAGCAGAACAAACCTGCGGTACAAATGTATATGGCCCATATTATTATCTACTTGCTGATTAACTTGTGCTCATTAAAATACTGGAAATAAATATAATAACAGCTTGAAACCTCGTGGCCATAAATGCCATTGCCACTTGATGCTCAGAAAAAAGGTTTTAGACAGGAATCGTGATACAGTGTCTTCATTGAAAGAATAATTTTACAAAAGTGAAATATGACTTTTATACACAGAAGAGAAGAGGTGAAACTCAAACCCACAGAAATCACAAAAATATCATGTTTAGATTAAGGTGAGCTGAATCAGCTATTCCTACTCGGTAGGTGTCTTACGACATGGGTGCAAATATTGAGTTGTTTGAATCCCTATAGCTGTATGAAATGTGACTTAGGCAAAGATTGTGAGAGCCAATTTCTGCTGAAAAAACTGTTGCACTCCAAGCCTGACTAGCTCAGTCGGTAGAGCATGAGACTCTTAATCTCAGGGTCATGGGTTCAAGCCCCATGTTGGGCGAATGGGTATTCACTTTTTCTATTTCAGTAATTCATTAGGAAACCTACAAAAATGTTAGTGAAGCATTGGGTGGTTGGCAGGTTCTTATGGCCTGAATTGGCAACTGTTGGAAACAGGATGCTGTTCTTGATGTATGGCTGGTCTGACCCAGTATGGCATGTCCTTATGGGTATCTCCTTTTCTGAACATTTAAGCAACTTAAGGTGCCAGAAAAAAAAATACTATCAGTTTCCAACCTGCAGAGCAGAAATGACAACTTCATATGCTTCTCAGAAAAAAGGAATCCATGTTCAAAATCACAAATATTCTCCCAAGGGGAACCACTTTCTAGAAATTAGCAAGGAATTGTACTTCTTCCTGGGTGAACATGCTGTCGCTGTTTCCTCAATCAATTCGCGATAGCAGAGCAAATCTGCAATACATAATATATGGCTTTTACTAGAATCTATTTTGACCGGAAAGCTAGTATGGTGTCTTGAATGAAATACTGTGTATTCCCATGAGAATTCTGACATTTTATTTCAGTCTCTCCATACTGGGCTGCTTTCTATTGATGGACCAATTTACAGAAAAAAAAAAAGATTACAAGATTTTTGTAAACCTTTCCGTGTTATGAAAAAGGCATGAACATCTAATAAAAAGGAGAAGAAAGGAGAAGAAAAATTAAGTCATTTACTGAGAAAGGAAAACAAGGCAGGATGAACTTAGAAGTGAATTTAAAGGAAGCATAAACTGAAATAATGAAAGCAGAAAAATTCAAACATTCAAAGACAAAATCAATGTTCACAAAACTTTCATTCTCAGTGACTTTGAAACAGAGGTGCTTCTACTCAGTATGGAGAATTTCCTCACTCATTGTGTTCCGTAGTTGTCGTGGACGTCCTGGAATCTTCATGCTGCATTATGAGCAAAATGTCCTCAGTACTTGGGAGAAAATATACAGGATCCTCCAAGCAGCTAAAACGGGAATGAAAGAGGATCTTAAAGTAGGACCCACCCATTTCATAATGAATGAAGAGCAAAGGCTTCTTATGGAGAAGCTATGACCCTCTCTTGCAAAGCTCTGTGATACTTTACAGGTTTTTCCCTTAATTAAGATGATCAGAATCACATCCTGTAGATGTGAAGGTCCAGGAATATCTGTGAATGGCCACGAAGATCAGTGAAATGCTTTTTAAGGTAGTTAATTAAGCCTCAAAGAATGGACAATGAACTTAGCACCCAGAATGCTAACATTCAACACACTTTCTCTCTTTGAGAAATACCTTGAAAGTGAATATTAATTTTAAACCTATTTTGCCAGATTTTAACTATTTGCTTACAATTTAATGCAACAGTTTGTTATGATCAATGTGGTATAGTTTCTGCAAGCTCATCTGTTTTCTTTAAAGTAATCTCTAAAGGTTTTAATTCAATTTCAGTTTAGCATTAAATTCAGCACCCTTATGAGTGTTTAAAAGAAGTATTATTTTTCTAGTGAACAGAGACCCCCTCTCTATGGAGTTTTTAACGGTAGCTAAGCGAAGGTGATGATACATGATAACTATGTTTCATAGGGGGTTACTTTTGTTATATAGTCACCTGAAAATGAATTTAGTCAAATAGTTCAAATGAGAAGGAAGTATTCTCTTTAATTCTCAGAAAGAATGTAATTCTTCTCAGGTGAACTTTCTGATCATGCTTTGTGAAGCATTTCACCCAATAATAACCAGCATGACTATTATAATGAGAGGTCTCCATGAAAATATGTCAGAAATAACATATAACAATTACCATTGATCTAATTGGCAGGTACAAAATCTAATATTAGTGTCAACTGTGAGTGCACAGCTTAAAATAATGTTTTATTCTTATGACAATTAAACCATGTTGAAATGTCCAAATAATTCACACAACTGGAAGCACTTTCTAGAATATATCAAAAATCGTAATCCTTCTTGTGTAAATATCCTGTCAATATTTTCACAGTCAATTTTCTCTAGCAGAACAAACCTGCGGTACAAATGTATATGGCCCATATTATTATCTACTTGCTGATTAACTTGTGCTCATTAAAATACTGGAAATAAATATAATAACAGCTTGAAACCTCGTGGCCATAAATGCCATTGCCACTTGATGCTCAGAAAAAAGGTTTTAGACAGGAATCGTAATACAGTGTCTTCATTGAAAGAATAATTTTACAAAAGTGAAATATGACTTTTATACACATAAGAGAAGAGGTGAAACTCAAACCCACAGAAATCACAAAAATATCATGTTTAGATTAAGGTGAGCTGAATCAGCTATTCCTACTCGGTAGGTGTCCTACGACATGGGTGCAAATATTGAGTTGTTTGAATCCCTATAGCTGTATGAAATGTGCCTTAGGCAAAGATTGTGAGAGCCAATTTCTGCTGAAAAAACTGGTATTCTCCAAGCCTGACTAGCTCAGTCGGTAGAGCGTGAGACTCTAAATCTCAGGGTCATGGGTTCAAGCCCCATGTTGGGCGAATGGGTATTCACTTTTTCTATTTCAGTAATTCATTAGGAAACCTACAAAAATGTTAGTGAAGCATTGGGTGGTTGGCAGGTTCTACTGGCCTGAATTGGCAACTGTTGGAAACAGGATGCTGTTCTTGATGTATGGCTGGTCTGACCCAGTATGACATGTCCTTATGGGTATCTCCTTTTCTGAACATTTAAGCAACTTAAGGTGCCAGAAAAAAAAATACTATCAGTTTCCAACCTGCAGAGCAGAAATGACAACTTCATATGCTTCTCAGAAAAAAGGAATCCATGTTCAAAATCACAAATATTCTCCCAAGGGGAACCACTTTCTAGAAATTAGCAAGGAATTGTACTTCTTCCTGGGTGAACATGCTGTCGCTGTTTCCTCAATCAATTCGCGATAGCAGAGCAAATCTGCAATACATAATATATGGCTTTTACTAGAATCTATTTTGACCGGAAAGCTAGTATGGTGTCTTGAATGAAATACTGTGTATTCCCATGAGAATTCTGACATTTTATTTCAGTCTCTCCATACTGGGCTGCTTTCTATTGATGGACCAATTTACAGAAAAAAAAAAGATTACAAGATTTTTGTAAACCTTTCCGTGTTATGAAAAAGGCATGAACATCTAATAAAAAGGAGAAGAAAGGAGAAGAAAAATTAAGTCATTTACTGAGAAAGGAAAACAAGGCAGGATGAACTTAGAAGTGAATTTACAAGGAAGCATAAACTGAAATAATGAAAGCAGAAAAATTCAAACATTCAAAGAAAAAATCAATGTTCACAAAACTTTCATTCTCAGTGACTTTGAATCAGAGGTGCTTCTACTCAGTATGGAGAATTTCCTCACTCATTGTGTTCCGTAGTTGTCGTGGACGTCCTGGAATCTTCATGCTGCATTATGAGCAAAATGTCCTCAGTACTTGGGAGAAAATATACAGGATCCTCCAAGCAGCTAAAACGGGAATGAAAGAGGATCTTAAAGTAGGACCCACCCATTTCATAATGAATGAAGAGCAAAGGCTTCTTATGGAGAAGCTTTGACCCTCTCTTGCAAAGCTCTGTGATACTTTACAGGTTTTTCCCTTAATTAAGATGATCAGAATCACATCCTGTAGATGTGAAGGTCCAGGAATATCTGTGAATGGCCACGAAGATCAGTGAAATGCTTTTTAAGGTAGTTAATTAAGCCTCAAAGAATGGACAATGAACTTAGCACCCAGAATGCTAATATTCAACACTCTTTCTCTCTTTGAGAAATACCTTGAAAGTGAATATTAATTTTAAAACTATTTTGCCAGATTTTAACTATTTGCTTACAATTTAATGCAACAGTTTGTTATGATCAATGTGGTATAGTTTCTGCAAGCTCATCTGTTTTCTTTAAAGTAATCTCTAAAGGTTTTAATTCAATTTCAGTTTAGCATTAAATTCAGCACCCTTATGAGTGTTTAAAAGAAGTATTATTTTTCTAGTGAACAGAGACCCCCTCTCTATGGAGTTTTTAACGGTAGCTAAGCGAAGGTGATGATACATGATAACTATGTTTCATAGGGGGTTACTTTTGTTATATAGTCACCTGAAATGAATTTAGTCAAATAGTTCAAATGAGAAGGAAGTATTCTCTTTAATTCTCAGAAAGAATGTAATTCTTCTCAGGTGAACTTTCTGATCATGCTTTGTGAAGCATTTCACCCAATAATAACCAGCATGACTATTATAATGAGAGGTCTCCATGAAAATATGTCAGAAATAACATATAACAATTACCATTGATCTAATTGGCAGGTACAAAATCTAATATTAGTGTCAACTGTGAGTGCACAGCTTAAAAAAATGTTTTATTCTTATGACAATTAAACCATGTTGAAATGTCCAAATAATTCACACAACTGGAAGCACTTTCTAGAATATATCAAAAATCGTAATCCTTCTTGTGTAAATATCCTGTCAATATTTTCACAGTCAATTTTCTCTAGCAGAACAAACCTGCGGTACAAATGTATATGGCCCATATTATTATCTACTTGCTGATTAACTTGTGCTCATTAAAATACTGGAAATAAATATAATAACAGCTTGAAACCTCGTGGCCATAAATGCCATTGCCACTTGATGCTCAGAAAAAAGGTTTTAGACAGGAATCGTAATACAGTGTCTTCATTGAAAGAATAATTTTACAAAAGTGAAATATGACTTTTATACACATAAGAGAAGAGGTGAAACTCAAACCCACAGAAATCACAAAAATATCATGTTTAGATTAAGGTGAGCTGAATCAGCTATTCCTACTCGGTAGGTGTCCTACGACATGGGTGCAAATATTGAGTTGTTTGAATCCCTATAGCTGTATGAAATGTGACTTAGGCAAAGATTGTGAGAGCCAATTTCTGCTGAAAAAACTGTTATTCTCCAAGCCTGACTAGCTCAGTCGGTAGAGTATGAGACTCTAAATCTCAGGGTCATGGGTTCAAGCCCCATTTTGGGCGAATGGGTATTCACTTTTTCTATTTCAGTAATTCATTAGGAAACCTACAAAAATGTTAGTGAAGCATTGGGAGGTTGGCAGGTTCTTATGGCCTGAATTGGCAACTGTTGGAAACAGGATGCTGTTCTTGATGTATGGCTGGTCTGACCCAGTATGGCATGTCCTTATGGGTATCTCCTTTTCTGAACATTTAAGCAACTTAAGGTGCCAGAAAAAAATATACTATCAGTTTCCAACCTGCAGAGCAGAAATGACAACTTCATATGCTTCTCAGAAAAAAGGAATCCATGTTCAAAATCACAAATATTCTCCCAAGGGGAACCACTTTCTAGAAATTAGCAAGGAATTGTACTTCTTCCTGGGTGAACATGCTGTCGCTGTTTCCTCAATCAATTCGCGATAGCAGAGCAAATCTGCAATACATAATATATGGCTTTTACTAGAATCTATTTTGACCGGAAAGCTAGTATGGTGTCTTGAATGAAATACTGTGTATTCCCATGAGAATTCTGACATTTTATTTCATTCTCTCCATACTGGGCTGCTTTCTATTGATGGACCAATTTACAGAAAAAAAAAAGATTACAAGATTTTTGTAAACCTTTACGTGTTATGAAAAAGGCATGAACATCTAATAAAAATGAGAAGAAAGGAGAAGAAAAATTAAGTCATATACTGAGAAAGGAAAACAAGGCAGGATGAACTTAGAAGTGAATTTACAAGGAAGCATAAACTGAAATAATGAAAGCAGAAAAATTCAAACATTCAAAGAAAAATTCAATGTTCACAAAACTTTCATTCTCAGTGACTTTGAATCAGAGGTGCTTCTACTCAGTATGGAGAATTTCCTCACTCATTGTGTTCCGTAGTTGTCGTGGACGTCCTGGAATCTTCATGCTGCATTATGAGCAAAATGTCCTCAGTACTTGGGAGAAAATATACAGGATCCTCCAAGCAGCTAAAACGGGAATGAAAGAGGATCTTAAAGTAGGACCCACCCATTTCATAATGAATGAAGAGCAAAGGCTTCTTATGGAGAAGCTTTGACCCTCTCTTGCAAAGCTCTGTGATACTTTACAGGTTTTTCCCTTAATTAAGATGATCAGAATCACATCCTGTAGATGTGAAGGTCCAGGAATATCTGTGAATGGCCACGAAGATCAGTGAAATGCTTTTTAAGGTAGTTAATTAAGCCTCAAAGAATGGACAATGAACTTAGCACCCAGAATGCTAATATTCAACACACTTTCTCTCTTTGAGAAATACCTTGAAAGTGAATATTAATTTTAAACCTATTTTGCCAGATTTTAACCATTTGCTTACAATTTAATGCAACAGTTTGTTATGATCAATGTGGTATAGTTTCTGCAAGCTCATCTGTTTTCTTTAAGGTAATCTCTAAAGGTTTTAATTCAATTTCAGTTTAGCATTAAATTCAGCACCCTTATGAGTGTTTAAAAGAAGTATTATTTTTCTAGTGAACAGAGACCCCCTCTCTATGGAGTTTTTAACGGTAGCTAAGCGAAGGTGATGATACATGATAACTATGTTTCATAGGGGGTTACTTTTGTTATATAGTCACCTGAAATTGAATTTAGTCAAATAGTTCAAATGAGAAGGAAGTATTCTCTTTAATTCTCAGAAAGAATGTAATTCTTCTCAGGTGAACTTTCTGATCATGCTTTGTGAAGCATTTCACCCAATAATAACCAGCATGACTATTATAATGAGAGGTCTCCATGAAAATATGTCAGAAATAACATAACAATTACCATTGATCTAATTGGCAGGTACAAAATCTAATATTAGTGTCAACTGTGAGTGCACAGCTTAAAATAATGTTTTATTCTTATGACAATTAAACCATGTTGAAATGTCCAAATAATTCACACAACTGGAAGCACTTTCTAGAATATATAAAAAATAGTAATCCTTCTTGTGTAAATATCCTGTCAATATTTTCACAGTCAATTTTCTCTAGCAGAACAAACCTGCGGTACAAATGTATATGGCCCATATTATTATCTACTTGCTGATTAACTTGTGCTCATTAAAATACTGGAAATAAATATAATAACAGCTTGAAACCTCATGGCCATAAATGCCATTGCCACTTGATGCTCAGAAAAAAGGTTTTAGACAGGAATCGTAATACAGTGTCTTCATTGAAAGAATAATTTTACAAAAGTGAAATATGACTTTTATACACATAAGAGAAGAGGTGAAACTCAAACCCACAGAAATCACAAAAATATCATGTTTAGATATCATGTTTGCCAAAGAGGTAAAGAGTGGTAACAAAACATTTTTCAGATACATCAGTGAAAAGAGAAAAGTTCAAAGTGGTATAGTGAAATTGAAAGGTGGAAAGGATCAATGTGTGGAGAGAGACGAAGAAATGGCAGAAATATTAAATGAATACTTCAGTTCTGTGTTCACTAAAGAGGACCCTGGAGAAGGACCAACACTAGTTAACAAGAAACTGGAGGGGAATGGAGTAGATGTAACTCCATTCACAGTAGAAAATGTATGGGAAGAGCTGGTGAAACTGAAAGTGGACAAAGCCATGGGGCCTGATGAAGTTCATCCCAGAATACTGAGGGAGCTCAGAGATGTGCTGGCGGGTCCGCTGTGTGACCTATTCAATAGATCCCTAGAAACGGGAGTGGTGCCGAATGATTGGAGGAGAGCGGTGGTGGTCCCGCTTCACAAGAGTGGGAACAGAGAAGAGGCTGGTAACTACAGACCGGTTAGCCTCACTTCGGTGGTGGGAAAAGTAATGGAGTCACTGTTGAAAGAGAGAATAGTGAACTATCTACAGTCGGGAGAATTGCTGGACCAGAGGCAGCATGGATTCACCATTGGAAGATCCTGTCAGACAAATCTGATTGACTTTTTTGACTGGGTAACCAAGGAATTGGATCGAGGAAGAGCACTCGATGTCATCTACTTGGATTTCAGCAAAGCTTTTGACACTGTCCCGCACAGGAGACTGGTGAATAAAATGAAAAGCTTAGGAGTGAGTGCCGAGGTGGTGGCCTGGATTGCAAACTGGTTGACGGACAGAAGACAATGTGTGATGGTAAATGGAACTCTCTCTGAAGAGAGAGCGGTTTTAAGCGGTGTACCGCAGGGATCGGTGTTGGGACCGGTCCTTTTCAATATCTTTGTGAGCGACATTGCGGAAGGGATAGAAGGTAAGGTATGTCTTTTTGCGGATGACACTAAGATCTGCAACAGAGTGGACTCGCCGGAAGGAGTGGAGAGAATGAGACGGGATTTAAGGAAGATGGAAGAGTGGTCGAAGACATGGCAGCTGACATTCAATGCCAAGAAGTGCAAAGTCATGCATATGGGGAATGGAAATCCGAATGAACTGTATTCAATGGGGGGAGAAAGGCTGATGTGCACGGAGCAGGAGAGAGACCTTGGGGTGATGGTGTCTAATGATCTGAAGTCGGCGAAACAATGTGACAAGGCGATAGCTAAAGCCAGAAGAATGCTGGGCTGCATAGAGAGAGGAATATTGAGTAAGAAAAGGGAAGTGATTATCCCCTTGTACAGGTCCTTGGTGAGACCTCACCTGGAGTATTGTGTTCAGTTCTGGAGACCGTATCTCCGAAGAGACAGAGACAAGATGGAGGCGGTCCAGAGAAGGGTGACCAAAAAGGTGGAAGGTCTTCATCAAATGACTTATGAGGAGAGATTGAAGAATCTAAATATGTACACCCTGGAGGAAAGGAGGAGCAGAGGTGATATGATACAGACTTTCAGATACTTGAAAGGTTTTAATGATCCAAAGACAACGACAAACCTTTTCCATAGGAAAAAAATCAGCAGAACCAGGGGTCACGATTTGAAGCTCCAGGGAGGAAGATTCAGAACCAATGTCAGGAAGTATTTCTTCACGGAGAGGGTGGTGGATGCCTGGAATGCCCTTCCAGAGGAAGTGGTGAAGACCAGAACTGTGAAGGACTTCAAAGGGGCGTGGGATAAACACTGTGGATCCATAAAATCAAGAGGCCGTCAATAAAGAGTGGGTGGCTAGCCAGAATGACGGCTACTGCCTGGAGACAATACCCTTATTCAATAAACATACACATGGTTACTGTGACTCCAACATCGCTCTAAGCTACAACAGCAAGAGGAAATGTGGAAAAAAGGATTTGCACTCACAAAGTGGGGAGTAGCTGGCTTGTTACGGCGGTTACTACCCCAAACCAAATAAGCCTGATACTTCACTTTCAATGCATATCCAGCATAGCTCTCTGCTTCAACAGCAGGGGAGAAGAAAAACTGATACTTCACGCATATCCAGCATAGCTCCCTGCTTCAACGGCAGGGGAGAAGAAAACCTGATACTTCACGCATATCCAGCATAGCTCTCTGCTTCAACGGCAGGGGAGAAGAAAAACTGATACTTCACGCATATCCAGCATAGCTCTCTGCTTCAACGGCAGGGGAGAAGAAAAACTGATACTTCACGCATATCCAGCATAGCTCTCTGCTTCAACGGCAGGGGAGAAGAAAAACTGATACTTCACGCATATCCAGCATAGCTCTCTGCTTCAACGGCAGGGGAGAAGAAAAACTGATACTTCACGCATATCCAGCATAGCTCTCTGCTTCAACGGCAGGGGAGAAGAAAAAAGGATTCGCACTCACAAAGCGGGGAGTAGCTGGCTTGTTACGGCGGTTACTACCCCAAACCAAATAAGCCTGATACTTCACTTTCAATGCATATCCTGCTTCAACGGCAGGGGAGAAGAAAAACTGATACTTCACGCATATCCAGCATAGATCTCTGCTTCAACGGCAGGGGAGAAGAAAAACTGATACTTCACGCATATCCAGCATAGCTCTCTGCTTCAACAGCAGGGGAGAAGAAAAAAGGATTCGCACTCACAAAGCGGGGAGTAGCTGGCTTGTTACGGCGGTTACTACCCCAAACCAAATAAGCCTGATACTTCACTTTCAATGCATATCCTGCTTCAACGGCAGGGGAGAAGAAAAACTGATACTTCACGCATATCCAGCATAGCTCTCTGCTTCAACGGCAGGGGAGAAGAAAAACTGATACTTCACGCATATCCAGCATAGCTCTCTGCTTCAACGGCAGGGGAGAAGAAAAACTGATACTTCACGCATATCCAGCATAGCTCTCTGCTTCAACGGCAGGGGAGAAGAAAAACTGATACTACAAGCATATCCAGCATAGCTCCCTGCTTCAACAGCAGGGGAGAAGAAAAACAACCAATAAGGGCTGAACAACACAGTCTGGGTAAAACAAATAAGCATGGCTGTAGCTTGCTTATTGCGGCGGTTACTTCCCCTACTACCCATAACTAATCAAGCTTGATATTTCACTTGGTTGCAGCTCCATCACTGCTCTCTACATTAATGGTGGGGGTGGAAGAGAAATAGAACCAAAGAGCTAAGAGAAACAGATAAGTATGAGAAAAAAATGTGAAGCTTGCTCGGCAGACTGGATGGGCCGTTTGGTCTTCTTCTGCCGTCATTTCTATGTTTCTATATGTTTCTATGTTTCTATAGATTAAGGTGAGCTGAATCAGCTATTCCTACTCGGTAGGTGTCCTACGACATGGGTGCAAATATTGAGTTGTTTGAATCCCCTAGCTGTATGAAATGTGACTTAGGCAACGATTGTGAGAGCCAATTTCTGCTGAAAAAACAGTTGTTCTCCAAGCCTGACTAGCTCAGTCGGTAGAGCATGAGACTCTTAATCTCAGGGTCATGGGTTCAAGCCCCATGTTGGGCGAATGGGTATTCACTTTTTCTATTTCAGTAATTCATTAGGAAACCTACAAAAATGTTAGTGAAGCAATTGGGTGGTTGGCAGGTTCTTATGGCCTGAATTGGCAACTGTTGGAAACAGGATGCTGTTCTTGATGTATGGCTGGTCTGACCCAGTATGGCATGTCCTTATGGGTATCTCCTTTTCTGAACATTTAAGCAACTTAAGTTGCCAGAAAAAAATATACTATCAGTTTCCAACCTGCAGAGCAGAAATGACAACTTCATATGCTTCTCAGAAAAAAGGAATCCATGTTCAAAATCACAAATATTCTCCCAAGGGGAACCACTTTCTAGAAATTAGCAAGGAATTGTACTTCTTCCTGGGTGAACATGCTGTCGCTGTTTCCTCAATCAATTCGCGATAGCAGAGCAAATCTGCAATACATAATATATGGCTTTTACTAGAATCTATTTTGACCGGAAAGCTAGTATGGTGTCTTGAATGAAATACTGTGTATTCCCATGAGAATTCTGACATTTTATTTCATTCTCTCCATACTGGGCTGTTTTCTATTGATGGACCAATTTACAGAAAAAAAAAAGATTACAAGATGTTTGTAAACCTTTCCGTGTTATGAAAAAGGCATGAACATCTAATAAAAATGAGAAGAAAGGAGAAGAAAAATTAAGTCATATACTGAGAAAGGAAAACAAGGCAGGATGAACTTAGAAGAGAATTTACAAGGAAGCATAAACTGAAATAATGAAAGCAGAAAAATTCAAACATTCAAAGAAAAAATCAATGTTCACAAAACTTTCATTCTCAGTGACTTTGAATCAGAGGTGCTTCTACTCAGTATGGAGAATTTCCTCACTCATTGTGTTCCGTAGTTGTCGTGGACGTCCTGGAATCTTCATGCTGCATTATGAGCAAAATGTCCTCAGTACTTGGGAGAAAATATACAGGATCCTCCAAGCAGCTAAAACGGGAATGAAAGAGGATCTTAAAGTAGGACCCACCCATTTCATAATGAATGAAGAGCAAAGGCTTCTTATGGAGAAGCTTTGACCCTCTCTTTCAAAGCTCTGTGATACTTTCCAGGTTTTTCCCTTAATTAAGATGATCAGAATCACATCCTGTAGATGTGAAGGTCCAGGAATATCTGTGAATGGCCACGAAGATCAGTGAAATGCTTTTTAAGGTAGTTAATTAAGCCTCAAAGAATGGACAATGAACTTAGCACCCAGAATGCTAATATTCAACACTCTTTCTCTCTTTGAGAAATACCTTGAAAGTGAATATTAATTTTAAACCTATTTTGCCAGATTTTAACTATTTGCTTACCATTTAATGCAACAGTTTGTTATGATCAATGTGGTATAGTTTCTGCAAGCTCATCTGTTTTCTTTAAAGTAATCTCTAAAGGTTTTAATTCAATTTCAGTTTAGCATTAAATTCAGCACCCTTATGAGTGTTTAAAAGAAGTATTATTTTTCTAGTGAACAGAGACCCCCTCTCTATGGAGTTTTTAACGGTAGCTAAGCGAAGGTGATGATACATGATAACTATGTTTCATAGGGGGTTACTTTTGTTATATAGTCACCTGAAATTGAATTTAGTCAAATAGTTCAAATGAGAAGGAATTATTCTCTTTAATTCTCAGAAAGAATGTAATTCTTCTCAGGTGAACTTTCTGATCATGCTTTGTGAAGCATTTCACCCAATAATAACCAGCATGACTATTATAATGAGAGGTCTCCATGAAAATATGTCAGAAATAACATATAACAATTACCATTGATCTAATTGGCAGGTACAAAATCTAATATTAGTGTCAACTGTGAGTGCACAGCTTAAAAAAATGTTTTATTCTTATGACAATTAAACCATGTTGAAATGTCCAAATAATTCACACAACTGGAAGCACTTTCTAGAATATATCAAAAATCGTAATCCTTCTTGTGTAAATATCCTGTCAATATTTTCACAGTCAATTTTCTCTAGCAGAACAAACCTGCGGTACAAATGTATATGGCCCATATTATTATCTACTTGCTGATTAACTTGTGCTCATTAAAATACTGGAAATAAATATAATAACAGCTTGAAACCTCGTGGCCATAAATGCCATTGCCACTTGATACTCAGAAAAAAGGTTTTAGACAGGAATCGTAATACAGTGTCTTCATTGAAAGAATAATTTTACAAAAGTGAAATATGACTTTTATACACATAAGAGAAGAGGTGAAACTCAAACCCACAGAAATCACAAAAATATCATGTTTAGATTAAGGTGAGCTGAATCAGCTATTCCTACTCGGTAGGTGTCCTACGACATGGGTGCAAATATTGAGTTGTTTGAATCCCTATAGCTGTATGAATTGTGACTTAGGCAAAGATTGTGAGAGCCAATTTCTGCTGAAAAAACTGTTGTTCTCCAAGCCTGACTAGCTCAGTCGGTAGAGCATGAGACTCTTAATCTCAGGGTCATGGGTTCAAGCCCCATGTTGGGCGAATGGGTATTCACTTTTTCTATTTCAGTAATTCATTAGGAAACCTACAAAAATGTTAGTGAAGCATTGGGTGGTTGGCAGGTTCTTATGGCCTGAATTGGCAACTGTTGGAAACAGGATGCTGTTCTTGATGTATGGCTGGTCTGACCCAGTATGGCATGTCCTTATGGGTATCTCCTTTTCTGAACATTTAAGCAACTTAAGGTGCCAGAAAAAAATATACTATCAGTTTCCAACCTGCAGAGCAGAAATGACAACTTCATATGCTTCTCAGAAAAAAGGAATCCATGTTCAAAATCACAAATATTCTCCCAAGGGGAACCACTTTCTAGAAATTAGCAAGGAATTGTACTTCTTCCTGGGTGAACATGCTGTCACTGTTTCCTCAATCAATTCGCGATAGCAGAGCAAATCTGCAATACATAATATATGGCTTTTACTAGAATCTATTTTGACCGGAAAGCTAGTATGGTGTCTTGAATGAAATACTGTGTATTCCCATGAGAATTCTGACATTTTATTTCAGTCTCTCCATACTGGGCTGCTTTCTATTGATGGACCAATTTACAGAAAAAAAAAGATTACAAGATTTTTGTAAACCTTTCCGTGTTATGAAAAAGGCATGAACATCTAATAAAAATGAGAAGAAAGGAGAAGAAAAATTAAGTCATATACTGAGAAAGGAAAACAAGGCAGGATGAACTTAGAAGTGAATTTACAAGGAAGCATAAACTGAAATAATGAAAGCAGAAAAATTCAAACATTCAAAGAAAAATTCAATGTTCACAAAACTTTCATTCTCAGTGACTTTGAATCAGAGGTGCTTCTACTCAGTATGGAGAATTTCCTCACTCATTGTGTTCCGTAGTTGTCGTGGACGTCCTGGAATCTTCATGCTGCATTATGAGTAAAATGTCCTCAGTACTTGGGAGAAAATATACAGGATCCTCCAAGCAGCTAAAACGGGAATGAAAGAGGATCTTAAAGTAGGACCCACCCATTTCATAATGAATGAAGAGCAAAGGCTTCTTATGGAGAAGCTTTGACCCTCTCTTGCAAAGCTCTGTGATACTTTACAGGTTTTTCCCTTAATTAAGATGATCAGAATCACATCCTGTAGATGTGAAGGTCCAGGAATATCTGTGAATGGCCATGAAGATCAGTGAAATGCTTTTTAAGGTAGTTAATTAAGCCTCAAAGAATGGACAATGAACTTAGCACCCAGAATGCTAATATTCAACACACTTTCTCTCTTTGAGAAATACCTTGAAAGTGAATATTAATTTTAAACCTATTTTGCCAGATTTTAACCATTTGCTTACAATTTAATGCAACAGTTTGTTATGATCAATGTGGTATAGTTTCTGCAAGCTCATCTGTTTTCTTTAAAGTAATCTCTAAAGGTTTTAATTCAATTTCAGTTTAGCATTAAATTCAGCACCCTTATGAGTGTTTAAAAGAAGTATTATTTTTCTAGTGAACAGAGACCCCCTCTCTATGGAGTTTTTAACGGTAGCTAAGCGAAGGTGATGATACATGATAACTATGTTTCATAGGGGGTTACTTTTGTTATATAGTCACCTGAAATTGAATTTAGTCAAATAGTTCAAATGAGAAGGAAGTATTCTCTTTAATTCTCAGAAAGAATGTAATTCTTCTCAGGTGAACTTTCTGATCATGCTTTGTGAAGCATTTCACCCAATAATAACCAGCATGACTATTATAATGAGAGGTCTCCATGAAAATATGTCAGAAATAACATATAACAATTACCATTGATCTAATTGGCAGGTACAAAATCTAATATTAGTGTCAACTGTGAGTGCACAGCTTAAAAAAATGTTTTATTCTTATGACAATTAAACCATGTTGAAATGTCCAAATAATTCACACAACTGGAAGCACTTTCTAGAATATATCAAAAATCGTAATCCTTCTTGTGTAAATATCCTGTCAATATTTTCACAGTCAATTTTCTCTAGCAGAACAAACCTGCGGTACAAATGTATATGGCCCATATTATTATCTACTTGCTGATTAACTTGTGCTCATTAAAATACTGGAAATAAATATAATAACAGCTTGAAACCTCGTGGCCATAAATGCCATTGCCACTTGATGCTCAGAAAAAAGGTTTTAGACAGGAATCGTAATACAGTGTCTTCATTGAAAGAATAATTTTACAAAAGTGAAATATGACTTTTATACACATAAGAGAAGAGGTGAAACTCAAACCCAGAGAAATCACAAAAATATCATGTTTAGATTAAGGTGAGCTGAATCAGCTATTCCTACTCGGTAGGTGTCCTACGACATGGGTGCAAATATTGAGTTGTTTGAATCCCTATAGCTGTATGAATGTGACTTAGGCAAAGATTGTGAGAGCCAATTTCTGCTGAAAAAACTGTTGTTCTCCAAGCCTGACTAGCTCAGTCGGTAGAGCATGAGACTCTTAATCTCAGGGTCATGGGTTCAAGCCCCATGTTGGGCGAATGGGTATTCACTTTTTCTATTTCAGTAATTCATTAGGAAACCTACAAAAATGTTAGTGAAGCATTGGGTGGTTGGCAGGTTCTTATGGCCTGAATTGGCAACTGTTGGAAACAGGATGCTGTTCTTGATGTATGGCTGGTCTGACCCAGTATGGCATGTCCTTATGGGTATCTCCTTTTCTGAACATTAAGCAACTTAAGGTGCCAGAAAAATATACTATCAGTTTCCAACCTTGCAGAGGCAGAAATGACAACTTCATATGCTTCTCAGAAAAAGGAATCCATGTTCAAAATCACAA